>NC_138768.1:229928920-230661420 GCF_965119305.1 Pelophylax lessonae
ATTTGAAATAATAAAAGACAATATGATGTTCAAACTTTTGACTTCTTTCTTTAATAACTACATAACACAGTACTTGTACTTTTACTTTCAGTAGAATTTTTTTTCAAAACTACTGGTACTTTTACTTTCAGTACTTGAGTAGCAAAATTTTTAAAAAAACTACTTGCAATACTTAAGTACAAAAAATGTTGAATACTTTAGTACTTCTACTCAAGTCACTTTTTGATAGAGCACTTCCGCTTCTACTCAAGTCACTTTTTGATCAAGCACTTGTACTTTTACTCAAGTATGGGTTTCGAGTACTTTATACAACTCTGTGTATATATCACACACATACACACACACACACATATATACATACATATATACACACACGTGTGTGTGTATATATACTGTGGGAGATTAGCTCGGTGGCGGGCGTGGATGACCCCTTGGGGGGGTGCGTTTACACAGGGAGATAGCCGAGAAGTGGTTGCAAACAACAGTTTGGTTTATTCTTGCAATTTACTTCACACAAGTGCAAGCCTCAAAAACATAAAAATAAAAATAAAACACAAATAAATCCTTGCCACTGTGGGCGGCTACCTTCTCACATATAGGAACCTACCTACGGAGTCTCCAACCTTCTGTAGGGCAAACTTTGCTGATCCTACAGCAGACACTCCATAGTCCATTTATTTTCTTCACATTGAACATGTCCCTTTGCTTCACATAGAACACATTCCTTTGTTTGTCTCTTCACATAGCAAACAGTGCATTTATTTCTTTCCACATAGAAATAGTCCAAGACCTCACCTCGAGTAGTCTTCACACTTTTTACCCTCCTCAGCGCACATCGCTGTCCCCTCCCCAGCTTCACACAGAGTCAGGAGGCAGCAATCCTTCTCCCAGGCTTCACACAGCGTCGGGAGGCCCACATCCGACTGTCCTCCTCTCCCCAGCTCACACAGCGTCAGGAGGCAGCAATCAATAGACTTCTTTTGGACAAATTATAGAGGCCTTAACTTCCTCATTCCGAACAGCTGAAGGCCTTTCAACTTCCTTAAGCCGTCCTGGCTACCTTTGCAGCCGACACCCTATAGTAATTGGTGAATTGTCTAACCCAAGCAGAAGTGTATCTCCTGTCTGTGACAACATCCACAGATTTACCTGACTTCCTGTCACAATACACACACACACACACACACACACACACACACACGTAAACCCCCATTATATTGCGGTGAAAAACAAAAAAAAAAAGAAAGAAAAGCCTAAAAGAAAAAAACTAATGAAACCATCACATTTAAGAATTGGTAATCTGCAATATAACAAAAGGTTTGCCTTTAGGTTTATACCACCTTAAAGCTGAACTCCAGCCTTACTTTCGGTTTTGCAGATTTGTACAGGCTCCTCTCTTTTACTTAAATTGTTCACACCAATTTCACTGTATACTGTAACTTCTTACAGTGTGCATTTGAAGCTGCAGCAGGTCAGATAGAGCCGTCCTCATTTCCTGGCTGAAGAACATCCAAGCATCTAACACAGTGGTGTCCAAACTTTTTTCAAAGAGGGCCAGATTTGATGAAGTGAACATGCGTGAGGGCCGACCATTTTGCCTGACATTTGAACCATTAAAATAAATACACACACACACACACACACACACACACACACATATATATATATATATATATATATATATATATATATGTAATAATAAGCATCAGAACTTTATGAATAAAATCACTTACAGAAACAGGCAGTAGGATTGTAGAAGTGACACCTCCTCGGTCAGCTCCATACACATACATACACACACACACACACACACACACACACACACACACACATCACACTTACAGAAACAGGCAGTAGGATTATAGAAGTGACATCTCCTCAGTCATCTCCATAAGATCCTCGGTCTGCTCCTACAAGTGGCTGTGTGCGGTGAAGGAGAGAAGGCGAAAAGGCATGCAATTTTCAAATTCATTCTGCACTCCCGCGCAGTCGTGGGCGGCGCCGTGCAGATAGAGCCGAGCGGGGGGGCGGAGCGGGACTCGGGAGCAGCCGAGGGAGGCCATAGGCCCCACCCCCGAGCCATCGAATCAGCATCGGGGCGGGGATGTGAGGAGTCTCCGAGAGAAAGGCATTTTAAAGTCAGCAGTGTCTCGGGGGGGGGGGGGGGGGCGTATAAAACGAAAGGATGGGCCACAACTGGCCCGCGGGCCAGACTTTGGACATGACTGATCTATCAATCACTTTCCTCCCCAGCCTTAACAATGAAAGGCACTATATAAGCAGATGGAACTTTAGGTTTTAAAAACGGCTTTTTTCCTTGTAGTTATTTTAGAGCAGTAGATACAAAGAATCTCCTGATTGCCAGTTAACCACTTCTGGACCGGTTTTTTTTTTGCTAGAAAATTACTTAGAACCCCCAAACATACATACATATACATATATATATATATATATACATATACACATATATATATATATATATATATATATATATATATTTAGCAGAAACCCTAGAGTAGTGATGATGAACCTTGGCACCCAGATGTTTTGGAACTATATTTCCCATGATGCTCAACTATACTGCAGAATGTAAGAGCATCATGGGAAATATAGTTCCAAAACATCTGGGTCGTCAAGGTTTGCCATCACTGCCCTGGAGAATAAAATGGAGATCGTTGCAATATTTTTTTATCACACCTTGTTTGCGCAGCCGTCTTACAAACGCAATTTTTTTTTTTAATTCACTTTTTTTTTTTTTTTTTTTATTAAAAAAATAAAAAAAAGCAGTAAAGTTAGCCCAATTTTTTTTCTAGAATGTGAAAGATAATATTACGCCGATTAAATAGATACCCAACATGTCATGCTTCAAAATTGTGCACGCTCGTGGAATGGCGACAAACATTGGTACTTAATCCCCATAGGCGACACTTTAAAATTTCTATAGGTTACCAGCTTAGAGTTAAAGAGGAGGTCTAGGGCTAGAATTATTGCTCTCGCTCGAACGTTCGTGGTGATACCTCACGTGTGGTTTGAACACCGTTTACATATGTGGGTGCGACTTGTGTATGCGTTTGCTTCTGCGTGCGAGCTAACAGAGACAGGGCACTTTAATGTTTTTTCCCATTTATTTTATCTTTAATTTTTACACTTTTTTTTTTTTTTATCACTTTTATTCTTATTACAAGCAATGCAAACATCCCCTGGTATAGAAATAAGCAGGAGAGGTCCTCTTTAATATGAGATCTGGGATCAAAAAGATCTCAGATCTCACATCTACACTAAAAAAGAAAAAAAGTATTTTTTTCCCCATGATGAAAAAAAAAATGGATTCCTTAAATCCATTGGTAGGAAGGGACGTAATACGTCGCTCCGGTCCTCCAAGGCCATAGAGTTGAGTGAGGGCCATCTTGCCCTCACTCGACTTCCAGGCTGAGAGGAGAGCACACCGGATCATTTTCCCCCCCTACCAACGGGTTTGTTAAGTGGAGAAAACAACTGGGAACACACACCTCTGCTGTTTAAAAAAATACCGGGGTTATGACAGCTATCTGCTGCCATAACCCCAGTACCGACGTAAATACACAGTGGGCAGTCCCCAAGTGGTTAATTTCCAATTTAACGATTCCCTATTGACAGCTATACCAGGAGGAATAATAAATAAATCAGTATTTGCAAGTATGAATGTTAGTTAGATCCCTTAGAGCCGGTTCACACTGAGGCGACACGACTCCTTACTACTTCGGGGGCGACTTGTGCATTACCATGCACCACGACTTTGGAGCGACTTGCAGGGAATTCACATAATGGAAGTCTATGCAAAATGCTCCGAGGTCGCCCCGAAGTAGTACAGGACCCTTTTTCTAAGTCGGAGCGACTTGTTTCGCTCCTATTAGAACGGGTCCTGTAGCGGTCAATGGACCGTGAGGGAGCGCGACTTGTCAGGCTGACAAGTTGCGCTAGTGTGAACCGACTCTTAAGATTGTAAGCTCCTTGAGGGCAGGGACTGATGTGAATATGTAAAGTGCTGCGTAAATTGACTGTGCTATATTAGGTACCTGTAATTAATAAATAAAATTGAAGATATCCGTCTACATGAAGACTATTTTAAGTCTTATGTCTGCATACATACCACATTCACACTGTATCTGGTAAATGCGGGGGCGCTATGCTATTCATATGCAAACTCTTGTGCTATGAAAGGGATGTGCAGCAGAATCTGAACCGAGATGTCTCAGAGAAGTGAAAAAGGAGGTCGGACACAGGGCAAAAAATGATTTCAGCTATTCCTGCTTGGCAGAGAGCTGCAGCCCCCAGGAGACAGCCAACATAAACAGTCCTTCACTGTATTGACAGACAGGCACATCTTTTTTTATGCATTTAATTTTCACTGAATTTAAAAATGCAATTGTCAAATGTATGCAGGCATACACAATCTTTTACAAAATCCAGCAGGTAAAGGTTTGTGTGAACTAAAAAATAGTTTATTAAAGAGACATGTCTTAGCTGAAGCAAATGCCATCCCAAAAATGGTCACCAAATGTATAAAATGGTGCTGAGGGTATTTAACTCCTAGGCTCTATGCACACTAGCATTTTTCTTAGGGCTCTTTCACACTGCTCAGAGGGGATCGATCCGCGATCCCCGCTGAGCTGGCGGATGACGGCTCCGTCTCCGCTTGCAGTGCGGAGAGGGAGGTGTCACAGCCCCCGCTGCTCTCTATGGGGAATCGGATGAGAGCGGACCGCCTGTCCGCTCTCATCCGATCCGATCCCCAGGACGGATGGAAAATAGGGTTTCCATCCGTCTGGATTTCACGGACAGGATCGGATGCGGATGGCAGCGGGTGTCGGCGGACATGTCACCGCTGACATCCGCTGCTCCATAGGGCTGAATAGTGCATCTGATCAGATCCGCCTAAAAAACTGACAGGCGGATCTGATCGGACCGCCCGTGTGAAAGAGCCCTTAAGCTCCTAGAAGCTGGTATTCGCTATTTTTTTCTGCTCCTAGAAGCGAAATAGTGTTATCCTATGTGTCCATGCACACTACTTTGGCTCCTTTCACACGAACGATCCAATCAGATCCGCCTGTCAGTTTTTTAGGCGGATCTGATCGGATCCTCCATGCATCCCTATGGGGCAGCGGATGTCAGCGGAGACATGTCCACTGCCATCCGCATCCGATCCTGCCGGTGAAATCCGGACGGATGGAAACCCTATTTTCCATCTGCCCATGGGGATCCCCTATAGAGAGCAGCGGAGCTGTCATTCGCCTGCTCAGTGGGGATCAGCGGATCGATCCCCGCTGAGCAGAGAACGGTCCACACCAGACAGCGGACCGCGTGAAAGGAGCCTTAAGACCATTAACATTTTTTAAGTTTTGGTGTCTAGGAGCAGAAAAAAAAAAAATAATAATGTTTTTGTATGGTTTTCTTGGAGCGTTTTTTTCCAGCAGAAAATTCCAAACTACTTCTAAATACGACTAACAGCTTTTTTTAAACGTTTTTCTCTCCTTCATGTCCAGCAAAAACGCTAATAAAAATGCTAATGCACTTGAATGCTTCTAAAAGCTACTAGGAGCTGGCACAAAAATGCTATCAGCATTTTTTCTAGCTTATGAAAAACGCTAGTGTGCATGGAGCTTTAATATAATTATTTGCCAGTCTGTGTATACGTTTCATATATAAATAAAAGATAGCAATTTTAACATATTCCCAATTAGGAATACCTGATAAATGAATGAATGATTTGTAAACAAAAAGGTAGTTACTATTACCAAACCTTCTGAAATTCAGAAAGGTCTGTCCTCCAGCTGGGAGAAGAACTTCATTGGTTGTAAGAACACCAGTGGTCCCAGAAAACCACTTGGAGAAATCACTTGGGGGGGGGGGGGGTACCTGTCCGTAGCTGGGGAATAGATAAAATCCTGTATTTTAGACACCCCTGGACTAAGCAAAATGGGGCTGCCTTTGGCAATTATGGTAAAGCTATCAATACTTTCCTTGCATCTTTCCCTTTCAAAAATATGGGTATAGTTGCGATAAAAAAACTTAAAAAGTAAGCGATTGAACGCACAATAAAATAATTAACAAAGCAGCTACACTCAAATCATACACTGAGCATATGTATATAACAAAAAAGAAATAAAATATGTATCGCTAAAACAGTCCATAAATGAAGTCCATTTCCACCAGTGATATTGCACAGCACCAATTTGCAGTAAAGTGAAAGGAATCCACCACCAAAAGGAGTGTTCAAAACACGCTTACCAGATAGTTATGTATATTGGGCCTTGAACCATCATAGAACTGCAACACACTCGGTGACGAATTGGACCGGACCTCTTCACAAAGATGAATCCCAGAATTGATACCTTGACAGCCCCTGAAGACGTCAGTCATATGTGACGAAACGCCGCGTCGGGCCGCCCTTGCTGGACGCCTACATGCAATAGAGGACATTGGCTGCTACCTTGCTAACCAATTTGGAACCACGCAGGTCGGCGTGTGATTTGCACACTATACCCTTCTCAAATGTGAGTGCTATATATCTTTGCTTTACATCCAATAAAGTTTATGGAAATTACTGCACTATGAGGGGTTTTATTTCCTTCTTTTGAGTGGCTCCCTTAAGGCAGGGGAGGACTGGCAGCCTTGGGCCTGGGGGGCAAGTCCAGTCAAGTGGCCCATTGAACCACCGAGCTCACCATCTATGCCCACCTGGTTTATAACGGATATTGATGTTATAAAGCAAGACAAATATGATACAATGTGGTAACATAATTTAATGTTAATAGCAACAAAGGAGGTTTAACAAAAATAATGCATCAATGCAGCCTCACCAGTGCCCATCAGTTCAGCCTCATCAGTGCCCATTAATGCAGCCTCACCAGTGCCCATCAGTCCAGCCTCATCAGTGCCCATTAATGCAGCCTCACCAGTGCCCATCAGTCCAGCCTCATAAGTGCCCATTAATCCAGCCTCACCTGTGCCCATCAAGGCATCCTGATCATTGCCCATCAATGCAACCTGACCAGTGCCCATCAATGCACCCTGATCAGTACCCATCAATGCAGCCTCACCAGTGCCCATCAATGCAACCTGATCAGTGTCCATCAGCTCAGCCTCATCAGTGAAAGAAGATTATTGGTGAACCCAACAAAAACTGCGCAAAATGAATGTGATGTATAAATAAATAAACACTACTCATATCTATAAATGTGTTTAGGGTGAAATTGCTTCCACTCTGCGAGCTGCAAAATCAACGTAAATAACGTGACAAATGAAAAAGTGAAAAAATGTGGCACTCAACAGTTTGATAAAACACAAAGTAAATTATTCCAATGTGCAAACGTTCGTGCAAAAAAACTGTTTCTAGTGTCCAAAAAAAAAAAGGGTTAAGCAAACAGCCAATGATGGAAACACAGACTTGATAGGAGTGAATCTCAAAAAAGCCTCCACCTCCACACGATCACCCAGTGAAATGTATAGGTACCGCTTACCAGAACCACTGGACCCCTTAGTTATAGGGGGTCAAACATGCTTATTGATCCACATCAGATCCGACCTTGCACATCCCCCTCTCACACAGGCGAGATAGGAGCCGCCGCTCCACGCCTGCGTTCCTTAGACCCTTAGATTGGGAACGTGAGACCGTAAACTTCCGGGTCTAAGGAATGCAGGCGTGGAGCGGGGTCTCCTATCCCCAGCAAACTGAAAATGATCCTTTGATGAGTAATACTGCACCATGAGAGCCTGTTTGTCATTTCTCTCCATCTATGACTTGGTTCTTTAATGCTCCATCGATTTGGCAACACACTGTCGCCTGTGTGAGAGGGGGATGTGCAAGGTTGGATCTGATGTGGATCAATAAGCGTGTTTGACCCCCTATAACTAAGGGGTCCAGTGGTTCTGGTAAGCGGTACCTATACATTTCACTGGGTGATCGTGTGGAGGTGGAGGCTTTTTTGAGATTCACTCCTATCAAGTCTGTGTTTCCATCATTGGCTGTTTGCTTAACCCTTTTTTTTTTTGGACACTAGAAACAGTTTTTTTGCACGAACATTTGCACATTGGAATAATTTATTTTGTGTTTTATCAAGCTGTTGAGCGCCACATTTTTTCACTTTTTCAGCCTCATCAGTGTCCACCAGTCAGTGCAGCCTCATCAGTTTCCATCCATGCAGCCTCATCAGTCCCCAGCAACGCAGCACCACCAGTGTCCACCAGTGCAGCCTCATCAGTGCAGCCTGATCATTGCCCATCAATGCAGCCTCACCAGTGCATATAAGTTCAGCCTCATCAGTGCTGCTTGATCAGTGCCACCTATCAGTGTCCATCATTGCCACCTACTAGTGCTGCATATCAATCCAGCTTAATCATTGCTCCTGATCAGTGCTTACCATTGCCGCCACATTCTCTGCCCTGCTGACCCCGTCCTATGTCCCACTGACCCCCATCCTCTGCCCTCATGTCCCAGGGTCTGATAAGGAAGCCGCAGCCATTCATTGTGAACAGCTGTGGCTTCCTCATCAGACCCTGAGACAAGAACAGTATACTGTGGCTGGGGTGGGATAAATGTAGATGGGGGTGCCCGATTTAAATCTTGCCTAGGGTAGCACAAAAATAAAATACACCACTGGACACTGATGCATAGTGACTAGTGGCAGTCACTAACCCCTTTGTGCTGCATTAGTTGTACCAGTGTCAGTGTTTATTAACCATTTCATGCTGCACAATACAGGGGTTAATTAACACTGACACTGGTGCCACTGTCACTAATGCAGCACAAAGGGGTTAATTAACTGCCACTGGTCACTAATGCATTAGTGGCCAGTGGCAGTACATTAACCCCCTCCATGCTGCATTTTACAAACAGCATTGTAAATTAACTCCTCGCCTCAATGAGTTAATCACTTGAGCCATTTCACACATCTACAACACTGACATAACATTGCCTTATGTAAGGTGTATTATCAGCCTGAGCAGCCTCTGAAAACTCACTATTCCACAGGGCTTCACTGGGCTGGCTCCTCGCAGTTCCTTGCAGAAACACTCTCCTCCGTCCTTTCTTCCCGCCTCCTGGCCTCTGGATGACATCACACTCGGCCGGGACTAGAAAGCATCTGTCGGGTGGAGATCACTCCGCCTGACAGGGAAGTGACTGGACTCACCAGTCAAAAAGGCCACTCGCTCCGCACCGATTCCACCCCTGCAGACAGGCATGACACCCGCCGGCCGCCGCTACATTATAGTATACTTGCAGAGCTGCAGCAGAGCAGTGATGCTCCGCAAGTATAACACAATGTAGCGGCGGCCGGCGGGTGTCATGCCTGTCTGCAGGGGTGGAATCGGTGCGGAGCAAGTGGCCTTTTTAGGAAGCATCAGAGCGGCCTGGAGGGCAATCGCCTCCCTGCCTCCCGGCCCAGTCCGCCTCTGCCTTAAGGTATACTGTTAAGGTATCAATTCTGGGATTCATCTTTGTGAAGAGGTCCGGTCCAATCTTTCCCTTTCTGCATTTTGACTCAATGTAACATTCACCAAACTGCAATGTAGGCGCTACACATCTGTGCTACCAGTTGTAACAATGAAGCAGAAGTGTATTTTCTCCTGCTCATACAGTGGTACAGGAGCACAACCAAAACAGACAATAAGCTGCACTCACCAGTTTTAGTAAATCAACCCCATGGGTTGATTTACTAAAGGCAAATAGGCCGTTTACCTTTCAAGAGAATTTTACCTTGGCTTAGTGATGAGGTGAAGCTCTGCTGGCTTCTGTCATCCAATCATGTCCAAATACAGTTTTTAAGTATTGTTTTTTTATTGCAGGTGATTGAATATGCTTTGCAAAGTGAATTTTCACTAAGCTAAGTGAATGTTTCCTTGCAAAGTGAAAAGTCCATTTGCTTTAGTAAATCAACCCCACAATGTATTGTAAAAGCCTACTAATAAAATGTCTTAACTTAACAGCCAAACAGGTAAAGCATTACTCTACAAAATTGCTGGCAAATTTTGTTGAATTATTGTGTGACCAACATTAGGAGTGCTTCAGATCCCACCATTAGGTTTTATATAGTAAATTGCATAGAAACTGCAATATTTAACCCCTTCCAGAAAGTGGCTTGAAAAACCTAATCAATTCCATAGTGCCCATGACTGGCATAGGAACTTTTAGTGACAGTTTTGCTTTAAAGGCATTATAAAACCTTCCTATCTGCACCTTGTGTTTTTTCCTGTTTAAGATGTGCATCGACCATATAATTTTATTGTGTCATATATTGGCTTGTATACACAGCCTACAGTAGAGTAAATTTGCACATTCGGATTTCAAAAGTTTGTTTGTTTTTTTAGAACATCAGGCATGCTTCTGCACAGAATAATGCATGACTGCTGTATGTAGTCTAAAGCTGGATACACACTATACAATTTTCTTTAGATTTTTTCCTTTAGATTTACCAAAACCATATAATATGGAGGTCAAACCTAAACACTTTCAATTTGTATGCAGTCAGGCAGGCCCCTGCACTACATAGTTGAAGGTAAATCTAAAGGAAATCTACCAACAAAAGTTATATAGTGTGTATCCAGCTTAAGAAAGGACACTTCCTGTGAAAAAACTATATATCCCACAATACATGGGACTCCCAATTTAGTGTCCTGCAGCTGAAAACTAGTAATTGGATCTGAAACAGGCCACATGTTTTCATTGCATTAGCATACTCACATTTGTGATGCAACACAGAAATGTTAGGCATAGTCTGGATGCTGTGTGACCCAGAACAAGAAGCTGCTTGTTTCTTTGGTGAATAGGGACAAGCTAGGTGAATGAATACAATGACATAGGAGAATCAAATCAGCCATGGTAATAAAAACTACAGCCACAACATACAAGTCCAACATTACAAGTTAAGACAAACAACAAAGGGAATAGAACCACAATAATACCTAGTAAAAAAATTGGAAAGCGCACGATGCCACTTGAAGACTAGGCTTATTTCTGACACGTTTACAAGTATAAAAATCTGTGTTTTTGGCTAGAAAATTACTTTGAACCCCCAAACATACACATATATTACAAACACACATATATTTATTATTGTTTGTGTATATCTCCCACAATCCCTGGGACTCCCAATTTAGTGTCCTGGAATTAGTTACAGCAGTGGTGGTGGTGGAATTACTGACAGCTGTGGTGGTGGTGAGGTGGGTGGGGTTAGTGACAGCGGTGGGGGTGGGATTAATGACAGCGGTGGGGGTGAGGGGGGTGGAATTAGTGACAGCGGTGGTGGTGGTGAGGGGGTGGGATTAGTGACAGCGGTGGTGGTGGTGAAGGATTAGTGACAGCGGTGGTGTCACCCCCCCTCCACCACCTCTGCCTCTTACTGATCCCTCTCCCCCCCCACCACCACAGATCTCATGCCCATCTGCTGTAGAGGTGATGGGGGGGGAATAGGGATAAGATCTGTGGTGGTGTGGGTGGGATCAGTGAGAGGCAGAGGTGGTGGGGGAAGGGATCAGTTGCACTAGCAGTTTTTCGCTTACCTTGTCAGTCATTCAGTCAATTCCCCCTCAGCATTCACTACACTTGCCTTCAGGGATTCCTGGAGAAGATAGGCGGGGCTTTAGACTTCTGAGACTCCAGTGCTCAGCTCCGCCTCCCCTCAGCAGCCAGCCACACCCCCAAAATGGCTGAATGAATAAACAGACTGACAGGCGGTCGGGCCCCCCCACAGTGGCGGAACTCCAGGGCCCAGTCACAATGGCGACTGCTGTGACTCTGGGAGTTCTGCCACTGTCATTTGGCTAAGGTCAGTGTCACTACTGGTAGCATGAGGCGATCCCAACTCCTCTAGGATGGCACATCAATAAGTGCCAATGCCAGCACAGTCTCAAGAGCATGGAGGAGATTACAGGAGACAGGCAGTTACTCTAGGAGAGATGGACAGGGCCAAAGAAGGTTCTTTCTTAACCCATCAGCAGGACCAGCATCTGCTCTTTTGTGCAGGGAGGAACAGGATGAGCACTGTCAGAGCTCTACAAAATTACCTCCAGAGGCCACTGGTGTGAATGTCTCTGACCAAACAATCAGAAACAGACTTAATGATGGTGGCCCGAGGGCCCAATGTCCTCTAGTGGGCCCTGTGCTCAATTAGCATTTGCCATTGAACACCAGAATTGGCAGGTCCGCCACTGGCTCCCTGTGCTTTCACAGATGAGAGCAGGTTCACCCTGAGCACATGTAACAGACGTGAAAGGGTCTGCAGAAGCTGTAGAGAACGTTATGCTGCCTGTAATATAGTTCAGCATGACCGGTTTGGTGGTGGGTCAGTGATGGTCTGGGGAGGCATATCCATGGAGTGATGCACAGACCTCTACAGGCTAGACAATGGCACCCTGACTGCCATTAGGTATTGGGATGAAATCCTTGGGCCCATTGTCAGACCCTATGCTGGTGCAGTGGTCCTGGGTTCCTCCTTGCACACGACAATGCCCGGCTTCATGTGGTGAGAGCATGCAGACAGTTCCTGGAGGATGAAGGAATTGATACCATTAAATGGCCCCCACACTCGCCTGACCTAAATCCAAAAGAACACCTCTGGGACATTATATTTTGGTCCACCTGACGCCACCAGGTTGTCCCGCAGTCTGTTCAGGAGCTCAGTGATGCCCAGGTCCATATCTAGGAGGAAATCCGTAGTTTCATTAGGAGCATGCCCCGACATTGTCAGGCATGCATACAAGCACGTGGGGGCCATACAATACTGAGGACCATTCTGAGTTGCTGCAATGAGATTTTAACAAAATGGACTAGACTGCTACATCATTTTTTCACTTTGATTTAGGGAGTGTGTTGTTCCTAACACATTACCCTGTCTATATCAGTATAGATATCCAGCATATTTTTCTCCATTGATCTGATGTGTTTTCAAAGTGGTCTGTAAATATTTTTGAGCACTTATATATAATAAATAAATAACCAGAGGCCCTAGAGAATCAAAATGTGAGTCGTTGCAATTGTTTTTTTTTTTAGGTCATACGGTTTTTGTGCAGCGTTTTTTCAAATGTAATTTTTTTTTTTGTTACGCAGAGTAAACAGATTCCGAAGAGGTCATGCTTTAAAAGTGCGTGCGCTCGTGGAATGGCGGCAAACTATAGTCCTTAATCACCATCACCGCGTGCGGATACACAGCTGTCAGGTCCCGCTGTGCTCTATGGGGGAATCGGATGGGAACAGACCGTCTTCCATCTGTCTAGCGGATCGAATGAGAATGGACAAATAGGGTTTCCATCCGTCCAAATTTGACGGATCGGACGTCAGCGGACATGTCTCCGCTGACATCCGATGCCCCATAGAGATGCATGGGGCGTCGTTCAGATCCGACAAAAACAAACAAACTGACAAGCGGATCTGAACAGTCCGCCTGTGTGAAAGGGGCCTAAGGGTTCCAGGTGTTATTTGCCCATAACGTCAAAATTTGACACTACATTCATTTAGGTCTATAATCAAAATTGCAGTAGTAAAAAAGTGTCTAAACAGTAAAAAGCATCCACTCCACCAAAGAACTGTAAAGTCAGAGAGGCAATAGGAAAAACAGGATTCAACGGAGAGCGAAATGATTGAAACTACTACTAACAAGAACATAAATAATCATCTAACAGAAACCAAGTTGATGCCCCTCCCTAAGCTTTTTGGGAGAAATCTCTCTGGCCAGATTAGACAAGGCAAAGTGGAAGTTTTTGGAACAAGTGGCTCCATCATTCTCTTGTACAAAGCAAACCCACCTGTCATACCAATATTTTATGATGGTGAATGCAATAGTGTAGAGCTGCACGATTAATCGTTGAAAAAAATAAAATAAATAATAATCCCGATCTCGATCTCCCCTCACGATCTTAAAAGGGCATGTCCTTGATTCTTACAGAGCTGTTCTCCGCTTTCTCACAGCGGTCAAAAAAAAAAAAAAAAAAAAAAGCCTCCAGCAAAAGTTTAACATTGTTAAGGCTGTGAGAACTATAAAAACACAATGTTTTACAATGTATCATTTTGTTCTATTAGGATTGAACTTCTGTCTGTGTGCAGGTTCACACTGGTGCAATGCGGGAACCCTGCGAATCCACTGCCGGTTCCTGCATCACACCTGACTCGCGGGCAGTTCACACTGTCAATTCGGACATGATTCAGATCGCATAGGTGTGAACGATGCAATACGATTCTGGTGTGGACCAAAAAAAGGGTCCCGTTTGATGACTGTGGTCCATTTGCGATGCAAATTTAGCCATACAATCTGTATGGCTGAATTCAGATCGCACAGACATGGCATACGATTTGCAGAGCAGTGCGGTGCGAATCACATGCAATGTCTGACATCGCTATAGTGTGAACCGGCACTGTGAGGGCAGTTTAACCTCTTTAAGACCAAGCCTTTTTCTGACACCTGTTGCTTACAAGTTAAAATCAGTACTTTTTGCTAGAAAATTACTTAGAACCCCCAAACATATACATATCTATATACATACATATACACATACATATACATAATATATATCAGAGACCCTAGAGAATAAAATGGTGATCGTTGCAATCTTTTGTCACACTGTATTTGCGCAGAAGTCTTTCAAATGCAGTTTTTGGGGAAAAAATATACTTGAATGAATTTAAAAAAAAAAATGAAACAGTAAGGTAAGCACAATTTTTTGTATAATGTAAAAGATGTCACTCCGAGAATCGTGAGAGAATCCTGGTCTTTATTCTAAGCAAAAAAAATTCTGATTCTCTTTTTATCCAGAATCGTGCAGCTCTACTATGGTGTAAAGCAGGCATTACTAAATGGCGGCCCGCGGTCCGTTTCCGGCCCCCATCCTTCCCCCTCCCGGACCGCAGCTGTCTCGCCATTTATCAGCCTGCTCTCCTTTCAGCTGTGATGATTTCTTTGCAGAGCCGACAGCATGAGGCGGGACAGTTCTGAAGGGAGGGCGGGAACTGCCCGAGGTAAACAGCCAGTGATTGGTTGCCAAGATGAATGGCAGTCTAAGCAACCAATCACCATCTTGCAGCTTCCTTCCTCCAGACCTGCTATGCCTCGAGTTCTCCTGGCTGTGTAAGGTAGGGGAGACGTAATGTAGGAAGGGGGAGAGACACTGGGTACAGCAAAGAAGAGTACTCTAATGTGTGTGGGGGGCTGAGGACTCTGGTGTGTGTGTGTGTGGTGGGCTGAGGACTCTGATGTGAGTGTGTGGGGGGCTGAGGATTCTGATGTGAGTGTGTGGGGGGCTGAGGACTCTGATGTGAGTGTGTGGGGGGCTGAGGACTCTGATGTGAGTGTGTGGGGGGCTGAGGACTCTGATGTGGGGGGAATGGGGGTTAAGGCTGAGTACTGTAATGTCAGGGGGGGGGGGGACTGAATACTGTAATGGGGAGCTGAGGACAATGTGGGGGAGCTGAGTACTATGATGGGGGGCTGAGGATAGTAATGTAGGGGAGTTGGGTACTGTAATGAGGGGATAAGAAGGGTGTTGATGTTAAGGGGGTATGATAACACAAAGGGGGGATTATTGGTGAAGGGAAGGGAACTGTGATGTGCAGTGAACAATGTGGAACGGATGTAAGGATGGGATTGTGATATGGGGCTCAGTGTCACAGGTAGGTCAGCCCATTCATTTTAATGGGCTGCACTACCCATGAGAAATGCAGGAAAACAAGTCCCTGGCCCTTTTTTTAAATTGCGCAGCACCAAGCTGTGCTCAAGTGTGGCGTGTTCCTCTGTGGGCCGGGAACATGTGCAATTTCACCTGCATTCCCCAGCTGCAGAAATGGGAGGGTGCTGTAATGCAAGGGTTCTTGCATACGGTCCGCCTCTGTAGGCGGATCCATGCTGCTCAGCAGGGATCGATCCGTCGATCCCTGCTGAGCCGGGGGATGACAGCTCAGTCTCCGCTTGCAGTGCAGAGAGGGAGGTGTCACAGCTCCCGCTGCGCTCTATGGGGGATCAGATGAGAGCAGACCGCCTGTCCGCTCTCATCCGATCCGATCCCTGAACAGATGGAAAAATAGGGTTTCCATCCGTCCAGATTCAACGGGCAGGATCGGATACGGATGGCAGCGGGTGTCAGCAGAGGTGTCTCCACTGACATCTGCTGCCCCATAGAGCTGACAGGTGGACAGGCGGATCTGATCGGATCGCCTGTGTGAAAGAGCCCTAAAGGATCTGAATCAAATCAAACATGATTCGGACCTCCGCTAGAAGAAGATTTTACTAAGCGGACCTCCATGAATTTTAATTCAGTACCCCTGGTGTAAAGGAACTTCTTTCTAATCAGGTTATTACTCAAAAAAAAAAAAAAAAAAAAAAAAAACAAAATCTCAATCTGCTTTGGATATTCATGTTATAAAATTTTCAGATGCAGTCAATCACTTGACAAGAAAAAAGTAACAGGACCCCCGGTATAAAAACAGAAGATAAAGTCAGCATCAGAATGGCATTGGAGAAACAAGCAGGGAATCATCAACCTTGTCCAAGCCCAGGCCTATTAAAAAAAAAAAAAAATGGAGATGCTGCATATAAAAAGTGCAATTATAGCAGTCCTGCAACAAAGAGTTGGCTAAAGATCCTCCACAGAGTTGTAAAAGACTGGTATTGAATTACAGGAAGCAAGTGGTTGCAATCATTGCCCCTAAATGTGGCCTGACCAGTAACAGGAGAAAACAACTGTCACACAGTGCTGGATAATGGATTAAACAGCAATGAAGGCAATCAGGAAGAATGTAAACAACTATGTTACAACACTGGATCCAGTGTTTCACAGGGTGGTAGAGGATGCAACCAAAACATTTTGAAAATAAATACTGAATTCCAGGCAAACAGCCAAATACAGAGATTAAATATATATATAAATGTGAAACGGTTTAACTGCTAAAAGGATTTCTAGTCCCTGATTAGCCAGAGATCACAGTAGGCCCTGGATCTCCCAAAGGCATTCCCTGCAGACACAGCCCGCCCCCGGACCTTTCTTATCTTTGGATTGGACAATAAATTGTCAGAAGCACAATGATGAGGTTTATCCCTTAGCCATCTCCTCCTGTAAGCAGATTTGGAAGATCTCAGTATATAGCAAAAGGATTGTAATTAAGAATCTTGACACCCTGGCTCTCTGCCTCAGTTCAAAGCACTGAGCACTGTCACCCTAGACAGGAAGTGCATTAATGTCAGGATCACAGGGTGAAAATAGAGGGGGGGGGGGGTTGCCTGCTGCCAGTCACTATAGCATTTTTTGCATGTTTTAAAAATCCTTTTAGGCCAGATGATTAGTTAAAAAGGCACAAACAATAAAGGAAAAAAAAAAACCCATACACTCAATTTTAGGGCACACAAGTGACACTTTTTTTTTTTTTTAGTAAATATAAATCATGAGGTTTGGCTGAGTTCAAAGATATCCATCTATAAACAAATAATACTTTAAAAGTGATTGTAAATTGTAATTTTTTTTCTTTAAATAAAAATAAATATGTTTAAATTCCCTCCTCTGTGCAGTTGGTTTTGCACAGAGCAGCCCAGATCCTCCTCTTCTTGGGCCCCTCTTCTGCTGTCCAGGTGAGTGCCCCCACAGCAAGCAGCTTTCTATGGGGGCACCCGAGCCGAGTCACAGCTCTGTGTATCCATTTGAACACGGAGCTGCGGCCCGCCCCCTTTCTCTCATTAGCTGACTGACTTTGATTGACAGCAGCAGGAGCCAATGGCGCCACTGCTGTGTCTCTGCCAATGAGGGAGAATCCCGGGACGGCTGAGGAATTTGTGGACATCGCTGGATAGAGATGGGCTATTAGGGTGGGCTGCTGCACACAGATAGAATGCATTAGGATAAAAAAAAACACCTTCTGCCTTTACAACCCCTTTAAATGCTATAGAGTTCCATAGACAATGCTTTAAATGCCCCTACAGGTTATCAGTTTAGAGTGAACTGTGAATAATGCCCTAATTGCTCCCATTCCAGCGCAGTCAACATTCTCACAGTGGTGCTCCTGACACCTCTGGTTACATTCGTATGCGTAGATAGGCTCAAATTTTTTTTTTTTGGGGGGGGGGGGGGTTACGTGCAACTTTAATTTTTTTACACTTTATTTTTATCACATAGGGGATTAAAAGTCTTCTTTGTGATAACATTTTGCTATGATTCTCTGCAACGAATGAGATCTCTCATCTGCCTTCCATTGAAGCTAATAAAGCACAGATTGCTCTCCATTAGCTTCTTCCTCCCAGCTGAACCCAGAATGATGTAGATCACTTTACTTCTATGTTCATTCTAGCCAGGAAATATCAGCTAATGGAGGTGGGACAGCAGAGCACCAAACATGCTGGGGGCACACAACCAGAGGTCTGTGGAATTGATCTAGTGGCTGTAGAGCAGCCAGATCACTTCCACCTGACAGCCAACTTGTCAGATCAGATGAACTCCCAGTATCTGTATAATGCCACTTCTCTCTCCCACACTGCTGACATAGATCGGTGGCAGCAAAACGGGAAAAGCCAAAGAGGAAAAGCAAACTGTCAATCCATCAAATGGCTGATGTTGTAACTGAGTACATGTGCAGCACCATGGCAACCGCAGATCAAACAGAGGCTAATACAGTAGATTCCTTGGCTGTAAAGAATAGGAGGGTTTAGATCTGAAGACTAAAGAGAAATATCACTGAACTGGCCACTTGTTCCCTTAGGACTCTTTCAGACATGTACTGACACCTGTAGCCTGTGAATGTGTGGCGTGTTTCTGCAGCTTTTAGGTGCTGTGTGCAGGCAACTTATTCATGTCTCTTGGGATGCAGCGGCTGCATGCACACAACTTGTCCCAATTTGACAGCCATGCAGGTACGTCCAGGATGTAGACTATCTGCATTCAAATTGGCAGCCAGGGAGTACCTGGAAGAAATTCACAGACGCATAGGGAGAACATGCAAACTCCATGCAAATCGTGTCCTTGCCAGAATTCAAATTGGGGACCCCAGGTGCTGCAAGGCAGAAGTGTTTTTAAAGCAACAATACAAATTTTTTTAATGTTTGTATTAGAGTTCAGATATGCTGTTTATCTGGAAGTTTACAGTTAAAACACATGTATTAATAGTTTAAACATCAATTCTCTGGACTAGGTTACATTTTCATAATAGGCAAAAGACCACATTGACATCTGGAGGAATGTAAATACACCGCATGCCTCAATACTGAGGACTTAAAGCAGTTAAACCCAAAAAAATGTTATGTATTTGAGCTAAATGTGGTGGCTGCATTAACTTTCCCTTTTTTAGGCTTTATTTTCATCTGGTGATCCAGCTAGTAACATTTCCCCGTTTTAAGGGACTTCACTCCACTGGAGGAGCAACAAAGACCTTTGGACAGCAGCACTGTCAATCTGCGGAGAGGGTGGAGTTTAGCTGGCCATACACTAAGAATTTTAGGCTAGTTCCTGAGGAACTGGCCAATATTCGCTCAGCGGGTGAAGCCGCCCAGGCCCACTCTGACAAAAGTCAATTGTTAAGACCGACATTTGTTAAAGAGGAAGTAAACCCTCCTCTGACACTTTTACCTATAGGTAAGCCTATGATAAGGCTTACCTATAGGTACTGTAAATATCTCCTAAACATGTACCGTTTAGGAGATATTTACCTTACATGCAGCCAGTGACAATCAGATGGCCGGGTGCCGCGATCCCAGAAGACGGGCGACTGGACATGTTGCCCATTATACAGGTGCGATGCATACTAGCTCATTATGGGTTTCTCTTTCAGGTTGCAGCAAAAAAAAAAAAAAAAAAAGTTTCATGGGTTTACAACCTCATTAAGGAAGCCTGCTAGAAAATTTTCAACTGAACAGTGAATGTATCCAATTTGCGGAGCTGGCTGTCAAAATGTAATAGTCGCAGAAGGAGATCCATTCATCTGCGCTTTATAACAAATTGAAGCTGAACTCCAAACACTTTTCCCATTTTGGGATAAAAGGTTTTACATAAATAAATTCTGACCATTGTAAGCACCCATCAGTGATAAATATTTTGTCCCAGCCCTCTAACTGCCACTTTTGCTAGACCACTTAGTCTGTTAAAGACAGTTGAAAAATAGACTGAGTGGATTTACAGATAAGGCCCCTTTCACACGGGCTTTCCGATCCGGTCTGCCTGTCAGTTTTTCAGGCGAACCTGATCGGATGTTCCATGCAGCCCTATGGAGCAGCAGATGTCAACGGTGACATCTCCGCTGACACCCACTGCGATCCAATCTGGTCTGTGAAATCCAGATGGATGGAAACCCTATTTACCATCCGTCTGGAGGATCAGATGAAAATGGACAGGCGGTCTCTTTTCATCTGATCTCCCACAGACGAGAGCGGGGATCTGACAAGTCCATCTCTGCAAAGTAAGCGGAGACGGAGCTGTCATCCGCCTACTCAGCGGGGATTGGCGGATCGATCCCCGCTAAGCAAAACGGAATCCGCCGGGCGCACCGCATGTGTGAAAGGGGCCTAAAAATAAGAGGAAAAAAAAAAAAAAACTACAAAAGCAAAGAACTAATGCAGCCACCAAATCTAAGAATTGTTAAGCTGCAGTATATTAAATATTTTCTTTTTATGTTTAAGATTACAATAATGAACATAGATCTTACTTTTAATATCACATTTAGTGGGAGACCTAGATCTGACTTCCATTCAGGTAAAGCAGAATTAAACCCTCCTAATCTTCACAGGCAAGGAAGCTGCCATCTTTGCTTCTGTTTGTGATCTGCAGTTGCCATGGTGCTGCACATGTGATCAGTTAAGACACCCGATGCCTAGACAGTTCAGTTGAGCGCACAAGCCACTGTGACAGTTTTCATTGAGGACATGCCTTTTAATGTAACAGTTTTGAAAATATAAACAGACTAATTTAATTTCTAACTTAAGACATGCATAAACAATGACTAATAACAATTTTAAAATGGCATTGCACATCTGGATTACATCTACGTTAGGCTACTGAAACTGGATGTGCACATCATCAGGTTACAATATTTCCAAATTAACTCAATTCTTTATTTATGTACTAAATATTAAAACTGAAAGGCACATGAAACATCAGCATTGCCTAACTGTATATGACTAGTGGCTTTTTTACTTCCTAACAAGGGTTAAAACTAGGGTAGTCCAAGCATGGAACAACAAACACTCTAGTTCTACCTGTTTGTTTTCTACCTCCTGAGTGGTGGAACGAGTTCTGCGTCCTGACTCATCCAATGGACATGTCACCTACAGTGACCCCTGATGTGGCTGAACACTCCCTGTGGGCAAGGCTTCAGTTATCTAATCCTCTGCTCCACATAGCAGGCTAAAAATGGCTCTGCTTATTTCCACTGTGCTGCCCTCACTGAGATCTGCCAGAAAACATGCCTTATAAGCCATTTGTTGGTGCTAAACCTAGAACTGCGTTTAATAAATAACCTAAATCTTTACTCTAACCTGTCTTTTTCTGTAGATCTCTGGCAGCAAAAAAAAAAAAAAAAACAAAACTGGAATTGTGATGGAAAATCTATTCTTTTATAAAGTGTCACCAACATCTTTGCGTTCCATATTTACGCTAATTTTACTATTTATAGCAGATTTTAAACGTCAGGTTTTTTTTAAGAGGCTTGTGTGTATACATAATAAGATCTAGTAATTTTCACCTCTCTCTGCAGACAGAAAAAAAAAAGTGCACATTTCCCACACAGCAAATGTCTGCCCAGCCAACATTGGTAGGGGTTAAACAGCTGATAGACCTTCAACAAATGCTCTCCCTTTCATCCCTTTCAGCAGCCATGTCCTCAGCCCTTGTGACAAGCAAGGCCTAGCTCTGACTCAGCTCTCGCATACCAGGCACGGCCTAACAAAACCCTGGGCTAAACACTGCCTGCATAAACTAGACACAATATTCATCTAGAAGCACAACAAAACATCACAGAATCAAAAATCCATGGTCACCAGTGTGGCTTGTCAAAGAGTACGGATGACGACGTATGGCAGACCATGGTGTCCACCTACTTTTACCCGTCTACCATCTTACAGAAACATCTAGACTGGGTGGGATCTAGTAATGGAAAACAGACTGCAATCAGAACGGCTAGGGAAAAATGCTGAACAATAGACTGATAAATACTTCATCGATCCCCAGAATTCAAGCTGGCCTTGCACATCTTGGTTGGGAGATGTGGTAGAGCTCTCCTTTATTTTTTTACAAATGGATAAGCTTTGTTTAGTAGTGGGATCATTACACAGAAATATACCTCTCATGTTTAAATCGGTATACCCAGGTAATAAAAAAAGAAATATATATATATAAAATATATTTTAACTGATATGCATCTACTGCTCATTATAGGATCTCTCTCATATATATATATATATATATATATATATATATATATATATATATATATATAATGAGAGATCTATATAGAGAGGAGATCGATAATGATAAGTAGATGCATATCGATTACTTTATATATATATATATATATATATATATATATATATATATATATATATATATATATATATAATTAGTAACCGATATGCATCTACTTCTCATTATCGATCGATCTCTCTCTATATAGATCTCTCATATTATATATTCTTTCTAAAGTGTGGGACAATAAAAGAAAAAACACAGAAGACGCCTATAGTATACAGTATCCAGTCATTTGTAATGGTGACCCTGAAGGTCAGAGAATACGCATATTGAATTACTCCTGCTCCATAGCCTGTTCTTTCTTCTTTTACTAAAGGACAAAAGCATTTACTTACCTTGACAGCCAATCAGCATTTAAATCTGCAAATTTGTGGGGTTAAACTGGCAAATATTCCAATTTTCTTTGACGTCATACCTGCCATCACTTACATGCTTCATAATTATGAAAAAAATAAAATAAAAAATTGTAAGAGGTAGAAAAAAAAAGCATCCAATATAAAAAATAGGCACTTGGTAGACTAGTAAACCAATGATGATGATGATATATTTATATATATGTATAAAACACTTTATTTTCCATCTAAACAAATATGTACACTACTTGCTTTCTACATACTTGACCACCTAAACTTGTGAAAACATAGTTGAACAATAAAGTTTTCCTTGTAATAACAGTGTACATTACCTTTTAGGTTTGCAACTATGTTATTTAATGGTCACATTAACAAAATGTATGAAAAGAAAATGGCTATCTAATTTATTGTTGAACAAGAACCTGAGGTTTTGAGGTTCCACAATCCAAGTTTGAAATAAAAAAAGGGATTTACTTAGGAACTTAGGGTGTGCCATGACCTAGGAGCAACCAAGATGGATTCCAGTTCATGAGGAGAAAATCCAGACCTGCTGTGCTATTTATATTTTTATCTTCTTTCTTCACACAAAAAAAAAAAAAAAAAAAAAAAAAACACAAGAAACCAATCCTTTCAAATGGCAAACATAAAGAACACAACACAGTGTAGTCCTGAAAGCTGGTGGCTGCTTCAGTTAAAAGCAAAAAAAAAAAAGAATCCCTTGTTTGCAACAAAGGAGAAACACCCAGTGAATGTCTACAGAGAGTTGGCCATTTCAATCCATGGCAGGATAATGGCTGCCTGCTCTGTTGGCCTCTCCTTGGCTGTCTGATGAAGGATGTTTTGCAGACTACTGTAATAAGTCACAGGCGGATGCAAGCTGCGCGCTGATTGGCCGCGCTCTCGGGAGAGTCTCTCTGTCTGCCCGTGACGTCACGTGGCCC
Source organism: Pelophylax lessonae (assembly GCF_965119305.1). Lineage (NCBI taxonomy): Eukaryota > Metazoa > Chordata > Amphibia > Anura > Ranidae > Pelophylax > Pelophylax lessonae. Next base: position 229,952,673 of record NC_138768.1, read on the forward strand.
GGACCCAAGCAAGGGACACCCTGTGCTCTCCCCCCCGGCATGCAGCTGGAGGCCGGGGCCGCCTCACCCACCCTCTGCTAATAAATACACTTCATAATCCTACACAAGTCCGAGCATGAGCCGGCCTCCTGCGTCTGACTAGAGCTGCTGTGGAACTAGAGGGCGCACAATGCCCTAATAACCAAAAATAAGGCTTTAGGAACACCGTCCAGCTGGTATTACTGTATACTGGGGGGCTAGAAAGCCCAGCATGCAGTCAGCAACAACGTCCTGACCTAAAGACAGCAAACACAGACTATGGAGCTCTGCTTTCCTCTGCAGCCATGGCGGGACATGTGCCTGTCTAGGAGGAACTACAGGGACTTCTCCTCTAGGACTACAAGTACCAGCATCAGGCTATAGGGACTTCTCCCCTAGGACTACAAGTACCAGCATCAGGCTATAGGGACTTCTCCCCAAGACTACAAGTACCAGCATTAGGCTATAGGGACTTCTCCCCTAGGACTACAAGTACCAGCATCAGGCTATAGGGACTTCTGCCCTACGACTACAAGTACCAGCATCAGGCTATAGGGACTTCTCCCCTAGGACTACAAATACCAGCATGAGGCTATAGGGACTTCTCCCCTAGGACTACAAGTACCAGCATCAGGCTATAGGGACTTCTCCCCAAGACTACAAGTACCAGCATTAGGCTATAGGGACTTCTCCCCTAGGACTACAAGTACCAGCATCAGGCTATAGGGACTTCTGCCCTACGACTACAAGTACCAGCATCAGGCTATAGGGACTTCTCCCCTAGGACTACAAATACCAGCATGAGGCTATAGGGATTTCTCCCCTAGGACTACAAGTACCAGCATCAGGCTATAGGGACTTCTCCCCTAGGACTACAAGTACCAGCATTAGGCTATAGGGACTTCTCCCCTAGGACTACAAGTACCAGTATCAGGCTACAGGGACTTCTCCCCTAGCACTACAAGTACCAGCATCAGGCTATAGGGACTTCTCCCCTAGGACTACAAGTACCAGTATCAGGCTACAGGGACTTCTCCCCTAGCACTACAAGTACCAGCATCAGGCTATAGGGACTTCTCCCCTAGGACTACAAGTACCAGCATCAGGCTATAGGGACTTCTGCCCTACGACTACAAGTACCAGCATCAGGCTATAGGGACTTCTCCCCTAGGACTACAAATACCAGCATGAGGCTATAGGGATTTCTCCCCTACAAATACAAGTACCAGCATCAGGCTATAGGGACTTCTCCCCTAGGACTACAAATACCAGCATGAGGCTATAGGGATTTCTCCCCTAGGACTACAAGTACCAGCATCAGGCTATAGGGACTTCTCCCCTAGGACTACAAGTACCAGCATCAGGCTACAGGGACTTCTCCCCTAGCACTACAAGTACCAGCATCAGGCTATAGGGACTTCTCCCCTAGGACTACAAGTACCAGCATCAGGCTATAGGGACTTCTGCCCTACGACTACAAGTACCAGCATCAGGCTATAGGGACTTCTCCCCTAGGACTACAAATACCAGCATGAGGCTATAGGGATTTCTCCCCTAGGACTACAAGTACCAGCATTAGGCTATAGGGACTTCTCCCCTACGACTACAAGTACCAGCATCAGGCTATAGGGACTTCTCCCCTACGACTACAAGTACCAGCATCAGGCTATAGGGACTTCTCCCCTAGGACTACAAGTACCAGCATTAGGCTATAGGGACTTCTCCCCTAGGACTACAAGTACCAGAATCAGGCTACAGGGACTTCTCCCCTAGCACTACAAGTACCAGCATCAGGCTATAGGGACTTCTCCCCTAGGACTACAAGTACCAGCATTAGGCTATAGGGACTTCTCCCCTAGGACTACAAGTACCAGCATCAGGCTATAGGAACTTCTCCCCTAGGACTACAAGTACCAGCATCAGGCTACAGGGACTTCTCCCCTAGCACTACAAGTACCAGCATCAGGCTATAGGGACTTCTCCCCTAGGACTACAAGTACCAGCATCAGGCTACAGGGACTTCTCCCCTAGCACTACAAGTACCATCATCAGGCTATAGGGACTTATGCCCTAGGACTACAAGTACCAGCATCAGGCTATAGGGACTTCTCCCATAGGACTACAAGTACCAGCATCAGGCTATAGGGACCTCTCCCATAGGACTACAAGTACCAGCATCAGGCTATAGGGACCTCTCCCATAGGACTACAAGTACCAGCATCAGGCTATAGGGACCTCTCCCATAGGACTACAAGTACCAGCATTAGGCTATAGGGACTTCTCCCCTAGGACTACAAGTAGCAGCATCAGGTTATAGGGACTTCTCCCATAGGACTACAAGTACCAGCATTAGGCTAGAGGGACTTCTCCCATAGGACTACAAATACCAGCATCAGGCTATAGGGACTTCTCCCCTACAAATACAAGTACCAGCATCAGGCTGTAGGAACTTCTCCCCCTAGGACTACAAGAATCAGCATGAGGCTATAGGGACTTCTCCCCTTAGGACTACAAATACCAGCATGTGGCTATAGGGACTTCTCCCCCTAGGACTACAAGTACCATGATGCTATAGGGACTACAAGGACTTCTCCCATAGGACTACAAGTACCAGCATGAGACAATATGGACTTTTCCCCTAGGACTACAAGTACCAGCATGCGGCTATAGGGACTTCTCCCCTAGGACTACAAATACCAGCATGTTACTACCTAGAAAAGACTATAGGGACTTCTCCCTTAGGACTACAAGTACCAGCATGAGGCTACCAAGGAAAGACTATAGGGACTCCTCCCCTTTGACTACAAATACCAGAATGAGGCTACCTAAGACTATAGTGACTCCTCCCCCTAGGCTACAAGTACCAGCATGAGGCTACCTAGGAAGCCAAATAGGGACTCCACTCCTAGGACTACAAGTAGCAGCATGAGACTACCTAGGAAAGACTCTTCTTGGACTACAAATACCAGCATGAGACTACCTAGGAAGGCGTATAGGGATTCCTCTATCAGGATGACAAACACCAACATGAGGCTACCTAGGAAAGGCTATAGGGACTCCTCCCCTAGGACTACAAGTACCAGTATGAGACTACCTAGGAAAGACGGGATTAGGCGTTTGTGATTCCTGCGCTGTCAGGGGTGATGAAGGGTCTCTAATGCTGCACCACTGATACTGATACTCAACAGTTCAATGAATAATATAGTGGGGTTGTGGCGCGCTCTACTTGGTCCCTAGAGCGCGCCACAACCCCCACTATATGATACCTAGGAAAGACACCCCTGGGACTACAAATGCCAGGGTGAGGCTACCTAGGAAGGAGTATAGGTATTCCTCCCCTAGGACTACAAGTACCAACATGAGGCAAACTAGGAATGAGTAGGACTTCTCCTTTAGGTCTATTAGTACCAGTATAAGACTACCTAGGAAGAAATATAGGAACTTCTCCTCTAGGACTACAAGCATCAGCATGAAACTACCTAGGAAGGGGTATAGGGACCTGTCCCCTTGGACTACAAGTCCCACAATGAGTCTACCTAGGAAGGAGTAAAGACTTCTCTCCAAGGACTACCAATGTCAGCATATGGCTAGGAAGAGGTATAGGGACTTCTGCTACAGGACAAGCACCAGCATGAGGCTACCTAGGTAAGGGGTATAGGGACTTCTCCCCTTAGGACTACAAGTGCAGACATGAGGCTAGGAAGGGGTATAGAGACTTCTGCTCTAGGACTACCAAGTGCAGACATGAGGCTAGGAAGGGGTACAGGGACTTCTCCTCTAGGCCAAGTGCAGACATGAGGCTAGGAAGGGGTATAGGGACTTCTCTAGGCTGAGTGCAGACATGAGGATATAGGGACTTCTCCTCTAGGATGAGTGCAGACATGAGGATAGAAAGGGGTACAGGGACTTCTCCTCTAGGATGAGTGCAGACATGAGGCTAGGAAGGGGTATAGGGACTTCTCCTCTAGGCTGAGTGCAGACATGAGGATATAGGGACTTCTCCTCTAGGATGAGTGCAGACATGAGGATATAGGGACTTCTCCTCTAGGATGAGTGCAGACATGAGGCTAGGAAGGGGTACAGGGACTTCTCCTCTAGGATGAGTGCAGACATGAGGCTAGGAAGGGGTACAGGGACTTCTCCTCTAGGATGAGTGCAGACATGAGGCTAGGAAGGGGTATAGGGACTTCTCCTCTAGGATGAGTGCAGACATGAGGATATAGGGACTTCTCCTCTAGGATGAGTGCAGACATGAGGCTAGGAAGGGGTACAGGGACTTCTCCTCTAGGATGAGTGCAGACATGAGGCTAGGAAGGGGTACAGGGACTTCTCCTCTAGGATGAGTGCAGACATGAGGCTAGGAAGGGGTATAGGGACTTCTCCTCTAGGATGAGTGCAGACATGAGGCTAGGAAGGGGTATAGGGACTTCTGCTCTAGGATGAGTGCAGACATGAGGCTAGGAAGGGGTACAGGGACTTCTCCTCTAGGATGAGTGCAGACATGAGGCTAGGAAGGGGTACAGGGACTTCTCCTCTAGGATGAGTGCAGACATGAGGCTAGGAAGGGGTATAGGGACTTCTCCTCTAGGATGAGTGCAGACATGAGGCTAGGAAGGGGTATAGGGACTTCTGCTCTAGGATGAGTGCAGACATGAGGCTAGGAAGGGGTATAGGGACTTCTCCTCTAGGACGAGTGCAGACATGAGGCTAGGAAGGGGTATAGGGACTTCTCCTCTAGGACGAGTGCAGACATGAGGCTAGGAAGGGGTATAGGGACTTCTCCTCTAGGATGAGTGCAGACATGAGGCTAGGAAGGGGTATAGGGACTTCTCCTCTAGGATGAGTGCAGACATGAGGCTAGGAAGGGGTACAGGGACTTCTCCTCTAGGCCAAGTGCAGACATGAGGCTAGGAAGGGGTACAGGGACTTCTCCTCTAGGATGAGTGCAGACATGAGGCTAGGAAGGGGTACAGGGACTTCTCCTCTAGGATGAGTGCAGACATGAGGCTAGGAAGGGGTATAGGGACTTCTCCTCTAGGATGAGTGCAGACATGAGGCTAGGAAGGGGTATAGGGACTTCTCCTCTAGGATGAGTGCAGACATGAGGCTAGGAAGGGGTATAGGGACTTCTCCTCTAGGATGAGTGCAGACATGAGGCTAGGAAGGGGTATAGGGACTTCTCCTCTAGGCCAAGTGCAGACATGAGGCTAGGAAGGGGTACAGGGACTTCTCCTCTAGGATGAGTGCAGACATGAGGCTAGGAAGGGGTACAGGGACTTCTCCTCTAGGACGAGTGCAGACATGAGGCTAGGAAGGGGTATAACAGCCTCTCAAACCTTTTAACATGGAAGAACCCTTGCAATAATTTTCTGGGACTGAGAAATTCCTGATAATGGTCTTCAGCTGAGGGTACAGTAATGTGAAGTTCCAAAACCCCAAAAAGCAAAATCCTATTCTTTTCAATGGCCCCTGTTCACATATGAGCATTTTGTCCCCTAAAGCTCAAAAAAGTACATGAGCTTCTTTTTTTGGCAGATTACAAGTGTTTTTGGTCAAATGTTGATGCCTGCCTCCAAACACCTGCAAAAAATGTCTGAAAACACCTGAAAAACGGTATACTCAGGTGTGAAACAGAGTCAGTGGGAGGAATCCATCCTCACAGATAGCTAAAAAGATCATTGGTGTCAGTGGGAAGTCTTTGAAGAAGCAGATGTCCCATCCTGATCAGGAAACCCCTAGAAACCTCCTGGAGGAACCATCATCAAGAGGGGCGGAGCTATAGGGGCTTCTCTACTAAGACTACAAGTGTCGGCATGATGAGAAAAAGTAGCATAGGGAATCCTCCTCTAGGACTACAAGTGTCAGCATATGGCTGCCTAGTATTAGGTGTGAGAATACAGGGACCTTTCTCCTAGGACAACTACCAGCAGGAATCTAGGGATGCAGGGACTTTCTCTCCCAGGACAACTACCAGCAGGAATCTAGGGATGCAAGGACCTCTCTCCCAGGACAACTACCAGCATGAGTCTGAGAATATGGGGACTTCTCCCCTAGGACAAGTAAAAGCATAAGTCTGGGAATACAGGGATTCCTCCATTAGGACTAAGGGTACCAGCATGAGTCTGGGACTACAGGGATTCCTCCATTAGGACTACAAGTACCAGCATAAGTCTGGGAATAGAGTGAGTCCTCCATTAGGACTACAAGTACCAGCACGAGTCTGGGAATAGAGGGATTCCTCCATTAGGACTACAAGTACCAGCATAAGTCTGGGAATAGAGTGAGTCCTCCAGTAGGACTACAAGTACCAGCAGGAGTCTGGGAATAGAGGGAGTCCTCCAGTAGGACTACAAGTACCAGCAGGAGTCTGGGAATAGAGGGAGTCCTCCATTAGGACTACAAGTACCAGCAGGAGTCTGGGAATAGAGGGAGTCCTCCATTAGGACTACAAGTACCAGCAGGAGTCTGGGAATAGAGGGAGTCCTCCATTAGGACTACAAGTACCAGCAAAAGTCTGGGAATAGAGGGATTCCTCCATTAGGACTACAAGTACCAGCAAAAGTCTGGGAATGGAGGGAGTCCTCCTCCATTAGGACTACAAGTACCAGAATAAGTCTGGGAATGGAGGGAGTCCTCCTCCATTAGGACTACAAGTACCAGCATGAGTCTGGGAATAGAGGGAGTCCTCCAGTAGGACTACAAGTACCAGCATGAGTCTGGGACTACAGGGATTCCTCCATTAGGAGTACAAGTACCAGCATGAGTCTGAATAGAGGGTTTCCTCCATTAGGACTACAAGTACCAGCATGAGTCTGGGAATACAGGGATTCCTCCATTAGGACTACAAGTACCAGCATGAGTCTGGGACTACAGGGATTCCTCCATTAGGACTACAAGTACCAGCATGAGTCTGGGACTACAGGGATTCCTCCATTAGGACTACAAGTACCAGCATGAGTCTGGGAATACAGGGATTCCTCCATTAGGACTACAAGTACCAGCATGAGTCTGGGAATACAGGGATTCCTCCATTAGGACTACAAGTACCAGCATGAGTCTGGGACTACAGGGATTCCTCCATTAGGACTACAAGTACCAGCATGAGTCTGGGACTACAGGGATTCCTCCATTAGGACTACAAGTACCAGCATGAGTCTGGGAATACAGGGATTCCTCCATTAGGACTACAAGTACCAGCATGAGTCTGGGACTATAGGGATTCCTCCATTAGGACTACAAGTACCAGCATGAGTCTGGGACTATAGGGATTCCTCCATTAGGACTACAAGTACCAGCATGAGTCTGGGACTACAGGGATTCCTCCATTAGGACTACAAGTACCAGCATGAGTCTGGGAATACAGGGATTCCTCCATTAGGACTACAAGTACCAGCATGAGTCTGGGAATACAGGGATTCCTCCATTGGGACTACAAGTACCAGCATGAGTCTAGGAATAGAGGGAGTCCTCCATTAGGACTACAAGTACCAGCATGAGTCTGGGAATACAGGGATTCCTCCATTAGGACTACAAGTACCAGCATGAGTCTGGGAATACAGGGATTCCTCCATTAGGACTACAAGTACCAGCATGAGTCTGGGACTACAGGGATTCCTCCATTAGGACTACAAGTACCAGCATGAGTCTGGGACTACAGGGATTCCTCCATTAGGACTACAAGTACCAGCATGAGTCTGGGAATACAGGGATTCCTCCATTAGGACTACAAGTACCAGCATGAGTCTGGGAATACAGGGATTCCTCCATTAGGACTACAAGTACCAGCATGAGTCTGGGAATACAGGGATTCCTCCATTAGGACTACAAGTACCAGCATGAGTCTGGGAATACAGAGATTCCTCCATTGGGACTACAAGTACCAGCATGAGTCTAGGAATAGAGGGAGTCCTCCATTAGGACTACAAGTACCAGCATGAGTCTGGGAATACAGGGATTCCTCCATTAGGACTACAAGTACCAGCATGAGTCTGGGAATACAGGGATTCCTCCATTAGGACTACAAGTACCAGCATGAGTCTGGGACTACAGGGATTCCTCCATTAGGACTACAAGTACCAGCATGAGTCTGGGACTACAGGGATTCCTCCATTAGGACTACAAGTACCAGCATGAGTCTGGGAATACAGGGATTCCTCCATTAGGACTACAAGTACCAGCATGAGTCTGGGACTATAGGGATTCCTCCATTAGGACTACAAGTACCAGCATGAGTCTGGGACTACAGGGATTCCTCCATTAGGACTACAAGTACCAGCATGAGTCTGGGAATACAGGGATTCCTCCATTAGGACTACAAGTACCAGCATGAGTCTGGGAATACAGGGATTCCTCCATTAGGACTACAAGTACCAACATGAGTCTGGGAATACAGGGATTCCTCCATTAGGACTACAAGTACCAGCATGAGTCTAGGAATAGAGGGAGTCCTCCATTAGGACTACAAGTACCAGCATGCCTCCAGGAAGAGCACAGTGCCCCTGTATTGCTCTCCCCTGTCACGTGCTGTCAGGTAAGCGGCCAGTGTGGGAATGTTTCTCCCCTCCCCCTGGTGTAAGACAAAATGGAAGGCAGATTGTGATTGGCAGATTCCGCACACAGGGATCCGGCTAATAACAATGACAGGATTCGGGTGTTGTGGCCGGGTTTGTCTCCTCAGGACCCCCTCCTCTCCATCATATGACATAACCACGGATGCCGGCTCCCCTCCAGTGTCTCCCTCCCTGCCCCGGCCACTTCCATCTTGTCTGGCGACTGTTTAGAGCCGCCATGTAAATCTATCCGGCAGATTCCACACACAGCTTTCCTTCCACAACCAGGGGGGATTCCCTGTACCGCTTCCCAATATTAATCACACATTTAACACGAATAACCCCTAACGTTGCATGAACAACCTAGAAAATGACTGGGGCCTAGGAAACGTGAGCGTTAAACCCCTTAGGACTGGACGGTTATTGTGCTAGCCATGTATATCAATAACGGCTAACGTTAAAAAAATCCAAGAATTCAGTGTAGGTAAGGAGATGATATCAGAAGGCCACCCTGATTTTTTAGGACGGTGATTTTTCTGCATCTAGCAGGCGGAATGTGTTGATGCGAAAGTGCGATAGGGAAAAGGCAGGCTGCTCGCGGGGACTACTGACTGACTGGGGACAGAGGAGGGAGGCGGAGGACAGGGGAGGCCGCGGTGCATTGTGGGCTGCCCCAGAGCGAGCAGAAGCAGCTCACACACACAATATGTGTTGGCTCGCCAAAAAGGAGCAGGCAGGGTGCCCTCCACAGCATGTCATGTAACCCGGGCAGGCTTCGGTGAAGCGGCTCAGCCTTTCCTGCGGGGGCAAGAAGAGGAGCCCGGGCGCAGGGGAGCAGGGTTGGGGGGGTGGGTGGTGTGGGAAAGGCGGGCAGGCATGTCTTTCAAGGAGGCCAAGCTCGGGGAGAGAAGCAAGAACCCAGAAGACCATGGCAGAAAGCAGAGCACAAGTGAGCCCGGGCAGTGTATGTGTGTTTGTGTCCCCTGTCCTGGGGGAGCATCAGGCAGCAGCCTAGGGGCTCAGTGTATGTGCACCCCCTTCTCCTCCAAATCCCAACACTCACATCTCCTTCTTTATGGCTTGCAGGCTGGATCAACGGCATGGAGGCGGCGGGCAACCAAGCTGGCACTTCTGGCGAGAAGAAAAGTCACCACTGGAGGAGTTACAAGTTGATTATTGACCCTGCACTGAAGAAGGGCCAGCACAAACTCTACCGCTATGATGGACTGCACTTCAGTGTGCCTGTATGTCACCCCATTCTCATACCCCCCCCCCCCAATCAGTAGATCCATATGTACCCCCCTACTTCTTAGCTGTCAAGATCCATACACCTTCAGGTGTATAGTGCTGTCCTGGCTGGACCCCCCCCCCCCTCTTCTCCCTGTCAGGATCCATGCCCTCCCCCCTCCTGCAGGTGTAAAGTGATGCTCTGGATGAGGACACTCTCCCCATCCATAGATCCATGTGTGCATTCTGACAAGTGTGCCTCCTACTTCTTAGCTGTCAAGATCCATACTCATTCAGGTGTATAGTGCTGTCCTGACTGGAGACCCCCCCCCTCTTCTCCCTGTCAGGATCCATGCCCTCCCCTCCTCCTGCAGGTGTAAAGTGATGCTCTGGATGAGGACACTCTCCCCATCCATAGATCCATGTGTGCATTCTGACAAGTGTTCCCCCTACTTCTTAGCTGTCAAGATCCATACACCTTCAGGTGTATAGTGCTGTCCTGAATGGACCCCCCCTCTTCTCCCAGTCAAGATCCTTACCCCTCCCCTCTTCCGGTGTATAGTGCTGTCCTGGATGAAACCCCCCTTTTCTTCTCCCTGTCAAGCAAGATCCATGCCCCCTCCTCCCCTTCTTCAGGTGTATAGTGTTGTCCTAGGTAGAGCCCCCCCCTTCTTCTTCTTTCTGTCAAGATCCATGCCACCCCTTCAGGTGCATAGTGATGTTCTGAATGGAGACTCCCTTCCTTAGATGCATGTGTGCATTCTGACAGGTGTGCCTGCATGTGCCCTCCCCTACCACATAGCTGTCAAGATCTATGCCCCCTCCCCTTAAGGTGTAAAGTGCTGTCCTGGATAGGACCCCCCCTCTCTTTTCCTCTCTGTCCAGATCCGTGCCCCCCAGGTGTATAGTGCTGTCCTGAATGAAGGACCCCTCTCGCCTTTCGTCTATGTGTGCCTCCCTACAAGTGTGCTTGTACTGATGGATTTTTTATTTTGCAGAACTCGGGCGTCCCCCCGGTGGACACAGTCAGAGACCCCCGGATCGGCAGGATATGGACCAAAAACAAAGAGCTGGATCTACCTGTGCCCAAGCTCAAGGTATTACAACAGCTGCTGACAGCGATCATCCTCCGCACATCCCTGGCTGGCTCTTGTTTTGTTTGGTTCATGGAACTGTAACTATGTCGCCGATTGCAGCCCAGCGGTCAGTGATTAATAATAAGAATAACACGAGTATCCATGCTGCACTGGCTGTGTGCACTATCCATGGACTGTGTACGATCTGCCTTCTACAACACGTTACAAAGTAACGATCATCTCCGGCCGGCGAGTTGTGTATTTGACAGCTTTCCCTTGTGTGTCTCAATCTCTGTGCCTGCGGAGGAGATCCTGAGTGTCGGATCACTCATCTCCCTTCTCTTATTCTTTTCTCTTCTCAGATCGATGAGTTCTATGTCGGGCCGGTACCCCCTAAGCAAGTGACTTTTGCTAAACTCAACGACAACATCCGGGAAAACTTTCTGGTCGATATGTGCAAAAAATACGGAGAGGTGGAGGAGGTGGAGATCCTATACAACCCCAAGAACAAGAAACACCTGGGCATTGCCAAAGTCATCTTTGCCACTGTGAAAGGCGCCAGGGATGCAGTGAAGCACTTGCACAACACCTCTGTGATGGGCAACATCATTCACGTGGAGCTGGATACCAAAGGTGGGTGATGGAGGGAGGGGGCAGGTTTGGGGCTGAGGAAAAGGGGGGGGGGGGGATACCGATCTACTCTGTTCATTACTATCCCATTGAAGGATGTGTGTGTGTGCATGCTCGATCTGTGTTGTACTCTGAGAGTCACGTGTGGAAAGTGTTGTCGGTTGCTAGGAGACTAGAGATCTAGGCTGTCTGTCATTAAAACTTTGTGCTCCTGACGTTTTCCTGTAATTTTATTCCACAAACTGTCATTTGTTCTTTCATGTTCTCACACCTTGATTGCTGGAAGATGTGTGTCAATATCTCCACCTCGATTTTTGTGTATTTTCTTTTTTAAATCTGTGTTTTGCATGCAGACTTTCACCAAGTGCCAAGCTAAAAGATGCAAATAAAGCAGGGATAGAGTTACAAGGGACAGTGCTAGGATTGCCTTGTGTTTTGGTTTCTTTGCTGTTTTGTTTTTAGTTTGTAATTACCCACTCTGCACATGCAAAATAGAAATAGTTAGCATTGTAGGTGCCACTTGATTGTGTGTGTTGTGTGTTTTTTTTTTTTTTTTGCAACATTAATATGTTAGTTTGTATCTATGTTAGCTTAGTTTCTAAGCATTGCATTGTAGGCTGTTGTAAGACATTCTACTTCTAATCGCTTGGCATTCCTATGGTGGTATAGTCTTCTTAATAACTGAGAGAAGGCCTGGGTTGCAGTCTTCGTTCTAATTCATCCCAAAGGTGTTCTATAAAGTTGAGGTCAGGACTCTGCGCATGCCAGTCAAGTACCCCCCAACCCAAACTTGCTCACCCATGTCTTAATTGACCTTGCTTTGTGCACTGGTGTGCAGTCATGTTCCCAGAAAGTTGGGAGCATGAAATTGGCCAAAATGTCTTGGTATGCTGACCCCTTAAGAGTTCTATTCACTGGAACTAAGGGGCCAAACCCAACCCCTGAAAAACAACCCAACACCATAATCCCCCCCCCCCCCTTACTCCACCAAATGATTTGGACCAGTGCACAAAGCAAGGTCCGTATAGACATGGGTGAACTAGTTTGACTGGCCTGCACAGAGTCCTGACCTCAGTCACCCGATAGAACACCTTTGGTATGATCTAGAGTGGAGACTGCAAGCCAGGCCTTCTCATCCACATCAGTGCCTATCCTCACAAATGCACTTCTGGAAGAATGGCCAAACATTCCCATAAACACATTCCTAATCCTTATGGACAGCCTTCCCACAAGAGGCTGTTATAGTTGCAAAGGTGGGCCAACTCAATATTAAACCCTACAGACTAAGACTGGGATGCCATTAAAGTTCGTGTGCGTGTAAAGGCAGGTGTCCCAATACTTTTGGGTATTTTGTGTGTGTGTGTGTGTGTGTAATACATATGTTCTTCAAAAAGTTTCCCCACTTCTTCTTTTTTTTTTTTTTTTTTTTTTTTTACTCTATTGAATATAAAAAAAGTGCGGAAACTTTGTGAAGACCCCTCGTGTGTGTCCAGCTTGAACCTATTGTGGTTTACAGTAGAAAGATTACCATGCACAATAAAGTATAATAAATATATTTGAAATACATATGCAAATGGTCCTGGATCCAGTGGGTTATAAAGTTGTCTAACTGGTCATTTAAAGACAGATACTGTTGATTGCTATAAATGTGTATAGTATGTAAATAATTGTTTGGGAAGGCTCCTGCCTGCAACAGATCCGATGGGTTGTAAGGGTTGATCCCTTTTTCTTAATATTTTTTAACATGGTGCACATATTTGGTTTCTGACAGTCAGATTCGAAGAAGCAATGCAAAAGAAATAGCTTGGGAAATATATACGTAGGCTCCATTCCTGCATGTGTTAGTGTTCCGCATTGAGTTGTGTGTAGTGTTCAGTTGCCACTACATTTTGCTGCTGTTATTATGCATAAAGAATATTGACTGGAAGTCAAGAATACGTTTATAGAAAATTTGCTGTGCAAATAAGTCTCATTTCATGATGGGGCAGAGTATAGGCTAACCAAAAACTTTGGCAGTGTCCATGTATTCATGCAGCAGATAGATAGGAAAGCTTCATTTATTGGGGGGAGAGAAGTCATTAAACATCCCATAACGTATGACTTTAAGGAATGAAGATGATAAAAATAATGAATTCCTGTTTTTATAGTCCTATCAGATATTGGAACATGGCTGAACCGTTTTAAAACATTAGTGATAGTATATAACCTTCCTGTGTTTCCTTGTAAGTCACAGTGTAACCCCCAGACTTTACCGACATTAAAGTGGTAGTAAACTACCCAATAAAGCTTCTAATGTGGGCTCTAGCGATCACAGGATGATCACATTTAGTATAAATAACAATATAAAAAGGCAAGTGGGGAACATAAGAACCCTAAACTTCAGAAGGGCAAACTTTCCAAAATTGTACTCATTGATGGAAAGGGTAAACTGGGACCAAACCCTGGGATCACTGACCACAGAGGAAAAATGGGAATGCTTTAGAACAATATTAAGCAAAGGCATCTTGCAGTGCATTCCTATGGGGAATAAATTTAGAAGAGACAAAGCCAAACCTGGCTGGCTAAACCGTAGCGTTAAAAAACTTATTAGGGGAAAAAAATTGGCCTTCAAGAAATATAAATCAGAGGGCACAGTATCGGCCTTCCAGCAATACAAGGAGGAAAATAAGAAGTGTAAACACGAAATCAAGATGGCTAAAATCAACTTTGAGAGACAAATAGCGGAGGATAGTAAAAAAAAACCAAAGAAATTCTTTAAATATATCAACAGCAAAAAAACTAGGGCAGAGCATATTGCACACATAATTAGCGATGATGGGAGGATGGTTACAGAGGACACTGAAAAAGCAACCGTGCTGAATTCTTTTTTCTCGTCAGTCTTTACGCAGGAAAAGGAAGGGTACACTGACCATGACTGTATGGTTAGTAGTAATACACAGGACTTGCCACTATGGCTAACAGAGGGGGAAATCAGGGAAAGACTGGATAAACTTAACACAAACAAATCACCAGGCCCGGATGGCGTACATCCGAGAGTGCTCAAGGAACTCAGTATGGTTATATCTAGACCACTGTTCCTGATCTTTGCTGACAGTATTAGGACAGGAGATGTACCAGGGGATTGGAGGAAGGCTAACGTGATTCCGATATTCAAAAAGGGCCAGAGACATATCCCGGGAAATTATAGGCCTGTCAGTCTGACATCAATAATATGTAAACTTTTGGAGGGGATGATAAGGGACTATATCGTAGAGTATGCTAAAGACAACAACATCATCAGTAGTAACCAGCACGGGTTTACAAATGGGCGATCTTGTCAAACCAATCTCTTAGCATTCTACGAGGAAGTGAGCTGTGAGCTAGATAGGGGGAGACCAGTGGATGTGGTGTACTTGGATTTCGCTAAGGCGTTTGATACAGTTCCCCACAAGCGCTTAATTTATAAAATAAGGTCGGCAGGTATCGACAGCAGGGTTTGCTCTTGGATACGGAATTGGCTAAAAGGCCGTGTCCAAAGGGTAGTAATAAACAGCGCATACTCAGACTGGTCTGAGGTAGTAAGCGGGGTGCCCCAGGGCTCAGTCCTGGGACCAACCTTGTTCAATTTATTCATAAACAGCATTGAGGAAGGGATCAGTAGTTCGTTATCAGTTTTTGCAGATGACACAAAATTGGCCAGGGCAATAACTGCACAGCATGAAGCAGATATCCTACAGAATGACCTGGACAAAATTACGGAGTGGGCAACGACATGGCAAATGAGGTTTAATGTGGAGAAGTGTAAGGTTTTGCACTTGGGGACCAAAAACATAAAAACACAATACACGTTAGGAGGGGAACCCTTGGGGGAATCAAAAATGGAGAAAGATCTGGGAGTCTTAGTTGATGATAGATTAGGCAACAGCATGCAATGCCAAGCGGCAGCTTCCAAAGCCAACAGAATATTAGCATGCATAAAGAAAGGGATGTATTCCAGAGATAAGACTATAATCCTTCCACTTTATAAAACTCTGGTCCGACCGCATCTGGAGTATTCTGTCGAATTCTGGTCGCCAGTCCTCAGGAGGGATGTGTTGGAGCTGGAGAAAGTCCAGAGAAGGGCAACTAAACTGATTAGGGGGTTGGAGGACCTTACCTATGAAGAGCGGCTGCAATCGCTCAATTTATTTTCCCTGGAGAAAAGACGTCTGAGAGGGGACATGATAGCAATTTATAAATATCTTAATGGGGATCTCAGCTTAGAAGAAAAGCTGTTCATTCGAAGGAATTGCATGAGGACTCGAGGACATACAATGCGATTAGAGGAGAAGTGTTTTAACCTCAGGCAACGTGGGGGGTTCTTTACTGTTAGGGCTACAAGATTGTGGAATTGTCTACCACAAGAGGTGGTTTCTGCGGGTAGTATGGTGACTTTCAAAAGACTCTTAGACTTACATCTCAAGGATCAGGAGATTGAGGGCTATGTT
This sequence comes from Pelophylax lessonae, assembly GCF_965119305.1. Taxonomy (NCBI): domain Eukaryota; kingdom Metazoa; phylum Chordata; class Amphibia; order Anura; family Ranidae; genus Pelophylax; species Pelophylax lessonae. The sequence goes on from NC_138768.1 coordinate 229,968,639, forward strand.
AGATGATTACAGTCACACACACCTACACAGGTTGAACTGGATGGACTATTGTCTTTATTCAACCTCACCTACTATGTAACTATGTAACTATGTAATAATTCTTACCTGTACTATTGTGAATATCTCCAAAACCTGCATCATTTAGGCTCCAGTCGATAACGTCACTGCACATGCGCCGTGTGCCATGAATGCAGAGAACGTTGTTCCACAATCGAGTGTCTCGTGCGCGTACATGGGAGTGATGTCATCGCAACTCGGCTGTTCAAACGGCTGCAGAGTGCAGACCCAGAATTAAGACCCGGTGAAGATTGAAGCGCCAGGTGCAGTGACAGCTCAGCACTGGAAGGCTCAGTTTAAAAGGTACGTCTGCCATAATGGGCTAGTATGTGGTGCATCCTAGCACATTATTGCATAACCTGCAGGAGCCCATTTAAAAAAAACAAAAATGGTAGCGTTTTACTACTTTTTAAAGGATAAAGCTAATTTAAAAGAGAAGTATGGCCAAAGCTTTTTTTTTTTTTTTGGCCATACATCTTTTGTGGGTCTCAAGAGGGCACTTAACTTTGCTTTCCTGTGAACCAGAGTCAACTGATAGCTGGCTATTGCCACTTCAGGCTCAGAAAGCATCCTGGCCTGATTTACAGCTGGCTCCCCCTGCCCCTGCCCAGCGCTTCAGGGAGCACTGGAGGAGCAGAGAGCAGTGACCGACAGTCACTGCTCTCTGCTCCAAGCAGATCGAGAACTGAGTGATCAGGGTCATACGATTGCTCAATTCTAAGGCATAAAGCAGACGTGGGTTTTTTTTTTGTTTTTTAAACAAACCCTACACATCTCCTTTAATTTTTAAAATGTACATATTTAAATTTGTGATCCTACTAGCAAGGGCATTTCCTGTCATAAGGGGACAACACTGTTTCTGCAGTGTTGTCACCCAGCAGCCAGAGCTAAAGGATAATTACATAGTGCCACCAGCACATTCACATTGAGATCTGTCTCTTAAGGCTGTGTTTGTCAGCAGTTCCAAAGGCAGTGCACCTGTAGCTATGATGTGTGCTCCTGTACTGGAAGTTATGTGCTATAGTCTGTGATGTTCGTGGCTTTTAGCTGCTCTCTGCTTGCAACAATAATATGTTTGGAAAGAGCCCCTTCTCCCAGAAAAAGTCAGCATATTTCGTCAAAAATGTAAAAACCTAGAATTTTCTCCAAAAGATTTAGTTCTACTTTTTTCTTTCGCTGAAGTTTCATTAGCATAGCATTAACTAATTTGACCCACAGCCCGCATAAAGTTCCATCATAGGGAGATTCACCCTCTCTTTTCGCCATGGTTAGAGTTATCACCACTAGTGAAATATTATCCCAAATTTTAGGTTGTCATCAGAACAGTAATAGTGGGGATATAGTTCAATGGGGACACTGGTTCTAGTCATGAAAAAGGATTCCCTAAATTGAAACAGATTTTGTCTAACTTCCTGTTAAGGCTATGGTACAGGTAGTAAAGGGGGGAAAGACCTGATGGGAGTTATAACCGTCCTTTTTAGTTTATCCAAAATGGAAAAAAAATGGTTTGCCTTTAGTTATACTTTAAGCACATGTAACAAAATGAATATTAAAACCAGCTGTTTTATTACTCCACATATACTCAAATCTTTAGCAAAAACATTCTTTCAAGGATTTTTCTTTATCAAATGTTAAGGGTTGAATAGTGGTGGACAAGTGCTACTTCCATGTGAATTAAGCCCTTATCGGCTAGACCGTTGTTTTTACCTGTTCCAGTGACTGGGGATTGTATCCCCTTAATTTTTTTTTTTTTTTTACTAATAAACATGTTATACTTATCTGCTCCATGCAGTAGTTTTGCACAGAGCAGCCCTGATCTTCCTCTTTTTGGGTCCCCTGCCTGTGCCTGGCCCCTCCCCCCTGCTGAGTTGCCCCATAGCAAGCTGCTTGCTATGTGGGCACTCATGCCGGCTTGCTCCCGAGCCACACTTTCGGTGTCCATTGACACAGTGTGGCTCAGTCCCACCCCCGCTCTCTCCTTAAGGGATGTGATTGACAGCAGCAGAAGCCAATTGCTCCCACTGCTGTCTCTGAGCCTTTAAGGAGAGCAAGCGAGAGAGAGAGAGAGAAAAAAAACAACTCTGCTCTTATGCACAGCGCTGTATCGAGATCGGGCTTAAATAAGTATTGGGGGTTCGGGGGGGAGAGCTATGTTAAGGTAAAAAATTTTCTAGCTTTTTACAGCTACTTTAGCATGCAGCGACAACTCTCAAAATGTAATTTCTCTGTTTGACTAATACTGTGATACCATAGACTAGTCCTCAATTTTGTCCACCTGAGGTTACCAGTTAGTAAATTAACTAGGGATGCACCGAATATTCGGCGGCCGAACATTATTCGGCCGAAAATAGAAAAAATAGCACTTTCGGTGTTCGGCCGAATAAGTCAAAAGGCCGAATAATTTTGTGCCGAACAATAGGGCTGAACGATAGTCGATATGATATCGACTATCGTTCTGTGGCCGTAGGCGATATTCATATCGCCGAGGTCACGATATTTACAGGGGGAAGGGACTCGGAGGAGGACAGGAGGACTCACAGACTTCCGTGTTAGGCAGGGGAAGCTGGGACACTTCAGCGGTGAGCATACATACATTACTCACTCGTGCACTGCAGCCCGCCCCACACATTCAGTGAGTCTTACTCTCCTCCCTAGTTTTTTCAATGGCACATTCAGGAAGCCAATCACGCTGTGATTAGCTGCACAGCGAACCAATCACGCGTGCCTGCACACCTGATTGGTTCCGCTGTGCCGCTACTCACGGCGTGATTGGCTTCCTGAATGTGCCATTGAAAAAACTAGGGAGGAGAGTAAGACTCACTGAATGTGTGGGGCGGGCTGCAGTGCACGAGTGAGTAATGTATGTATGTGGCTGTGCTCCTTTCCAGGCTCCTACTAGTCCACCTCCAGCCTCCTACTACCACCACTATGAGAGACTGTCTGTCACTGTATAATCTGATCGAGTCCACACTGACACTGACTGACTGTCACTGAGTAATTGATGTTACCACATTAACCCTGACCTGCCCAGTGCCCTGTATCTGCAATTAAAATTTACAAGGCTGCCTGCATGCTTCCTGATTTCCATTCCCAGCATCCTTCCCAATCCCTACAGTGTCACTAACATTAACCCTATGGTACAAGGCTGCAGTGTGCACTGAATCCCATTCCCTACAGTAACATTTAGGGAGAGAGACATGAGAGGACAAGAGAGAGAGAGAGAGAGAGAGAGACATGAGAGGACAAGAGAGAGAGAGACATGAGAGGACAAAAAATTGGCAAAATAAATGGAAAAAATGCGAAACACCGCGTTCGGTATTCGGCCTTCGGCCAAACATTTCATTATTATTCGGCTTCGGCCAAGAATTTCATTTCGGTGCATCCCTAAAATTAACCATTGCTTTCAGCCTATTACAGGATGAGAGAATTCTGTGAAAATACTAGACTTATTTAGTTTGGCAAGTGCACTGGTTGTTCATGACATCTAATTAATAAAAGATCACATATTCACATGTGATGTGGTAAAGCAGTATTAAACCCAAAATGTAATATATAGCAGCTTATCAAATCTGCCTAGTAACACACCTCCTGTATTATACAGACACCACTCTGGAGGAAGGAGCACAGGGGGCAGATTTGGACAGCAGCATTGTCAGTATATTGAGACTAAGGGCATGCCACAGAGAGCTCCAGCAGCTCCCTGGCTCTCGCTGACAGGAGTGACTGAAGTGTCACTCCTGTCATCGGGTTTTGTTTTTTTTATCTGGAGCACGGCTGTACCGCCACCTCCAGCACCACTAACCCTGTGTTCCTCACTGGCAGCTGTTGACTTGTAAACACAGACTTCCTATCCTGTGTTTATAAGTGAGAGCACCTCCTTGGTGTAGGGGGAGCCTCTGTGTACTGGAGGAAGAAGTGGGGCCCTCTGTGTAATGGAGAGCGAAGGGCTTTGTGTACTGATGGGGGGGGGGGGGGGTTAGGTGGAAGAAGGGGATGCTTTGCAATAAAAGGGGTGGGGTTCTGAGTTGAGTAAAGAGCTAATGTACTGGTAATGGGGGAGGAGCTTTGTGCTGATGTTTCTTCCAATGATGTTACTGAAGCAGGAATGCTTTATGTTTTTATTGACCCTACCTACTCGGGGGGCATTTTTTCCTTCCAGTAACACCACTGACACAGAGGCGCTTTTTCATTTCATTGACACCATCGACTCTGCATTTTTTCTTTCTTTTTGGCGACACCACATACACGGGCATTTTTCCCTTTCTGTTACACTGCTGACTCAGGGACATTTTTACATTTAAGTGACATTACCAACTTTCCTTTCAGTGGTGCCATCAACTCAGAGACATATATATATATATATATATATATATATATATATATATATATATATATATATATATATATATATATATATATATATATATATATACATACATACATACATACATACATACATACATACATATACAGTGGGGATCGAAATCTTGGGCACCCCAGGTAAAAATTTGTATTAATGTGCATAAAGAAGCCAAGGAAAGATGGGCAAAAGGCATCAGATTACAGATAAGACATTCTTATAATATGTCAACAAATGTTAGATTTTATTTCCATCATTGACACTTTCAAAATTACAGAAAACAAAAAAATGGCGTCTGCAAAAGTTTGGGCACCCTGCAGAATTTATAGCATGCACTGCGCCCTTTGCAAGGCTGAGACCTGCCAGTGTCATGTATTGTTCTCAATCATCGTCTGGGTGGGAAGACCAGGTGATGTCAATCTCAAAGGTTTTAAATGCCCAGACTCATCTGACCTTGCCCCAACAATCAGCACCATGGGATCTTCTAAGCAGTTGTCTAGAAAACTGAAACTGAAAATAGTTGACGCTCACAAAGCTGGAGAAGGCTATAAAAAGATAGCAAAGCGTTTTGAGATGTCAATATCCTCTGTTCGGAATGTAATTAAGAAATGGCAGTCATCAGGAACAGTGGAAGTTAAAGCAAGATCTGGAAGACCAAGAAAAATATCAGACAGTACAGCTCGCAGGATTGTGAGAAAAACAATTCAAAACCCACGTTTGACTGCACGATCCGTCCAGAAAGATCTGGCAGACACTGGAGTTGTGGTACACTATTCCACTGTAAAAAGATAGTTGTACAAATATAGTCTTCATGGAAGAGTCATCAGAAGAAAACCTCTTCTACGTCCTCACCACAAAAATCAGCGTTTGAACTTTGCAAATGAACATATAGACAAGCCTGTTGCATTTTGGAAACATGTTCTGTGGACCGATGAGGTTAAAATTGAAATTTTTGGCCGGAATGAGCAAAGGTACGTTTGGAGAAGAAGGGGCACAGAATTTAATGAAAAGAACCTCTGTCCAACTGTTAAGCATGGGGTGGATCAATCATGCTTTGGGGTTGTATTGCAGCCAGTGGCACAGGGAACATCTCACGAGTAGAAGGAAAAACGGATTCAATAAAATTTCAGAAAATTTTGGATGGTAACTTGATGCCATCTGTGAAAAAGCTGAAGTTAAAGAGAGGATGGCTTCTACAAATGGATAATGATCCTAAACGCACCTCGAAATCCACGGGGGATTACATCAAGAGGAGTAAACTGAAGGTTTTGCCATGGCCTTCACAATCTCCTGACCTCAGCATAATTGAAATCTATGGATAGACCTTAAAAGAGCAGTGTATGACAGACAGCCCAGAAATCTCAAAGAACTGGAAGATTTTTGTAGGGAAGAATGGGCAAAGATACCTCAAACAAGAATTGAAATCTTGGCTGGCTACAAAAAGCGTTTACAAGCTGTGATACTTGCCAAAGGGGGCAGTACAAGATATTAACTCTGCAGGGTGCCCAAACTTATGCAGACACCATTTTTTGTTTTCTGTTATTTTGAAAGTGTAAATGATGGAAATAAAATCTAACTTTTGTTGGCATATTATAAGAATGTCTAATCTGTAATTTGATGCCTTTTGGAGATTTTTCCATCTTTCCTTGGCTTCTTTATGCACATTAATACAAATTTTTACCTGGGGTGCCCAAACTTTCGATCCCCACTGTACTTAGAGGTGTACTCACTTTTGTTGCCAGCGGTTTAGACATTAATGGCTGTGTGTTGAGTTATTTTGAGGGGACAGCAAATTTACACTGTTATACAAGCTGTACACTCGCTACTTTACATTGTAGCAAAGTGTCATTTCTTCAGTGTTGCCACATAAAAAGATATAATAAAATATTTACAAAAATGTGAGCGGTGTACTCACTTTTGTGAGATACTGTGTGTGTGTGTGTGTGTGTGTGTATAAAATTATATACAGTAATATAAAAATTATATATTTCTGTGACTCATGATGGACATTTCTTCCTTTTCCACTGTTTGCCAAGATATGTGCACCAGTTTTAAAGTTTTCACTGGTACTATTTAATTGCATGCCACAAACATTACTAACATTTTGGCGTTTGCCACTATTGGCATTGCATCATTTTCTAGCCAATGGGGGGGTGAACCAAGAGGGCGTGGGTTGCCGGGGTGGTCAGTTTCCATAATTCACCCTGGGCACTGGTTGACTTTGTCTGGGCATTGGGTACATGTAATTATGTGTGTGACCCTGGTGGCTTCTGCCTCTTTCTCAGGAATATGTTACTTACATGTAGCCCCTGATGGTGATATCACCTCTAATGTTCCAGCAGTGAAAACTGACAGTCGGGGCTGGAGTACAGTGATCACAGCAGGTCCCTCGCTGTGCAGCTCTATAATTCAGGAAACAGCTTCTGTCTTCAGCTTGTTCAGTTAAGCTTTTAAAATAAAGATAGAAGCTGACTGGATTCCAAACACGACTGCTCCAGTTTTGATAAATTCTCCTCCTTCAATTCCTTTCAGAGCATACAAGGCATTCTGTGATTGGACAAGGGGCATATGAACATCACAATCGAAGAACGCCTTGTGTTCTTGAAAATATTTTTGCTGTGCTCCAGCCCTAACTGTAAATTTCACCGCCAGAACATCATCACCAGTGGTGATGTCACCATCAGAGGATGCATGTAAGTAACATATTTCATGTTTATGCCTCCTTTAGGGAGATTCCCCCTTTTTTGTAATGTTTACCATGATCAATTGAAAGAAAAAAAAAAAAAAACAGCTTTTTTTTTTGGGTTGCCCGGAGTACAGTAATAAATGGTAAACCTGTCAATGGGGACACTAGATCAGGTGACCCTGGTGAAAAACATGGATTCCCTAACTTTGAAGAGATTTTCTCTAATTTCCTGTTTTGGCTATTTGACAGGAAGTGAATGGAAATCTAGCCAATAGGACAAATATGGCAACAACAAAAAAAAAAACTGACAGGAGTTATAATCTCTTTTACTCTATCCCAAAAAAAAAAAACAACTACTTTTATTTGAAGGTTTAATTGGGCTTTAACTTCTAGGTCCTTACACACAAACTTCTTTCCTTACACATTTTTTAATTTGGATCAAATTGCACAGGTTGGCTGCGCACTGCATTGTGTTTTCTTCTGCTGTCCCATTTTTTCTCTTTCGTTCATTGATGGACACAGCTCCTGATCTTCTTAACCATTGGGTTATACTGCCACCTACAGGAATAGGACACTAGGCAGAAAAAAATCTGGCTACACCTATAAGCAGTCCCAGGGGGTAAACTCCGTCTCTCTGCTATAGGTACTCAGTTTTTTTTCCTGCCTAGGCAGGCGTAAGGACCTAGTTCCTTACTTGGATCTCTGGTCCTGGCAATTTTTTCTTTGGATAGAAATTTTTTTCTCCTGGTTTTTTTCCTTGATCTACAATTAACTGCCAGACTGGGCAACGGGCTGGATAATCCAGATCCAGTGGTCACCCCAGTCTGGCCAGCGAGCGCGTGTAGACCTCCGCTCCACGTTAGGTGGGCCGCGACATAGCCCCACCAGACGAGGGCTGGCCTGCGAGTTTAATGCCTCGCTGGTGGAAGCCCTGATTGTATCTGTGCGTGAGACCTTAAAGATGGAGAACGCAGTTGCGACAGAGGCGCAGGTTCCCTTCGGCACTCACAAGTCATCCAGAGTGGCAAAGCTGTTTCTTTTTCCGTTTTTTTCTTTTTGTCGCTAAAGAGCGGGGACAACCAAAGCGCCCCCCTTGGGTCCCTAAGCAGTTTAAAAGACGATACCCCTATGAGGAGTCCCTTATTAAGAAGTGGACTCTTCCACCGGTGGTGGACCCTCCGGTTTCCAGATTGAACAAGGCAACCATGATTCTGGTTGAAGAGTCCCCGGCCTTTAAGGATCCAGCTGACAGGAAGGCGGAGGCTGTGGCCCACAGTCTATACACTCTGGCTGGTTCGGCACTAAGGCCGCTATTCACTATTGCCCTGGTGTCGCAAACTCTGACTGAGTGGGCTAAGCTTTTATGCTGTGACCTGGAGGGAGAACAGCTACCCCTGCCTTTGCTGAACTGGCGAACCAGCTGGTCCAGGGGCTGCAGTTTATCTGTGATGCCTCTTTGGCTGTGACTTCCCTAGTGACTTGGCTCTCTGTTTCGGCAGTGGTCCTTCGGCAAGTCTTTTGGCTCAAATGCTGGTCTGCTGGTTCGTTCCAGCCCTCTACGCTCTACACATTTCCGAGGTGGGAAACTGGCAGGTGGCTTACCTCAGTCAGCAGGCGTTGGACCAATGGGAGTGGTCCCTTCATCTGAAGGTGTTTTATCAGTTGTGTCTCCGGTGGGGCATCCTCGAGGTAGATCTGTTGTTGTCTTGGCTCAACAGAAAGGTGCAGAGGTTTGTGGCTCTGTCACGGGATCCTCTGGCGGATGCCACAGATGCCCTGGCGGCTCTGTGGGGTCAGTATTGTCTGATTTAAGCCTTCCCTCCTCTCAAGCTTCTGCCAAGACTTTTACGCAAGATCAAGGCAGAAGAGATTCCAGTCATCTTAGTGGCTCCGGACCGCCCTCGCCAGGCTTGGTATGCCGCTCTGGTGCGGCTGGTCGCCAATGTTCTTAGGAAGCTTCCTCTGAGGGAGGATCTGCTGTCCCAGGGGACCAATCTTCTTTCCTGCTTTACAGTCGCTGGCTTTGACAGCTTGGCTGTTGAAAGATAGATAGGTGCTGATAGATAGAGGTTTGTCTGAGTCGGTGATTCCTGTTAAAAGCTAGGAAATCTACTTCGATCTACCATCGTACTTGGAAGTCGTACATTGCGTGGTGTGAGTCTCTTGAGGTTCATCCTTGCTTTCTCTTGGTGGCTCAGATCTTGATCTTCCTTCACTGGGGGGAGGGGTTGAGCAGAAACTGGCCTTGAGTACGATCAAGGGTCAGGTGTTGGCCTTAGCGGTCTCCTTTCAATGACCCTTGGCCACATACTCCCCTGGTGCATACTTTCTTCAGGGAGTTTGGCAATTGGCCCCTCCAATGCCAAGAGTGCGGTCTCCCTTGCCACCTTGGGACCTCAAATTGGTGCTCTTAGTCCTCCAGAAGCCTCCTTTTGAGAATCTTCGGGAGATTCCCCTGCTTATGCTGTCCCAGAAAGTGGCCTTTTTGGTGGCTATCACCTCTGCGCACAGGGTGTTAGAATTGACTGCGATATCCTGTTGTTCACCTTACTTGGTGGTTCACAGAAGTAAGCTGGTTCTTCGTCCCTGTTCGTCGTTCCTTCCAAAGGTTGTCTCTGATTTTTCATTTGAATGAAGATGTTGTGTTGCCTTCCCTGTGTCCCAGGCCAAAACATCCAAAGGAAATTACCTTGCATGCCTTGATGTCATCCGGCAATTAGCATGTACCTGGCAGCTACGGAGTCTTTTAGGAAGTCTGACTCCCTATTCATGCTCACGGATGGGACTGCGAAAGGGTTTTCTGCTTCCTCTGCGACCATTTCCAGATGGATCAGACAGACGGTGATCCAAGCCTATTCCATCAGGGGGTTAGGTTCCTCCTTTCCCTGTCAAGGCGCACTCTACTCGGGTGCTCAGTGTCTCCTGGGCCTTTTGTCATCAGGCATCAGTGACACAGGTTTGCAAGGTGGCCACCTGGTCTTTAGTGCATCCTTTCACAAAGTTCTCTAAAGTGGATTTGTTGGCATCTGTGGATGCTTCCTTTGGCTGCAAGGTTTTGCAGTCTGCTGTTTAGAGCAGTGGTTCTCAATTCCGGTCCTCGGGACCCACCAACAGGCCAGGTTTGCAAGATAACTAAATTACATCACAGGTGATCTCATTTGCTGCTCAGTGATTGCAGTATTCTAGTCTGCATCCCCCAAGGTAATACTTAAAATCTGGCCTGTTAGTGGGTCCCGAGGACCGGAATTGAGAACCACTGGTTTAGAGGACCTGGTCTTCTTTGAGGGTGTATTTGTTTTTTTTTTCAGGTGAGCTTCAGTTGTTTTGGTTGAGCTCCTATTTACCTGGTTGGCTATAGTTAGCCTTGGTAATTTCTTTTTCGCTGTTCCCACCCCTTATGTTTAACACTGCTTTGGGACGTCTCAATAGTTAAGAAGATCAGGAGCTGTGTACGTCAATGAACGAAGGAGAAAAAGGGATTTTTTACTTGCCATAAAATCCATTTCTATGATGTTCATTGATGGACTAAGCACCCACCCCTCTGTGGAGTTGTAATTCTTGTCACTGGACAAACAAAACTGAGTACCTGTAGCAGAGAGAGGGAGTATACCCCCTGGGACTGCCCATAGGCATAGTCCTTTTTTTTTTTTTTCTTCCTAGTGTCCTACTCTTGTAGGGGGCAGTATAACCCAATGGTTAAGAAGATCAGGAACTGTGTCCGTCAATGAACATTAGAAAAATGGATTTTACGGTAAGTCAAAATCCCTTTTTATTTATTTATTTATTTATTTTTTTATCAGGCACTTTTGCCTGTATTTAACCTCCGGCAGGTAGCCGCTCCTGCGCAAACCGCCGTAGGTATACGTCGGTTGCGAGCAGGGAGCTAGAAGGCGAGTGCTAGTCGCCGCCGACGGCGCGCTCCAGCCCCCGCTCGTTAGCGGGGAAGCCAATGCATGGGGCAGGCGGCTCGGATTGCCGCCTAACACCCGCGATCGTTCCCCGCTAAGAGAGGAGGACAGGCAGCTGTTGTAAATACAGCTGACCGTTCTTCTCCCTGGAATGATCATAGAGCCCCTGTGATCCTTCTATATAGGATCGCAGGTCTCTATGGTCATTTCACAAGCCACGCCCCCCCACAGTTAGAATCACTCCCCTAGGCTCACATTTAACCCCTTGATCACCCACAATGTTAACCCCTTCCCTGCCAGTGTCATTATTACAGTAACAGTGCATATTTTTAGCACTGATTACTGTAGTAATATCACTGGTCCCCCCAAAAGTGTCAAAAATGTCAGTTGGGTCTGATCTGTTCGCCGCAATGTCGCATTCCCACAAAAAAATCGCAGATCGCGCCATTACTAGTAAAAAAAATAAAAATTACATAAATCTTTCCCATAGTTAGTAGACGTGATAACTTTTGTGCAAACTAATCAAAATACGCTTATTGCGATTTTGTTAAAAAAAAAAAAAAAAATATGTAGCAGAAAACATATTGGCCTAAAATGTTAAACAAAATTTAGATTTTTTGGGAATGTTTTATAGCAGAATGTGAAAAATGATATATTTTTTTTTTTTCAGAATTGTCCCTCCTTCCTTTTTTTTTTTTTTTTTTGTTAATAGCGAAAAAAAATAAAATCCCACAGGTGATCAAATACCACCAAAAGAAAGCTCTATTTGTGGGGGAAAAAATATCAATTTTATTTAGGTACAGCATTGCACAAACGGGCAATTGTCTGTTAAAATAACACAGTGCCAAATCGCAAAATATGGCCTGGTCAAATCTTTCAGGTTCAGAAATGGTTAACTAACTGAATATTTTGTAAGCCTGATGCCTGACATCAAATATTTGTTTTCTGTATCAGAAAGTGTAATTTGTTCATACTGGACTAAAACATGTAAAGAATGACATGCTAGTTAATTTGGCTCTTTCAAACTTTTTTTTTTTTTTTTCAAAGCAATATTTCATAATTGTATATTTTATGCAAAAAAGGTAAAACAATAAAAAAATGAATAAACAGGGTTTAGCATCCGTGTAAAAACTCTTGTCCTTTTTTTTTTTTTTTTTTTCAAAGAAGTGTTTTTTTTTTTTTGAAAGAAGCACGATAGGTTAAAGTTTGACAAGAACAGTGATTGAACAATACGATAGGGGTTTAAATGCAAAGTGTAGACTTAACTGTCGACTATAATAATGGCATGGCAAAAGGTGGCAACAATTACATGAAAGCAAACATCATGGCTTATTAACAAATCTCTAAAAGTTTCAAGAGATGTTTTATTGCTATAGACATAGATGGGAAATAAAGAAGAAGAAAGGATTATATAAAAAGGGGGGAGCCCAGCTTAGACATATAGTTCTGTCTCCGAAACAAACTGGCTTCATAAGAAAATGGGACGTAAAGAGTAACTCCACATTTCGTTGAGAAAAAACAACGTTCCCCTCTGGGTGATCTATGTACATTTGAGGTATTTTACCAAACTTTTCAGATTCCTATCTTTTGTTATTCTGAAGAAATGGCTTTTTGTTTGTCTGTGTCTATGTGCTAAGTGAAACTGTATGGGAGGGGCTTTATAATTATTAATCTGCTGCTGCATCTGCAGGGCTGTAATGGGGGTTACTTGGAGGGTCTGCATCACTTTACATGTGATTTCCTTTTGAGAGTAAAAATGACACTTTTGTTGCAGGAAATGCTCAAAGTCTGACTTGTATGTTAGTGCAGACTTCTGGGAAAAAGGGTAAGCCAATCACACAAGCAGAAAATGACATTTCTGGGGGGCATTCTGTACATCAACCATGTACAGAATGCGGTGTTCCATGAGAATAACCTACCCCGTGAGAAATGTCTACCCTCGTCACTTCCTGTGAGGAACAGCTGAGCAGCATAGCAGTGCGCATGCTCACAGCCCCGGATACGTAATGGAACAGCTGAGGAGTTGACTAGTGCGCATGCTCGGAGGGTATGAAATTATCACGGCAGTGTGTGTAACGCGGCGGTTACATTAAAACCGCTCGGCTGCAATATGAGTCATCTCCACTCCTGTTCATGTCACTTCCCTGATCTTGGCTAGTAAATATAAAAGCGGTGGCGGGTGTATGAAAAGATAAATCATGGAGCCGAGAGCCGCTTTTATATTTACTAGCCGAGATCAGGGAAGTGACATGGACAGGAGTGGAGATAACTCATATTGCAGCCGAGCTGTTTTAATGTAACCCCGCCGCGTTACACACACTGCCGTGATCATTTCATACCCAGCTCCTCAGCTGTTCAATGACGTAGTGGTGACGTAGGTGCACTGGAAGTGACGAGGGTAGGCATTTCTCACGGGTAGGTTTTTTTCACGGAACACCGGCAGATTGAAAGGAAAAGTAATTCTTAACCACTTGCCGCCCGCGCGGCAGGCTGGCTCGGCTGCGCAAGCTGCCGTACCTGTCGGTTCACAGTAGTGCTCCTGGGGGCGAGCGTGTGCCGTCAGCGGCACGCGCCTTCCCCCACTAGGTGGTGGCCCCCGCAATCGCTCCCCGCTGAGAGAGAGAACAACGGTCTGCTGTTGTAAACCCAGCAGACCGTTGTTCTCTCTGAAATTATCATAGAGCGCCTATGATCCTCCTATTTAGGATCACAGGTCTCTCTGTTCATTTCACAAGTCTCTTCTCCATACAGTTAGAAAACACTCCCCTAGGCTCACACTTAACCCTTTGATTGGACCTAGGTTAACCCCTTCCCTGCCAGTGTCATTATTACAGTAGCAGTGCATATTTTTATCACTGATTGCTGTAGTAATGTCACTGGTACCCCCAAAAGTGTCAAAAATGTCAGTTAGGGGTCCGATCTGTCCACCGCAATGTTGCAGTCCCGCAAAAAATCGAAGATCACCGCCATTACTAGTAAAAAAAAAAATAATAAAAAAAAAAATAAAAATGTAATAAATCTTTCCCCTAGTTTGTAGACGCGATAATTTTTGCGCAAACCTATCAAAATACGCTTATTGGGTTTTTTTTTACCAAAAATATGTAGCCAAGAACAATTTGGCCTAAAAGGATGAAAAAATTTGATTTTTTTTTTTTTTTTTTTGGGAATGTTATGTAGCGGAAGGTAAAAATTATTGGTTTTTTTTTTTTTTTTCAGAATTGTCACTTTTTTGTTTATAGCGCAATAAGTAAAAATCACACAGGTGATCAAATATCACCAAAAAGAAAGCTCTATTTGTGGGGAAAAAAAAAGGACATCAATTTTACTTAGGTACAGCATCGCAACGACCGCGCAATTGTCCGTTAAAGTAACGCAGTGCCGAATCGCAAAAAATGGCCTGGTCATTAAAGGGGCAAATCCTTCCCATCCAGAAATGGTTAAGAACCTTCAGTAACAATATCACTTGTCACAATTGTATACTCTATATTATTATTTTTTTTTTATTTGCTATTTTTTTTCCCCAGTTATCTTATACATAAGGTTATGTGTAAATGTTGGCACGTTAATAAATACCAACCGAGACATCTACAGTTTATAGAATTGTTCAGGATTATCATTATCTTGTGCAATCACATGTTCCATTCGTATGAGGCCACTCAGGGCCTCAAACCACTTCACCACGGTAGAAACCACTTTTTAATTTGTCTGAGAAAAATCATAGGGCAGAGCTTTTCACTGTACCCCTAATCATTGAGAGTAATGCTGTTTTTATGGCATATCGCTATATTTTGTGAGATCAGTACTTATAAAGTTTAAAAATTGTGTCCCATAATTGCTTAAGGGGCAGACAGCTCACCAAATATGGATGTACAGTGGGTAAAGAAAAGAATCGCCACCCGTTTTTAAAATGATCGCATTCTCTTTCGTTCATTGACGGAAACATATCCTGATTCTTCTTAACCATTGGGTTATACTACCACCTTCAGGAGTAGGACACTAGGCTGGAAAAAGCTTGACTATGCCTATAGGCAGTCTCAGGGGGTATACACCCACTCTCATCTATAGGCACTCAGTTTTTTTCTGCCTAGTCAGGTTTGCAAGGTGGCTGCTTGGTCTTCGGTGCACACTTTTCCAAAGTTTTTTTGTAAAGTGGATGTGAAGGCTTCTGCGGATGCTTCTTTTGGCCCATGGTTTTGCAGGCTGCTGTTTATAGGACCTGGTCCTCCTTGAGGGTGTATTGTTTTTTAGGTGAGCTCCAGTTGTTTATGGTTGAGCTCTGTTACCTGGTTGGCTATGGTTAGCCTTGGGGATTTTTGTCTGATGTTTTCCCATCCCTTATGTTTCACACTGCTTGGGGGCGTCCCAATGGTGAAGAAGAATCAGGAACTGTGTCCATCAGTGAATGAAAGAGAAAATGTGATTTTTGACTTACTGTAAAATCCATTTCTCTGATGTTCATTGACAGACGCAGCACCACAACCCCTCTGTGGAGTTGGCTTTCTTCTGACACTGCTTGTAACAAAACTGAGTGCCTATAGCTGACCGTGAGTGTAT
The DNA here is from genome assembly GCF_965119305.1 of Pelophylax lessonae. Classification (NCBI taxonomy): domain Eukaryota; kingdom Metazoa; phylum Chordata; class Amphibia; order Anura; family Ranidae; genus Pelophylax; species Pelophylax lessonae. The sequence goes on from NC_138768.1 coordinate 229,984,204, forward strand.
ACCCCCTGGGACTACCTATAGGCGTAGTCCAACTTTTTTTCCTGCCTAGTGTCCTATTCCTGTAGGGGGCAGTATAAACCAATGGTTAAGAAGAATCGGGTGCTGTGTCCGTCAATGAACATCAGAGAAATGGATTTTACAGTAAGTCAAAAATCACATTTTTGTTGTTTTGTAGCCTAAAATGAAGACACACATTTTTTGTTTTATCCAGTTGTATTTACTGCAACTTATAAAATGCAAGTGAAAAATATAAACACCAACATGTCAGGAATTTTTTTAAAAAAAATTCAAAAACATAATCACTGAGTTGGAAAAAGGATCACCCCCTTTATGTCAGTTTTTTGTTGAACCACCTTTTGCTTTAATTGCAGCCTTTAGTCTGTTGGGATATGTCTCTACTAACTTTGCACATCTAGACTTTGCAATATTTGCCCACACTTCTTTGTAGAGCTGCTTATGTTTAGTTAAATTGGTGAGTGACCGTTTGTGGACTGCAGTCTTCAAGTCATTCTACAGATTTTCAATGTGGTTTAAGTCTGGGCTCTGACTAGGCCGTGCAAGGACATTCACCTTTTTCTCCTTCAACCACGTGTGCTTATTTTTGCTGTGTGCTTTGGGTCATTGTCATGTTGGAAGGTAAACCTTCTTCCCATTGACAACTTTATGGCAGAGGGCAGGAGATTTTCCTCAAGAATTTGATGTTATTTTGTCCCATCCATTTTTCCTTCTATCCTGACAAGTGCTCCAGTCTCTGCTGCAGGGAAACACCCCCGGATGTTTACCACCTCCATGCTTTACTGTAGGAATGGTGTTATTTGGATGGGGAGCTGTATTGGATTTCCACCAGACATATTGTTTGGTGTTGAGGCCAAAAAATTGCATTTTAGTCTCATCTGACCATAACACCTTTTTCCATGTGGCCTCAGAATCTTCAAGGTGCGTTTTGACAAAGCTCAGTCATGACTGCATGTGGCCTTTCTTGAGGAGTGGCTTTTTTTTTTTTTTTTTTGCAACCCTCCTATACAAGCCACATTTGTGGAGAATTTGTGATTATTATTAATATTATATAGGATTTATATAGCGCCGACAGTTTACGCATCGCTTTACAACGTGATAATGTTGTCACATGCACACAATGACCACACTCTGTCATAAATTCCTGTAACTGCTTCAGAGTTGCTGTAGGCCTCCTGGTAACCTCTCTGACCAGTTTCCTCCTGGCTTTTTCATCCAGTTTGGAGTGTCGTCCTGATCCAGGCAGAGTGTCTGTGTTGTACCAAATACCTTCCACTTTTTAAGACTTCAGTATGCTTATAGGCCAGTGTTTCTCAACCCTTTTTCAGTCAAAGCCCCATTTTAAAATTCTGGACAATCTTGAGGCACTCCATTCTAAAATGTAAAAAACTAAACTAACAGTTGTACACAATCCACACAACTATGGCACCCTGTGTTAGAGGTAATTAATTCTTCCAAAGCAAATGCTCCTTTGCACATTGGTTCTGACTAGTTTTCTAATATTTATCCAATCTTCCAGTTTTTTTTTTTCTACAATTTTTGGGCAATTTTTAGGCATTTTGCCAAGGCAGCCCTGAAGAAACCTGAAGGCACCCTGGTTGAAAGGCTGTTTTAGGCATTGATAAAACCTCTTACATTTTTTTGTATCCATCACCTGACTTGTGCCTGTCCACAGCTTTACACTGGAGATCTTTCTTTTCAGTTGCACTAATCGGAAAGCTCTTTTCATGCTGAGCTAACTAAAATGACCACAGCTGATCACAGTAGAAAGTCAAATGGCTTTGTGTGCCATTGAGACGGTGAGTAGCTATACCTGATTGAGTTTACAAGTCATTTTTTAGGGAAGCGGGGGGGGGGGGGGTAATCCTTTTGTCAACTCAGTGATTCTGATTTGATATATTTTTTGTTTTTCTTTTCTGACATGTTGGTTTTATATCTTTCACTTGCATGTTTCAAATGCTGCACTGAGTAAATACAATTGGATAAGTCCCCATTCACACTAGCGCGACTTGTCAGGCGACTTGGTCGGTTCGCTTGCCATAGATTAGCACAGGACCCGTTCTAATAGGAGCGACACAAGTTGCTCCGACTTAGAAAAAGGGTCCTGTACTACTTTGGGGCGACCTGGAGGCGACCTGCATTGACTTCAATGATATGAAGTCCGTGCATGTTGCGCCGAGGTCGCAGTGCACACTGTGCACCGCGACTTCACAGGTCGCCCCAGCAAGTAGCGTCGCCCCTGTGTGAACGGGGTCTAAAACAAAAACAGTGTCTTATTTTCAGGCTGCAAAGCAACAAATTGTGATTTTTATTTTTTTTTTAAAGGGGGGTAATTCTTTTTTATACCAACTGTAGGTGCCCTCATGCACTGCTGGCAGGTATTTTTTAGCGTAGGAAAGAGTTTAAGTGTAGTTGGTCAGTAATACCATTGTGTTAGTATTTTATAATTACACTCCAGAACTTTACAGGACATAGAGAGGGAATGGGTAAGAGAAAATGCCTTGAGCCAGTCCACATTGGAGAAATGTGTATCACAGTCTAAAGCCCCATACACAATCAGAATATCATACAAAAAAAATACCGCTTTCAAAGTCATCATACAATAATCTGATCGTTGGTACACAACTTTCGCCATACATTTTTCCGAAGGGACAATTGCAAAAAACGTTCTTGTACAGTACCAGATTGAATGATTTTTGTTTTAATTGATTTGTCCAAAAATTCAATACAAATACATTACATCACTTCCCAATTTTTATTCTGTCATACATGAAATTTCACACTATTGGTTTTTGATATGGAGATTACTGTAAAAAAAAAAACTGGACGATCATTCGTCCGATAACCTCATCATTTGTACTAGGCTTATTGGGCTTGGAAGGGAAGTTTTTTTTTTTTTTGCCCTTTTTAATTAGCTTCTTTTTTGATAGCCAGCTAAGCGATGAGATGTTTCTTTTCCTATAAAGCAGAATTTGCATTCATACTTAAAGATTGAGTCCACATAAAATCATTTAGTTAATTCATTTAGGAAACCATGCCACAATTATTGGCAAGAAGTCTACTTTCTTTACCATGAATTAATTTGAAAATAATTTTCTTCTTGACCTTTTTATAAATATTTTGAAAAAAGGGATTCAGTGTTTCTGGGATGAACTGCACTATCTTGTCATTAGGCTTGTGCTATGCAAATTAGACCGGGGTAAGCATATTAAGACTGTGCCAGGTGAAATTTATAGGCTGCTATCTCTGACCTCTTCTGTTTAGTTTCCTGGCTGTGCAGATCTTTTTGCTTAAATAATGGAGTACAGGTAGTTCACTCTGCAAAATGAATGTTCACGTACATTTCTAATCCAATCATGTGCAAGCAAAAGTCCCATATTTTTTTTTTTTCCCCCCCCACTTGTCCGTGCAGCTTAAGGGCTCATGCACTCAGTACATTTCCTCCCCCCCTTGCACATGCAGCTTAAGGGCTCATGCACTCACTATATTTTTGCAGCTGCTTTTAGGGGTGTCTGTTTTTTTTTTTTTTTTCCTCTGCTCTGTTATTCTATGTGTCAATGCACATATAAACTTTCAGAGGAGTTTAGAGGCATAAGCTTTTTAGGAGCAGTAAAAATAAAAAAAAAAATTGCTACCAGTGCTTCCAGGAGCAGAGGCTGTTTGGCTGTAAAGTGCCTAAAAAACGCTACAAGCTTTTAGGCATTTTTACAGTTTAGGGAGTGTGTTTTAATGTACAAATTCCTAAAAACTATAACCCTAAATGCTAAAGAACATTTTTTAAATGTCCTGTGTGCATTAGTCCTAATAAATAAGGATGAAACTGTGTTACTTTGTAATACTGAATTATGTACAAGGGAAATAAATAACAGGACTTTGCTTGTACATGATTGCATCAGTAAACTAAATGTTTACTTTATAATGTTGACCTGCTCTATTCCTTTAGTAAATCATCCCCACTGTTTTACAGCAATTATGCTCATTAGTAATCTTGACTTAATTGGTACATATTTGTTAAGGGTCAGAGACAAAGAATGTTTTAAAGGATCAGCATGACAGCTGGGCAGCTTGCATTTTCAGAAGAGCACAGAAATGGCAGTGTTGGACAAGGTCATGTTCAGCTCCAATTTTTAAATGTGTTATCTGGGACCATTCACAATTTATTTCTTTTTTTAAATTTAATTGTGTAGCTTTGTGAAAGGAATAGCAAAATAATTTTTATCTGCAAAATTTGCAGGGATATAAAGGATATTGGGAATAGGAAATATTGTGAGATGAAAGGCAAATGCAGCATATATATGCCTATCCTTTCTTCCTCACCCTATATAAACTAATTCTTTCATGCTATGTGTTGGCAGAAGTGAAATCTTTGTGATGTTGCTTTCTACTCCCCTAGAGTTGTCTTGACTTCTATTCATGAAAGAATCACCCTTCCTGTCTAAGGCCTCTTGCACACCGCAGCTTGAAAAAGCTCAGTACACTTTTTTTTTTTTTAGCTAAAATAATTAATTGTAATGTGCCTATGCATACAGGCGTGTAAACAAGCTCTGTGCATTTTTCAGTAAAAACAAAATAGAAAAATCTGCATTTTTGGTCAGTAATTTACACCTCATGCGCGCAAATACACATGATTGTGCACAAATGGCCATTTACAAAACGTGCAGACCAAGAACCTGAATGCGCAAATTCGCGCGAATACATACAAAAAAAAAAAAAAAACAGATGAAAAAGTAGATGCTTAAACAGGAGTATCGTATCGTGTGCAAGAGGCCTAATTGAACCCTACTGCATCTACACGTGTGCATAGCAGCAAATCCTACAACTCTTCATTTATTTTTTTACTAGTGCACTGCTCATATTTTAAATAGAAATGACTGAAAGTAGTGGGGTTTACATAGCAGTTCTATAAGATAGTATCACAATGCCTAAATCAAACAAATTCAGCTGCAGTGATGGATTTTTTGGTTACTAATTTTTGACAATTAGTTGAATTTCATATATGTAAAAAAATTATCACAAAAGCAAACCTAGTAGGGGCTGTATGCATATAAAATTGTCATGTTTATTTATTGGGCAGTATATACATTTTTGTGATCAAATTTTCAACTGGGGTAGAACTTTGTAATATTGCATGCATACATCTTTCTGTATGCTGGAAAGTATTGGTTACTTGAAAGTTTGTTTTGTCTATTAAAATACTGATTAGAAACAACAAGTGTTTTACTATTAGTTGCAACCAACTTACTTCCTTGAAGTTACTGTTTCCTTGGCTCTCAATTTTCAAATTTGAAAAAGCTGTTCTGCATTTGACTGCCTGTATTGGGCATGTCAAATTCCAATGAAAACAGGAGCCAAATGTGGATTGGATAACCCAGGAAAAAGGCAACGGTAGTTCTACTGAGGCTGCACCTTTTATACTGTATATGACAGCCCTCAAATTTTCCACTCGCCTGCTAGCATTTTGTGAGTGGAAAATGATTGAGGGCGAGAGAGGAGAGGAAGAGGAAAGGCGGCCGGATAATCAGAGCGGGGATCGCTGCACTGTAACATCTTTTATTTGAATTGCTGGTCGCTCACCTTCACACGCAGTCCCACCTCCTGGTTCAGATCCTTTAATAGACAGAACACCGGTCCAATGCCGGGACGTGTAACGTCTATCATAGGAGCTGAGCCAGGAGGCGTGACTGTGTGTGTGAAGGTGAGCGCCTGGTAATTCAAATGAAAGATGTTCGAGCACAGCGATTCCCGCTCTGTTTATCCGGCTACCTTTCCTCTTCCTCTCTCTTCCCCTGCACTGGTGAGACTCCGTTGACGGGGCACAGGTGAGACTCCGTTGACGAGGCACAGGTGAGACTCCGTTGACGAGGCACAGGTGAGACTCCGTTGACGAGGCACAGGTGAGACTCCGTTGACGAGGCACAGGTGAGACTCCGTTGACGAGGCACAGGTGAGACTCCGTTGACGAGGCACAGGTGAGACTCCGTTGACGAGGCACAGGTGAGACTCCGTTGACGGGGCACAGGTGAGGTTGCGTTGGCTGGTCACAGGCGAGACTGCATTGGCGGGGCACAGGCGAGGTTGCATTGATGGGCACTGATAAAGTTGTTAATATTTGTAACTTCTGCATTCATGCAAAAACATTTAACAGTGTCATTTTATAAAATAATTTATGAGGGCGCATTTAGGGGCGGGGCAGGGTGGGGTAGGGGTTAGGTGGGGCAACTGGTGGCGAGTAACCCTTAAGGCCTGGCTAGTAGCTCAGGACTAGAAATTGTGAGCCCTGATATATGATAAAGATTATACACCATAATGAATTCTAAAAAAAAAAAAAACACTGGAACTTCTTTTAAAAACTTTTTTTATATACCAAATACAAACCGATATTAAAACATTCCAGTATCAGACAAAGAAACAAAATAAAGGTCACAGTTTTTAGAATACAATCTAAAATAAATTTCTTTATAAAAACAAGGAAACTCTACCTAAACTGTACCCGAATGCCCTATATTGTATCCACACTAAAATGAAAAGATAAATTATTTGATGAAACCAGGTGTCTGGAGCCAAAGGTTTTGACATTTTTTCCTTCCTTGGCCCACTGCAGACTAGGAAAATTTTCCCAAAAGCTGGAGCTTTGGAGATGATCTGACCCATCGTCTAGTCATTACAAATTATGGCTGTTTTGTGTGTGTGTGTGTATGTAATATATATATATATATATATATATATATATATATATAAATTACACTGTGCACGAAACTTAGAAATAAGTGGATCTATATTTTAAAGATAAAGAAGAAATGATTTTTTAGATTACAGATCACATTCTAACTGAACTGACAGAGCTGGGCAAAGAAGCTTTCGATCATCAGTGTGTAACATTAGAGATTTATTGTAATTCCCACAAAAAAAGTGATAATGATAGTCAACAAAGTGCTTGGTTTTTTTAATGTGTTTGTGGGGTTTATGCTTGGAATATGATAGGTTAATGTACCGTGGTGTGTTAGTCCATTTTGGTCTGGGGTGCTTCTCAAGATGGGGATATATAGCGATAGGGGGTTGGGTCTGTGGTTAATTGGCTGATTGAGGAAGTTGCACAGGCCATACACGTGGAGATGTAGTGTTGGGTGTCGAGGGGGGCTACCCCTTAATGGGACTGAGAAGTTGGAACCATATTGCTACCAGGCGGGATTTATCCCAAACTAAAGGCATGAGCATCACAGCATAGCCCAAGTCCAGCACAGTAACTGCAAACCATTTGTAAAAAGCAGAGGAGGAGTATTGCCATGTTAATCGACACGTTGCCTTGCTCATGTAATAGTTGGAAAACTGTCATGTTGAGATTCCATGGAACTGTTGGAACTGCCTTTTATTTCAAGAAAAATAAATTCTGATTTAGCAACAACTCCTGGTCTGAGAATGAGAGCATGCTCCTACAGTGAGTGGGGACAGGAAACGGAGTGCAAACGTTCATGTTAACCTTCCTTGTAACCTTTCTGGGTAATAGAGAGTGAGAAGTAAAGGGAAAGAGGCACTGCCAGCTTGGGAAAGGAGGTGGTGGTTGTCAAGAAAAAAGGTTGTGTCGAAAGGGGTGATTTGGTGGCTGTATGGTTTGCCCTTCTAAGCGGCAGGGTCTCTATATTAGGGCCTGCTGCGTAACGGAACCTTCCTATGGACTGGGCCTGGACCATGGTGTGCAAAGCCCCACTCCATGCCTTTTTGGGCTTAAGCAAGTAAAGTGTAATGTGTGTAATAGTTCTGGTGTAGAGAATCCTCACTCAACGCGGCATCTTTCAAAATATGTCTGTAGTTGGTGCTGAGAAATTGACCTCTGGCTTTGGGGAGGCTAACCCACACAAGAAAGTGATAACTCCATGCAAAAACATGGCAGAATTAAATTGTATACAATTTACAGCATGCAGTTCTTGCATGCCTACACAATCTAGAAATCAACCAAAAACAAAAAAATTATCCACCTATAATAGTGTTTTTTTTTCTATAAAAAGTTCTAATATCTGAAGGTTGCCTAAGTTTTCAATGGTTCTGTAGTTATAGGAATGACCCTGACGACTGCCACATTTTAATTTACAATGAGGAAATAAACAATTACGCTAACTCTTATACCAGGATCTGGATAAAGTATTTTAACCCAATTGTTAACCCGTATTTGTCCTTTTAAGAAATTAGCCTGAATTTTAATGGCCGTAGATTTATTAGGCATAAATCCTGATTTTAGAATTTTCTGCATTGCTGTAGCGAACTGATTTGCTTACATAATAAGCTAATAATTTAAGATCTACTGTAAGCAACGATTCTGGGAGCAATGCATCTTTGCCTGGCTTTCATAAATTTACTCCATACATAATCCTATAACTACTTATCTGAATATGACCATTTGGGAGCATATAAATGACTGTAGAGTAGGAAAGATTTATCTGAAATATTAGAGAAAGCCTAACCTACAACACCTGTTTCAATTTCTATTGTTGCTATATAGAGGGTTATTGAGCCTGTGCTATAGTTGCCAAAAAGTGGACAACTTTCAAGACCTATTTTAATTTTCTATTCAGAATATTCAGTGGTATGTGTGGAGATAAATGTACTTCAAGTATCCCGAGAATATGCTCTCCCAGCAGAGTTTTTTTTTTTATCTAAAACTGCAGACTTGAGTTCAGTTCATCAACTTAGGGCAACAGGCAGGAGTCCCAGATGGAGTTACAGCATTGTCTGCTTTACAGGATATCTCCTTATTCTGCTCAAAACGCTCCAAAGCTTAGCTATCTCCTTCCCCTACTCCTTAGTGGTTTTCCCGCTATTCATCTATATCAGTGCCACCATGTTGCAACCCTTGCTGGAGGGCATTTCTCTTCTCACTCCATTTTCAGCATCACCTCCAACATAGATGGAGCCAGCCAAGTGTAGTGAGAGAAAGGAACAGGGAACGGGCCACGCTCACCATTACGACCCACCATTACCACCCATAACGACCCACCATTACCGAATACAATGTAGTACGGGAGCTGAGATGCACATTTCCAACCACTCAGGGCAAACCCCCTAATTTTAAATCTTTAGACTGGCTGAGGACCTGCTAAAAAGCAGCATGCAGCTGAAAAACACAAGATTTACATGTGCAGTATGGTTTATATGTTTAGTAATCGCCAACCAAATTCCTATATTTTTGCCTCTGACTTTGCTGGCAAATTAATCTTCATTTATTAAACCTATAATCTTCTTTTAGTTTAAAGTTAGGGCTAAAGTTAGTGTTTTTAAACCTTTTGTCTTTGTTTCCCTTTGCTTTGAGAAATGCCATTACAGATCCAGGCCAAGCCGCTTTATTTACATTCAGGCTGTCGCCAGTCTGCTCTGTATTTTGTAGAGATACACATCTGCATATCAGACAGCCAAGAAGGCATTTGGAATCAATGTAGATGTGCAATATTTTGTGAAGTGTGGTGGTAGTATTTGGTGAGTACAGATCCATGTGGGTGTAGGACAGCACATGGTGGTTTGGAGAGTGAATTGTAGCCATGCTACATTTTCCTTTCTTTTTTTCCTTTTTTTTTTTTTTTTACACTATCCGTTTTAGCTCATTCTGGGACATTTGAGTTTTTTGGGGATTTATGTACACATTTATTTTTTGCATTTGTTTTGAAATGATTATGTATGTGTGTGTTCATGTGACTACACTGAAGAAATGACACTTTGCTACAATGTAAAGTAGTGGGTGTACAGCTTGTATAACAGTGTAAATTTGCTGTCCCCTCAATATAACTCAACACACAGCCATTAATGTCTAAACCGCTGGCAACAAAAGTGAGTACACCCCTAAGTGCAAATGCCCAAATTGGGCCCAAAGTGTCAATATTTTGTGTGGCCACCATTATTTTCCAGCACTACTTTAACTCTCCTGAACATGGAGTTCACCAGAGCTTCACAGGTTGCCACTGGAGTCCTCTTCCACTCCTCCATGACGACATCACGGAGCTGGTAGATGTTGGAGACCTTGCGCTCTTTCACCTTCCATTTGAGGATGATGCTCAATAGGGTTTAGGTCTGGAGACATGCTTGGCCAGTCCATCACCTTTACCATAAGCTTCTATAGCAAGGCAGTGGTCATCTTGGAGATGTGTTTGGGACCGTTATCATGTTGGAATACTGCCCTGCGGCCCAGTCTCTGAAGGGAGGGGGATCATGCTCTGCTTCAGTATGTCACAGTACATGTTGGAATTCATGGTTCCCTCAATGAACTGTAGCTCCCCAGTGCCAGCAGCACACATGCAGTCCCAGACCATGACACTCCCACCACCATGCTTGGACTGTAGGCAGGGCACACTTGTGTTTGTACTCCTCACCTTTTTGCCGCCACACACGTTTGACACCATCTGAACCAAATAAGTTTATCTTGGTCTTATCAGACCACTGGACATGGTTCTAGTAATCCATGTCCTTAGCCTGCTTGTCTTCAGCAAACTGTTTGCGGGCTTTCTTGTGCATCATCTTTAGAAGAGGTTTCCTTCTGCAGACCAATTTGATGCAGTGTGAGGCATATAGTCTGAGCACTGACAGGTTGACCTCCCCACCCCTTCAACCTCTACAGCAATGCTGGCAGCACTCATGCATCTATTCCCCAAAGACAACCTCTGGATATGACGCTGAGCATATGCACGCAACGTCTTTGGTCGACCATGGCGAGGCCTGTTCTGAGTGGAACCTGTCCTGTTAAACTGCTGTATGGTCTTGGCCACCATGCTGCAGCTCAGTTTCAGGGTCTTGGCAGTCTTATAGCCTATTCCATCTTTATGTAGAGCAACAATTCTTTTTTTCAGATCCTAAGAGAGCTCTTTGCCATGAGGTGCCATGTTCCACTTCCAGTGACCAGTATGAGAGAGTGAGTGATGACCCCAAGTTTAACACACCTGCTTCCCATTCTCACCTAAAACCTTGTAACACTAACGAGTCACATGACATCGGGGAGGGAAAATGGATAATTGGGCCCAATTTGAACATTTTCAGTTAGGGGTGTACTCACTTTTGTTGCCAGCGGTTTAGACATTATTGACTGTGTTGAGTTATTTTGAGGGGACAGCAAGTTTACACTGTTATACAAGCTGTACACTCACTACTTTACATTGTAGCAAAGTGTCATTTCTTCAGTGTTCTCACATGAAAAGATATATAAGAAAATATTTACAAAAATGTGAGGGGTGTACTCACATTTGTGAGATACTGTGTGTGTGTGTAAAATATATATATTTTTTGTAATTCATTAGTAAGGGGATATATAAGCACTTAGCGCTATATTGATCTAGATGATTTATTCTGGTTTATTTATATTATATTTTATGTATAATTTTTGTTTTTATTGAACAAATTTCAGAGTGCCTACACTCTGGATGAAGGAGCACAGAGACACCTTAGGGCAGCAGCTTTATCAGTCTCTGGGGGAGGATAATGTTAGATGTACTAGCAGATTTAACCACTTCAATACTGGGCACTTTTGCCCTCTTCCCGCCCAGGCTAATTTTCAGCTTTCAGCCCTGTCACACTTTCATTGACAATTGTGCAGTCATGCAACACTGTACCCATAAGACATTTTTATCATTTTTTTTTTTTTTCACACAAATAGAGCTTTCTTTTGGCAGTATTTAATCACCACTGGGTTTTTTATTTTTTCCTTAATAAATGAACAAAAATGTTAATAAATAATTCCTTTTTCTTCATTTCTGTTATAAAATATTGGTATAAATAATCTTTTTTCATAAATGTAGGTCAAAATGTATTCTGCTACATTTCTTTGGTGAAAAAAAAAACAAATCAGTGTTTATTATTTAGTCTGTAGAAAGTTTTATAGAGTCCAAAAACTATTGTATATAGTACAATTTATAAATCTGCAAGTTGATCAGTCCTGATGTACTGACTCATTTCTTGAGGCCCGAAAATGCCAGGACAGTACAAATACCCCTAAATGACCCCTTTTTGGAAAGTAGACAGTCCAAGTTATTTAGTAATAGAAATAGGAAGTTTTTTGAAGTTGTAAGTTTTTTTTCTTTTTTGACACAATTATTTGAAAAATTAAGAAATTAACCACTTGAAAACCAGGCATTTTCTGGCACTTTTTGTTTACATGTAAAAAATCTTTTTTTTTTTTTTTTTTTATAGATAGATTGGAGTATAGCATTAAGTCAATTAAACTCCTGGGATATTGATCTGGTCAGTTAAGTATCAGAGGGGGTTGTTAATCAGTTTCAGCTGCTTTGGTGTTAATGAAATTTAACAGGTGCTCTAGATGGGCAACAATGAGACCACCTCCAAAACATGAATGGCTTTACAGGTGGCGGCCACTGACTTTTTTCCCTATTCATCTTTTCTGACTGGTTTTTACTATTTTTGTATTTGGCTAGGGTCAGTGTCACTACTGGTAGCATGAGGCATAACCTGGACCCTATAGAGGTTGTCCAGGCAGTCTAACTCCTCCAGGATAGCACATCCATAGGTGCCATTGCCAGAAAGTTTGCTGTGTCTTCCACAGTCTCAAGAGCATAGAGGAGATTCCAGGAGACAGGCAGTTACTATAGGAGAGCTGGACAGGGCCATAGAAGGTCCTTAACCCATCAGCAGGAACGGTATCTGCTCCCTTATGCTAGGAGGTACAGGATGAGCACTGCCAGAGTCCTACATAATGACCTCCAGCAGGCCACTGGTGTGAACATCTCTGACCAAACAATCAGAAACGGACTTCATGAGGGGGGCCTGACGTACTCTAGTGGGTCCTGTGCTCACTGCTTGGCATCATGGAGCTCAATTGGCATTTGCCATTGAACACCAGAATTGGCAGGTCCGCCACTGGCACCCTGTGCTTTTCAGATGAGAGCAGGTTCACCCTGCGCACATGTAACTGACGTGAAAGGGTCTGGAGAAGTAGTGGAGAACGTTATGCTGCCTGTAACATCATTCAGCATGACCGGTTTGGCGGTGGGTCAGTGATTGTGCGGGGAGGCATATCTAGCCATGGAGGAATGCACAGACCTCTACAGGCTAGACAATTGCACCCTGACTGCCATTAGGTATCGGGATGAAATCCTTGGACCCATTCTCAGAACCTACGCTGGTGCAGTGAGTCCTGGGTTCTTCCTGGTGCACTACAATGCCTGGCCTCATATGGCGAGAGTATGCAGCCAGTTCCTGGAGGATGAAGGAATTGATACCATTTAATGGCCCCCACGCTCTCGCCTGACCTAAATCCAATAGATCACCTCTGGGACATTATGTTTAGGTCCATCTGATGCTGCCAGGTTGCACTTCAGCCTTTTAAGGAGCTCAGTGATGCCCTGGTCCAGATCTGGGAGGAAATACCGCAGGACACCATCTGTCGTCTCATTAGGAGCATGCCCCAACGTTGTCAGGCATGCATACAAGCACGTGGGCGCCATACAAACTACTGAGTACCATTTTGAGTTGCTGCAATGAAATTTCAGAAAAAAAACTAGCCTGCTGCATCATTTTTTCACTTTGATTTTTGGGGTGTCTTTGAATTCAGCCCTCTGTAGGTTAATAATTTTCATTTCCATCAAACGATGTAGCTTTCTTTCGTTCCTAACACATTACGCAGTCCATATCAGTATATATATTCAGCATGATATATTTCCCCATTGAGATCTGATGTGTTTTTAAAGTGTTCCTTTTAATTTTTTTGAGCAGTGTATTTATAATTTTCACGTGCACCTAAATTTACTCATCGAGTAATAATATTTATAACTTTTTTTTTAAAACGTGTCAATAAAAACATTCAACCTAAAATTGTGCATGCCCGCACAATGGCGAAAAACAACGTATTTGTTTTTACTATCCATAGGCAACGCTTTAAAAGCCTTCACAGGTTACCACTTTAGATGTATAGAGGAGGTTTAGTGCTAGAATTGCTGCCCATGATCTAACATTCGCGTAGATACCTCACGTGTGGGACAGTCGCAGTTTGCCCGGGCATGCGGGACCAATGCACGCGTTCGCCTTTGCACGCTAGCACAGGGGGAGGGGGCACTTTAAATTTTATTTATTTTCACTGTTGCTTTCAATTTTATTTATTTTTTATCACTTTTATTGCTGTCACAAGGAATGTAAACATCCTTTTGACAGTAATAGGCAGTGACAGGTTCTCTTCCCTCCTTTGCACTTGAAAGCATTCAGAACGGCAAGATACTTTTGATTTTCAAAAAATGGTGCTGTTAACGCGTCATGTCATTGCTTCCGGGTTACCTTAGTGGAGACCCGATCAAAGCCAAATCCGGCGTTCTTCAGGTCTCTGACTAGCCGGTACACGTCCCTTCATGCTGCTTGTAATAGCAACTGAGTGCCTAGTTAGCCGCTCCAGTTGCTATTGCAAGAGAGCCGGCCGTCAGGTCTAAACGGTACTGAGGTTATGCCAGCTGCAGGTATATCCCCGGTACAACCATTTAAAGTCAAATGACATACCAGGTACGTGATTTGGCGGCAAGTGGTTAAAGCGTTTGTTAACCTAAAAAAAAATGTATCCTGTTCCCTTATCCTGTTCCCTTAAAGCATGTTTTACAGCACAGTGCTTGTGCTGTGTAATTTGCCCCCCTGTATCACATGAAATAACTGGCTGATCCTGCCTGGCTATATCCTCCCCTCTGTAAACTGACCACGGTTTATCATGGCTGCTGAGCCCTGACACCGTGGTCAGTGTACATGCCTCCGTCACCAGCATCCCTGCTCTCTGCTCTCCTGAGTCCTCCTCTGTCTCGGTCTCCCCAAAAGTGTCAAAAATGTCAGTTAGGGGTCCAATCTGTCCTCCACAATGTCGCAGTACCACTAAAAATCATCGATCGCCGCCATTACTAGTAAAAAAATAAATAAATAAAAATGACATAAATCTTTTCCCTAGTTTTGTAGACACCTTTTGGGATTTTTTTTTTACCAACAATATGTAGTAGAATACAAATTGGCCTAAAATGATGAAAAATTAGATTTTTTTTTTTTTTTTGTGAATGCTATTATATAGCAGAAAGTGGAAATGTGTGTGTGTGTATATATATATATATATATATATATATATATATATATATATATATAATATAATATAATATAATATAATATAATATAATATAATTTCAGAATTGTCACTCTTTTTTTTTTTTGTTTATAGCGCAAAAAAAAAAAAAAAAATCTCACAGGTGAAAAGAAAGCTCTATTTGTGGGGAAAAAAAGGACATTGATTTTGTACATCTTTGCACGACCGTGCAATTTTCAGTTAAAAGAACGCAGTGCTGAATTGCAAAAAATGGCCTGGCCATTAAGGGGGAAAATCTTCCGGTCCAGAAGTGGTTAAAATATATGTGAACCTTCACAATATAAAACAACTCATTTATTTTAGGATATAAATAAAAGGCAAAACTTTTGTGTATACAAAAACATACATTTTCTTTTTTTTTTTAGGTGTTCACATTCCCTCAGTTCTCAGCTGCATAAGGAACTTAGAGAGGTGGGGGGTGGAGAAGCAACAGTACACTGATCTTCCCATTGTGCATTTTCTACTTTTTCAAATCAGTGCTGCTCCGCATAGTCAGCGTCGCACCGCTTTGAACAGAGCAATAGGCCTCTTAAATCGCATGACAAGCGGTTCCAATGTGAACGGGGGCTTAGTGTCCATAGTCTGAGCACAGGTGCACTTCAAAATAATATATTTTTTATTTTAAAATACAATATATCAAAAGTATTTTTTAAATATTTTGGATTCTTCAGCTTTAATTAAATTATATGCTAATTATGCCAAAAAGGTCCTTCTTATTCAGATCCTGTTACAAGATGCTTTTTCCTATCTTCCATATGTGCTTCTGCATTGTCCCTTTGTAACACAGCTTCTGATGGAAACTACATATGGCTACATCAACACACGATTTTGCATGAATGGACCACTGCTGCCTTTGAAAAATTACCAAAATGGCAATTGTTTTGTGTATTTCGTAAAGTGTGCATTTACTTTAGGATCAGTTGATTGATTTACAGTTTATGGAATTTGTAGCCTTTTCCTCATTTTAATATTCAGTATATTCTAAAATGTATACATTTTATTTGATGTAAATAATGCTATCAATGTGTGTGAGCCTGCATTGATAGCTTCCCAGCATACAAGGAATCAATAGTGGTGTTTTGCATAAGTAGCCTGTGAGCTGAGACTCTCGTAGTATGTATGTTCAGAGTATAGTCTTTTTTTTTTTTCCCTCTTGCTACCTTCATGCAGTTCAGACACATTCATGAAGGCTGTGGTTGCCTATGGCAGGAAACAGAAGCAAGGAGTCCAAATAATTGGTGATATGAAATAAACCACTCTCTCTAGTGGTCAGTATGTAAATTTTTATATTTAAAGTTGTAAAGCTCAGACAGTCGCTTCTGACATCTTTTACTGACACCAAGAGTGTAAAAGTGATGCGAGAAATCTCCAGCACACAGCTTGTGATTGAAAGCCTCAAGTCTCTGTTCCTTTGTGCTATGTAAAGGGGGGAAGTCCTACCCTCCAACAAACAGCTCCCAGAGCTCTCTGTCTTGTATTTATTGTGCATACAGAACAACTCCACCTTATAATATTGAGATGGGGGGGGGGGGGGGGGGTTTGTAGTTTAGAATAGAGGCCTCTAGTAGGCCTAATAACACTATTTCCATCCAGCAGAGACAGCATTGTTAGCTCAAGGAGGTAATTGGGAGCTCACTGGATTTTTTGCAGATTGCCAGATATTTTTCTGTTCTTTCAGCATTTTAAGGGTACATGAGAAACATGCATGTATTGCAGAGACCTGTTGCTTATGTTTTTATCTTTTGCCTAGTAATGCACTTTAAACACTTTTTTTAAAAGGCTTTTTTTCTAGGCATCATAAAATGACCATGGGGTATTACGTGTCAAGTATTAAAGATATGTCAAGTATTACAGATATTAAAATCGAAAATACATTTTTATTAAGATAAAAAGGTGTTCTACTTACTTGTCTACCCATGAATGTTGCAAAGAATGGTGGCCTTTTTTCCTCTTTTTGGTCCCCTGCCAAGGCTCTCTGCTCTTCTTTTCTATGTGCTGAGGGGAGCACCCATGCGGGAGAGCTCCTATGCTGGGCTGTGTGCATCCATAGACCCACACAGCACTGCTCAGTCATGCCGCCCCAGTCCCTTCTCATACAATTTGACTGAGAGCAGCAGGAGCCTATGGCTCCACCTGCTGTCAGTCTCCTGTGGGTAGAGGAAGAGAAGGAGAGTGGCGCTGCAAACAGGCACAGTGCTGAGATGGGTGGGCAAAGAGGGCGAGTACAGGTGGAAGGTTTTTTTCTACTTTAATGCAGAGCATGCATTAGGGGGAAAAAACCTATTGTATTTAGAACCACTTTAAATCAAACCCCTTGTATAGGGATAATGTGATCCTTGCCATGTACTAATGTGTCATTTCTTATGTGTGATAAGACACCCTATAAAAAAGGGGTTCTGAGATCCATCAGATCAGAGCATACTGGGCGGCCCCATATGGGTATTTTCTCACGTAGCTACGTTTGATTTCTTTCAGGTATACCAGGGTTTGAGGAACTTGAATTTAAAATTCCATATTCACCCTGCTTGTCATTCCTCTACAGAGTGTTTGTGCCAAAGCTCTTTTGTCACTTCTAACAGACAGCCACAGGGAAATAAACAACTTTCACACTTGAAAGCCTGACACAGCTGAACACAGACAACGTTAAAGAGCTACTCGCAGCTCAGCTGACTCAACAGACTTGCCGGTTATCGGTAGTCCTTTCCTCCCATGCTGTTTCTGTGTGAGGAAAGTAGAGCCATTAACTGGCAAGACTGTCAGTACATTGGCTCTGATCATCAGTGCCACCTATCAGTGCTGCTCCTTAATGCCGTTTATCAGTGCTCATCAATGCTATTTATCGGTGCCACCTATCAGTGCTCATAGATGCCACCTATCAATGCTCATCAATGCCACCTGCCAGTGACCATCAGTGCTCATTAATGCAGCCTATGAGTGCTGCCCATCAGTGCTTCCTCCTCAGGACTCTGTCACTTCTAACAGAAAGCCAAAGGGTAAAAAAAAAAAAAAAAACTTTTACACCTGAAAGCCTAACTTAAAAAAGTGCTATAAGACTGAAAAACTTACTAAGCAGATCACTCACACCTATACACACTCTTTAACCACTTCTGGGCCGGAAGGATTTGCCCCCTTAATGACCAGGCCATTTTTTACGATTTGGCACTGTGTTAGGTTAACGGACAATTGTGCGGTCGTGCAACGCTGTACCTACATAAAATTGATTTCCTTTTTTTCCCTACAAATAGAGCTTTCTTTTGGTGGTATTTATTCACCTGTGCAATTTTTTTATTTTTTTGCTCTATAAACAAAAAAAGAGCGACAATTCTGGGAAAAAAAATAATAAAAAAATATATATATATATATATATATATATATATATAATATATATTGTTCACATTCTGCTATATAACATTCCCCCAAAAAAAAAAAAATCAAAATCAAAATTTCTCTAGCGCTCATCGACAGACGTAGTCCTCGGTGATACACCACCTTCGGGTTATGTTACCTCCGCAGGAGCAGGACTAGACAGGAAATTAAAAAGCTCTGGCCACACCCTAGGGGCAGTCCCAGAGGGTATATCCTCTCTCTCTCTGCCTCAGCAAATCAGTTATTTTCTGTCTAGTTAGGAGTAAGGACCTAGATACCTTGCTGGGATCTTAGGTCCTGGCAAGAATTTTTTTCTAAAAGGATTTTTGGACAGCTTTTTTTCTCCAGTGTTCCTGTGAGATCTTCAAGCAAGAAAGCTGAACTGGGCGACGGGCTGGATGTTGAGATCCGGTGGTCACCCCAGTTCAGCCTACGAGCGCGTGCAGGCCATAGCTCCGCGCTGGGTCGGCCGCGACAAAGTCCCATTAAAAGGACTGAGCCCGCGAGTTAAACGTCTCGCTGAAACGCCAAAGACCATGAGTCACGGCGTCCGTATCGGTCGACAGCCCTCCCGCCCCGGTGGAGAGGGGTACTGTCAGGAGTTGGTGCCCGCCTGGTTCCGGTATGGTGAGTAGTATGTTCCCCCTTTTTCCCTGACGGGTTTTGTGGTGAACGCGGGCCCCTCTCTGTATGGTAAGAAAGAGTTTCTTTCTATCCTATAACATGTCACAAATCCTCCTACTTTGAGTGTGATTTTATGTGTGCAAAAAGCCAGGAGGCTTGGTTTGGGAGCTAACAATCTATTGTATACATGTTTTTAAAAATGTAATCTGTGGCATTCTGGGAATCTTATGGGTTAAGTATAAGCTACCTACCAGTCAGAAGCCATGGACATGTAGACTGCCTTCCAAGTCAGATCTCCAGCTAATAGCAGGCCTCCCGAATGGCCATGCGGTCCGCCAGGGCCGGTACCGCCAACCACGCCATATCCCCATGCAGAGAGAGTGTTGTGTGCCTGCAGCACACCGCTAGTCAGCACAGGCCGCCGCCATTTTTTTTTTTGCTGGATCGCACGAGCCGCCATTTTGGCGTAGCCTCGTGTCTCCAGCATGGGGGCGGCCATGTTTTAGGTGATTCTACACCTCGTGGAGCTTGGGGGAGGCGCCGGAAGGCGTGCAGAGGGGCGGAGCCGCCTCCTTTCTTCCTGGGCAGCCAGCCAAAAGACTTCCTGTTTGTCTAAGACAGCGCTGTAAGCTGTTGCAGTTCAACTCTGAACATCAAGTGGTGAGCCTGGGGGTCTATCTCTCTCTCTCTCGATCGATAGGGATCCCTAGCAGGTAACACTAAGGGGTTTTTTTTTTTTTGTGGCGCTGAGGGTCAAAAAAAAAAAAAAAAAAAAAGTTTTTTCTTTACTTTGAATTATATCATCCAGGAAGTAACTGGAGTTATTATGGACCCTGCCACACATATTCCCCCACCTGTTTCCCTCGAGGGGGCCTCGGGACCCGCCGGTGTACAGAGTATAGAGTCATTTACAGCAATTTTGGAGTCTATGGTGGCTCGGGTGGAGGCGGCCTGTCAGGGACGGGGGTCAAGGAAGCGACCCCCGCCTACCCCTATACTATCTGACACCTCTGACTCTGATTCAGAGATGGTCACTGCAGTTGCAGGTTCCTCTGCAAGGGCTGTTATCCCAGGTAAAGCCCCCTCAGACAGTGAGGAGGACGCTTCTTCTCCTGCTATAATTCAGGAAGAAGCATTGGTGGACGCACTAGTTGTGGCAGTGCAAGAAACCTTAAAACTTGAGGCTTTACCGGCAGAGGCAACTGAAACAGAGAGGCCTTTTGGGACTAATAAGCCCATCAAGACGGCGAAGGCTTTTCCTGTACCTAAATGTTTTGGAAATCAAATTAAAGGAGAATGGGAACATTCTAAACGTACCTTTACTATTTCCAAGCGTATTGCTAGACGCTATCCGTTTGAGGAATCCATCATTAAGAAATGGACGGTACCACCAGTCGTGGATCCGCCTATTTCCAGGCTGAATAAAGCCACGGTTATTCCAGTGGAGGACACTTCGTCCTTTAAGGATCCGGTGGATCGAAAGATAGAAGCGGAGTCCCGCACTATCTTTTCTCTGATAGGGTCAGCATTTAGACCAGTAATTGTTATTGGTCTAGTTTCCCAGACACTTACAGAATGGGCGAAAATGGTACGCCAAGATCTTAGGGGAAAAGATATTCCCCAGGAGACATCTGATTTGATAGAACAGATCATACAAGGGCTACGGTTTATCTGTGACGCAGCCTTGGACACTACTCCCTTGTTAGGGCATGCATCTAAGTTAGCAGTGATCCTCAGACGTGTGCTGTGGTTAAAATGCTGGTCAGCTGACCTAGGTTCCAAAAAGACTTTGACCAATCTCCCTTTCCAGGGGAATCGTCTATTTGGAGCCAACCTAGATGAAATCATTAAGGATGCCACCGGGGGCAAGAGTACTTTTTTGCCACAGGCTGCAAAAGCTAAGGAACCTCGCAACAAGCGAGGACCTTTCTTTACCGCCCATAAAGGGCGCCCGGCTGGTACTTCCGGGAAAGGCAAGACTCCTCCAGGAGGGTTCAAGAAGGGCTGGTCGGACAAGCAGAGGACCAACCCAGCCAAACCCGAAGTAAAGGAGTACACAGCCTGAAGGTGCGCCCCCACCCGATTTCAGGGTGGGGGGACGTTTTCACCGGTATTCAGGACATTAGATCGAGCATCAACCACTACTACCGGTGCGATTCTTCCCTTCCAACATTTAAGTACAGGAAGCGGTAGTTACCGTTCCCTGTATAGATCTTTTCCTTTACCTTTTCCTAAGATTAGTCCCGATACCTCACAGGAATCGGATCTGATTGACCAGATAGGCCAAGTAGCCTCTAGTCGGGTGACTTCGGTCCCTGAGGTTCAACCAGAAAAGATCACCTTTCCTGATAACTATCAGGTATCTGATAAATGTGTGGGAACAGAAAACGACCAGACTTTCTCGGATGGTCGGGGCCAGATAGCTCTAGGGACGCCTGGTTCAGATCCAATCAGCGCCAGTGGTCCTAGAAATTCTAGGCTGGCCTCTTCAAGCCGGCCTGGCCGACTTGGACATGTTAGTCGCAGACGTTCCGTGGGAACTTCGTCTCAGGGAGTGTCTGTAGTCTCAAGGACCTATTTACCTTCGTGCTTTACAGTCGCTGGTTTTAATGGCCTGGCCATTGAGACCCAAGTACTGAAGGACAGAGGTTTGTCTACTTCAGTCATTCCTACCCTTATTAAAGCAAGGAAAGCGACTTCCAGCAAAGTCTATTATCACACATGGAAGACTTATATTGCGTGGTGCGAATCTTTAGGATTTCCTCCACGTACCTATTCGGTGTCTCGAATATTGGCCTTTTTGCAACAAGGGGTTGAGCAGAAGCTAGCCTTGAGCACCATCAAGGGTCAAGTTTCAGCATTAGCAATCTTCTTTCAGAAACCTTTAGCTACCAAATCCTTGGTGCGGAATTTCATCCAGGGGGTGCGGCACCTGGCTCCTCCAGTCCGCGCGCCCTTACCGCCCTGGGATCTTAATTTGGTTTTGTCGGTTCTACAGAAACCTCCCTTTGAAAACATCAGGGAGATTCCCTTGCTTACTTTATCCCAGAAGGTGGTCTTCTTGGTGGCTATTACTTCTGCTCGCAGGGTGTCAGAACTGGCTGCATTATCATGCCAGTCCCCATACCTAGTGATTCATAGGGATAAGGTAGTACTTCATCCTAAGCCATCTTTTCTTCCTAAGGTGGTTTCAGATTTTCATCTGAATGAAGATATTGTACTACCTTCCTTGTGTCCTCAGCCCAAGCATCATCGGGAACATGCGTTGCATTCCTTGGATGTGGTTCGGGCAATCAGGGTATACCTGAAAGCTACGGAATCATTCCGTAAGACGGATTCACTTTTTGTGATCACGGATGGCCCCAGAAAGGGTTTGCCTGCATCTGCCGCGACCATTGCCAAATGGATTAGACAAACGGTGGTACAGGCTTATTCTATTAAGGGTCAGAGTCCTCCGTTCCCTGTTAGGGCGCACTCCACTCGAGCGCTCAGTACTTCCTGGGCCTTTCGCCATCAGGCGTCAGTGGTCCAGGTATGTAAGGCGGCCACTTGGTCGTCGGTACATACCTTTACTAAATTCTATAAAATTGATGTGACGGCATCGGCGGATGCCTCATTTGGCCGCAAGGTTTTGCAGGCCGCAATTTGAGGAGACCGGTGGTCTACCTCGAGGGTTTTTTTCTGTTTGAAAATTTTTTTGTTGAGTCTCATCATTAAGGATGAGCATTGTAAACTTCTAGTTGGCACCGGTTGGGCCTTCTAGATTGGGATTTGATTTCCATTTTCCCACCCCTCAGTTGTGATACTGCTCTGGGACGTCCCGAAGGTGGTGTATCACCGAGGACTACGTCTGTCGATGAGCGCTAGAGAAAAATGGATTTTTGTAAAATCTTACCGTAAAATCCTTTTCTCTTAGCTCATCGACAGACGTAGTCCCCGCCCCTCTGTTTTGGAGTTGGGTTGGGTTAAATTCTCTAAGCACTGCTTTTTCACATAACTGATTTGCTGAGGCAGAGAGAGAGAGGATATACCCTCTGGGACTGCCCCTAGGGTGTGGCCAGAGCTTTTTAATTTCCTGTCTAGTCCTGCTCCTGCGGAGGTAACATAACCCGAAGGTGGTGTATCACCGAGGACTACGTCTGTCGATGAGCTAAGAGAAAAGGATTTTACGGTAAGATTTTACAAAAATCCATTTTTTTCCTCGTTTTAGGCCAATTTGTATTCTGCTACATATTTTTAGTGAAAAAAAAAAATAGCAATAAGTGTTTTTTGATTGGTTTGCGCAAAAGTTATCGCATCTACAAACTAGGGGAAAGAATTTGTCATTTTTTTTTAATTTTATTTTTTTACTAGTTATGGCGGCGATCTGCGATTTTTAGCAGGACTGCGACATTGCGGTGGACAGATCGGAGCCCTAACTGACCTTTTTGACACTTTTGGGGGGACCAATGACATTACTACAGTAATCAGTGCTGCAAATATGCACTGCTACTGTAATAATGACACTGGCAGGGAAGGGGTTAAATGTAAGCCTAGGAGCGTGCTTACTAGCTGTGGGGGGAGGGACTTGTGAAATGACCATAGAGACCCGTGATCCTATATAGATGAATCACAGCGCTCTGTGGTCGTTTCAGAGAGAACAACGGTTGGCTGTGTTTACAACAGCTGACCGTTGTCTCTCAGTGGGGAGCGTCAACGGGTGGCCGGTGGCAATCTGTGCCGCCAGCCCCACGTATCGGCATCCCTGCTGCCTAGTGGGGGCGGGAGCGTGATGCCAGCGGCGCATGCTCACCCCTAGGATCA
This sequence comes from Pelophylax lessonae, assembly GCF_965119305.1. Classification (NCBI taxonomy): domain Eukaryota; kingdom Metazoa; phylum Chordata; class Amphibia; order Anura; family Ranidae; genus Pelophylax; species Pelophylax lessonae. The sequence continues at coordinate 230,008,100 of NC_138768.1, forward strand.
CCGCTCCCGCGAGCCAACGTACCCCTACATCGGTTCGCACAACCGAGCCAACCCTGCTGCAGTAAGACTGCGGCGGGCGCTCGGCAAGCGGATAAGCGTGTAAATCTGCAAAATTTTATTCAAAAGTGGTGCCATGCTCTCAAATGCTAATGTGCTAGTATCCCTTTAAATCTGTTTGCATAGCAATTTCCAAAATCAGCATATCATATCAAACTATATATTGAAAAATAACTTGCCTGAAGGGTTGGTCAATTCCCTTCTAATCAAATGTACATTTGATACGAAGACAATGCAGAGCAATCACTGTTAGACTGTTTATTAATTCATGGGTACCCAGTACCTGCAATTTAGTCAAGTATTTGGGCAGCAGATACCTTGGCCCATTTCTGTAACTGAAACAACATAGGAGGGTTTACAAATTTAAGATGGATTGGCTTGAAGTAAAAATAAATGTCTCTGGCTGACATGCAACCTCTACAAGCATGAAAGAATGGATTAAACATATTTTTGATTCATAAATCATGTTATTAGAAGTTACCTCCTTCATTTCAGTCTACAGCCAGCAATGAACTGTCTGTCACAAAGTTTCTTTTCTTTGCAGTCATGGCAACTTTTTTGGTACACTTTCCCAGAATCCTCATTCCCCTTCTTCTGAAAATGGCTTAACTCCTCTCTAAAGACGGTGCGGAGCTTGAGATCAAATTGGGTGCAGTATGTTTTTCAGATCATTGTCCTGCTGCATAACCCAAGTGCACTTGAGCTTGAGGCCATGAACTGATAGCCAGACATTCTTCTTCAGGTTTTTCTGACAGAGTGCAGAATTCATGGTTCCATCAATTATGGCAAGTCGTCCAGGTCCTGAAGCTGCAAAGCAGCCCCAGACCCTCACACTACGACCACCATGTTTGACTGTTGGTATGATGTTCTTTTTACGAAATGTGGTGTTTTACACCAGCTGTAACGGGGTGCACACCTTCCAAAAAGTTCAGCTTTTGTCTCATCTGTCCACAGAATATTTGCCCAAAAGTCTTGGGGATAATCAAGATTGTTTTTTTTATTTGCAAATGTGAGACAAGTCTTCGTGTTCTTTTTGTTTAACGGAGGGTTTTGCCTTGGAACTCCCATGGATGCCATTTTTGCCCAGTCTCTTTCCTATTGTTGAATCTTGAACACTGACCTTAACCACTTTCCCCACATGGATGTACCAGTAGGTCCTTGGGGTTCAGTAGTAATCCCGAAATGATGCCTGGACCTACAGCCAGCGATTTCTCTTTTTAGCAGAAGTGATCTGAGTGGCTAAATAGCCACTCAATCTCTTCTGCCGATGGCGGAAGGAGGTCCCATCTCTCTCCCGGGCTGTCCAGTCCCATTGCAGAGGCAGGGAGCGATGCAGCTGGCAGCGATGACTGCCTGGTAGAGAGAGGAGAGGAACTGACCTTTCTCCTCTCTCTCTCTCTCTGTAACCCAGGAAACCGTCAACGACGAGGAATCGTCTCTTTCAGTTCCACCCCTTTGCTTACCTGGCCACCAGCGGCCAGAGAAGCAACCGATTGGACCGAGCTTGGTCTGACCGGCTGCATGGGGTCTAATAGACCCCAAATCTCTCCATGAAGAGGACCTGTCACAGCCCATGCTGTCACAAGAGAAAGTTATTACACAAAAAAGTGTAAAAAAAAAATTTCAAAGCGCCTCCATCCCACCATGCTTATGCGCAAATGCAAATGTTACTCCTGCACGCATATGTAAACGTTAATTGCATCACACGTGAGGCATTGTTGCGAACGTCAGAGTGAGAGCAATAATTCTAGCACCAGACCTCCTGTGCAACTTTAAACTGCTAACCTAGAAAAGCGTTTAAAGTGTCGCCTGTGGAGAATTTTAAGCACCGTAGTTTGCTGCCATTCCACGGCCAGACACCATTTTAAGGTGTGAAGTTAAGTATCTATTTACTCGGTATAACATCATCTTTCACATTATAAAAAAAAATGGGCTAACTTTTTACTGTTTTGTTTTTTTATAATTCATGAAAGTTTTTTTTTTTTCTAAAAATAAATTGCGTCTGAAAAACTGCTGCGCAAATACCACGTGACATAAAAAATTGCAACACACCATTTTATTCTGTAGGGTCTCTGTTAAAATATATATAATGTTTGGGGGCTCTAAGTAATTTTCTAGCAAAAAAAAAAATTTTACTTGTAGGATCGAAGTGTCAGAATAGGCTTGGGAAGGAGGTGGTTAAAGAGTAACTCCACTTTTGTTGAGGAAAAAAAAAAAACATTCCCCCCTGGGTGATCTCTGTACATTGCTAAGATTTTAACAAACTTTGTTGCTGATTCCTACCTTTAGTTATTCTGAAGAAACCCCTCTGTGTTTGTCTGTGTCCATATAGTAAGGTAATCTAATGGGAGTGGTTTCTTATTTATAAACCAGCTGGTTCACCTGCAGGGCACTAATAAGAAAATTGCAGGACATGTATTCCTTTAGACTTGATTTCCTATTGGGGAGTATCTCAACAAAAATTACATTTTTGTTGCAGGGGATGCCTGAAATCTGATTTGTATCTTAGTGCGGACTATTGGGAAAATCGGTGAGCCAATCACGCAAGCAGAAAATGTATGTTTCTGGGGGGGTACTGGAAACATTCTGTGTACAGAACACCTCCAGGTAGCCATATTGCATTGCATTTTACAGAAAATTACAGAGCTATAGATTTAAAATGGAAAGTCATTTTCTGTTTCAATATCTTTATTAAAGTTTTACATGTTACAACAAAGCCAACAGACATGCAACATAAATCTGAACAAGGAAAGAAAAATGAGAGGGTCAAATTGCGACAAAAACCTATCGCTTGCAGGAAAGCATACAAGGAAGGGTTATACCCAAATAAAGTCATAACAAAGGATCCTAAGCCACACTAGAGATCCCTTGCTTATGACCCTTCTCCACAGAACATGGAGATTCACCATTAGTGGGGTCCAATTGAACCAGGGGACCCCACAAACGAAAGAGGTGGCAAGGCCAATCAAAGAGGTCTGCCCACCCATAGACCGAGATTTGGACAGCACAGAAAAAGACAGTAAAGAGAGGGGGGAATGTCATTTTTAATGACATTCAATTACAATATGACTTGAGTTACAATTGTATATACTATATTACATTTTTCATTTTGCTATTTTTTTTCCCTGCGAAAGCAGAGTTACACTTTATCTGAGGCAAGTGAGCCCTGCAGTTCTTTAGATGTTCTCCTAGATGTGGTGTTGTGCTTTTGGAGTAATTATGGTAGTCCGTTCCGCTCCAGGGGAAGGTTCACCGCTGTTCCAGATTTTCTCACTTTGTGGATAATGGCTTTTACGTTGGTTCACTAGAGTCCCAAACCCTTAGAAATTGCTTTGCAACCCTTTCCAGATGGATACATGTCAATTACTTTGTTTCTCATTTGTTCTTTAATTTCTTTAGATTGTGGCATGATGTGTTGCTTTTTGAGATCTTTTAGCGTGCTTCACTATCTGTCAGATAGCTTCTATTTAAGTGATTTCTTGATTCAACAGGTCTGGCAGTTATCAGGCCTGAGTGGCAAATTAAATTTAGCTCCGCTTTCCTAAAAATGTGTTTATTCACAGTACCTTCATAATTTAGCAAAGGGGGGGGGGGGTTGGAGGAGGTGGCAATTACATTTTTACATAGGGTCAGGCAGGTTTGGACAGATTTTTTTCCCTTGATAAATTATTTTCATTTAAAAACAGCATTTTTATTTACTATGGTTATCTTTGTGTAATGTTAAAATTTGTTTAATCTGAATCATTTAAGTGTGGCAAATACCTATTCACAGCACTGTACAGAAACCTCACATACAGGCCTGTGTATGAAATAGAAAACCTTCCTCCTGTGAGTGATCTACTGTTTTGTCATGTTGACGTACCTGCCATAACACAGTGGAGGAAAAAGGGACAGGGCTTCACGATAAAGAGGGGTCGTTTTCTAGCGACATAACTTTGGTATCTAAATATAGCTAATGCAAAATGGTTGCAGAGTGTTTAATCAGTTGTTTTTGTTATTTAGAGATGTTGTGCATGTGCAACATAAATTCCGAGATTAATTACCAGTACACTGTAACAAAACAACCCTAACCTAGAATACAAGAGGCTTTTACAGAGGAGTTGATTTGAATAAGTCCCCTTTCACACATGCGGACCGTTCAGATCCGCCTGTCAGTTTTTCAGGCGGATCTGAATGGATGCCCCATGCATCTCTATGGGGCAGCGGATGTCAGCGGAGACATGTCCGCTGATATCTGATCCGGACGGATGGAAACCCTATTTTCCATACTTCTGGCTGATCGGATCTGTCCGTTCCTATCCGATTTCCCCCCATGGAGGACAGCGGGGATCTGACACACAGAGTGGAGACGGAGCTGTCATCCACCTATTCAGCGGGGATCGGCGGATCGATCCCCCTGCTGAGCAGAATGGCTCAGTCGACGGAACGGAGCCGTGTGAAAGGGGCCTAACACTTGCTGCCACCAAAGGTACTTGCTTTTCAGCACGCCTATTACCTTTTTGTACACTTTTTAGGGCAGGATGGATTTCCTTTTTTATAACCTTTTTTCCTTTAAAAATAATTATACCATGTTTGTTTATATTTTTGTCTACAGGCGAGACACGAATGCGGTTCTATGAACTGTTAGTTAATGGTTTGTACACACCTCAGACTCTTCCGGTTGGCAGTGACTTGGATGCTTCACCCACTGTGAATGAAACCCCACAGGTAAACAGTTTTTTTATCTTTTATTTTTTTTTCTTATAATGGCATACTCGTGCTTTTTCATTTTAAAAACAAATGTGTTAAATCAACCTGTTGAAAAACGCACAAGGGTGAATGAAGCCTGAAAGTTTTCATTTAGCAAAGTGTCAAAAATGTTTCAGTTTTAATCCCGTGTTTTTTTTTATATGAGGGTTTGTGAGACCTGATCCATCCCCATAATGCAGCCCTGCAGCAATAGATCACGTGTTCAATAGATCAATTGTAACCTGTTTGCAGTTATCATCAAGCCATACATTACTGTTGCAGTAATTTTTTGCAGAATGTGTAGAAAGGGCTAAGTTGGATCAGCTCTGCTCCTTCTAAACATGAATCCTAGAGTTGAAGGAGGTGCTGATAACCTCATGTTACTTTCCCTTTAAGCACAGTGCTAAAGCATTGTTTTCTGCTATGCTGCTACTAAGCGCTCTAACAGAGTACTTTTTATCAAGCCAAATAGCTGACGGTTTCAGCTCATGAGCTTTAGTGCTGGATTGTGGCTGTCATTAACAGCAGGTGGCTCCAATGATGAATCCAAAGCTGCTGACACTCAGTGTGCAGAGTGCTCTGCCCCTGCCTAATTTGTGGTTTGGATCATAGTGGGCTGCACACTTTGCTCTGGTAGACAGCATGTTGAGCACCAGGGATTCAAGATATTGTCATGTAGTGTTTTACTGTAAACTCTCTTGTCTTTAGATAGGCCACAAAAATTGAATAGTTTTATGGAAGGAAAGGTCTGTATATTTTTAATTTACATTGATGGCTAGAAACTGTAGTATATAAACAGTTCCAACAGACTTGCTCTAAAAAAAACTAGAAAGTTTATTTATATGAAGTATATATACTATGTAAAGTGAAGGTTTAGAAATGATTATTAGTGCATTGGTGGTGGGTTTTCATTTGTAAACCATACTGTATTTAATATACAATTTATTTTTATTTTTTTTATTTCTGCTTTTATGTATTCTTGTTGATAACCATTTCCATGTTTTGTTTTGTTTTTAACTTAGGTTAATGAACTTGTTAAACGTACTAAAGAAACAGGTGTAGCTGCATCAGTTACCCCAAACAGCAGTACCCCATTTTCCCATGATACAGCCTATTCAAGCTGTCGACAAGACACCCCTAACTCTTACAGCCAGTTCACCCCCCAGTCACAAGGAACCCCTCACACCCCACGTCTGGGAACACCTTATTCTCAAGACTCCAGCTATTCCAGTCGGCAAACAACACCAGCTTATCATTACGGACAAGACTTTAAACCAAGGAGACATGAAACAAAGTTTACGGACGCTTACAACCGGAGGCCTGGACATCACTACGTGCATGGCTCCAATGTTTATAGAGGATCTGAGCAGACTTCAAATACTACCAGATCTCAACCAGAGACTCCACAGTTTTCTCATACATCACCCTTGAGTCATACATCACCCTTAAGTCATTCTGGTTTGAACTTTGGTAAGTCAGCCTTTTCCCCTTACCAGGCACCTTCAGTTTACACCCATCACGATGAGACTTCTTTCCCACAGACATCACGAGAACTCGATTATAGAAGAACAGCTCCACCTCTGCCACCAGAGCCTTTTTCTGATGGCATGTGTAGCTCTATAAATATTGACTTTATACCAGTTAAGGAGAAACCAGAGGAACCCCCCCCACCAGAGCCTGAGTGCCTCATAGAGCATAAATCTGCTTCTCGTGCTCGGACCCCTGAGAGTCGGAACTCTCCAGGCACTCCAACTTTGGAGTCAGAAATGCAGCACAATAGTTTAGACTCCAGAATTGAAATGCTTTTAAAAGAGCAAAGAACTAATTTACGTTTCCTAAATGAACAAAACTCGGACAGTGAGGTGATGATGCAAGGAAGTCCAATATCATCCTCCTCTTCTCAGTTATCACCTATTCCTCCTTATAGTTCGAACTCTCAATATCAGGATGTTACACCTTCTTCTAGACCTTCCAGCACTGGGTTAGAGGATATAAGCCCAACCCCACTGCCAGATTCTGATGATGATGAGCCAATACCTGGCACTGCATCTCTCTGCCAGAACTCAAGGTCAACAACTCCCATTGATCAACTGAGTCAGCCTTTCAGGAAGGTGGATAGTACAGAATCAAAGGAACATATGGCAGGTGATGAAACCCCTACATCAGAAAAGATGGATGAGGTAAGTTAAGATGCCCAGGAAGCAGCCTGGAATGTATGAAAACACATTTGGTCTGTATTAACTTTTTTTTTTAAATTAAAATGTATAGGTAGAAAACATAGCCTTTGGGCATTCCCCGGCTAACAATTACAATAAACATAACATTACTAACTGTCATATCCTATCTGGAAATAACATCAACATTCCATACACTTCGCTCAGTTGATCTCTGATAGATTCAGTGCAAGAATTAATGAGTTATAAGGAGATTCCTGGTCCCTCTTAACCATCAGGATGATATGTCAGAAGAACATGAATTCATATTTGGATCCATACCTAAACAAATGTAACGTGAGTCACTGCAAATGAGTAAATCCATATATATCTTAGGCTAAACCTTATCAGGAGCGAATGGATTCAGTCTAGGGACTTCTGATGGTCAGCTGTGTATTCTGAGTCTGTCCACAAGTGCCAGATCTTCTCAAACTTTTTAGGGCAACCCTGAGACAAATATGTAGCTTTGTATAGGGCTGCAACGCTACTGATTAGAGTCTTCCAGAAGGGTAAATTGGGGGCTGCAGCTGATTTCCACTTGAGTGCTATCACCTTCCTGGCATGGAATAACAGGATGTATTTATAAACTTAGTAAAATTACTGCAGAAGAAATATGTTGGAATTGCTCTTACTAATAAATGGATTTACCTTTTTTATTCAGTGGGAATCTATGTAAAGCTGCTTTTTTTGAATATGCATGAATGTGCTTGCAGGTTTGGGCTATTTTGAGAAAAGAGTGCCTTTATTTCTCAACTGGAGAGATTTTCAAAATATACATCAAACTACAAATATAGGTTTTGGTTGTTCTGTGATCTGTAGCCTTTTAGATGTCAGATAAACATGGGTTTAAATTCACGAGTGTCCTGTTAAAATTTTTCTTCTTGTCAATTCATGAAAATGTTATGAATCTTTTGTCCATGTCTATTTCCACCTCAGTATTTACATTTTTTTTGTGAACTCATTGGGAAAGTCTTGAGCTTTAAAGTCATGATTCTTCTAAAGGTGACCAACCCTATTACCTCTTGCCACGTTCGGCTAACTATTATACCATCTATTTTGAGAAGAAAAACTTTCTCTTGTGTTCATCCACAGACATAGTTCTCCATAAATCATAACTACTGGGTTTTGTTGCCTCCTCAAGGAGTAGGACTAGGCAGAACAAAAAACACCATGCCCAGCTTGGTATATAACCCCCCTCTCTGCTCTAGGTAATCAGTTTTAATCTGTCTAGTCAGGAGTAAGGACTTGGACCTCAGCTGGGATCTCTGGTCCTAGCAATTTTTTCTCCTTCCGTTTGGATCTTTTTTGTTTTTTCTCTCGGGAGATCTACAATAAACTGCGGGGCTTGGCAATGGGCTGGATAATCTAGATCCAGTGGTCCCCCCTAGCCCAGCCAGTGAGTGCCTGCAGACCACAGCGTAGTGCAGACCACAGCTACGCGCTAGGTCAGCCGCGACATTGCCTCACAGCGCAGAGTGTGCAGCGGGGTCTCCCCTAACCTGTGTTCAAACACCTCAGCGTTTGTAGTTGATGGTGGCCATTTTCCCTTAGTCTGCCTGGTCTCTGGTTGGTGACCATGTTTATGTAGCCCGATGATGTCACAGGAGCCATTTTCCCTTAGTCTGGTTGGTCTCTCTTGGTGAGGTTATGAGCTGGCTGTTGCCACATGCTCTTAAGGGGGGCTGGTTGGAGTTGCTGCTGACCGGGTTTTCCTGGTGCACAACGGGGGGGGGGGGGGCAGGGTTCCTTGCCACCCTGGGGGTTGGTGACTGGGGCAAGGATGTCCTCTGGGGTCTTCTAGTCTATAGTTTAGCATCTGCGGGTACACTCCTCGGCTTTGCAGCTTACTAGTCGTGAAGCGGCCCCTGGGAGGGTGGCTGAAGCCACTGCCTTCCATTTTGGGGATTCTCCCTCCCCTCCGTGCCCCTGGGTAGTCTGTTACTCCTGGGGCTCGCGGTTGGGCGCCCACAAAAATTTAGGCCACGGCTTGTGACCTACTAGGCCATGCGGCAGAGTCGGGTGCCTCCGTTGGAGTGCGGCCCCAGTGCGTTTAGCTTTAGCTCCCACTCTTCCTTTGGGCTTCTGACGTTCTGGGATCCGTGCATTTGTGGCTAGGCCTCCACAAAAATTTAGGTCGTGACTTTCGGCCTGCTAGGCCATCTGGTCAGCTTGGCACCTCCTTTTGGGGGGGTGGCGCTGTGGGGGTGCTTCATTTTTTGACAGTCTTACCACCATTATTGTGTAGGGCACCTGCTCCTTTTTTTAGTGCTGCTGGTAACCCTGCCTGTGAATCCGCGTCACGGCAGGTGGCCCCCTTTTTGATAGAGCTATTTCCTATTATGCCCTCAGAGGGTGACCCCCCTTGTTTTTTTGCAGGGTCCAGTAGGTGGTCCATTAGTGTGCCCTTGGTCGGCGTCCCCTTTGCGGGATCGCAGTTGGCGGCCTCCCCTGATTGTTATTTTTTCCGGGTGAGCTTAGTATATAGTGACCCTTCTGGGTCTGAGTCCACGCATCCTGAGTGCTCAGATAGAGAGAGGATGATTCCTCTGCTCCTCTTTCCGCATATGAAAAGGCGCTGGTGGATGCACTGTTTATGTCAATGCGTGACACTTTAAAAATGGAGGTTGCAGCTGATGCTGCATCGGAGGTGCCGGTCCCTTTTGGCACTCACAGGCCCTCCAAAGTGGCGAGGGTGTTCCCTTTTCCACTTACTTTGACAACATTGTCACAAAACAGCGGGGCTGTCCAAAGCGCAGTGGTTCCTAAGCAGTGTTGGGGTAGTTGCTCAAAAAATTTAACTAGTTACTTCTGTAAATTGTAATGAGATTACTTTACTAGTTACTGCATTTGACAAGTAACTTCACTACTTATTACTTTACTTTACTTTTGAAAAAAAATATGAACAAATTCCAATGCGCATATTTATTTGTAGTGCACAAAAAACAATACAATATTTATTGTTATATATATATATGACCACAGCGTGCCCCCTTTCAATGCCAGCGTGACCACAGCGTGCACCCTTTCAAAGCCAGCGTGACCACAGCATGCCCCCAGAGTGACCACAGCGTGCCCCCAGAGTGACCACAGCGTGCCCCCAGAGTGACCACAGTGTGCCCCCTTTCAATGCCAGAGTGACCACGCCAGAGAGACCAGTGCACTTACCTGCAGTGGCGGGCGTTTCCTCGAGTCCGTCCTCCCGCCCCCTCCTCCTCCACACGATCCCCCGCGTCTCCTCGAGTCCGTCCTCCAGCCTCCTCCTCTGCCACACGATCCCTCACGTCTCCTCGAGTCCGTCCTCCCGCCTCCTCCTCGGCCTGCGCGAGATGTCAACGGCTTGGGTAACTCAGGAAAGCGCGTTACTCAAGCCGAGTAAAGTAATGCAGTCACAAATGTTACGAATGTAACGCGTTACGTTACCAAAAAAAGTAACGTAGTTTAACGTAACGCGTGACATTGTAACTCGTTACCCCCAACACTGTTCCTAAGCACTTTTTGCTTTCGGTGTCCTTATGAGGATTAACTGCGTTTTAAAGGTGAACGGTCCCACCTGTAGTGGACTCATCGGTTTTCAGGTTAAATAAAGCTACCTTCATTCCAGTTGAGGAGTCCCCGGCCTTTAAATATCCAGCTAATAGGAGAGTGGAGGCTCTGGCCCGCCATTTGTTCGCTATGGCTGGTTCGGCACGGTATTTAGCCGAGTGGGCCAAACTTTTACGCCGGGACCTGGAGAGGAAACTGCTTCCCCCTGTCTTGCGGAACTGGCGGATCAGTTGGTCCAGGGGCTACAGTTTATCTGTGATGCCTCTTTGGATGCGGCTCCTTTGATTTCTAGGCTGTCTGTATCAGCAGTGGTCCTTTGGTGTATTATCTGGCAGAAATACTGGTCTGCGGACCAGACTTCTAAGAAGGCCTTATCTGATATCCCCCTTGTAGGGGAGTGCCTGTTTGGAGCTTCCTTGGATGACATTGTTAAGGGTCTCGCAAGGGGGAAGAGTACTCTTCTTCCGCAGGCTACCAAGGGCAAGAAGCCCCGTCATAGACATGGGCCATTCTCTTCAGCCCATAAGAGGTTTTTTCATCCCTCAGGGCCTCAAGACAAGGAATCAAAAGTCAGGGCCTCCACCGGAGGTTCCAATAGGACCTGGCAAGCCGCGAGTGGGCTCTTCCAGACCTGCAGACAAGGCTGCCTCTGCATGAAGGGGCGCCCTCACCCGTATCTGGGGTAGGGGGACTTCTTTGCTGCTTTCCGGATCCATGAACCTCCCTGGTATAGGATACATGGGTCTGGCCAGGCTACGAGATCGAGTTCGGCCTTATCCTCGGCAAAAGTTCTTTCCTTCCAACCTGCACTTGTCCCCAGATCACTTACTGGTCTCTTTGGGGTAGTGCAAGACTTGTTCCTTCAAGGGGTGATTGTTCCGATTTCGGAAAGTTTTCAGGGGTTTTTGCTCAAACCTCTTTACAGTTCCCAGGAATGAAGGCAAGGTACCTCCAGTTCTGGACCTCAAGGCGCTAAACTGCTTCTGTGAGTACAGAATTTCCGTGTGGAGTCTATTCACACGGTAGTTCCATCCCTACATTACAGGGATTTCTTCTCGCTTCTATCGACATCAAGGACGCCTACCTGCACATTCTAATATGTGCCGGTCAACAATGCTTCCTCCGTTTTGCCGTGGGCATTATGGCGTGGACCTTTTGGTCTCGCCTCCGCTCCTCGGGTCCTCGCAAAAGTGTTGGCCCCAGTGCAGGCATTGTTTAAGTCAGGGATTGCGGTATTGGGGTACCTGAACGATCTTCTGCAAGTAGAGTCTCCGACTGCTTGGATGGACAACTGGAGATTGCTCTGCGAACTCTGAGGGATTTCGGTTGGATTCTGAACCTTCAGGAGTCTGCTTTTGGTTCTGTCCACCAAAACTGGACTATCTGGGTCTGACTCTGGACTCCGCCTTAGCCAGCGTGTTTCTTCCTCTGGAAAAACTCCAGACATTGCAGGAGGCAATTCAGCTTCTGTTGTTCATCAGACAGTCATCCCTCCGGGCTTGCATGTGGGTGCTGGGCCTGATGGTGTCCACCCTCGAGGCAGTCTGTTTGCACAGTTCGACACAAGATCTCTGCTAAATAGATTCTGGTGAAATGGGACAAGGATCCACAGTCTCTACAGGTGGCTTCGTTCTCTGGCACTTCGACAGGGAAAATCCTTTCTCCCCCTGTACTGGACAGTTGTCACCACGGATTCCAGCCTGTCTGGGTCGGGAGGCGTCCTCAGCACAGATGTGCTCATCTCTGGCAGAGTCCAGACTGCCGATTTTAATGTTCTGGAAATCCGAGATCAGGAAGGAGATCAGCCTTTGTCTGGATCATTGGTCAATTCGTCTTCAGGGGTGTCCAGGACTAATTCATTTGAACAATGCCACGGCCGTGGTCTATGTCAATCACTGAGGGGGCACAAGTGTGTCCTGGCGGCTTGGTAAGTATTCTAAGGTGGGCTGACCGATTTTAGTTCCAGCACTATTTAATTTCTGACATGACTCCTGTGCAGGATCAAAGCAGAAGGGATTCTGTCCACACTGACCTCGCTGCTCTTGGTACGCCGATTGGGTACGGCTGGTCGCCGATGCTCCTTGGGGATTTCCTCTCAGGGAGGATCTGCTGTCCCAAGGACCGATCTTCCGTCCTGCTTTTACAGTCGCTGACTTTGACGGCTTTGCTGTTTAATGCCAGGTGCTGAAGGATGGAGGTTTGTCTGAATCAATGATTCCTACGCTGTTAAAAGTTAGGAAATCTGCTTCTAGGAATACCTACCATTGTATGTTGAAGACATACATTGCGTGGTGTAAGTCTCTTGGGGTTCATCCGCAGCAGCTACGGAGTCTTATAGGAAGTCAGACTCTTTTTGTGCTCACGGACAGACCTCACAAAGGGTTGTCTGCTTCTTCTGCGACCATTTCCAGATGGATCAGGGAGACGGTGGTTTAGGCCTATTGCATCAGGTTCCTCCTTTTCCTGTCAAGGAGCACTCTACTAGGGCGCTTAGTGTCTCCTGGGCTTCCGTCATCAAGCGTCAGTGATGCAGGTTTGCTAGGCAGCCACCTGGTCGTCTGTGGACACTTTACAAGATTTTTATAAAGTGGATGTGTTGGCATCTGCAGATGCTTTATTTGGCCGCAAGGTTTTGCTGGCTCCTTCTTAGAGGACCTGGTCCTCTTTGAGGGTGTATTTGTTTTCTCAGGTGTGAGCTCCAGTTGATTATGGTTGAGCTCCATGTTACCTGGTTGGATATGGTTAGCCTTGGCAATTTTTTTTTTGCTTTTTTTCCCCACCCCTCATGTTTAACGCTGCTTTGGGACATCTCAATGGTTAAGAAGAATCAGGAGCTGTGTCCGTCAATGAAAGAGAAAATGGGATTTTTGACTTACCATAAAATCTATTTCGCTGATGTTCATTGTTGGACACAGCACCCACCCCTCTGTAGAGTTTGCTTTCTTCTGACAAAATTGGGTGGGTCAACCCCCTGGGACTGCCCATAGGTGTAGTCAGGCTTTTTCCTGCCTAGTGTCCTACTCCTGTAGGGGGCAATATAACCCAAATGTTAAGAAGAATCAGGAGCTGTGTTGGTCAATGAACATCAGAGAAATGGATTTTAGGGTAAGTTAAAAATCACATTTTCCACTGTCCTGGTGCTCTGGGGCCTCCAAGAGTGTGATCGGTAGTCAGGAAATTAGATGCGTAATTTAGGCCCCTAGAAAGCCTAAAGGTTCTCCTATAATTTTGGGCCCCTCTTTGTAGTTAGGCTGTGAAAAAGTCTCACACATGGTATTACCATACTCGGAAGGAGTAGCAGAATGTGTTTTGGGGTGTAAGTATACCTATGATGTGTTCTAAAAGTATCCTATTAGTTTTTCCAAAAAAGTGTGACAACAAAAATACAACTTTCGAAAAAATCTCACCATGGGTTTATACTGTCCTGTCATTTTAGGGTCTCAAAAATGAGGCGGTCAGAACATCAGGACTGATTAATTTACACACACACACACACACACACACACACACATATAATATATAAAAATTATGATAATATACACTAATTTGGGTCATTTTTACCACAAAAATGTAGCCAAATACATTTTGACCAAAATTTATGAGGAATAATTATTTTCTCTTTCGTTCATTGATGGACACAGCTCCTGCACTTCATGACCATTGGGCTATACTGCCCCCTACAGGAGTAGGGCTGGTCTGCAAGTTAAACGCCTCGCGAGGTCGCATACCACCTGGTCTCGAGTCGCAGCGTTCCTCCTGGCCGACAGCCTCCCATTTCGATGGTGAGGGATTCTGTCTGCAGCAGTGCCCGCCTGGTTCCTGATATGGTGAGTAACTGTCCTCCCCCCCCCCCCCCTCCCCTGGAGCGTTTTGGAGTGGACGCGGGCCCCTCTTTGGGACCGTCGGACCCCCTGGTCCCACTTTTTCCCATCAGGCATGCCCCTTTCATCTGCCCCCATTCTACCCCCCCTCCACATATGCTGGGACTGTGTGGGTGGTCTGGTCCACCTCCTGGGGAGGGGGCAAGACGCTATGCTGGTGGTTTGGGCCGGTGGGGGGGGGGGGGGGTGCGCCGCTGGCGACTGAGCGATCGGCTGTACCTGGTGGGGGCTCCTGCCAGGGCCCCCCGTCCTGCCTGGGTCTGTCCTTGATGCCTAGGGATCCCTTCTGGGTCCCTGGGAGCCTCGTGGGGGCCGCCATTTTGCTGTAGACTGTGCGTTTCTATGCACGTTTGTGTAGTCCGGCAGCCATTTTGCGGTGGTTTGCCTTTGAGAATAGTGGCGGCCATGACCATCGAGCCCTGTGGGCAGAGATTTCGGCAGTGGGAGCCCCTCTTCATACCCTGTTGCTTACTCCTGGATCTTTTCACTTCCTGATCGTGGCACGTGCAGTGCAGATTCTCCTGGTGGCTACGGTGCCTGGTTCTGCGGGGTGATGAGTCTGGTGGGGTTCTCTCTCTCTCTGCTGGGGATCGCTTGGTGCTTTGTGCCTGATGACCGGGTGGTGCTGCTAGCGCGGTGGGGGTTGTCCCTTTGCAGTGTTTTTATACTTTTTGTGGGGTCCCCCTGGTGACTCATGGAGTCTTTGAAGCACATCTCCCCACCTGATCCCCTCTCTGAGAATGGGGGGCCCTCTGGGTCCCAGCTATCCATTGATGCACTGGCGGCGGTCCTGGAGTCCTTTGTGTCCCGGGGGGGAGGTGGTTTTCAGGCGACGGGCTAGCAAAAAGCGCCTCGCCCCCCCCCCCCCCCCACCTTCCCCTGCCTCATCAGATCCTGAATCTGATTCGGCCGCAACAGACGTGCGCCCAGAATCCTCCCAATAGTGAGGATGATTCCTCCACATCTGCAACCGCACACGAAAAGGCGCTGGTGGAAGCACTGATTTGTATCTGTGCGTGAGACCTTTAAGATGGAGGACACAGCTGCAGCTGTGATGGAGGCTCAGGTTCCCTTTGGCACTCACAATCCATCAGAACGGCAGAGGTGTCCCCCCCCCCCCCTATTTTGACAGAATGGTCGCTAAAGCAGCACGGCCCAATTGGCTCCCGCTGCTTTTAAAGTCAGTCAGCCAATCAGGAGAAAGGGGGCTAGTCTGGGTCACGGTTCCATGTCTGAATGGACACAGGGAGCTGTGGTTCAGCTTGGGTACCCCCATAGCAAACTGCTTGCTGTGGGGGCACTCAACAGGAGGAAAAGGCCAGAAGCCCAAAAGAGGGACCTGAAAACAGGAGGAGCCAGGCCACTCTGTGCAAAACCACTGCACAGAGCAGGTAAGTATAACATGTTTGTTATTTAAAAAAAAAAAACACAAGATCACTTTAATGCATACTATGGTATGTATATTTGTGTGTAGCAGCCCCCCCCCCCCCCAGCACCCCCTAATACTCACCTGAGCCCTATCTCTATCCAGCGTTGTGCACGTCTCTCCCTCCTGTATGGCTGAGACACAGCAGCGGATCCATTGGCTCCCGCTGCTGTCAATCAAAGTCAGCCAATCTGGATAGAAAGGGGGAGGGGCCGAACGGCAGCTCCATGACTAAATGGACACACGGAGCTGCAGCTTGGCTCAGGTGCCCCCATAGTAAGCTGCTTGCTGTGGTGGTACTCGACAGGAGGGAGGGGCCAGGAGCAGCCAAGAGGGACCCAAGAAGAGGAGGATTTGGGCTGCCCTGTGCAAAACCAACTGCACAGAGGAGGAAAGTATAACATGTTTGTTATTGGAAAGAAAAAAAAAACCCGAGACTTTACAATCACTTTAAGGTTTTCCATTGCTAAAATCACTGCTCCCAGTCAAAACAAAAATAAAAAATGTTTGCATAGGTACATGTTCCTCATGGCAGTGCCCAGCACCCCATGCATTTTTTTTTTTTTACATTCCCTTGCCTATTCTAAAACATCATCATGTCCATTTTTCAACTTTCAGCTTCAATTGATTTCCTTGGGATTTTGAATTGTCACCCAAAGTTTAGTCCTGTTCGCCGCACCTGCTCACACCAAACTCTGATCTGTTTGGTTCTTAACCTTACCTAATCTAAAACTAAGAAGAAAACCTTTTGGCTGTACATACACTTTTAAAAAATGAGAAGGAAGCCAACATCTGGTTGCTGTAGGCAACAGTAATGGTATCTCTTTCTCTACTTTTTTTTTTTTTTATGTGCTGTCGGATATTTTAATATGGATTATTATACGCAGCGTGAAATAGTTGGTGCTGTCGCTGTATATTCACAGGTTGTTTCACAGCTTCTCTGCTTTGTGCAATTACAGCAAGGGTACAATGCTTTTGTGTGTCTCTGTTGACTGAGGATAAAAGAGACCAGCTGCTCTCTGGTAACAGAAATCTATGGTGAAACGTTAGATTTCAGGGAATGAATAATAGGTGATGTAATCAATTTCGGTTTCTCATTTTCAGCTTTGCACCTGCTCTGAAAAATGTAGGTGCATTCCCTCTTCACTTTTTTGGAATCCTGTTGAAGATGACTTTTCCACACTTCTTCTTAAGTAATATAATGGAATACTGTGAAAATCTATGAACCAAATTTATATTCCCTCTGCATGTTAATGTGTGTTTGTAGGTACTTAAAGGGGAACTACACTGCATCTGCGCACCATAAACTAAAAACGGCTATTCACTTATTTGTTAATATTCACACACCCAAAAACATGGAAACTATTTAATTTGGCTTTGTGCGTGTTCCATGTATTGGCTTAGTTATTCCATATTCTCCTCTAAATGTCATTTGCAGGTGCTCCTATCCTTTACGCTTTGATATAGTCAGCCCCTCTGGGCTGTTGCTGCCCGCTTTTAGGGGCGGAGATAGCTACCTGCAGCACTGATACTTACTCATTGGTTTGATGCCCTATGCGGTCAGTTTATGTCCTGTATGATTGTGTCTAACTTGCCAACTCTGGATGTACACTTATTTTGTTCTTACGCACTTTGTATTTATTGTTCTGTTTCACAATAAAGAATTTGAAAAAAAAAATATTAACACACCCATCCACGCAAGCCTCCATACTAGTGTATATTGTTCTGAGAAATCACTTTGAAAAACATCTCCCAGCATTTCTGGTCATGGCCATCGTGACTAAGGGCAGATTATTCATGAAGCATTTACTTCTTGGGCTTCATCTGCCCTTAGCTCAGGCATGCAGGCAGGAGGGTGTGCTTAGCTGAGAAAACCCCTCCTGAAGATTCCTGGGATGTATTACATCATTTTCCTAGGCGTAGAAACCAAAAAGTAAAAGTTTAAAACATGTAAACATGATATACGTTCATATCTATTTACCAATGCCAGCAGCAATTGGGATTAAAAAATAGTCAATGTTGATTGAGAAGGTAAAGTTCTGCTTTAAAGAATCTTTTTTTCTCAGAGAAACTTGAAGTCTGTCACTGCTGATTTCTCATTCTACAAATGCTAGTTGCCTGGCAGTTTTGCTAACTCTCTTGTTCTTCCGTTTCGTGACTCAAATATAGCAAGAAAGCAGTTTGGGACTTCTGAATTGACATGCTTGTTCTTGGTCACTTTCTCAGAAAGTAGAAAAGCCAGGCAATCAGCACAGCAACCAGTCGGCTAGCATTTTCGGATCAGGCCATCAGCAGTGGCAGTCTCGGTTTCCCTTGGGGAATGTTCACTTCTAAGAAGGATTAAGGGAAATTGCACACCTGCAGGGGGAGTGCGATTTAGTGCTGCACAGGTCTGAGAACTGCTTGCGGACCTTAGGCATATGGGGTAATTCCAAAAAAACTTTCTCTAAATACTTTGTGCGCATACGCCATACTTTTTCACCCTGACTGCAGCAGCTGTACCCAGTTAGTCTATTGGAACTCTTGCTGCAGGATCTCAGAAAGCGATTCCTCTGTAAATGAAGCCAGCAAACACTTTGAGCACTTCATTGATAAATACATTGTAAAAATATTATTTCTGCCATTTATTTTGGCTAATTCTTTTATGTGTAGGATGAAGAAGTGAAATTTGCACTTTGTAATACAAAATTACTTTTCTTTTTCTCTTGTGTTGAAAAGCAAATGAAAAACAAAATGTGCATATTTTGTATGACAGTATTGACAAAAGAGAGACTTGTTTGTCCCTGTACAAATGATATGTGTATTAGAGAGACTTGTTTGTCCCTGTACAAATGATATGTGTATTAGAGAGACTTGTTTGTCCCCCTGCAAATGATATGTGTATTACTTAACTATCATAAGTAATGGTAAAATTATTGACCGATAGTTGAAAGGCAAATATTTTACTGTTTCGTAAGGGATATACTGTATGTGTAATGAACCTGAAGTGATTAAACCTCATCTAAGACCAGGCCATGCATTAGGGCTCCATTCCCACAGGCCTTAAGAAATTCTGCAAATCCCAATGGCAAAAATCGACTGTTTTTTTTTGTGGCTAGGATTGACAGCTGCGCACGCAGATAGCTGCGGCCTTCAAGCGTGTAAAGTGCAATGAAAGGCTATTGGCGGCTGCAGTTATTAGTCACCGTTTGCACAGCCAGTGATTATCTGTGGTAGTCGCAACTTGGGCCTACTTTGTGGGTGTCCAGCTGCAGCGTGGCTAAATGCCCATGCGAATGGAGCCTTAGAAATGCTGCAGCACGTTGTGTTGGCCTGTCCCTATGTTTAAAGTAGGAACAATCTTCATTTTCTTACACACAAAATCATTTTACTGTTGCTATTAGCAGCACTATGTGTTTCATTGCAATTTAGGCACTTATAATTGCAAAGTTTCAGTAGAATTGCAGCCCTAATCCTAAAGGTCACATAGATTACATATTGGTGTGGGCTTGGAGCATACTTTAGTGTAGCTTAAGTACCTGTAGGTATCATGTTGTTATTGTAAAAGATCCCTGATATAAGTTTTTATGGTCGTATATTTGTTTAATTGTATGCTATGTTTTAATGATTGTAAGAATATATACTGATTTGTAGATTATTCTTATAAACTATCCATATGTGAGACAGAACAACCTTTTGTTGAATGGCCCTGCCTTTGTCACCAGGTTTTGGATTATACTAAGATTTCAAGTCCATTGATCTTATTTCAAAAAAAAAAAATAAAAACTTCACGACTAAAGATTTTTTTTTCCATTTACAGAAGTATTTTGTTATTACCAGTTTTGTATTTCTGTTTGTATACATTTTATTACATTTCTAGAGGACGGTTTACTAATAGTGATCTCTCTGTTTTTACAGGGTCATCCCTCTTCAGGAGAGGACATGGAGATTTCAGATGATGAAATGAACACCTCTCCTATCACTAGTGCAGAATGTGCCAAATCCATTGTTGTGAATTCAGCTGTCACTAGTTCTGGCGTTATGACCTCAGTCATTTCTATCCTACCTCCTGGTTTTCCTCCACTACCACCACCACCACCTCCTCCTCCACCACAGCCTGGATTCCCCATGCCACCCCCTCTCCCCCCACCTCCTCCACCAACTCATCCTTCAGTTACAGTGCCCCCTCCACCATTACCTGCTCCACCTGGAGTACCCCCACCACATATGTTGCACCCTCCACCACCATACCATCAAAGCATGTTCCCCATGCAGGGTGACATGATGAGTGCCCTGGGTAATCAGTGGGGAGGAATGCCTATGTCCTTTCAAATGCAGACTCAGATGCTCAGCCGCATGATGCAAGGTCAAAACCTTTACCCTTACCACCACTTCATGGGGAATTCCATGCAGTTTAGTAACCAGCATCCATATCGCCCTTTTGCCGTGTCCTCTTACCTTTCACGAGGTCAGCCTTGGCCACCTTACCCAAAGTTTGACCCTTCTGTGCCACCACCAGGCTATGAACATAAAAAGGAGGATCCACACAAGGCCACAGTGGATGGAGTGCTGCAAGTCATTGTTAAAGAACTTAAAGCCATCATGAAAAGAGATTTGAACCGAAAAATGGTTGAAGTGGTGGCATTCCGGGCATTTGATGAGTGGTGGGATAAAAAGGAGCGTCAAGCAAAAGTTAGTATTTGTGGTATATTTGTTTTTGAAAGGGTGCTGAATGTATCCCAAACGTTATGCACAGTGTTAATTAATTGTACAATACAGGACACAAGATCTTATCCATGTTAACCATTGGTCACCTTCAGGTGATTGGTCACTGACAAGCAAATATGTAAGGGCATCCCCCATATAAGCTCTCTCACTTCCAGCAATTCTAATTTTTTTGCTAGTTTTCTTAGGTGATGTATGTACAGTTTTTTTTTCTTTTTTTTTTTGTCTATTAAGAGAAGCTTGCATCCTTTATGTAAGTTTTTTTTTTTTTTTTTTTTTTTTTTTTTTTTTTTATGCTCAAGGTCCTTTATCAGCTTCCTAGCTGCAACATAGTCATTATGCTTTTCCTGCAGCAGCTCTCTGGATCGGTTGACTCCTATGCTGAGCCTTGGGTGGGGGTGGCATACCCAGACCCTTCCTGGAAGAAGATGCAGGCCAACCTGTAAAGTCAATTTGACTACTGGATCCTGCGTGGGCACTTACATTGGCTCACCGTGTTGAGTTGGATTGCAAAGCCACAATGGGGCTGGTCCCCCTCATCCTACCATGGTGAGTTGCATAAGACTTGTGTCTTCTCTGGTCCCACTAGTTTTATGTCCCAAAAGCTTGGGGCTGTTTTGGTGGTGATAGTCTCTCTCCAAAGAGCTCCAGTACCCACTATTCTGACAACTGTCCCAGTCTGATTCCCTGCCATCCCTTGGAACTCTGCTGGCCCCTTGGCCGCGCAGTCTTCTTCCTACCTATGTTGAGAAGAGTTTTCTGCCACCATGTCTGATTTTATGGGCAGGATCTTGGTCCTAATGGAGGCCGTAGGTCGCAGATGTCACAAACAAGCCCCTTCCATCTCTCCTCCTGAGTGGGTCTCTGACTTTTGGCCTTGCGGATGATGCATTGTCTGAGCAGGAGGTAGACTAGGATTCCCCCCATTTCTAAGGAATCAAAGTAGGATGAGACACCTTCTTCTAAGATCTTATCAAAGCTAATGCATACCATTGTTCCTTTTTCTATTACTCAGATTTTTTTTGTTAAGGAAAAAATGTTTACTTTTACATACATCTTTAAACTAACCATACAAACAACCACATAAAACAAAAACTAAATTAAAAAAGAAAGACTCACCCTATCCCATTCCTACACAGTCCAGACCCGTTATAGAAAATTGACAGAATACAAATTATACCTGAGCGGTTTCTAAAATTGCTGCCCATATTGATGTGGCACACTCCTGTTTAAGGTTAGAGCAACCTGAGTCTGCTCACTCAGAAGTCTTCAGTCTCTATCCTCTATCCAAACCTGCTCAGACCTTACCAGTGCACTCACTCTTAGAACCCACCTTGTACAGTAACTAACCTCACTCGTTGCCCTTCCTAAGCATTGTGCTCAGCAATATCCAATTGAGGAGAGGTTCCTGTAGAAATGAACAGTCTCTGTTACCCAGCCATTTCTTGCCTAAACAAGACTTTAACAGTCCCTGTGGAGGATAATTCTGTTTTCAAGGACCAGTTGGACAAGAGTTTAGAAACCCACTCTTGTTTTCTTTGGTGGACCCCCGACATGCAGCCTGTGATTGCCTCTATGGTGGTCCGGAGCTTTTACCTGTGCTATTGCATGAATGGCTTGGTGGATTTGCTTCGCCAGATCTTTAGGATGAGCTTCCTTTTCGTCCGTATGCGAAGGATCCTTTCTCTCAAATGCTGGTCCGTGTAACTCCCGTGAAAGAAGCTCCTTGAGAGGATGGACTTAGTGGAAGTGCCTGTTTTCTACTTCCTTAGAAGTACATCAAGGAAATGGCTATGATTGTGCCCGCAAAGGGAGGATATGCTGTACTTTCTTATCCTGGACTAAAATAAAGAATCGCATATGCCTTGCAGCATTTGTTGGCTTTATTCATTCCTGTACTGTATGACCAGGAAAATAGGATATTAGATTATCTGTCTATTGATCTGCCTAATGCTTGCTACAAAGCTGAAGCTAGCTGGGAGTTGGAGGGGTTATATAAGGCATATGCTGTTTTTTTTTCTTTTTTTTTTTTTTTTTTTACCAGTGTTCAATTGCCTGAAAGTAGCTGCAAATAACTTGTAGTCCGAATTAAGATCTTATGTCCTGTACTGAACTCCAAGAAAAGGAGTTTACTGGCAAGTAAAAAAAAATCCTGTTTTTCTGTACATGTATTTTAAACCTTAGAATAGGTATGTGTATCCATGAGAATTATTTCATAGTGTTGAGCATTGCTTTTTTAATCTTCTGTTATGTCATCATTGATAGCAGTCACTGACCCCTGTAAAATCTGGGGATAACAAAGATGAAGAGAAACCAAAGGCAAGTGTCCAAATAACATCAAGTCTGCTAGAAAGCTGGAACAAGGGAGAAGGTCTGGGATTTGATGGAATAGGAGGTCTTGGCTTTGGTCTGCGTGGTGCAATCAGACTCCCTTCATTTAAGGTAAATATTACATTTTATATAGTGCCTAGAATGGTCCTTTTTGAGTGTATAGCATATTATAATGTAATACATAGTCATTAAATATCTGCATTGACACAAAAAAAAATTATATATAAAATGTGATATTATACTGTGGATAGTCAACCTTTAAAACAAATCCTAATGGTACTTCTTTAGCCCACAGCTCCACCCCTCCATTCCAATGCTACAGACTCTGTAAAACTCTTCAGCATTAGACACTACCTGGAGTGTCACATGCTTATGTTCTGCATGTGGCAGGGGATACATTTATCAACACCCCTGCAAATGTTGAATGCCAAAGAGTCTTACCAAGGCTGGAACACTGGAACTAAGGGAAGGTAGGAGACACAGGCTGTCAGACAAGTATAATACCTCTTTTAATGCATTTCGTTGAGAATTTTTTTTTTAGAGACTGATCATTTAAAAACTTTTTTTTTTTTTTTTTAATCTGAATTGTTCTTTGGGGGGATTGACATCTTGTTAAAGAGAGATTGAAGCATTTAACATACTGAAATAACATTTAGAATGTTCTGAAATAAAGAAAAGCTTTACCAGACAAAGTACAATTTATATGTGTGACCTGTTCATGTCATGTCGTTTACATTTTATGGCTGATTAAGTCTGGATCAGGCAAGTTCTACATCAATGATGCATTAGAAATAACTTGAATTAACACTACAGTAGTTCATACATTCATTCCTGTTTATTCCTTAAATGTACACACTTATAAGCACTTAGTTCTGATATCCCTAAGGATCTGTAAAAAGCAGTAAGTAAACTATTTGTTTAACTTATAAAGGTAAAGAGGAAAGAACCTCCTGAAGCTGCACTTGGGGGAGAACAGAAGCGAATTCGTCCATCACCTTCAGTAGATGAGGAAGATGAAGGTTTGTGAATACATCAAGATGTGCACAGTTGTCAGAGGTTTACATTTTCCAGTTAGTGAGTTTTTCACGTTCAATAAATTTTTTAGCGAGTGTCAGACATTTCTATGAAGGAGAATACATGTATGAACTGTCAAAAGTCATGTAAATCTGTAACACAGGGCTATAATGGGACATTGTAGAAGCTTTCAGAAATACAGGAAAATAGATTGATGGTATGTGAGCAACATCTTGGAGGTATTAGTGCATTCAGCTATGTGCAAGTCTGGAGAAGATATTGATCCAATTTGGAGGTATGGTCTGCTTCAAGAAGGAGAAAAAGAAAAGAGCCGAAGAGCCCCCTTGGTAAGAAAATGTAGAAAAAAGGAGAAATGTATTGGTGAATTAGGTTGGTTAAAAAAGAAAACGCGAGAAACCATAGGAAGGTAGGGACCAGGAGCAGTGTCGTGGGTTGGGGGAGGTGGGATTGGTGGAAAAGAGAGGAGGGAAGGGGACATCGAGGCCACCCGATGAAGATCCTTAGGGTTCTCCTCCTACAGGCAGAATAGCTTGCTATAGGCATTGAACGGTGAGCTTTTGGAATCCAGGAAGTCCATACTGCAAGGAACTTCTAATGGGTGTCTAGAGAGATACTCTTGAGTTTTTCATTAATAAATAATGCATTGATGCGCCAATCGACTTCTGTAAAGCAATTGTTTTTTCAGGATTTTGCTATGGTTTGCTTTGCCATTAGTAAAACATATGTTGCTAATTTGAATTGAGATTTGGTGAGGACTGTGGTTCAAGGTGAAGAATTGTGAACCAAGAGTCTCTTGGAAAGGGACAGTTATAGAGGGTTTGCAAAAGTTTAAGGACTTTAGTTCGAAGCCTTGCATGCATGGGACGTCCACCAGATGTGTAAGACATCTCCTGAGACAGTGCAGCCATGAAAGCATATGTTGGTAAGGGATGAGTGGAGATGTGCTAATCTAGATGGGAGTTTCCATCTAATAACAGTTTTGAATGTAGATTGAGCCGTGACTATATTTATAGAGCAAGTAGTGAGCCAGATTTGAAACACCAGTGGTGGACCAGATTTGTAACCAATCTTTCCTGGCTTTAGTGCACTTGAGGTTCCTCCCCTATGAGTGCTGGAGGGGCAGAGCAGTGAGCTTCTGGGTGGATGGTCAGGATCCCTTTAGAGCCTGGACAGGCTCAGAGCATAATGTATATATTCGGAGCATCAGGTATATACTGTATTCCCAGGACAAAAGAGTTCTTGAATGCCTTAGGTATATCTAGTCCGAGTATGCCATGCATTAGATGGATGACTTTACATATATTATCAAATGATTGTCTGTGTGGGCCAAAGCCCACATGGTCCTTATGTACTATAGTGTGTAGGAATATATTGAGTCTCTTCACAAGAATTTTGGTCAGATTTTTTATGTACATGTTTAGATGCGTAATTGCCCTGAAGTTGTGTGGATCTGCAGGGTCTTTACCCAGTTTTGGGAAAATAACTATTTGGGCCGATAGAGAAGAAGGGTGTAGGTCTGAGAGGGTATGCAGGTGGTTGAAGAGGTTGGTCAGATGTGGAGCAAGAATTTCAGGGAACATTTTGTAGTATAAAGCCAAGAAGT
Source organism: Pelophylax lessonae (assembly GCF_965119305.1). Taxonomy (NCBI): domain Eukaryota; kingdom Metazoa; phylum Chordata; class Amphibia; order Anura; family Ranidae; genus Pelophylax; species Pelophylax lessonae. The sequence continues at coordinate 230,033,621 of NC_138768.1, forward strand.
GATCAGTGCCTGGAGTTTTTTGGTTTAAGAGGTTTGATCGCAGGACCTCTGCTGTAATAATTTCTGCTTCCTTGGCTTGGGAGAGGGTGAGGCGTGCAGTGCTTTGAAATAGTGTCTGTAAGTCCTGACAGAAGTAAGCCGAGGGTTGGTATAAAGTAGATAATATTGAAGTGAACTTTGCTAACAAGTGTCGGTGGGTTGCCAGCATTATTAGTTAAACGTATATTGATTCTGTGTCTCCCACTTGAGCGTTGAGTAAGTTAGCTAACTTAAGGCCTGGTTTATCACTGCAGGTAATAAATTTCCTTTTTGGTCAATGTAATTGTTCTTCAGCCCTATCATTAGGGAGTAGATTGAGTTCTGTCCTTAGATTGCAATGTTAAAACAGCGCTACCAGGTAGATAAAATAAAATATAAATATTAAGTGCACTATAATCCTCTAATATGTTGATATAAAAGTGCATCAGTACTGAAAAAATTATATGCTCATAAATTCATACAAATATATACTAATACTGTGCCACATATATGATTAAAATCCATTATATATACAATAAATATAAGGTGACAAAATGTGCAACAAAAATTTATTTTTATATAAGGTGCAGTCCAAAAGTCGTGCTCCACACAAAAAAGTGCCTAGTGCTTGCAACAAGCCCTCTTGGGGATCCACTCACCAGATTTTGGAAAATCAAGGGCCTTAAGTATGACAAGCAGACACCTCCAGATCAACCTCCAGCCTCAGAAATACGGTGCTATAAAGCCTTGGTGTCTCCCAGAGTGACAATGGGAATAAGCCTCCAAGGAATGTCTCCAAGATACCTTTGCACACAGGGCCTCAGGCAAAAGAGAGGAAGGAGCTGAGAATAGTGAAGCCCGTAGGGTAATTTTATTATAAAAAAGCATAAAATGTTACTCACAAACGAGTTTTCTAAGCATTGTAGAAATCAGTAGTCACGGTCATCCGATACACTTCCGGGTACGCTGCCGGCGTGCGTTACACGGTGGTTTGCGGAAGTGACGTGGTGTGACGAATAGCTAACAGGAAATTACTTCAACGCGTTTCGCCCGCCTATCATGGGCGTCATCAAGGATATATATATATATATATATATATATATATATATATATATATATATATATATATATATATATATATATATATATATATATATATATATATATATATATATATATATATATATATATAAAAAAATCTATCCTTCATTATAATTATACAGTGGGTACGGAAAGTATTCAGACCCCCTTAAATGTTTCACTCTTTGTTATATTGCAGCCATTTGCTAAAATCATTTAAGTTCATTCTTCTTCCTCATGAATGTACACATAGCACCCCATACTGACAGAAAAACACAGAATTGTTGACATTGTTGCAGATTTATTAAAAAAGAAAAACTGAAATATCACATGGTCCTAAGTATTCAGACCCTTTGCTGTGACACTCATATATTTAACTCAGGTGCTTTCCATTTCTTCTGATCATCCTTGAGATGGTTCTACACCTTCATTTGAGTCCAGCTGTGTTTGATTATACTGATTGGACTTGATTAGGAAAGCCACACACCTGTCTATATAAGACCTTCCTGATCACAATGCATGTCAGAGCAAATGAGAATCATGAGGTCAAAGGAACTGCCTGAAGAGCTCAGAGACAGAATTTTGGCAAGGCACAGATCTGGCCAAGGTTACAAAAAGATTTCTGCTGCACTTAAGGTTCCTAAGAGCACAGTGGCCTCCATAATCCTCAAATGGAAGACATTTGGGACGACCAGAACCCTTCCTAGAGCTGGCCGTCCGGCCAAACTGAGCTATCGGGGGAGAAGAGCCTTGGTGAGAGAGGTAAAGAAGAACCCAAAGATCACTGTGGCTGAGCTCCAGAGATGCAGTCAGGAGATGGGAGAAAGTTGTAGAAAGTCAACCATCACTGCAGCCCTCCACCAGTCGGGGCTTTATGGCAGAGTGGCCCGACGGACACTGAAAGCCCGCATGGAGTTTGCTAAAAAAACACCTGAAGGACTCCAAGATGGTGAGAAATAAGATTCTCTGGTCTGATGAGACCAAAATAGAACTTTTTGGCCTTAATTCTAAGCGGTATGTGTGGAGAAAACCAGGCACTGCTCATCACCTGTCCAATACAGTCCCAACAGTGAAGCATGGTGGTGGCAGCATCATGCTGTGGGGGTGTTTTTCAGCTGCAGGGACAGGACGGCTGCTTGCAATCGAGGGAAAGATGAATGCGGCCAAGTACAGGGATATCCTGGACAAAAACCTTCTCCAGAGTGCTCTGGACCTCAGACTGGGCCGAAGGTTTACCTTCCAACAAGACAATGACCCTAAGCACACAGCTAAAATAACGAAGGAGTGACTTCACAACAACTCCGTGACTGTTCTTGAATGGCCCAGCCAGAGCCCTGACTTAAACCCAATTGAGCATCTCTGGAGAGACCTAAAAATGGCTGTCCACCAACGTTTACCATCCAACCTGACAGAACTGGAGAGGATCCCCAAATCCAGGTGTGAAAGACTTGTTGCATCTTTCCCAAAAAGACTCCTGGCTGTATTAGATTAAAAGGGGGCTTCTACTAAATACTGAGCAAAGGGTCTGAATACTTAGGACCATGTGATATTTCAGTTTTTCTTTTTTAATAAATCTGCAACAATGTCAACAATTCTGTGTTTTTCTGTCAGTATGGGGTGCTATGTGTACATTCATGAGGAAGAAGAATGAACTTAAATGATTTTAGCAAATGGCTGCAATATAACAAAGAGTGAAAAATTTAAGGGGGTCTGAATACTTTCTGTACCCACTGTACATCAAATAATTTATTTTTTAGGGATTATCCCCCCCCCTCCTGCCCCCCCTCCTCTGTCATTGATTACCTCACGTGATGGAAAGCTCATCATGCCGTGTGAAGCTAGAGGGCTGGAGTGCAGCGTTCATGGGCCTCTGAAGGTACAGTGCAGTGGAGGTACAGCCATCAGTGGATGCGGTCTCTCACTGCTAAAGTCAGTTCCTGTATCGGCGCCATTTGCTTTCCAGGTTGGCTCCGCCACGGCCGACGGCTTCCCCTACTCCGCCCTCAGAATCACAGATATTCAGGATGGAGATCGCATAGGGGGAGTGAAACAAGATTGCGATTCTCGAACGATTAATCGTGCAGCTCTAGTTCACCCTATGGGTCATGGTTGGAGAGGTTTGAGGATTGTTTAAAAAGTTCAAGCTTGAGGCTCATACATTGAGATATGTTAATTGGATATGTATCTTGCAATAAAAAGCAGACACTGCTATTGGAGATGTCAAGTGGTAGAATATGTTGCAGAGTTTAATGAAAAGTATTTATGTGCCATTTGGTTAGGAGTGTGCTTGTTTGGTGACCGAATTCAAAGGTTTTAATGCTTAAGGATTATATTGCAAGGGCAAGAAACACTGGAACAGTGAAGACCAAACATAAAGGCTTTAAAAGCCTCAAGCTAGCAAAGTACCTATGTAGTGAAATGGGTATGCCGTGAGCAGTAATCAAGGTTCCTCAGGGAAGGATTAAGGGTGTTTCAGTTGTTAAGACTGTGGCTAAGATTGTGGATATGCTCAAGAAGACACAGAAAAATAAGAAATTGCGTGTCAGATCCGGTGTTGTAGGCACCTCTGCAATAATAACTGTCAGAGTTGTTACTAGGCAAGAGGATGAGGCAGTTGTCAAGTGTTGTGAATAACTTACAGAGAACAGAGAAATAGAGCATGATGCCAGGTCTGGCGTGCCAAGGTCAGTAATGAAAGCTGTACTGTAGAGTCCTGGGTATGTTTGGCTGGGTAGTGCCTTGTTAGGTTCTGGTGGCCAAAGGCTACCCAATATGGTATCTGGGCTGGTTCGGACAGTTTGGGTTCCATGTCTGGTTCTGTAGCATGAACGCTTATGACACTATATTAGCGGTCATCACATGTCCTTAGTGCTTGGTAGAAAGATACATAGAATCAATAGACTGTTGGCCAGGGTTCAGCGTCCTAATTGTAGTAAATAAGTGTTATGGAGTGGTAAAAATTTTATATATGAAGATTCTGAGAACACCAAACAGTGAAGGCACTGAATGGCAATACAGGGGTATTGTACATCAAAAACATACGTAGAGAGCGCTATTAGTGTGTAACAGCCGCTAGCACTAAAAGGTGAATATATAACCACTTTGTGAATAAATAACAAATATGTGCAGCGCTCAATTATGAATATGATTGTGTGAACCAAAAAGTAATACAATGTGATATTATAAGTGAACTAGAGCAGTACTCCTATGAAACAAAAGTCTATAATCGAAAAATAAATATGCACCATCCGTGGTATACAGAGTGTCGAAAACACTCACCAGACGTAAAATAAAAACGCAGTATATAATGAAACACCTTGTGGGACATCCAATTGCTTGAAGAGTGCTCTCCCTTCACAATAACAGTGCACTCACCAGAAGCCATACAATAATATGCTTTGCACCTGTTCCAACCGATAGCTGGAAAACTGATTAGTGGAGTCACTCCCGCATACTTGCTGCGCTGGATTATGCTGTGTAAAAAGCTCACCAGACGGAGCTGTAGAATATTGCAGGCGTGTCTTTACAACAGGCAGACTATCCTAGCGGTAGGGGATAAGGGACCGCCAAGCCTGCCTGGCCGGCCAAGGCGGATCGAATGCAAGGCCTAATATTGCATGGCTTCTGGTGAGTGCACTGTTATGGTGAAGGGAAAGCACTCTTCAAGCAATTGAATTTCCCATGAGGTGTTTCATTATTCACTGTGTTTGTTTTTCTTTTACGTCTAGTGAGTGTTTTCGACATTCTGTATACCACGGATGGTGCATATTTATTTTTTGATTATGGACTTTTGTTTCATGTGAATATTGCTCTAGTTCACTTAAAATATCACATTGTGTGAACCAAAAAGTAATACAATCTTATTCATAATTGAGCGCTGCACATATTTGTTATTTAGGGGTATTACATAATGAGTAAAATATGACAGCGGGATGTGAGAGGTGACCTGTCACTACGATTATGTCCTCAAAGCGATGAGTGACGAGCAGTGAGGTGGACTCCTGGACTTAAAAGAATGAGTATCTTTACAATGATAGCAGTAGTACTTTAACTATCCATAGGGCTAGGCAGAGAGATTAGTACTATGTGACATTTTTTTTTTTGAGACTCCAAGAGGAAATGTGTTTTACTGAGTCAGTTGTATTTCAGGGAGAAGCAAAAATGGGGTAGGAGAATTCTCTGGAGATCTAATAACTGACGCCAGTGTGTGGTCTGGTTTATGGGATCTGTCCGATATGGCAGTCAAATTAATTCAGAAGATAGCAGACTCTGTTTCCATTCCTTTGCATCAGATGTTAATATAATGGCTGCTCCTTGTATGTCTTTAGGGATTAATGTGCTAGTGTTGGAGGTTGGAGCGTTGGCATCCCCAGTGCAATATTGTAGGTGCTTGCTGTAATGGGGACTGTACTGCATCTGTATGGCCAGGCAGGGGGGAACATAGTGCTGCCAGATGGTATAAGTGTAGCTAAAGTCTTAAAGAAACTTTAGAAAAAGATAGCTTTATATTGTCCCATAACCCCAGAGCTGTAGTGGTTGCAATTCTGTATAGGGACCACAGGAGCCAACCAACAAGTTCAGTGATGGAGTGGGAGCTGGTAGTTTACAGAGGATATAAAAGTCTACACACCCCTATGAAAATGTCAGGTTTCTGTGATGTAAAACAATGAGACAAAGCTAAATCATTTCAGAACTTTTTCCACATTTAATATGACCTACAGTATAAACTGTACAACTCAGTTGAAATCTTTTAAGGGGAAAGTAAAAATAAAAAACTAAAATAACGTGGTTGCATAAGTGTGTATGACCTACAGTATAAACTGTACAACTCAGTTGAAATCTTTTAAGGGGAAAGTAAAAATAAAAAACTAAAATAACGTGGTTGCATAAGTGTGTACACCCTCTTATAACTTGGGATGTAGCTGTGTTCAGAATTAAGCAATCACATTCAAACTCACGTTAAATAGGAGTCAGTACACACCTGCCATCATTTAAAGTGGCTCTGATTAACCCCAAAGAAAGTTCAGCTGTTCTAGTAGATTTTTCCTGACATTTTATTAGTCGCATCCTGCAGCAAAAGCCATGGTCCCCAGAGAGCTTCCAAAGCATCAGAGGGATCTTCTTGTTAAAAGGTATGTGTCAGGGGAAGGGTACAAAAAATGTCCAAAGCATTAGATATACCATGGAACACAGTGAAAACAGTCTTCATCAAGTGGAGAAAATATGGCACAACAGTGACATTACCAAGAACTGGACATCCCTCCAAAATTTATGAAAAGACGAGAAGAAAACTGGTCAGGGAGGCCGCTAAGAAGCCTACAGCAACAACAAAGGAGCTGCAGCAATATATGGCAAGTACTGGCTGTGTGGTACATGACAAAAATCTCCCATATTCTTCAAATATCTGGGCTATGGGGTAGAGTGGCAAGACTGAAGCCTTTTCTTACAAAGAAAAACATTGAAGTCCAGCTAAATTTTGCAAAAACACATCCAAAGTTTCCCAAAGGCATGTGGGGAAAATGTGTTCTGGTCTAAACTTTTTGCCCATAATTCCAAAAGATATGTTTGGCGCACATCACCAAAAGAACACCATACCCACAGTGAAGCATGGTGGTGGCAGCATTATGCTTTTGGACTGTTTTTTCTTCAGCTGAAACAGGGTCCGTTGTCCGGGTAGAAGGGAATTATGAACAGTTCCAAATACCAGTCAATATTGGCACAAAACCTTCTGTTAGCTGAACATGAAGAGGAACTTCATCTTTAAGCATGACAATGACCCAAAGCGTACATCCAAATCAACAAATGAATGTCTTTACCAGAAGGAGATTAAGGTTTTGGAATCACCCATCCAGAGCCCAGACCTGAATCTGATTGAAAATCTGTGGGGTGATCTGAAGGGGGCTGTGCACAGGAGATGCCCTACTATCTGACAGATTTAAGTGTTTTTGTAAAGAAGATTGGGCAGATATTGCCAAGTCAAAGTGTGCCATGCTGATAGACTTTCTACCAAAAAAGACTCAGTGCTGTAATAAAATCAAAAGATGCTTCAACAAAGTATTCGTTTAAGGGTGTGCACACTTATTCAGCCATGTTTTTTTATTTTTACTTCCCTCCATCTAAATGATTTCAGTTTGTTGTTCAACTGAGTTGTACAGTTTATAGGTCACATTAAAGGTGGAAAAAGTTCTGAAATCATTTATCTTTGTCTCATTTTTGTTACATCACAGAAACCTGACATTTTAACAGGGGTGTGTAGAATTTTTATATCCACTGTACACTCGTGTACAGGTGATAACCGTTTGTCACTTCATGTCCCTGAGTTGTGGGATAGCAGGTCTGAGGCTCTGCAGGACCAAATTCCGGCAATGGACGTGTTACAAAAAGTTTCCAGGGAATCTGGATGATGTAAGAAAGAATTAGGAGCTGTTAGAAGCTATTGTAGATGGTGATAATGCTGAAGGCACACCCGGACAGAGAGGAGCCAAATCAATATGCGGCCCATCTTGATCAGCTGCTTAACAGCATCCCCACTCCAGTAAGTGCATGTTTTATTCTTTTTAGCATGTCCTTTGGGAAAGTAGCAGTGTATTGATGGCATTTGAATTATTTTTGCTACCTGTATAGTGTGCAAATCTTTACAAGGAAGGTGCCATTGGACAGCTTTACTTTAAATGGTGCCATTGTTAAAATTTATCTCCTGGAAAAAAAATGGCTCCTTTCACTCTTCAAGTGGGTACACACGGGAAGCTTTTTTTTTTGTTCAACCCAGCAGGCTAAACAAATGAAAAAAATTACAGATTGCTGTACTAACACATTCTCCCCTGCTGAGCTATTGTGTTCTCACAGGAGGACTGCCCTCCCCACTAGAACATGGTGATCAGCCATTGCTGCGAGTGCTGTTCGGATGCTGGTTTTCCAGCATGCTCGTTCAGCAGAAGCCAGTTGTGGGACCGGCTACTGTCAGACGAGGAGCTGTTTAAACGGGCTAAAAGTCGACCAGTTCCTGTCGAAGCGACCACTTTTGTATGATTTTCCGCCCATGTGTACCCAGCATTAAAGGATAAGTTCACCTTTTAACAAAAAAATAATAAATGCACAGTTTTTTGCAGGTAAAAGGATTGCACCAAAGATCAGCAGATCGCTGATGCCATGCAAATCTCCTGCATAGTTTCATTGTAAGCTGTCTGGCAGTACATACCGGTAGGCTGTTTTACACAAAGAATCAATGAACTACCAAAGCTCAACAGCGCTGTGGTAGTTCATTGAGAACTACAAGCCAAAGGCTGTCGGTACTTGTAGTTCATTTTTTTTACACGGCTGCACTCTTTGAATTGTTGCAGCGAGTATGGTACGGGCTCTGATGCTGAACATGTTATGTGTCACACCCTAAATATGGATGTAAGATGTTCAGAAAGATCAACTTATCCTTTAGGTTTTGAATCAAAAGCACATTGTTTATAAGTAAGTTTATAAATAATTTTCAGCTTACAATGCAACAAATCTTGATTGGTTTATATGGGTTATGTTGTACAGTCTTGCTCTTTGTTGGTGATCTCAATATTTGTGCTTTTATTGCAATTCAATGGAAATTTGACATGGCTGTGGGCACCTAAAAACATGCTTTTAGGAGTGTGACCTCTAAAGCTGGACATGGATGGATAGAATTTCAAATGAAAATTATTAGTAAAAGTCTTAGAAAAATTCATACGAAGATTCTCAGAACATTTGTCTTTCGAAAGTTTTTTTTTTTTTTTTCTTGGGAGCATTTTTTAATATCTGCTTCCCGATGTAAGATAGGCATCCCATCGTGGATCGATACCTTAGCTGTCAGCTTCTTGGTAATAAACAATACCTCATCCCAAAAGCTGTGCAGAAGGAAGTCCTCCTGCACCACTGACCCTTAAAAAGTGGAGGTCATTTGTAAATGCAGTTCTCCCCTTGTACATAGCCGCTTATAATAGCAGAGGATGTCTCTCTAAATTTGAGAAAGTGCAGTACTCATGGCTAAAGAACTGTGGTTCTGACTTGACTTTTTTTTTATAATTGGGAGCTCGAGCAATGCCCTAAGCACTTTAGTCCCCTTTGAGCTACTTTGCCGTCGTATTTTGGTTTGAGTTCCAGCCCAACTTAGTTCTTTGGCTTTTAAGGGACTTGTCCTCTGCTGTGGTGGGACTTGGTGACTGGTCCTTCAGACTACCTTATTGAATTGTACATATGAGTTGATTTTACTACCATGTTTCCTGTTTTATTTGATAACAGGACAAGCTTTGTATTGCCTTTAACCCTGTTGTTGATTTTGAACCCATTTTGGGAGGTGGTGAAGTGCAGCTTGCTTGTTAGTCTGTCTATTGTAAATGTGTTTATTTGGTGACTAGTATTGGTTCTTTGTGTCGTCTTCTCCTATTTTTGTAAAATCAATTAAATAGAATTTATAATGGAAAAAAAAAAATATATGTGCAGATAAATCTTTAATTACAAAGACTATGGAGAACCCAAGCCGAGGGTCTAGTTGTACAAGGGAACCCATGGTGCCATGCATAAAGGTTATTTGCTTCCATTAAGCCTGTTTTTGTGTTCAGGACTATAGCAAGTGGAAAAAGAGTAGAGGGCCCTGTGACACTTAGGATGTAATGGGTTATAAGATGGTCCATATCCTGCTAACCAAACTAGCATCAAATTGGAATAATGAAACATGAATAGATGGGCGAGATTATCAGTAAGTTTCATGGAGACTAATCTGGTGGCTGCTTAGAACCTCTTCCAATGTCTCATCATAATAGGATCCAAATTAGCCCCCACAAAATCTTTCTATTACAAGGCTCGGACTGCATAGAATGCTGGAATCATTTGTGTGGGAGAAGCTGTAGCCATAGCATCAGCTAGATGATTATCTGCAAGCACATGTAATATGGAGCCAAATTGCCGGGTGACAGCATGTCTAAACTGGAGATATCGAAAAAGCATAGAATTCAGCAAGGTGTCTACACCAAAGTTCAAGATGTGGCACCGTAGAAATCTCAGGCAAACATACTGGTTCTGTTTAAAATGGATTTCAACTATTAACCACCACAATACTTAGTTTGGACATAGAGTATCCATGTCCCTTAGCTCGAGAGACTGAGTCGACATCAGGTTGGAAGTGTAGGTCTGGTTAACCTTTGAACCTGCAACTAATCATAGCAAAAGGGTATAGGTCAGGGGTCAGCAACCTTTTTCCACTACTTACTAATAATTCTAACATCGTAATAACCGTACTGGTTTACCTCACTTTAAGGTGCCTCACTTACACAAAGCCAATTCACCCTGAGGGAGCATGCAGGTTCACTCCCTCGAGGCTCTGGGATTGCTGCAGGGTCTCCCCCCCCCCCCCCCCTCCCTTCCCTGCAGCGATTTGTTTGTTCAACTTATACTCACCCTCTCCATTGCTCTCATGCAGCTCCAGCATGTCTCCGGACACCCGGCTTTTTAAAGTGAAAACTGCCTTGTTGCACATTAAGATGGTTTTCACTTTATAGCAGTGCCCTGATCCCTATCCCACTGTATGATAATAATAATCAATAAAATACAAGAAACTTTAACATTAATAACAGAACAGTAATTATAACAGTAATAATGAAAAAAAAAAACAAGAAACTGAAAACTTTGCTTTTTAGATAAAGGAATTAGTGTGAGACTTCAGGCTGTTTGTTACTAGAAAGTCTCTCAACATTACACAGCCCCCCTGCATATTACACAGCCCCCCCCCTCTACACACACCCCCTGCATATTACACACCACCCCCCCTTCCCCTTCAGTGCTGCCCTTTTCTACCTTGCCCCATGCAGAGAGGGAGGCAGAGCAGGAAACTGAATGAGAACATGGGAGAAACACAAAGCAGCGCTGATAAGACAGCGGAGCTTCCAGAGTTATTTTTTCCTATTAACAAGCTGTTGATTGGTTGCTAGGACCACCTAGCAACCAATCACCTGGAAAGTTGACTCTGGAGGCTCCTGCTACTGTGTGTCTCTCCCATGTTCTCATTCAGCTTTCTGATCCCTGCTCCGCTCTGCTCTTACTAAAAATGTCTGGGGGCCGGGTGCATGTGAATTCATCACATGCACTGACGGGCTGGACATTTAGCAGTGGAGGGCCGGGTGCAGCCCGCGGGCTGTAGGTTGCCAACCCCTGGTCTAGGTGATGGGTAGCGCTGTCCGGTACTATAAGGTGCGTAAACCAGGAAACAGTGTGCAAATAGAAAATATGGGATGTCTGCGAATACAAGTCGTGTATATTAAAGTCTGGCATTGCCTGGCCTCCCAAATCCTTAGAATGTTTTAGAGTGGATCAGTTCAGTTTGTCTGCCAGAGTCAAAATGTTGTAGTAGGGAATCTAACACTTTAAATATTTTATTTGCACATAGATCGGAGAGTGCCAAACAATATTAAGAGTTTTGGAAATAAGAATAGTTTTCACAAGGTAATGTGTCCCATTATACATTAGTAAACGGGGATTTTCAGCTTTTAGGTCATTTAGTTGTCCCCCTTCTGAGGAGTCTTGATGACAGAATCCAGATATTGACTCTCTACACAAATGAAGTGCTTACAATTTAAATTTGATTTGATTATTGCAGAGTGTGAACGTGACAGAGATGCTCTGGGGACGTCATTAGATCCATCCAAAAAAGATGCAGACTCTGTAAATGTCCACAGAAAGCCAGCAAGACCTCTAGCCAGTGAGGGTGAAGAAGAAGCAGAAAGCGATGTAGAACAGGAAGCTTCTTACAAGGAAGATGCCTTATCTGAGAAAGATGAAGAGCAAGATGGCACCTCAGTTGGAGGTTTGTCGAGTAAAGTAAGTTGCCTGTATAGTACAATTACAAGATGTATTACAGTGCATTGCTACCAGGTCAGTTGCCCTGTGCTGTCATGTTTCTAATTTCAGTCTTTTATTCATAACCACCTTTTGTAGAATGTTCTGATACTCAATATTCAAATATAAAATAAAAGTCTGAAATGTAACTTTCCACACTAACCTGCTTATTTATTATGGTCTTAAATTGATCATTTAAAACTCTTGTTTTTTTTTTTACTCTTAATTACAATGCAATGCATATATGCCTTAAAGTGTATGCTACCTCGGCATTTCATATTCCTGATTAGTGTATGTTGTACCATGTACTAACTATGCAAAGTTAGTACAGTGATCTTCCCACTGAGCTATTGTGTTCTGACAGGGGGACTGCCCCTTTTCTGCCAGAACACACCAGTCCACGCTCGTAGCCATTGGCATTGCTGTTGGTTTTCCAGCATGCCTGTTTGACGGAAGCCGGAGAGACTGCTGTACACACTGGCCGAATGTCGTCTGGTTTCTGTTGAATCAGCTGATACCAACCCGTATTTAGCCCGTGTATACCAGTCTTAAGACTTCTGCCGACATGACCACCTGCACAGCTCTTTACCGGAAAGATCAGTGTATTTCTCTTCCTCTGCCTCCTGCGAATACACCTTCCTGGTGCCTTAACGCCAAGCTCTCTAAACAACTTATACAGCTGAGGACAGAATTTATGTGATCACTTTTCAAAAAAGAAAAAAAGGTATTTACAATGTTTTTAATAAAGAATCCTCTCTACATCACTGCTGGGGCTTTGTGTTTTCACTTGCAGCTATCCAGCATGGTTAACCTCAGTCTGGCTTTTGGAGCACTGCGTTCAGACCGTGCTGGATTAGTCATGGTGGGGATAACCTGAAAGTTATCTTTTGGTGCTGGGTTTTGCAGGGGGTGCTTTTCAGACTGCATTCTGATAAAGTTAGCTGCAAAACACTTTCCCGGTCCAGAGCCACTGGCAAAGCCTTAGCAGTAGCCCTGTCTCCGAAGGCTGCTTAGTGAGTGAGCTAGTCAGGCTGAGCATCGGGAGCTATCTCACTTTTATGGGTTTCTGGGCACTTTTTTCCATCTCCACACCATTTTATTTGCTGTGGAAGGAGTTAGTGTTGACATCATTCACAAAGTGAAATTTTGTGCACGCTCCATGCTCTGCCATATAGTGTCAGCAAAGCATCTCTCTGCTACTGCTCCTGCTTGCAAGAACGATTCGGAACTTCGATCTCCTCCTACTACTCGCCCACAGTAACTTTGATCACCTTTCGCAATCCAACTTTCACCTGCTACCAGCTGTCCAGGTTTCATGTGTACCTGAGGCCCTGCTCCTTACCTTGAGCCTATACCATGCCTTCGCACCATGAGGTGGCAACATGTCTGGTTCTAGAGAGGAAAGTCCTGATGTTCTGGGTGCCCCCAGTTCACTTTCTACAAACAACTCCAGAGCTAACTGTGACAATGCCATTGTCTGCAGCCTGGTGTCATGTTGGTCTCTGCTATTGAAGTGTATTCTGTTCTCAGAGCCCTCTTTAGCTCAGTCAAATGTAACTTTGTCCTCTCCCCTTTCAGTTGATGCCTTTACAATGGTCATGCAAGACTTTATGGTCCAAATAACCCAGTTTTTAGCTGACTCGGATAGCAGAAGCCACAAGCATGCTCCCATACCCTCTCCTGCAGATTCTTAACCTGATTTGTCCATGGTCTTTTTTACTTTTTCAGTCAACCAGTAAGTTGAACAAAAAACTCACAGCTCCCCTCATCCACACAAGCAATGTGGATGCAAGGATCTCCCCACAGCGCTATTGTATTCTGATAACAGGTACTCATCGCAAACGCTTCCCATGTTTTGCCATGATTCTGCTATCCCGGTCAGAATCTCACACTTCCGCGATTCCAGTACACTCAAGTGTGAATGGAGCCTTGGTGTCACTAGCGACGTTAGATAGTGTCAGAGTCACTTAGTGTCCCTCTCTTCTTTTACTGCAAGTCCTTGATTTCCAGCCAAACTATCACAGTCCCACTATAACCACCATTACTATTATAGTACCCGTATGGATCAGTATCCTGGTCACGATTAGAACTATACTAGTGTCCCCAATAGTATAGTGTCGCCAAATGCGCAGTATTAGCAGGTACAGCTCTTGCATATAGCACCCTCCCCCACCCCCAACAAGTGCAATGTCAGTATAATTTTTCTGATCAATGCCATCTTTGATACATTATTCGCAAAACGGCAGTGTTGGTAAGATCAGGCCTGACCTCTGCTAGCAGTTAATTTTATTTTTAACATGCAAGCAGACCCTGACTGCTAGCCAGGACTACTGTTTGCCATAGTCCCACAAGGTATCTGTAAAGTTAGTGCCCAAAATATCCAAAAAAGGTGTGAGAAGGCATACAGGATTCTGAGCATGACAGATGAGAGCAAAGGGGAGGCTTCACTGTTAGAATCAGGATCAGAATATGAACCCGTGGAAAGCAGCAGCACCCTGACAGAGATGGTAAAATCAAGTGTACCTAACCCCGTGTTGCTGAAGCCACCAAGAATTCGAGCACAGGCCCCTAGAGCCCACAGTTAGCCCAGAGATCAGTTGGAAAAAGCTGACTTAACAACGCCCCTTGACTTAATTTTAGCTCTTTTTTACCAAAGACCATTTATAATTTTGATTGTGGATCAAAGTAATGTTGATGCCCAACAGTACATTGCAGCCAACCCAAATTCCATTCGACTGGCAACCTATCACAGTTTCCGAATTTAAACTTTTTTGGGTCTAACCCTTAACATGGGCATTACAAAGGAGAATGATTTGAGGTTATATTGGGCCACAGACCCGATTCATCATATGCCCATGTTCTTTGCTGCAATTGCCATGAAAAGATCTGAGATAGTAATGCATTTTATGCATTTCAGTGACAACAACCTCGGTCATCCCCGGGGGGTGACCCTGACTATGATCGGCTCAAAAAAACAAAATTCAGCCCCTCGTAAATTACCTGTCCTAGAAATGACCAGATTTGTTTATGCCCCAACAAAACATATGCATAAATTAGTCCCTTGCACATTTTACTGGCAGGCCTGCAATCAAGCAATATCTCCCCAACAAGCATGCCAGATAGGAGGTCAAAATGTATAAGCTCTGTGAGCGGGCCACAGGCTATACATATCGCTTTAGAATTTATGGAGGAAAAGACAGTCAAGTGGAGCCACTTAAATGCCCAGACTACATGGGGAGCAGTGGTAAAATAGTTGTCACCCTTGTTCAATATGGGGTACTATTTGTATGTGGATGACTTTTATGCAGACCTGCCACATTTCATAAATGTGTTCCTTTAAAAAATTGGATGCTGTGGCACCATGCGCTCTAATTGCAGGGGCTTCCCCCAACGGCTTGTTAACACCCCACTTAGAAAGGGGGAGAAAGACTGCTTTTAAAATGGAAGGACATTATGGAGTTATGGTACCCATCCTGTATTCCATTCACCCAAACACAACAGTCCAAATTCACACGGCGTGTGGCGTCGTTGCAAAGCCTCTATGTTTCCACGACTATAATCTAAATATGGAAGGTGTAGATTTTAGCAACCAAATGATGAAGCCATATTTATACTCCCACAGACCTGGACACTGGTACAAAAAAGTGTCTATATGCAGTGGGTATAGGAAAGAATTCCCCCCTCCCCCCTTTAAAATCACATGTTGCATTACAGCCCAAAATTAAGACAGACACAGTTTTTGTTTTAAAATATTGTGATCCCTGTGCTATGTAGTGTGTGGAATGCATTTACAAGACTGCTGCTGGGATGTAAGGTGTATATTCTTCTCAGGTATTTTATGTGTGTACCCAGCGCTGTCTAAAGTGTAAGTGTGTAAAGGGCTTAATATGTGTCTCTATTCATTATTTGTGCAAAAACATAATATTTAAACTGATTGCACTTTCAATTTTTAAAAGTTTGTGTCAGTATTGTGACCGTAGGGTTAAACTGCCCCCTACAGGAATAGGACACTAGGCAGAGAAAAAGCTTGAGCACGCCTATGGGGCAGCCCCTGGGAGTATACTCCCACTTCTTGCTATAGGTCTTCAGTTTTTTAATGCCTAGTCAGGAGTAAGGACCTAGTTCCTTGCTGGAATCTTTGGTCCTGCCAATTTTTTTTCTTTTTAAATTACATTTTTTCCTCATTTTATTATTTTGTTCTTGTGAGAATCTACATTCAAGTGCTGGACTGGGTGACAAACTGGATAATCTAGATCCTCGGGGTCCCCCTAATCCAGCCAGACTGCAGCTTCGTGCTAGGTCAGCCGCGACATAGCCCCACTGGACGGGGGCTGGCCTGCGAGTTAAGTTTAGCGAGGGCGCATACGAACTGGTTTTGGCTTGAGTTGCAGCGTTTCCTCCTGGCTGACAGCACCCACATTATTATGGAGCGGTTTCCTGTCCAGAGTGGTGCCCACCCTGTTCATAGTGTGATAAGTAGCTGTTCCCCTTCTACCCCTGGCAGGTTTTGGGGTGGACGTGGGCCCCTCCCTGGGATGGTCGGACCCCCGGGCTCCCCTCTCTCCCAGTTTGCCTCCCCCCCCGTCTCGGTGGTCTAATGCAGCCTCTGCCCACACACACCCCCTGCCCCCATCTGCCCACACACACCCCCTGCCCCCCCTGGAGCCGGACATACCTTTTTAGGTTATATGTGGTGCTGCAAAGGGGGTGGGGGGGGGGGAGCGTGCGGCATATGACCGAATGATCATTCCTTGGGAGGGGGCTTGGCCTGGTGGGGGCAACTGCCAGGGCCCCCCTTCCTGTTGGGGGTCGTTTTTTGTGCTCCGGGGTCCCCCCTGGGATCCCCGGGTGCCACGCAGGCCGCCATTTTCTTGTAGCCTTATGTGATACAGCTTGGCGGCCATGTTTATGTAGCCTCGGCAGCCATTCTTCTATGGTTTTCCATTGCAAATAGCGGCGGCCATGTTTTTGGAGTCAGATGGGTGGTGGAGGTCGGCCTCTAGAGCTAATACATCGATGCTCCTCTTCCTGATCGCCGCATGGTGTGCAGATAGTTCAGGCTGGGAATACCTGACCGGTGTGGGGAGTGCCTTTGTGGGGTTTTCTCTCCCTCTCCCTCTTCCTGCTATTGCTGGGCCTTGTAGTGCCACAGCGCGGTGGGGTGTCCTTTTTGCAGTATTTTACACTTTTTTTGTGTGTTCCCCTCTTCATTCATGGAGTCCATGGAGCATTTTTCACCACCTGACCCCCTCTCAGAGACTGCGGGGCCCTCCGCAGACCAACAATTATCTGCACTGACAGCGGTCCTGGATCCTTGGTTTCCAAAGTAGTTTGGTCCTGGGCAAACAGGCTAGCAAAAAGCGCCCCCGCCTCCTCCTGCTTCTTCTGTCTCCATCCAGAGTCTGTTTCCGCGGACGCAATTTATCCTTCCGGTCTATGTCCATGCACCCTCCGTGCTCGGATAGTGAGGATGATTCCTCGGGTCCTCTAGCCACACACGAAAAGGCGCTGGTGGATGCACTGATTGTATAAGTATGGGAAACTTTGCATATGGAAGATGCAACTAATGCAGCATTCCGCAATGCGGTACCCTTACGAGGAGTCCCTCCTTAAAAAATGGACGGTACCTCCTGTAGTAGACTCACTGGTTTCCAGGTTAAATAAAGCCACTGTAATTCCGGTTGAAGAGTCCCCGTTCTTCTCAGACCCGGCTGATAGGCGGCTGGAGGCCTTGACCCGCCATATGTTCACTGAGGCTGGGGTCGGCACTTAGGCCGGTATTTATTATTGCCCTAGTGTCACAAGCTATGACTGAATGAGCTAAAATTCTACGCCGGGACCTGGAGGAGAAACCGCTCCCCTGCCTTTTTGGAGCTGCGGGATCAGTTGGTTCAAGGGCTACAGTTTGTGACGCCTCTTTGGATGCTTCTCCCCTGCTTTCTAGATTATCTGTCTCAGCAGTGTTCCTGCGGCGCATTATCTGGCTGAAATGCTGGTCTGCGGACCAGGCTTCTAAAAAGGCCTTGTCCAATCTTCTATTCATGGGGGATCGCCTGTTTGGAGCTTCCTTGGAAAAGGCCTCACAGGGGGAAAGAGTACTCTTCTTCCTCAGGCTTCCAAGGGTACGGAAGCCTTGGTCGGGTAAACCATAAGTGGGTTCCGCCAGACCTGCGGAGAAACATTCCTCTGCATGCAGGGGCGCCCCCACCCGTATCTGGAGTGGGGGTATATCTTCGCTGTTTTCCAGATCCGTGGACCTCCCTGATCCAGGACAAGTGGGTCCACGAAGTCATTCGCTCTGGCTACAAGATCGAGTTTCGATCATATCCTTCGACGAAAAGGTTCTTCCCGTCCAACCTGCGCCTATCCCCAGATCGCTTAAATGATCTCTATGGCGCGGTGCAAGATCTGCTTCTTCAAGGGGTGATTGTTCTGGTTCCAAAGTCGGAACGTTTTAAAGGTTTTTTTACTCAAACCTGTTTACAGTCCCCAGGAAGGAGGGCAGTGTGCGTCCAATACTAGACCTCAAGGTGCTAAACTGCCTTGTGCGGGTACAGAAGTTCCGAATGGAGTCCATTCGCACGGTGGTGGCAACCTTACATCAGGGGGACTTTCTCGCCTCCATCGACATCAAGGATGCCTACCTTCACATCCCAATATGTGTCACCCATCAGCGCTTTCTCCGCTTTGCCGTGGGCGAGGAGCATTATCAATTTGTGGCGTTACCCTTTGGTCTCGCCTCCACTCCTCGGGTCTTCACAAGTGTTGACCCTGGTTCTAGCATTACTGTGTCAGCGGGGGATCGCCAAACTGAAGTACCTGGACAATCTACTCTTACGAGCAGAGTCTTCAACTGCCTTGTTGGACAACTTGGAGATTACTCTGCAAACGCTGAGGGTGTTTGGTTGGATTCTGAATCTTCAGAAGTCTGCTCTGGTTCCGTCCACAAGCCTGAACTACCTGGGTTTGACTCTGGATTCCTCCTCAGCCAGAGTGTTTTCTTCCTCTGGAGAAACTTCAAAAGTTGCAGGAGGCAATTTGGCTTCTGCTATCCAGCAGACACTTCAGTTTCTTCAGACTTGAATGTGGGTGCTGGGCCTGTTGGTGTCTACCTTTTGAGGCGGTTCTGCTTGCTCAGTTCCACACCAGATCTCTGCAAAAGGAGATTCTGGTAAAATGGAGCAATGATCCTCAGTCTCTGGACAATCTGATCCTGTTGAGCCGGAGTATGAGTGAGTCCCTAGTTTGGTGGCTTCATTCTTCGGCACTTCATCAGGGAAAATCATTTCTCCCCCCTGTACTGGACGGTTGTCATCACAAATGCCAGCCTATCCGGGTGGGGAGGCGTCCTCGGCCTGAGTGTGCCCAGGGGGTCTGGTCTCTTGAAGAGTCCAGGCTACCAATCGGTGTTCTGGAGCTCTGAGCAATCAGACTTTGTCTGGATCATTGGACACGTCGCCTCCAGGGGTGTCCTGTACAAATTCAATCGGACAATGCCACGGCTGTGGCCTGTGTCATTCACCAAGGGGGCTCAAGAAGTGTCCTGGTGGCTCGGGAAGTAGCTGGCATGTAAGATGGGCAGAATGATTGTTCCAGCCCTCTCTGCTGTACACTTTCCAGGGGTGGAAAATTGGCAAGCGGATTATCTCAGTTGACAGGTGTTAGACCAGGGAGAATGGTCACTTCATCTGGAGGTGTTCCATCAGTTGTGTCTCCGGTGGGGTACTCCCGAGGTGGATCTGTTGGCCTCTCGCCTCAACAGAAAAGTTCAGAGGTTTGTGGCAGGGATCATCTAGCTGACGCTACAGACGTGCTAGTGGCTCCTTGGAGTAAGTATTGTCTGATTTTTCGACTTTCCTCTTCCGCTTCTGTCGAAACTCCTATGCAGGACTTAGGCATAAGGGATTCCGGTCATCCTAGTGGCTCCAGACTGGCCTCGCTGGTCTTGGTACGCTGATCTGGTACGGCTGGTCGCCGATGCTCCTTGGAGCCTTCCCCTCAGGGAAGATCTGCTGTCCCAAGGGCCAATCTTCCATCCTGCTTTGCAGTCACTGGCTTTGATGGCTTGGCTGTTAAAAGCCAGGTGCTGGGGGTTAGAGGGTTGTCTGGCTCTGTGATTCTTAAGCTTTTAAAAGCTAGAAAATCTACTTCTGGGAAGATCTACCATTGTACGTGGAAGACGTACATTGCGTGGTGTGAATCCCTCCAAGTTCATCCGAGTTCCTTTTTGATGACTCGGATCTTAGCTTTCCTCCAACGAGGGGTTAAGCAGCGCCTGGCCTTGGGTACCATGAAAGACCAGGTCTTGGCCTCGGCGGTGTTCTTTCAAGGTCCGTTGGCCACACACTCTTGGTGTGTACCTTTCTACAGGGTGTGAGATGCTTGGTTCTCCCAGTGCGGTCTCCATTGCCACCGTGGGACCTCAATTTGGTGGTGTTAGCTCTCCAAAAGCCTCCCTTTGAAAATGTTAGGGAGATTCCCCTGCTTATGTTGTCTCAGAAGGTGGCTTTTTTGGTGGCCATTACTTCTGCACGCAGGGTGTCTGAACTGGTGGCGCTGTCTTGTCGTTGACCTTACCTGGTGGTTCACAGGGATAAGGTGGTTCTTTGTCCATGGTGGTTCTTGGTCCATGTCCATTGTTCCTTCAAAAGGTCCTCTCTGAAGACATTGTGCCCTCCAAAAAACAAGATAAAACTGCAAAAAAGCTGTTCAAAGATAGGTATACAAAATCCCACATGGTATAGATAAACTTAAAAATGGTAGATCTTTATTAAATGTAAAAAACATGTAGAATATCACATAAGTCAACAACAGGTCACACATAATGACATAAACAATGATTAAAAGAAAACCCAGGTGACTACCAGATCGGGGAAATATTGCACATGAATCCAAGGTATGTTAAAGAGCCTGCATGGAGATGATTAAGGACTGACAAACAGAACCCTGAAATAAAATTGCTCCAACCCAGAAGTTCCCAAACAATTGCAAAGGAT
Organism: Pelophylax lessonae; assembly: GCF_965119305.1. Taxonomy (NCBI): domain Eukaryota; kingdom Metazoa; phylum Chordata; class Amphibia; order Anura; family Ranidae; genus Pelophylax; species Pelophylax lessonae. Next base: position 230,054,563 of record NC_138768.1, read on the forward strand.
TATAAGCAGATTCCTATAAGGTAGTTGAAAAGCTGAACAGATGAGAATATGCTGCTGGGAAGCCAATCCTGAAGTTACAGCTGATGCAGGATGTATGGTAACAATTGTATGTCAAAATTCCACCAGAATTGGTGGAAGATAGCAATTGTGGAAAAGCCACTAAGGTTAATGCTAATATAAATAGCCAGCCGTCATTTAGATCCTTCATCGCTGCATCAGCGGGCATGGAGGTAACATTACCCAATCTGGAATCACCTGGGAAAGATGTACGTCACTTGATAATGCGTTTTTATCCACCAATCAGTGGACTTCTTCAGATTGGGTAATGTTACCTCAGTGCCCACTGATGCAGCGAGGAAGGATCTGAATGACAGCCGGCTGGCTATTAACATTAGCCGCTCTTCTTCTGGGTGGGAGGACCTTAATTCTTGCCTTTTCCAATTCCACTACATCACAAAATGCTGGGATCTCTAATCAGGACTTTCATATATAGCCTCACTTGCTGAGTTGCTCTTGTTCCTGGACTTTTGCATGAATTGCCAAGCAGTGAGTATTACTCCCATTAATACATTGGTGAAGTCGGTATCCTGCTGAGTTTATACAAACCTGGAAACTGGACTACACGCTATCCCGAGGTGATGAACTATACAATTTTTTAATCTGTATGTTGATCTGACATTTATCCTTTGATTGCATATTGCACCATATACCTTGAGACTGTTGGTATATCCCGACCACAGAGGCACATTTCATGAGGGAAAGATTCACTGCATTATTAGGTCTGCTTTCTGAACTGGAGAGCCGTTAATTTGTTACACAGCTAAAATTACATTGTTACTTTCTGTATAAAACTTTCACCTTTGGCCACTTACTAACAAGTGTCTGGGATTACAAGTTTGGCTGCCAATTACATTTCAATTGATACATTGATTAACATTGTATCTGCCTTCACCGCCATTGAACGGTGATTCCTACCTTGCTGAAGATGGCTATTAGTGGCTTTTCAACAATTGCTATCTTGACCGCCCCTGGTGGAATTTTGACATGCAATTGTTACCATACATCCTGCATCAGCTGTAACTTCATGATCGGCTTCCCAGCAGCATATTCTCAGCTGTTCAGCTTTTCAACTACCTTATAGGAATCTGCTTATAGTCCTTTGCAATTGTTTTTGAACTTCTGGGTTGGAGCAATTTTACTTCAGAGTTCTGTTAGTCTATAATCATCTCCATACAGGCTCTTAAATATTCCTTGGATTCATGTGCAATATTTCCCTGATTTGGTAGTCACCTGGGTTTTCTTTTAATCAATGTTTGTCATTACGTGTGACCTGTTGTTGACTTATGTGATATTCTACATGTTTTTTACATTTAATAAAGATCTACCATTTTTCAGCCTATCTATATTATTATTATTATACAGGATTTATATAGCGCCAACAGTTTGCGCAGCACTTTACAATGTGGGGGAGGACAATACAGTTACAGTACAATTCAATACAGGAGGGCCCTGCTCGTTAGAGCTTACAATCTAGAAGGGAGGGTCAAGTGAAACAAAAGGCAGTAACCGAGGGGGATGGGCAGATGGAGAAAATGGAGGTAGAATTGTTAGGTGTGGGTAGGATGGGCTTCTCTGAAGAGGAGGGTTTTTAGAGATTGCCTAAAAGCTAATAGAGAAGGAGATAATCGGACAGATAAGGTTAAGGAGTTCCATAGGATTGGAGAGGCTCTGGTAAAGTCCTGGAGGCGAGCATGGGAGGAGGTGACAAGGGAGCTAGAGAGCAGGAGGTTTTGAGAGGAACGAAGAGAGCGATTAGGTTGGTATTTTGAGACTAGGCTAGTGATGTAGTTGGGGGCTAAGCTGTGGATGGCTTTGTAAGATGTTGTTAGTATTTTGAATTTGATTCGTTGGGTGAGCGGAAGCCAGTGGAGGGCTTGACAGAGAGGAGCGGTGGATACTGAGTGATTGGTAAGATGGGTGAGTCTGGCGGCAGCATTCATGATGGATTGAAGGGGGGATAGCCTGTGTAGAGGTAAGCCAATGAGGAGGGAATTGCAGTAGTCGAGGCGTGAGATGACCAGGGAGTGAACTAAGAGCTTTGTTGTGTCTTTGGTTAGAAAGAGGTGTATTTTGGAGATGTTGCGGAGGTTAAGGCGGCAAGATTTGGACAGCGATTGGATGTGGGGCTTGAAGGAGAGTTCAGAGTCCAGGACAACACCTAGGACCTTGACATGCGGGAATGGGCTGATAGTAATTCCATCAATATTGACAGAGAGATCAGGGGAATGGGCACGTGGTGCAGGAAAAATTATTAGCTCGGTTTTGGATGGATTGAGTTTGAGGAAGTGGTGTGACATCCAGACCGATATATCAGATAGTAAATTAGTGATACGTGCGGAGACTGAGGGAGAGAGCTGAGGGGTGGATAAATAGATTTGGGTATTGTCAGCGTAGAGATGGTATTGGAAGCCGTGAGAGGCTATCAGCTGACCCAGAGAGGAGGTGTAGATTGAAAATAGGAGGGGTCCAAGAACAGAGCCTTGGGGGACCCCAACCGAGAAGGGAAGAGGAGAGGAGGAAGTAGAATTGTAAGTAACGCTAAAGGTGCGGTTGGATAAGTAGGAAGATAACCAGTGAAGAGTACAGTCACGGAGACCAAAGGCATGGAGTTTTTGAGGAGGAGGAGGGGATGGTCAACCGTATCAAAGGCAGCAGAAAGGTCCAGGAGGAGGAGTACAGAATAGTGTCCATTGGTTTTGGCTGTTAGTAGATCGTTTGTCAATTTTAGGAGAGCAGTTTCAGTGGAGTGTTGAGGCCGAAATCCAGACTGAAGGGGATCAAGGAGGCTATTCTCGGCAAGGTGGTCGCACAGTCGGTTGTAGACCAGACGTTCAAGGAGTTTGGACAAAAAGGGGAGCAAGGAAATCGGGCGTAGGTTGTTAAGATCGGTTGGGTCCAGTGAGGGCTTTTTAAGTATGGGGCTGACTAGTGCATGTTTTAGAGAGTTGGGGAAGATGCCAGAAGAGAGGGAGAGATTGAAGATGTGGGTTAGAGAGTGTAGAATAGGGCTAGAGGGTGAACGTTGCATTTGCGAGGGAACAGGATCCAGGGGACAGGTGGTTAAGTGGACATTAGCAAGTAGTTTAGCAACCTCGTCTACAATGGTGTGGTTAAATGAGGGAAGTAGTGATCCCACCTGTGGGCATGAAGCGTAAAGCATGGAAGGTATCTGAACAGCAATGATCTCCTTACAGATTGTATCAATCTTTTGTTTGAAGTGGTTGACAATCTCCTGGGCAGTGAGTGAATCAGTGGGTGGAGGCAGTGGAGGACGGAGAAGAGAATTAAAGGTAGCGAAGAGTTGGTGGGGGCGAGATGACAAGTTGTTAATGAGAGTGATTAAAATAGGTCTGCTTGGCAGTGTGGAGATTACAATTGTATTTTTGGAGGGCAGATTTATATTGGTTGAAATCTTTCTGAAACAAAAGCCCCGTACACACGATCAGATTATCGAACGATCTGTCGTCCGTTTTTTGTGGCATGCTAGTCTGATGTGGAAAGTGAAGAGGTTATTTTCATACGAATTTTCCCGTACGACAGAATTCTACTTCAGAAGTGATGTCATGTGTTGGATTGTTTTGTATGTGTGCTTTCGTTTCTGAGCATGCCTAGTCTTGCTCTCAATGATTTATGTATGGTAATGGTAATGATTAAGCACAAGATGTATGTGTGAAACGCGTCTACGAGACTTCATGCTGGTGTCTTTGGTGTCATCATTTGCAACTTTTGGAAATAAAGGTATTTGAAGCCTATTGGAATCCCTGGATGTGCGGCTAATTCTTTTCCTACTAGTCTTGCTCTCAAGATTTTTTTCCGTAGAAAAACTGTACCAATAAAACTAAAATCGGACGTTGTGTTGACGGACGATAAAAATTTTATAGCCTGCACATCCAGTTTTTGTCATCCGAAAATCCGTAATCGGCTGTCAAAAGCACTATACTAACAATCCGAAAATCGGCAGATCGTTCGTCTGGACGAAATTTCCCTTCAGATTTTCTTATCGTGTGTACAGCCTTTAGTCTTATGCCATAGGCGCTCAAGAGCACGGCTATGCTTTTTCAGACTTCTAGTGTTATCTGTTTGCCAAGGTTAAAGGGGTCGGGGTCTGATTCGGTGTGTAGTGAGAGGGGGGCCAGTGTGTCCAGGTAGGCTAAGAGTGAAGCGTTGTAGACAGAAGTGGCTAGGTTGATATACCGCGTGGGATTTTGTATACCTATCTTTGAGCAGCTTTTTTGCTGTTTTATCTTAGTTTTCTGGCTCCTTACATTTATAGGTTATCCCACACCTAATTGGTGAGGCGGTGAGGCTTTATTACCAGTGTTATTATCTGTTTTTTTCATTTATACATTGTGTTGCCCTCTCTGTGCCCCAAGCCCAAGCATCCTAAGAAAGTTGCTTTGCACTCCTTAGATGTAGTTCGGGTAATAAGGGTGTATCTGGCAGCTGTGGAGTCTTTTTGGAAGTCAGACTGGCTGGCTGCCTGCCTCTGCTGTGACCTTTCCAGATGGATCAGACAGACTGTGATTCAGGCTTATTCTATTAAGGGTCAGGTTCCTCCTTTGCCTGTCAAAGCACACTCTACTCGGGCAACTTGGCGCCTCCTGGGTCTTCCGTCACCAGGCATCAGTGATGCAGGTTTGCAAGGCGGCCACTTCTTCGTCTGTACGCACATTCGCAAAGTTTTCATAAAGTGGATGTGTTGGCATCTGCGGATGCTTCCTTTGGCCGCAAAGTTTTTGCAGGCTGCTGTTTAGAGGACTTGTTCTCTTTGAGGGTGTTTTTTTTTCAGATGAGCTCAAGTTGTTGACATTTGAGCTTCAAGTTACCTGGTTGACTAGGTTTAACCTTGGGGAAGTTGTTTTGTTCTGCTGTTCCCACCCCTCATGTTTGACACTGCTTTGGGATGTCCCGATGGTCAAGAAGATGAAGTGCTGTGTCCATTAATGAACGAAAGAAAAAATTGGATTTTTGACTTACCGTAAAATCCATTTATCTGATGTTCATTGACGGACACAACACCAGCCTCTATCAAGTTGGGTTTGTTTCTTCTGACACTGCTTGTTACTAAACTGAACACCTATAGCAGGAAGTGGGAGTATACACCCAGGGACATGCCCCATGGGTGTGCTCAAGCTTTTTCTCTGGCTAGTGTCCTACTCCTGTAGGGGGCAATATAACCCTATGATCAAGAAGATGAATTGTTGGGTTTGTTAAATAAACATCAGAGAAATGGGGTAAGTCAAAAATCCCATTTTCTCTTTTGTTCATTGACAGACACAGCTCCAGTTTTCTTGACCATTGGGTTATGCTGCCCCCTACAGGAGAAGGACACTAGGCAGGAAAAAACTGTACCCAGGGGGTATACTCCCACTTCCTGTTATAGGCACTTTGTTTTTTTTCTGCCTAGTCAGGAGTAAGGACCTAGTTTCTTGAGGCTTGGGGGTCTCCCCTTGTTTATTTTCGGTGGCTAGAATTTTGGAGTTGCTCCAAAAAGGGGTTGATCAGCGCTTGACCTTGGAAACCTTCAAAGGCCTTGGCGATTTTCTTTAAATCACCCTTTGGCTATGCACTCCTAGATTCATACTGTTTATTCAGGGGGGCGGTCACTTGGCTCCCCCGGTGAGGTCTCCGTTGCCTCTGTGGGACCTCAATTTGGTGCTGTCGGTTCTTCAGAATCCGCCTTTTGAAAATTTTCGTGAGATTCCTCTACTCACTTTGACACAGAATGTAGCCTTCTTGGTGGCTATTACTTCTGCATGTAGGGTGTCGAAGTTGGCTGCGTTGTGTTGTCATTCACCTTATCTGACGGTCCACAGATACAAAGTGGTACTTCGTCCCTCTCAGTCGTTCCTTCTTCTGTTTCTGGTTTCCATTTAAATGAAGACCTTGTATTGCCTTCCTTGTGTCCTAAGCCTAAACACCCTAAGGAGATTGCTTTACATTCTTTGGATCTGATTCGGGCAATCAGGGTCTATATGGCGGTGACTGAGTAGTTTAGGAAATCGGACTCATGATTTGTCCTTATGGATGGACCTTGTAAAGGGCTGGCTGCATCTGCTGCGACCATTTCCAGATGGATCAGGCAGGCGATGGTGCAGGCCTATTCCATTAAGGGTAAGGCTCCTCCTTTCCCTGTTATGCTGCATTCTACAAGAGTGCTTAGTGCCTCTTGGGCCTTTCGCCAACAGGCGTCTGTGGTGCAAGTTTGCCAGGCGGCCACCTGGTCGTCTGTAGACACTTTTACAAAATTTTACAAAGTGGATGTGCTGGCATCTGCAGACGCTGCCTTTGGCAGCAAGGTTTTGCAGGCTGCTGTTTGAGAGGACTAGTCCTCTTTGAGGGTGTATTTTTCAGGTGAGCTCCAGTTGTTCCTGGTTGAGCTCTTGTTACCTGGTTGGCTAGGTTTAGCCTTTTTTGGAATTTTTTCTGAGGTGTTTTTTCCTACCCCTCATGTTTAACATTGCTTTGGGACGTCCCAATGGTCAAGAAGATCTGGAGCTGTGTCTGTCAATGAACGATGCTCTCTGATGTTCATTGACGGACACAACTCCAGATCTTCTTGACCATTGGGTTATGCTGCCCCCTACAGGAGTAGGACACTAGGCAGGGAAAATCTTTACCACACCTATGGGGCAGTCCCAGGAGGTATACTCCCTCTTCCTGCTATAGACACTCAGTTTTGTTGCAAGCAGTGTCAGAAGAAATGGAACCCAACTAAATAGAGGGGTGGATGCTGTATCTGTCAATGAACATCAGAGAAAAGGATTTTACAGTAAGACAAAAATACATTTTTTCCTAGTCATAGTATGTTAAGCATCTTTATCTTTTGATATTATTCATTTTCTGGCTAGCTGATTGTGTAGCTTAGAAAGTCTTTCTTAGACAGTCATGCCTAGACCTGCCCTAAGGACACATAAGGTCGCATGACAAGTCACAGCCTATTGATTTTAATGGCACCCATTCCCATCTATGGCACTTTGAAAATTAGTGACTTTGAAAAGGTGCCTGCACTACTTTGATGCGACTTTGATCCAGTGTGTAATGTTGGATCAATGCTGCATTTAAAGTCGCACTCTAAATTGCACAATTTAAAAGTTGCACTAGTGGAAACATAGCCACTAGGCTAGAGTGCGACTTTAAGTGCAGCTTTGATCCAACTTTATACTCTCTGGGTCAGTCATATCAAAAGTTGCATCAAAGTAGTGCAGGTACCTTTTCAAAGTCGCATAGATGGGAACAGGTGCCATTGAAATCAATGGCCTGTGACTTGTCGTGCGACTTTGTGTGTCCAAAGTCACACTCGTGGAAACGGAGCTTTAGTCTGTGTTTCCACTATTGCGATTTAGAGTGCGACTTTGATCCAACTTTGCACTCTCTGGATCAGTCGCTTCAAAAGTTGCATAAAAGTAGTGCAGGTACCTTTTTAAAAGTTGCATAGATAGGAACGGGAGCCATTGATTAGTCACACTACTGAAAACGTAGACTTTGTTGGGTCGCCTGTACTATGATCATTGTAGACTGAGCTGAGACCTCAGAGCTACACTGACAGAACCCCAACCCCCCCCCCCCCCCCTCCCGTGTCAAGCTTTCTTCTCCTATGATAATCTTCATTATCATTATCAGAACCCCCCCCCCCGTGTGAATTATTTCTTAATTTTCTCATGAATTAGGATGTACAATGCATCCTTACTGATGAGAGAACAATGGGCGGGAACCTATGGTCAGCTCCTCCCATCCTGTTTACACCCACTGACTACACATGAACGGTGTCCCTCCCTAGAAGTGATGTCTAGCTTTCAGTAACCGCACCCACTTGCTGCTCTTGGACTCAGGAAGAGGGATGGAAGTCATGTGACAGCACTGAAGGCTGCAAAATAAAGGTAGAAAAGCTGTGATTTTTTCATTTTGACAAATAAGGCTGAACTCAGCTCACATTATTGATTGCAGGGGAGAATTGAAGGCATCATGCTGTACTTTCACTTTGATGATGGTGGTTTGTGCACTACAATTTATAAGTCATTCCACCGATTTTTTTAATGTTTTTTTTTTTTAAAGATATATTTATTAAACTTTTTGCAATTATTGTACAAAAAAATTAAATGGTAAAAAAAAAAAAGAAAACAGTAACAACTTAAATACAGTACAACCTAGCTATGCCTCCCATGTCACAACAGAGAACATTAATAGCACAAACAATGGCGATGTACATGAGACTTCATTACACATAGTGGTGAGAAAATCAGAATTCCATTATAATGCCAGCAGTGTCAAAGTACAGGGACCCATTCTAAGTGTCTGAGTCTAACATTGTTAGGGTAAGAGGACTGGACACTCACTTGTGCCATAACTTTTCAGAGATGGAGCTTTTTTTTAAGCTAAAACATGAGCTTATATAAGGGTAGACGGTCGTTTATCAACTGGAACCAAGTGGTTAGCTTAGGGCAAGTTGCTCCTTTCCACGACAGAAGGATGGTCTTCTTAGCAAAGAACTATAAAATTCATAGTAGACGTTTAACATGTGCAGGAACAGTCAGTTCACCAAAAATGTCTAGCAAACTGTTTTTGGGATGCAAAATATTAGGTAGGGCTAAAACAGTTGACAGAATCTTATTTCGGACCAAAATGCATGGACTATAGGGCAGGACCAAAAACAATGTACAAGTCAGACTCCCTATTTGTGCTCACGGGTGGGCCTCGGCAAGGGTTGACCGCTTCCTCTGCGACCATTTCCTTATGGATCAGACAGACTGTGATCCAGGCCTATTCCGTCATGGGTCAGGTTCCTCCTTTCCCTGTCCAGGTGCACTCTACTCGGGCACTCAGCGCCTCCTGGGCCTTCCTTCATCAGGCCCCAGTGATGCAGGTTTGCAAGGCGGCCACCTGGTCGTCGGTGCACACTTTCACAAAGTTCTATAAAGTGGATGTGTTGGCATCTGCGCATGCTTTCTTTGGCTGCAAGGTTTTGCAGTCTGCTGTTTAGAGGACCTGGTCCTATTTGAGGGTGTATTTGGTTTTTTTTTCAGGTGAGCTCCAGTTTTGGTTGAGCTCCTGTTTACCTGGTTGGCTATAGTTAGCCTTGGAAATTTACTTTTCGCTGTTACCACTCCTCATGTTTAACACTGCTTTGGGATGTCTCAATGGTTAAGAAGATCAGGAGCTGTGTACGTCAATGAACGAAAGAGAAAATGGGATTTTTGACTTACCATAAAATCCATTTCTCTGATGTTCATTGACGGACACAGCACCCACCCCTCTGTGGAGATGTAATTCTTTTGACACTGCTTGTAACAAAACTGAGTACCTATAGCAGAGAGCGGGAGTATACCCTCTCGGACTGCCCATAGGCATAGCCAGATTTTTTTCTGCCTTGTGTCCTACTCCTGTAGGGGGCAGTATAACCCAATGGTTAAAAGATCAGGAGCTGTGTCAGTCAATGAACATCAGAGAAGTGGTTTTTAGGGTAAATCAAAAATCCCATTTTTCCCCCACAATAATGGTACTTGGTGGTTCAAAATATTCTAGACCAAACTTGAAAAAATTAATTTTTTTTTAAATTTTTAGAAAACTACTAGAAAACTTACTTTTCCTTTTTTCCCCTTAAAATGCTAATAAATTTCAATAATTCTCAGAGGTCTTTAGGGTCACAAGAAAGCCCTGTTTTCCCCAAAAAGAACAATATATCACTTTTTATTATAAGTTATAGACTCATGAACAGACACATTGCAGAAATGTGAAAATATGGTCTGGTCCATAGGTGGTAAACAGATGTGAAAGCCGATGTGGATAATGAAAGCACAAGATGAAAGTCTATTTTAACCATACAGTATTGCACATCGAGAACCACTGAAAATCTTCTGTACACAAGCTGATCTCGTCAAGCTATCAACATTTTTATAAAATTAGATAAATAGAGGGTGAGGGATCCCTGTAAATATCAAAAGGAAAAAATACTTTAGTTAAAATATTAGCAAAAGTATTCCCTTTAGAAATTACAACTTAAATTTAATAGTGAATTTTTTTTTATTTTTGTACAATTTTCATTTTAATAAAAATTTAAAAGTTTGGTATTTATTAAAACTGTGTGCAAATTAAATGTTTTTAAATGCATATTTAAATGAGCAAATCTGTAAACCTACATTGTGATTTCTACACACAAAACATTTTTTTTTTTATTTCTGTTTATAGGAACTGCTTTTTAATGAAGGTGATGATCACTCATCATCATCGTCATCTGAATCGGATGATGAGGAGACCAGTGGGAAGGAGGAGGATGATCAAGATTCAGATGATGGTATTTGCAGCAGTAATTTTTTTTTTTTTACAAGAAAAAGAAAGTATTTTCATTTAGCTTTCTTTCTACAACTCTGGCGTTTTATCAGGGTTATGTATAATACCGTATGTATCTTCATACTCATTTTATGCTTTTGACAGAGGTGTGCCTTTACAGAAAACAACTCAATGCATTGTAAAAGAAAAAAAAATTGTAAACTGTTTTCCTGTTTCACATTCCCCTGGCAGAAGGGCGACACCGTTATTTTAGCTCTGTGGATTCCTGTGTCACCCCTTCCCATCTTCGGCCTACTCACTTAAGTATATGGGAGTATCAACACAGATGAAGTTCTGTCTGTAATCCCCAGTGCCTGATAACATACTAGTTTGTTGTAAAAATATTATATTGCAGCTTACCAGTTCTCATATGTGGTGGCTGTATTTGTTGTTATCATTTTTAATGCCAGCTGTATTCGTTTTTCATTGTTCAAGCTAAGAACTTTTTTTGGTAAGTACAGAAAATAATTGCTGACCTTGTTAGAAATGAAGTGTTCTTGTTACTTCTATGCAATTAGCTAGAAACAAAAAATGTTTTCTCTCTCATATTTGAGGGACACAGGAAGTCATTAAGCCCCCATTTACACTTGAGCATTTTTATGGTCATTTCCCTATGCCTGACTTCACCCGACTATACAGAATCCCAATCAAATTGTTCCTGTACACACTTGTATGCTTAGTTGCCCTATGCTGTACACCATAGGCTTAAAAAAGTACTTGAGATGTTTTTTTTAGCGTATTCAGGCATTTTTGGTCCCATAGATGTGTTTTTGTGCCTATTTTATTATTATTCAGGATTCCAATTTCGCTAACAGTTTGCGCAGCGCTTTACAACATGAGGGCAGACAGTACACTTACAGTACAGTTTAATACAGGAAGAATCAGAGGGCCCTGCTCGTTGGAGCTTACAATGTAAAAGGGATGGTCAAATAATACAAAAAGTAATAGCTGTAGGGGATGAGCTGATGGAGAAAATAAAATTACAGTTGTTAGGTGGAGGCAGGACAAGCTTCTCTGAAGATAGGTTTTCAGGGGTTGTCTAAAAGAAAACAAAGCAGGAGATAGACAGATTTGGGTAGGGAGTTCCAAAGAAAGGGAGAGGCTCAGGAAAAGTCTTGGGGGCGAGCATGGAAGGAAGTGATGAATGATCTAGAGAGCAGAATGTCTTGGGCAGAATGAAGAGAGCTATTTAGTTGGTATTTTGAGACTAGGTTAGTGATGTAGCTGAGGGCTGAGTTGTGGATGGCTTTGTAAGTTGTTTTTAGAGTTTTGAATTTGATTTGTTGGGTAACCGGAAGTCAGTGAAGGGATTGACCGAGAGGAGTAGCAGACATTGAACTTAAGGGGGATATGTTTGGCAGCAGTGTTCATGATGGACTATGTAAATATAATCCAATGAGGAGAGAGTTGCAGTAGCCTAGGCAAGAGATGACCAGGAAGTGAATTGGAAGCTTAGTGCTGTCATTGATTAGGAAGGAACGTATTTAGGAGAAGATGTTGTGTAGGTTGAGGCAGCAAGCTTTGAACAGTGATTGGAATGGGACCGTAAGGAGAGTTCAGAGTCCAGGATTACACCTAGCACCTTGGCATGCATGGATGGGTTGATAGTTGTGTCATCGATCTTGACAGAGAAGTCAGGGGAAGAGAGATGCGGGGGGGGGGGGGGGGGGAGATATTAGGAGCTCGGTTTCGGATAGATTTAGTTAGAGGTAGTGGTGTGACATCCAAACTGATATCCTCTGTTAGTAATTTAGTGATGTGTGTGGAGACTGAATGAGTGAGCTGAGGGGTAGAGTGTAGAAATTGTATTGGGTCAAATGACCCAGGGAGCATGTGGGAGGAAAAGGAGGGGTCAAGAACAGAACGTTGGGGGACCCCGACAGAGAAAAGAAGAGGAGGAAGTAGAATTGTAAGCACTGCTAAAAGTGACCAAAGGTATGGCATTTTTTGAGGAGGAGGGGTGGTCCAGTGTATCAAAGGAAGCAGATAGGTCCAGGAGTAGGAGTACAGAATATTGTCTATTGGCTTTAACTGTTTAAAAAAAAAAGGGGGTCTTACAGTGTGGAGCAATGTGTGTGTATTTTTATATTACGTGCATTATTGCAATTCCTCAGTTAGATGAGGATTTGAAAATGGATATATCATGAATTTCTGTATACTCAAATAGTGCATTAGAAACCTGTCCTTTTTTTTGTATTTCACAAGATGTATTTAAAGAAATGGCGGTAAAGAAAAATGTTGTGTTTTTTATTACAAGTAAGATTTTTTTGGAAAAAAAAAAAAAGATTTTGGCTTTTACTTAAATATGTGCTGACTTAACAACCCCCTCAGTGAGTAAGTGGAAAGAGGGTTTCTGGACAACCTGTTAACTTTTAGGATTAAATAAATTAAACAATGTTTTCCTGTGCCTATTTAAAAACATTCTGTAACCATTGGTTTACTTTCTCTAGAAGATGCCACCAGTGTGACTTCCTCTAAAGCTCAAATAGATTCCTCAGATGAAAGTGAAGAGTCCTCAGAGTATGAATCTAGTTCTGAATCTGAAGAAGAAGAAGAGGAGGACGACTCTGAGTTGGAAGAATTAGTTTTTGAGGAAGATCAAGATGAGGAGGTAGATGTGGAGCAGGAGGACTCTGCAGAAATTGACCGAGATGATGGCATGTCCATTCAGAGTAGTCCAGCCAAGGCCTCCACTGAAGAAGAGCAAAGAACCGAAGAAGGTGCGGTTGTGGAAGACTTAACACCATCAACGGTGGAAGAAGTATCGGCTGTGGGTGATAGATGCCTGGACACACCAACTGCTGATTCCAAAAGTGTATTGGAACACATCACTGTGGGAGAAGTGCTACCAGAGAAACCAGTAGAAGATGAAACAGAGAAGGATATTGAGAAAGCTCCATCACCATCAAACCAAGGTGCCGCTTATGAAAGTGTGTGGTTATATCATTCAATAGTGGGTTATGGAAAACTTAGAATATATTTCAGTTTTGACAGATAAGAGGTTGTACAGTTAAGCTAATTGTATTAAGTGGGACTGGTAGTTCTGTAATCTTATTAGGTCAGTACTTTTAATAGCAGACACTAACAGGTCATTTCGAATATGTGTATTAATTTTCTCTTTTATTAGTTTAGTGTTTAAAGTGGAGTTCCACCTAAAAGGAAAAGCTCCGCTTATCTGCTTCCTCCGCCCCTCCAGTGCCAAATTTGGCACCTTTTGGGGGGTAGGGGGGAGCGAATACCTGTCAAAAACAGGTACGCGATCACACTTCTGTGTAAGGGCACCGCGGCGACTTAAGTCATTTGCAGACCTTCCCCCTGCTACCTTCTGCGACTCGCACATGCGCAGTAGGAAACAGGCTGTGAAGCCGCAAGACTTCACTTCCTTTTTCCCTTAGTAAAGACGCCTGCCCCTTCAGACGATGGAGCGGTCAGCTTTGGGTGCCGACATTGCGGGTTCCCTGGACAGGAAATTGTCTTTATATTAAACGTCAGCAGCTACAGTATTTGTAGCCTGTAGTGGGAGGACCTGCTGGGTCCCACCAACACCTCTACTCTCTGCACATGCTATGTGCTGCACAGTGATTATGTTAATGCTACATTTAGGGTCCTTTCACATGGTCCGCCTCCATGCTGCTCAGCAGGGGATCGATCTGCCGATCCCCGCTGAGCAGGCAGGTGACAGCTCGCTCTGTGCATGAAGAGGGAGGTGTCAGAGCCCCACTGCTCTCTATGGGGGAATCGGATGAGATCGGACCGCCTATCCGCTCTCATCCGATTCGATCCCCTGGACGGATGGAAAATAGAGTTTCCATCCATCCGGATTTCACGGACAGGATCGGAATCGGATAGCAGTGGGTGTCAGCGGACATGTCTCCGCTGACATCCGCTGCCCCATAGGGATGCATGGAGGATCCGATCAGATCTGCCTAAAAAAACTGACAGGCAGCTCTGATCGCATCGTTCGTGTGAAAAGGGCCTAACAAAGTAAAATCTGGGTTTGTAAATGCATGGGGTAAAGGTATATTGTTTGTGTCTATTAAATAATGTATTTCAATTAAAATTTTTGTGCTTGGAGTTCAACCTTACCAAGATTTTTTACTAAGATCCTAATGTGCTCCTTTTCATCTGTTTGGAAAATGTTTGTTTTCCAAGATTTGCGCTTGGCATCATGACAACATTTTATGTTTATTTTTTATTTTAGCTATTGCAGATTTAGCTATTGAAGATCCTTCTGAAGTGTATGTAGAACTCCGCCTAGAGCCAGTCCTAGACATCCCAAATGAAGAGGCTCAGGAGAATGTGGCTATTCGTCCTGCAACACCTACTGGAGCTTTTGGTGAATCCAGCTTCTCTCTTAAACCTGAGGAGATTCCTTCAGATACTCTGCAAATAGCAGCTAAATTACCTCCCTTTGTTGCAGAGGAAGAGGTACTCTGTCCTCGCACGCCAGGACGAGATGCGGCATCTCATTTGGATTCTGAGGTCCCTCTACCAGCTGTCCCCAAAGTAGCTCTTACTGCACTTCCTTTACTCCCTCATAAAGATGAGGAGCCAGCAGTCCATCCTGAAAAGAACTGTGGGCATTTAGCAGTCACAAAAATGCTATCTGAGGAAGAGTTGCCACGTACACCAGGCAGAGAATTCTCTGGCAAGTCATCACACCTTGGGAAGTCACAGAGCACTGATACTGTCCCTGCTACGCCTGGTAGTGATGCACCTCTTACAGGTAATAGTCTGACTCTAACTTCCCCCCACATTCCTGGAAGCCCATTTTCATACCTTTCTCAGTCCCCGGGCATAATTAATAGCGGCATTCCAAGGACTCCTGGAAGAGACTTTAACTTTACTCCAATTTTCCCTGAATCTAATGCTATGTTTCCTTGCCACCCCTCAAACAAAAAGCCCTCAGTTGATGAACCTGATGAAAACTCATTTAAAGAACCAGCCAGTGCTTCCATAATTCTGAATAGTGTTCCTTCACCCATCCCATTTGCTAGTCCCCCAAGAGGGGATCTTCAGAAGGACAGTAGTTTAAATGTTGATGATCTGGAATCATCTGTAACTCCAACATACCTTACAGAAGATAAACTATTAGGTGAAGAGAGTGAATGTGAGCTCTCTAAAATGCATCTTCCTTCCATTGAGGAATCTTCACCCTCACCTACACTTCCTACAAGTAAAAGGAAGTCTGGGAGGCCCAAAAGGCCACCTCCTGCACTAGCAATAGAAGATAATGTTGGCAAAAACTCAGAAACCCTTCCTCTGGCTGCATTAACAGAAATTGCCCTGGGTAAGGGTGTGTTTGATCAAGCTAATGAAGTCTGTGGAATTAAAGATCCAGCAGCTGTTCCATTAGATTTCAGGGACGAGGAACACCCTAATATTCCAGTGTATGAAGCCATAAATCAGAAAGTCCCATTAAAGGAACTTGAGAACCAATGGAAGGAGGAGAGACGAGAAGGGGAAGACTATAGCAAATTGAAAAAACCTAACTGGAAGCCTAAAAAAAGATTTGATGAAATATCTGCTATTCCTTCTCCTGAATTTTCTCCACCCCGATCTCTCTTTAAGCCTCGCTCAGAGTTTGAGGAGATGACCATTCTGTATGATATATGGAATGGAGGAATAGACGAAGAGGATGTCAAATATTTGTGCATCACTTATGATAGGCTGCTACAACAGGACAATGGCATGGACTGGCTTAATGACACTCTTTGGGTCTACCATCCTCATATCCTTTACTACAAATTACCGTATATTAGTCTGTGATAATGAGGTGGAACATTAAAAGGTGCCGTGGCTTTTAACCACCTTAAAGAAGAGTTTTGGGCTGATTGTCATATATTTTCTTGCATTTTACTGTATGAGTAAAATGTATTCTCTCATTGCATTACATAAAGTTTTGTATACTGTATGATTGGTGTGGCCAAATTGCTCTAACAGTGGGCGAAAGGGGCATATTTAAAAAAAAAAAAAAGCTGAGCCTACTTCCCCTGTACTTAGCCACAGTCCTTTTTACCCACAAAACACTTTAATGATTGTGCCACAAGCAAGAATGTAACAGACATGTACACACCTCTGCACACTCAATTTAATAAAATTAAACTGTTCTATTACCTAGGCTTTTCTACTTACAGCCTGCCTTGAAGAACTTCAGGAGTAATGTACTTAGTGTGCAATAGTAATGAGCATAGAACGTAAAACACAGTGAGGGGAGTTTTTAAAACGGGAGCAGACAGAATCTGGAGCAGTTGTGCATGACAGCCAATCAGCTTCTATTTTCGGCTTCTTCAGTTAAACTTTAAAAATGAAAGCTAGAAGCATATTGGTTATGAAAGCTAGAATCTGATTGGTTACTATGCACAGCTGCTCCAGATTCTGGCTGTTCCAGTTTTGAACATTCCCCTTTATATCGCTAGTACATGGGGCAGGAGTACAGAATGCACAGCCACACAAATTATCCCCTTATCCCCAAGCCTTGATCTCCTTTAGTGTAGATCTTCCCTAATCCCCCTTCCCTAAGCACAACCCCCCTTTCCCAGCACAAACCCTTCAGCCCAGACTATACATCCCACTGTACCTTGCTGCCTGCAAGCAGGCATTCCTGTACTGACTCCACCAACTGAAACACCTCTGCTTAGCACCCCTGTAGCTCAGACAGAAGGCTCTTGGAAATGTTTGATAAGGTAGTGAAAATCCACAGGATATAGTGAATTTGTGTCAAGGAATTCAATGGAGTAAATGTGTGGATTTTGCAAAATGTAAGATTTCAAACAAGATGGTTTAGATTTAACCTAAGACTGAGCCAGCCGCCCCCACCCCCTCCATGGCCCAGCGCTCCGGTGAGCGCTGGAGGGGCAGAGCAGATAGGCTGTGACTAACATTCACCCCTCTTTGCTCAGAACGACGGGGAGAAATGAGCAATCAGCAGTGTTTGATCTCTAAGTTTTCAGCCTTAGGGATGGCGGGAGATAGATGCAGCATCAATGCGACCTAGGTTAGTATGATTAAAAAAATTCCATACTTATTTTAAATTGGATTGGTTGCTGTGGACAGCACTGATTCAGTTTTATTTACAGAAGACATAGTTTATGTACATGGGGTTTCTGTACAGAAGGAGAGACATCCAGTACTGCGCCAAAATTTAAAAAAAAGCTGTAAATTAAGAATATTTTCAGAAATAAAAGTGTTAACATTTTATTTTTATCAGTAAACAAAATGGATAGTAAATGTACAGAAGAGAAATGCAAATCAATGTTTAGTGTGACTACACTTTGTCTTCAAAACAGCATCAATTCTTCTAGGTACACTTACACACAATTTTTGAAAGAACTCGGCAGGTAGGTTGTTCCAAACATCTTGGAGAACTCACCATAGATTTCTATGGATGTACGCTGCCTAAAATCCTTATGTCTCTTCACATAATACAATAAAGACTCAATGTTGAAATCAGGGCTCTGTGGGAGCCAAACCATCACATCCAGGGCTCCTGGTTCTTCTTTACACTAAAGATAGTTCTAAATGACATTGGCTGTTGTCCTGCTGCAGAATACGTTTGGCGCTAATTGCACACCTCGCAAATTGTATGGCATGATAGATGTGTATCTGCCTCTATGTCTCAGCATTGAGGACACCATTGATCCTGACCAAATCTCCAACTCCATTTGCAGAAATGCAGCCCCAAATTTGCAAGGAATCTCCACCATGCTTCACTGTTGTGTGCAGACTCTCCAGCCCTTGGCAAGTAAACTGTGTTTTTCTACAGCCAAATATATAATTTGACTCATCAGTCCAGAGCACCTGCTGCCATTTTTCTGCACCCCAGTTCCTGTGTTTTCGTGCAAAGCTGAGTCGCTTAGCTTTGTTTCCATGTCCTATGCAAGAAAACATAGGAACTGGGCAGAAAAATGGCAGCAGGTGCTCTGGACTGATGAGTCAAAACTTTAAATATTTGGCTGTAGCAGGAGGCAGTTTGTTTGCAATAGGCTGTAGATCGGTATAATAATGCGAGTCTACAGGCAACAGTGAAGCATGGTGGAGGTTTCATCAAGGTTTGGGGCTGCATTTCTGCAAATGGAGTTGACGATTTAGTTCGGGTCATTGGTGTCCTCGATGCTGACCAATGCAGGCAAATACTTCTCTATCATGCCATACCATCACGGAGGCGTGTGATTGGCCCCAAATTTATTCTGCAGCAGGACAATGACTCCAAACATACAGGCAACGTCGTTAGGAACTATCTTCAGTGTAAAGAAGAACAAGGAGTCCTAGAAGTGATGGTTTGGTTCCCCCAGAGCCCTGATCTCTGCATCATCTAGTCTATCTGTGATTACATGAAGAGACAGAAGGATTTGAGGCAGACTATATCCACAGAACATCTGTAGTTAGTTCTCAAGTTGTTTGGAACAACCTACCTGCCGAGTTCCTTCAAAAACTGTGTACATGTACCTAGAAGAATTGAGCCTGTTTTGAAGGCAAAGAGTGGTCACACCAAATATTGATTTAAATTGCATTTCTCTTCTGTTCATTTACTTTCCATTTTGTTAATTAATAAAAAAGAAACTATTAACACTTCTATTTCAGAATCATTCTTAATTTACAGCATTTTCTTTCACCCCTGCCTAAGACTTTTGCGCAGTATTGTACATTAGGTGAAAATTTGTGTAATATTTTTTTGTAAGTGTTCTATGTTGGCTGGTCTATTTCTTTTTTAATTTGAAAAATGTTTCTGTGCATATTCCTTAACATTTCCCCACCAACCAGTGTTTTTTCCCCCAAAAAGAAGAAACGGGATGATGGACTTCGGGAACATCTTACAGGCTGTGCTCGTAGTGAGGGCTATTATAAAATTGATGATAAGGACAAACTTAAATACCTCATTAATAATCGCTCTTTGGCTGAAGAGCCTCTGAATGATACCCAGGTAGGTGATGCTTGTTACTATTTATAAAAAAAAAATGCTTTACACTGTAAATCACTAACAATAGTAAAAAGCCAAGAGCTGCTAAGTAATATAGAAGTGGGACCATTGTAAAATTTATTGATCTAAATTTACATTCCTGATTAAGAATTATTAGAAATTTGAAGAAAAAGTTATAAGCACTCAGCGACTGTCCTTTATATTGGTTACATTTTTTTTTCTGACCCATCCCATTCTTTCAGTGCCTTACCTGGACAGGATAACTGTAGTGAGGCTGCCATTCCTGATGATCTTCTCAAAATTCTAGTGGCCTGGCTGTATTTGGTTTTAAAACTGGAGTCTCAGACCCAGTTCATGCATGCAGATAAGAAAGTCAGCGTAAACTCTTAACAGGTTCTTTGGCCTTAGAAACCGTTTTTTATCTAGTATTTGGTACTCGCCTATTTTTCTTGAGTCAAAAATGTAATATGTAACAGATGTGTAGTAAACATGCACCTCTAATGCTCATTCTGCAAGTTACCTGCACACACTTTGTCAGTGACAGCTCTGTTTCACTACCTAGGGGAAGAGTATTCCTGCTCAGCCTCACACCTCCACCAGAGCAGGCTCAGAAAGAAGATCGGAACAACGCCGACTGCTTTCTTCCTTTACTGGAAGCTGTGATAGTGATCTGCTCAAATTTAATCAGCTGAAGGTATGCAACCCTTTGTTATTTCAAATATTTTATGACTTCCTCCTAGACTTCCCAGCTGAATAATGTTTCCTTTTTTTTTTTTCGATTAAATAAATATTTTGTCTATATCTTTCACACAGTCCGTATGTCAGTTTTTCAACCCATTTTTTTGCGGATGAAAAACGGACATAATGCATGTCAATGGGATTGCGGATGTCAGCGGATGGTAATCCACTGACATCCGATTTGCGTCCTTTGCGATCAGTTCCGTTTTTTGGAACGGAAGAGAACCCTATTTTTCTTCTGTTTAAAAAAAACGGAACGGACGCAAAAACGGATGTCAGCGGTGTCATCCGCTGACATCCGCAATCCCATTGCCATGTATTATCTCCGTTTATCATCCGCAAATGGATGGGATGATAAACGGACACGGATGACACAAGTGTCATCCGTGTCCGTAAAAAAAAAAGTGCTGGAGCACATCAAAAAACGGTCCGCCCCGTGTGAAAGGACCCTTAGTCTTGGTTCTCATCTGCAGTAGTAAAAGTCTGATTATTTGTAAAAGTCCATAATGCATGTAATGCAGTTGTGTTTTTATATAACAGTGGTGCGGATCACGGTCCCGACCTAAACCAAGTGACGTTCCTGTTCCGGACCGTCGACCGACAATCTGCATCTTCAGATCCCTGCTTATCAGCATTCATTGATGGCAAGGATCATTGTAAAGGGGCACTCTGATGGGCACACCTGATGTAAAGGGGCACTCTGATTGGGGCACCTGATATAAAGGGGCACTTGATGTAATGGGGCACGCTGATTGGGACACCTGATGTAAGGGGGCATTCTGATTGGGACACCTGATGTATGGGGGCATTCTGATTGGGACACCTGATGTAAGGGGGCATTCTGATTGGGACACCTGATGTAAGGGGGCATTCTTTAATTTGACAATTTTTATTAATTTTTATATACATACAAAAAAAAACAACTAAGACGAAAAAAAGAAATTTATAGGACACAAATACCAACACATATTGGTTCATTATGGTATCTGCTCTCAACAACCACACGGGAAGGTGAAAAAAAAAAAAGGGCCCCCCTTACAGAAAAGGGGGGGAGCATACCCCTAACCCAATCTCCAAAAAACGTTGGGGTGCAAAATATAAATGCCCATGTTTATCTGGTGTATACCAAATGGTCAAGTCACTAATGTGCATACGTGCCACCCGCCCAATTCTCATCAACCCCCACAACGGGGTGATGATGAGTGAACCAAAACAACCTCTATACCACTTAAATCATGAGGAATTGTGCACAAACCAAAACAAAAAATAACATGAGGAAGAAGGGAGCATGCCCCTATTATACTCATAAAATCATTGCAAATTACAAATAAATATTATTATAGTTGTGAATTAAATGGAATTAACTACACCGTTAATCCCTACAAAACAAACACAAACAAAAGACTGTGTATGCCCTCTGTATTATACGTGTACATACTACATAGTATATCTTTGACCAATGCACAGGACATTTTACACCAACCACGGACTCTGCTACTGTTTACAGCTCACTTTCACTCTCAACAACGGACGTCTATTCAGTGTTTAGCAGAGTGGATGCACGTAAGGCAGCTGGCCTGGATGGCATACCGGGACGTGTTCTCAGAGCATGCGCTGGACAACTGGCACAGGTTTTTACTGACATTTTCAACCTGTCACTGGCCCAAGCCACAGTACCAACATGCCTGAAGACCACTACTATCATACCAGTGCCCAAGCACTCAGCTGCTGAATACCTGAATGACTTTCGCCCAGTTGCACTCACCCCCATTGCTATGAAATGCTTTGAGAAGCTGGTCCTGAATCACCTGACTGCGGGTCTACCACCTACACTGGACCCACACCAGTATGCCTATCGCCCGAACAGGTCAACTGAGGATGCAGTTTCTACAGCTCTTCATTCTGCTCTCACCCACCTGGATAAGAGTAACACATACGTCAGAATGCTGTTCATTGACTTTAGCTCTGCATTCAATACAGTCCTCCCCACTGTATTGATCACTAAGCTCAGTGAACTGGGTATCTGCACCCCTATTTGCAGATGGATTCTGGACTTTCTCACCAACAGACCTCAATCTGTTAGGTTGGGAAACCAGGTATCCTCAACCCTCATTCTGAACACTGGCATACCACAGGGCTGTGTTCTGAGCCCACTGCTCTACTCCCTGTTCACCCACGATTGTGCTCCTCTGTATAAATCCAACATCTTTATCAAGTATGCAGATGACACCACCGTGGTCGGCCAGATCGAAAACAATGACGAATCGGCCTACAGAGAAGAGATTCGTAATCTGGCAGTATGGTGTGCCACCAATAACCTGACTCTCAACGCCACAAAGACCAAAGAGCTTATTGTGGACTTCCGGAAATCCAACAGCGGGAGACATCTACCAGTCAACATCAATGGAACCGAGGTAGAGCGAGTCTCCAGCTTTAAGTTCCTGGGAGTTCACATCTCTGAGGATCTGTCCTGGCAGCAGAACACGTCAGCTCTGGTAAAAAAAGCACAACAACGCCTGTACTTCTTGAGATGTCTCAAGAAATCTCATCTGTCCCCAGGGATTTTAACGAGCTTCTACCGCTGCATCATTGAGAGCATCCTGACCTACTCCATCACTGTATGGTACGGAGGCTCCACTGTGTGTGAACGTAAAGCATTGCAAAGGGTGGTCAAAACCGCTCAACGCATCACTGGCACTCAACTACCTACCATTGAGCACCTTCACCACAGTAGATGTCTGCGCAGAGCTCACAACATCATCAAGGACCCTTCGCATCCCAGTCATAAACTGTTTAACCTCCTTCCATCACGAAGGAGATACAGAAACTTGCGCACCAGAACCAGCAGGTTCAGGGACAGTTTTTTTCCATCCACCATCATACTACTGAACTCAACACTACACCGTTAATCCCTACAAAACAAACACAAAC
This sequence comes from Pelophylax lessonae, assembly GCF_965119305.1. Lineage (NCBI taxonomy): Eukaryota > Metazoa > Chordata > Amphibia > Anura > Ranidae > Pelophylax > Pelophylax lessonae. Next base: position 230,077,538 of record NC_138768.1, read on the forward strand.
AAAAGACTGTGTATGCCCTCTGTACTATACGTGTACATACTACATAGTATATCTTTTCACTTCTCAGTACATCTGCACTATATATATTTGTATGTATCTTTATCATTACGGTACATTCTGCCCAACATTTCACACTCATCTGTGTATGTAGTGTATGCATGTATGTGTGTATGTATATATATATATATATATATATATATATATATATATATATGTGTGTGTGTATATATATTTTTTAATTTGTAAATATGCTAGATGGTTATCTGCACTCTTGTACGACTGCTACATTTTGCCATTTCTGGTAGATGCTAAACGCCATTTCGTTGCTGTGTACCTGTACTATGCAATGACAATAAAGTTGTATCTATCTATCTATGTATCTATCTAAATACATCCCCGACACACCATTCTCAAAAAAAAAAAAAGGGGGGGGGGAATGAGAAAGGGAAAAAGAGGGAGAAGACGGAGGAGGGGAGGGGTCCAGACGGTAATTCTTCATGTTGTATTTAAGAAAGTTTCCGTACCAATGAAGTGCACCCATGGCAACCATCAGACTCTGGTCTCCTCCTCTGTGTTTTTCAAAGAGGATGTAAGTTCCTCCATCTTATGGATCTCTTTTACTTTAGAGTACCATAGCGCCAGAGTAGGCGACTGGGTTTGTCTCCACAAAGCAGGTATACACGCCTTTTGCAGCGTTCAAAAGTCTAAGTGTCAATGATTTTCTATATCTTTTTAAAGAGCTTTTCGTAAGATGAAGTAGACATAAAGCAGGGTCATCTTGAACCTCAACTGCAGTTAGCTGGTTGATAACTGAAGCAATTTTTGTCCAGAACGCCTCTATGGAGGGACATGACCAAAAAATGTGTAGCATAGTCCCTTCCTCCGATCCACAACGCTAACATCTGTCCGAACAGTTCTCATTCATTTTATGCAGCACCTCAGGGACTCTATACCACCTGGTGAGTATTTTGTATCCCGTTTCCTGGGATTTACTGTCCATAGAAGATTTATGGACTGTAGTAAAAATCTTATTCACCTGCCTGGGAGTCAGGGATACTGCAAGCTCACGTTCCTATTGACGTATAAACGGCAACTGTTGACCTTCTTGGTCCTCCGTCAGCCATGTATAAAATAAAGATATCAAGTGTATAGGCGGGGCATCTGAAATGCATATCTTTTCAAAAGGGATAAGTTACGTGGAACGTACCTCTTTTGCTGATATGTCTTAAGAAAATGTCTCAGTTGATAAATACTGAAATGATCTAGATCAATATCTGACCATGCTGTTATTTCCTCCTGGGTAGGTATATGGCCTCTCTGCCACACATCAAATATACGGGTTTTGCCAACCTGTGCCAAGCGTCGTATTTTCGCGTTCATACATCCTGGAGGAAATTCCGGATTACCCAGAATAGGTATCAGAGGGAAAGGAGCTGGGGCTATTTTAGGGTACTGTTGAATATGTCGGGTTTCTCGTATTGTCGCCCCCTATAGTGGGGTGTGAAAGAATCTTGTCCGTGGAAGTGTAAATCGACCACGGTGCTGGGGGGGTCAGTTGGCCCGTCTCACCGACTTCCAGTCCAACCCAACGTTTATTAGCCATATTACAGCTCCAATCCACTACCCGTGTCAGTGGAATAGCCCTATAGTATCGAAATGCATCCGGTAGCCCTATCGTCCCCTGTGATTTTGTCAAAGATAGGGTCTGTAACCAGATCCGCGGGGACCTATGGGTCCAAATAAAGAAGCGAAACATCGCCCTAATCTGTTGAAAGAAAACAAGGGGGATTGCAATTGAAAGGGCCTCCATTACATACAGAATCCTGGGTAAGATATTAATTTTAAGTGCATTACACCTGCCGAACCAGGTTAGAGTTAGTTGCTGCCATATCCTCAGGTCGGCTTTAATCTTCCCTAATAAAGGAAGAAATTTTTTCCTATATATATCCAACGGATCCGCTGTAATTTGGATCCCCAGGTATTTTAATGAACCCTCGACCCAATGAAACGGGAAGGATGCACGTAATTGAAGTTCCTCCTGTGAAGGCATAGAGATGCTCAACGCTGCCGACTTGGTAAGATTGATCTTATAATTGGCTAATGTTCCATATACTCGAAGTGCCTCCAAAATATTTGGAAGTGACACAGTTGGATTATTGATGAAGAACACAAGGTCGTCCGCGAAACTGCTGTTCGCCAACAACCCACATCCCTGCAATATCTGGTGATCTACGTATTGAATAAAGCAGGGGCTCATGTGTTAAAATAAAAATAAGAGGCGATAATGGGCATCCCTGCCTAGTGCCATTCGAAATTAGGAAATAGTCTGATCTCCAATCATTGGAACGTACTGCTGCTGAAGGGTTGGCATAGAGTGATAAGATATATATCAACATCTGTGGGCCTAGTCCAATATATGACAGGGTGGCCTCGATAAAACTCCAGGCCACCCTGTCAAAGGCTTTTTCCGCATCCTTTGAAAGCAACACCATTCTATTATGGGATTCATGTGCTGCATGGATAATATCTATTACCTGGGTCATATTATCCCTTGCCTCACGTGATGTTACAAAACCCACCTGATCAAAATGTATCAGGTGGGGAATGTAAGGCACGAGGCGGTTTGCGAGTATTTTTGCCAGGAGTTTTGTGTCACAATTTAGAAGTGAGATGGGGCGGTAGCTGCCACATAATAGAGGGTCTTTCCCCTCCTTGAGTATAAGGGTAATATAAGCCCTTAATGAGTCTGTGGGCAGCACCATCCCATCCTGAACATATGCCTTAAAAGGGGTTGTATTAAATGTGTCTTGAAGTATTGATAGTAAGGTAATGTAAACCCATCAGGTCAAAGGGGCTTTATGTGTTTTGGCCTGTGATATTGCAGCAACTAACTCTTTCTCTGTAATCTCTCCTTCCATAGCTAATGTTTGTTCCGCCGATAATACGGGCATTCCAGAATCTCGAAGATAAGATTCTATCTGCTCTAGTTTTTTTGCATGGTCCAATTTTCCTCCCCCTGGGGTCTGTAAATTATATAGGGAGTGGTAGAATGAGCAGAACTCACCTGCAATCGCCAACGAGGTATGCACCTCCCCACCACCCACCGTCTTTATGCGGGAGATATACGTTTGTTTCCTTGGACCCCTTAGTGCCCTTGCCAACATCACCCCTGGTTTGTTTGCAAACTCAAAAAAATTTCTTTTAGACCATATCAAACTCTTATTTGTGTTTTGGAAGAGGAGGCTATTTAGCTCCTCTCTCGCTCGAGTGAGAGGGGCTAAATGTTCGATAGCCAATGATCTTTTATGCTGTCTACTGAGATCTTCGATTTGAGAGAGCAACTCATTTACCTTTTTCTCCTGAATTTTTTTACGTTGAGATGCCAACCCCCCGAACCACACATTTGTGAGCCTCCCAAATTGTTGAGGGGGACAAAGAGTCATCCCTATTTTCCAAAAAATAATTGCCCAACGCCTCTTCTATTATTGCCCTAGTCTCTGGGAATTTTAGCAATGACTCATTCAGACGCCACAAAGCAGGTCTAGGTGGTCTAGAGTCCCAATCCATGCATACATGTGCCGGAGCATGGTCTGACATGGAGAAGTTGTCGATACAAGATGAGAGAACTAACGGTAAGTCCGACTGAGGGATCAAAAGGCGGTCAATTTGGGTATAGGCATTGTGGATCGGAGAATAAGTAAAATCTCGTACGCTCGGGTGCATTAGCCGTCAGGTGTCAACCAAGTTTAAAATAGAAAGTTCTCGCTGTAGGCGCCGCAACCGAGCATACACGAATACTTCTTTGAAGTATCCATGAGAGGTTCCAAGACAAAGTTAAAGTCTCCCCCATCACTAAATGACCTTCCTTAAATCCCAAGATAACAGGTATTAACTGCTGTAAAAATGCCAGGTGGTCTGAATTACGCAGGTAGACATTCACCAGTGTAAGTTTTGTGTGGCCAGTACTCCCCTTCACTAGTAACTATCTTCCCATAGGGTCTGCCAGTACCTCCTTGGATGTCCACAGAATCGCTTTGGAAATAAGGATACTAACCCCCTTAGATTTAGTGATGGGAGAAGGGGCATGATATGCCCAGGGAAAATCTCTATTACAGAGTTTAGGTAGGAAATCCTTCTTAAAATATGTTTCCTGTAAAAATGCTATTTGAGTATGGCAACGGTTTAAGTCCTGCAACAGCCGTGTACGCTTCTGTGGAGTGGACAAACCTCTGACATTAAGTGTGGAAATCTTACAGCCAGGATCTGTGCGTCTATGGGATCTCGATGTTATAGCTATCCCCTCCGCCTCCTCCCCCCCCCCCCCTCTCACAGGCCCAACCGAGGCCATGAGCGCAGGTAAGAAACAGAAAAAGAGGAGAGGAAAGGAAAAAAAAAAGGGAGAAAAATTATACATATACCCCCCGACCCTTGTATATACAATCTAACTAAAAAAGAAAAACTTTGCGCAACCAGGGGCATCCTACCGTGGGGTAGGTGTGATTGGCTGGCTCCGTGAGAAATCAAAACCCGAAAATTTAAATAAAAAGGAAAAAGAAAAGATTTCACCACTATACATACGGAGCTGTGAAATGAGCGGGCACACCTCTAATATGTAGGATGGGGAGAGAAAAAGGGGGGAAAAACCCCCCCACCCCCGGAAAAAGGCGGGGGAGGAGGGGAGGGGGGAAGAGAGAGAGGGAAGCAGAAGAAAAAAACCCCCACCCCCCCAATCACCCCCCCACCCACCACATCACCCGGCTCCCCGTCACTGACCAGCCAAATTCACCACTTGACCTTATAATTTAACCCTCCGTCCCCCGCTAAAAAAAAAAAAATAAATAAATAAAAGAGGAGGAGGGGGAGGTCACAAGCCTAATATAACAGCATTCCATTGTATTTAGCAGTCATCAGCAAAAAGGAAAAGTCAGCCCCCCAAAAAAAGGGGGGGCCCTAAGTCTATCTCCCATGTTCTGAGCAGACATCTCTGGGAGCCAGAGATCTTTACAAGTCCTGAGATGAAATAGGGGCTTCCTCTGTTACTGTCTCTGAACGATTTCTCAGACGGCGTTGAGGGCGGGTTAATGAACAGGTTGGTAAAAGTCCTCCGGGACCCCAACTTCCATAGACACCCAGCCAGTCAGGGACAGGAACTGGAGAGATCCCAAGAAATGAAAACAAATCAGGAAGTTGGTCATACCACCTTAGCACAAACGTCTTTTTATCTTGTATGACCACTAAATGGAATGGATGGCCCCAGTGATAAGTTGCCTTTACCCTGTAGATCTCCTCTAACAGAGGTTTCAACATAGCCCTCATCCGCAAGGTGTTATGAGAGAGGTCTGGTAAAAATCGCAATTGGGTTCCCTCAAAGTCCCATGGGCCCTGGTTCCAGGCGCGCCTTATGATCTCCTCCTTGAAGGCGTAAAAATGTATTCTAATTAAGACATTGCGTGGATGTTCTGTTCCTGTACTGCGTGGGGCTTTAACCCTATGAACCCTATCTATTTCGATAGGTTCTGTGAGCAAACGCTCCATTAATCCATTTATAATCTTCACCACGCACTCTTCGAGATCGGGGCCCAGAACAGACTCCGGTAGACCTCTAAGTCTAATATTGTTTCTGCGGTTACGATTTTCGCTTAAGTTGTAATATGGTAATCTGTTGTAGTAACAACTGTGAATGCTCTAACTCATAAATTCTAGAGTCAGATAGGGATTGTGCCTCCTCCACCAGTCCAACCCTGTCATCCACCTGATCCACTTTTAACTTAATAGAATTGATTTCACCTTTTAGGTTACTCACGATTGTGGTCGCCATGTCACTGATGTCTTGCTTTGTTGGAATGCGGGATACAAACTCCTTCCATTCTGTGACCGGCAAATATTGAGGTGATAAGGTTTGAAGAGCCTGTGTTGCCCCATGCTCTTCCATGGCTGAATCCTGAGGGGGAGAGTCCTGTGTGGGGAGGGGAGAATCTCCTATCTGATCCGTAGTTGTTTTAGGTGCTTTTTTTTGTTGTGAGGCAGAGCCTGCAGGTCCGGGGGTCGCGTCGGCGCCATCTTCGACACAGCTGCACAACTTTGTATGGCAGCGGGTCGTCTCAAAAAATATGCGGTGATGTCCGATCGCTTCGTGGTAACCCCCGGCTGTACTAGAGTTTGGGTTGCCGGCATGTAGGCTGCGCGCACAGGGGACAGGACGCTGACTGCAGAGGTACAAGCACCGCTCTGACTCACAGAACTCCGGCTTGCTGCGTCCTCACGCCGCCATTACCTAGCCACATCCCCCGTGTCACGTCGTAAGGGGGCATTCTGATTGGGGCACTCTGTTTTAAGGAGTCACTTTAATGGGCACATCTGATATAAAGGGGCACCTGATGTAAGGGGACATTCTTATGGGCACATCTAATGTAAACGGGCACCTGATGTAAGGGGACATTCTGATGGGCACATCTAATGTAAATGGGCACTATGATTGGGACACCTGATGTAAGGGGGTACTCTAAAGGAAGAACCTGATATTTTTGATAGATCTTGAATGGCTACAGTCATAGCACAAACTTGAGATTTGTATGAAAGAAAACTTTAGTTACTGAGTTTCCTTGAATTGTAATTAATTACTGCCATTCTATATTATGGAGGACTACTATAACTAAAATAAAGTTACTTTATATGAAAGTGGTATAAATGCCTGTACTGAAGAATGGGTAATTTTGACATACGTGTCAATTTTTAGGCTAGCAAGGGCTTAAGTGTTAAGTGGCCATTTGATTCGATGAGTTACTGGACAAGAATAAGAAGCACTGCTATACCCAACTGCAGAGTGGGGAAGATTCTGTTGGTTTTGTATTAGTGTGTGAATCCCATTTGGCGAATTACATCTTTCTTTCTTGCCCTCTTCTATTCACAAAAAAAAACTGACAGAGGTTCTAGCTCCTCCACTGGAGGGAGTGTTTTCGTTTATTTCTATGTCCCTCTCTTCCAGTTCCTATAACAATTTCACAAGAACTTAAGTTGGAGGTGGAGAAAGATTCTCACCAATGGGAATGCAGGCGATTAAAATCGGACAGATTTTCTAAACCTTACCAATTCTGTCCAAGATTAGAAAGATGTTTGCCTGATATTGGGCTTTAACAATAATACTTGATTTTGGTAGCTGTTTTTTTTTTTTTTTTACAAATAGATTTTTCTTTTATTAAACATATAAACAGAACAAGTAATTACAACTACATTACATTACTCTGCACAAGAAGAAAACAAAACAAAACAACAACAACAACAACAACAACCAAAAAAAAAAATATATATATTTTTAATAAGTTCCTACTTCTGTCATTATGGAACAGGTGAGATTGGCACGCCTACAGCATCAATCCAAGCTGACCACACTTTATCAAATTTTTTTGGGCAATTCCTACTACCGTATGTGAAACGGTAGAATGGAAGTGTCTTAGTAACGGCAGCTATCCAAGTTGATCGGGTGGGAGGTTCGGGTAGCTTCCATCGCAAAAGGATTTCTCTCCTGGCGTAAAACAAGGTATACATAATGCACATTTTATCGTATCTATCCCCTCCCACTTGTGTAAGGTTACTCAGTAGAGTTACCTTTGGGTCCAAGGGAATCGTAATGTCAAAAATTTCCCCAATAGTATCTGTCACGGCCTTCCAAAAGGTTGCCAGCTCCGGACATGACCAAACTACATGTATAAAAGTACCAATTCCATGCCCACACCTGGCACAGGAGGGATCTTTCATAGGATATATCCTAGCAAGACGTTGTGGCGTATAGTATGCTCTGTGTAAAAATTTAAGTTGTATAAATCTATCCCTAGCCGCTATCATTGAGGGGATATAATTATTAACCGAGTCCTCCCAATCTTCAACCGTCAGGTCAGGGATATCGTCCTTCCATTTATTATAGATTTTCTCAAGAGACCGACCATGATCTGTTGAAAGGATAGAGTATATAGCAGAGAGAGTTTTCCCTATTACCTTGAACGTTAACCCTTTCTCCAAAGGGTCTGATTCCAAGATAACAGGGCCTTGAAACTGAGCCCGCATAGCATGACTAAGCTGGTGGTAACGAAAAACCATAGTGGGAGGCAATGAGTAGGTATACTGGAGTGCGTCAAACCCTAGAAGTCTTCCATCTTTAATAACATGTTTCATAGTGACAATCCCTCTGGCAGCCCATACCTGGGGTTCAGGAAGTTGGTACAAATGTAATAGATTAGGATTACCCCACAACGGAGTGTGGGGGGATATATGTAGAGGTGTATTATATATCACCCGCGCCCGCGTCCATATCCGCAGCACCGTCTTCATCAGACTGGTTATTTGAGGATGTGCCCGTTCACCCCGGAAAACAAGATTACTAAGGGCCGCATAGGAACCCAGCAATGCTGCTTCTAGTGTAACTGCGGAGTTAGTTTTGGGTTGGGAAAACCACCACCGGACCGTCACCAGTACAGCCGCCCAAAAGTACAGCTTAAAATTAGGAAGCGCTAAGCCCCCTTTTGCAAGTGGAAGATATAACGTACGTTTTGCGACTCGTGGAATACGCCCGGCCCATACAAAGGTTGTTACCAAACTGTCTAATCTCGAAAAAAAGTTTTTAGTCATATCGATAGGGGAGTTACGAAAAAAATACAAAAATTTTGGAAGATAACTCATTTTTAATAAATTGATTCTACCAACTGGGGATAGGGGAAGCATGCGCCATGACGCACACCTTTTATTTAATTGTAAAACTAAAGGGTCAATGTTATTTTGTTGGTACACATCCAATGTTGGACCCACTTTGATACCCAGATACACCATGTCCTGTACCCATTTCAACGGTGTCTGAGTATCAATTAAAGGTACCGATGGATGAAGTGGAAAGAGGACAGACTTAGACCAATTAATACGTATACCTGAAAAATGATCAAAAATGTCGAATAATTGTAGGGCCCTATGTAATGGTAGCTGTTTATTTAAGAGATGTAAACGTATCACTGACAACTATGAATATATTCAATAAATTAACAAATTGTATTTTCAGTTCCGCAAGAAGAAATTGCGTTTCTGCAGGAGCCATATTCACGACTGGGGCCTTTTTGCAATGGAGCCAATTGCAGCAGATGAGATGGTTATTGAATATGTGGGACAAAACATTCGGCAGGTAAGCTTTTACCTGTAAGATGTTTCTGGTAGCAATTGACTGGTCTAGGTATGCATTGTTACCTATACCACTTATCTTTTTTTTTTTTTTTAGGTTATTGCAGACATGCGAGAGAAGCGATATGAAGATGAAGGGATTGGGAGCAGTTATATGTTCAGGGTGGACCATGATACCATTATCGATGCCACAAAGTGTGGGAATTTTGCTCGGTTTATTAATCACAGCTGCAATGTGAGTAATCTATTATGTGTTAACTAGACAGAGACTTAAACTAGAGAAATGTTGATTATTGAGATTTATTTATTATACAGCTGATTGGGTCTACCTAACAAAGGGTTATCAGATTTAAATGACATGTTGCATTACATAAAAGGGTATGGATAACATGCCCAAATATATTCACGGTATAGTTTTGTTTCAGTTTTTAAGAGGGAAGTGACACTGGGATTTAAAAAAGACTACATGAGCCATTTGTTTAGTGTGTGACTGGAGAGTTGCTCAGAAAGGTTACACCATGGTCAATTATATTATTCAGCCAATGACTGTGGCATTTGCTGTGAGTAGCAGTAGCCTTTAAGGTCATTTTAATGTGCTTTAGTTTATTTCTATATACCGTATATGCTTGTGTATATATAAAAGCACATATTTAAAAACCTTAAAAAGTAAGAAAAAAATTCCGATTGTCCACGGTCGTTACAGCTTCACTTTTAAGCACACCCACTTTGTATTGCAGCTATAATGAGATCAAGTTAAGGAAGGCTGCGCTCACACGTGTGATCAGCATCTTCATTTTTACAGGTTTTTTTTGAGCATTTGTACAGATGCTTTTGCTAGTTTTTGCTAGTTTTTGTGGGTATCTGAGGCTTCAGCTTTTTTTTTTTTTTTTTAATATATATTTTTGGACAAAATAAAGCTAGTTACTGGGTAATAAAATCTCACAATAAGAACATTTTCACTTATTTTTATTGGGGCCAGTAACACCTGCAGCTCAGAAGAACCTCATGTAGTTTTTTGGGCTACAAGCTTCAATTGAAACTGTGAACAGGTGCAGTAAAAAGCCTTTTTTTTTTGAGCGTTTTGTAGCTTTGAGCTACAAATCGCTCAGAGGCTGGACATTTTGATGTCTTGAAACATTTTGAGATGCAATGACATTTCAGTCTGTAATGCATGGTGCCCTTAGACAAGAACCTGTTCCTCCAGGGTGAGGAGCAATCAGTCATCTGCTTGTTGTGCACAGCTGAGTGGATCAGGCATGTGCATCAAAGGCTTTGTTTCATTGACTCCTCAAAAAATGTAAATATCTGCATATACATGAAGTTGCTCTTACCCCCATATGACCCTTACACCAAATGCTTACATTTATTACATTGCTTACTACCGTGTTGCTTTATTTGGCCACACTAACTATTCTACTAATTTTTGCTAAAGCTGTCATGGTAGCAATCAGATACACCTACTAACTAACACTTCACACACACACACACACACACACACACATATATATATATATATATATATATATATATATATGTATGTGTGTGTTATATATATATATATATATATTCACCTTTTATATCCCCTTCACTGCCAGGCCCTGCCTTCCATATTTTAACTATGGTGGCTAGATTATTTTTTTGTTATGATTTTTTGAATAAACCCCCTAAACCATCCATTATTTTGAAAGTGCAAGGGCTATAGAATTAAAGTGGATGTAAACCCCATTCATGAAATTTTACCTAGGCACAGCTATCTGTCTGTAGTGTTTACTTATTTCTCTTCAAAGTTCTAAGTCTTGTGGCTTTCCCCTGCTCTGTTCTTCTGTTATCAGCTCTGACAAGTTCTCCGTCAACTGAGATAAAACCAGACTGAATTTTGTGTCAGGTTGGGTGCTATAAATAGATTTAGCAGAGAGCTGGTCTATTCACAGCACAGCTCATCATGTTTCTTCCTATGTAGAGAGAGGGTGTGTGCCTTTCCTCCAATTAGCTGTCTTACAGTGTATGGCAAAAATCCACACCCACAGGTGAATCAGTAAGAGAAAATTCTAACTGGATGTGCTCGTTTTAAACAGTATAGAAAGCTGAAGACAGCACATATACAAGTAAAACTTATATAGGGAGATTTGTTTAATCTCTGTGTATCATTGGAGGTTGTTCACTTCACTGGGTTTATGTGAGGGTTTACATCCACTTTAAATGATAGTTCTATGGTCTACGTTTGTTTGTCCCATGAGAGTTGCGCATTTTTTATCAAAACTATATTTTTAGTTACAATAAGCTAAAATCATTATTAGTACGCACACGATATAACTTCAAAAAGGAAAAAGGATAAAATTGTAAATAAGCAACTTGAGCTAAATAGCTTGAGGCTGTCTTCACACCCACGTGGTGTGGTAAGGCATGATCCACATTTCAGCAAAATGCAGTGCCATCCATTCTGAATTGCTCTCCAATTCACCTTCCCAGCACACCTCAATGCCTTTGTGCTTCAGTGCATAACAATGCACAGATGGAAACCATCTGTGTTTTGTGGTATGCTACGTTAAGGGAAAAAAAAGGTTCATACTAGTGTGTTAGCACCAGCTTTTAAATTAAAAAACTGCCTTAACACAATGCACATTAAAGAGACACTATCATATCGCCTATTCAAGGCAAAATTACCCACTGATAACTTTCCAGCAATTCCCCTGCTGGTCCTTTCTCAAAATGCTTAGTGTCTGTATTTGTTGGAGCCTAGAGGCAGCAGTGAGATCACCCTAACCATGATTTGACATTACCTAGTAAATATTAAATATATATATAAAAACTTAGACACCAACTGTCAAGTCCAAATATCTTTGCGCTTTAGGAGGAGTCAGTCACTTGACCGCTATAGTATGGAAACACTGCTGCTACTTAACCACTTTACAACCGGAGGATTTTGCTGTCTTCCGTCCAGGCCACTTTTTGCGATTCGGCGCTGTGCGACTTCAACTGACAATTGCGCGGTCGTGCGACGCCGTACCCAAACGAAATTTACGTCCTTTTTCTCCCACAAACAGAGCTTTCTTTTGGTGGTATTTGATCACCTGTGCGATTTTTACTTTTTGCGCTATAAACAAAAAAAGAGCGTTTATTTTGAAAAAATAACAATATTTTTCACATTTTTTTATATGAAATTCCCCCCAAAAAAGATGTAAAAACCAATTTTTTTAAAAGTTTTTGGCCAATTTGTTTTATGCTACATATGTTTGGTAAAAAAAATCGCAATAAGCGTATTTTGATTGGTTTGCGCAAAAGTTATTGCGTTTACTAACAAAGGGAAAGATTTCTGTCATTTTTGGTGTTTTTTTTTTAACGCGTAATGGCGGCGATCTGCGATTTTTTTTGCGGGACTGCGACATTGCGGCGGACAGACCGGACCCCTGACTGACATTATTGACACTTTTGGGGGTACCAGTGACATTACTGCAGTAATCAGTGCTATATATATGCACTGTTACTGTAAAAATGACACTGGCAGGGAAGGGGTTAATTTTATTGGAGAGGGAGGGGTTAATGTATGCCTGGTGCTTACTGACGTGTAGGGGGGGAGGTGACTATGTGATTCATGGACAGATCGGATGTCCAGCTATGCTGAACAGTCCGATCTGTCACTCCCTGTCACTATGGAGATCCGCCCGCTGTGTTTACACACAGCGGGCGGATCTCCAGACTCGATCCCCGACGATCGGGTAAGAGCAGCGGCGATCGCCGCTGCTCCTCCCCTGGCCCGACTCCCGCTGTGAATGAAAACAGCGGGAGCGAGCCTCCGGCGGCGCGCAAGCGCCGCCCAAAAGGGGAGGAGTCCAGTCACGTTAATACTACGTGACTGGACGGGAACGAGCCACTCTGCCGCAGTACTATTACCGTGAGCGGTAGTAGAGTGGTTAAACAAATACTGGATAATATTTGGAAATACAAAAATGGAAAAGAAGTAGCGCATAAAATCACTATTAGATGACTTAAAGTGTAAAAAGCATGCTTGTCAAAGATACTGCTTGATAAACACTCAAAAACATGTAGAGAAAAGCAATGTCCTTAAAAGTCCATAAATCCAGGAGTGCGTGAAGTATATAAATGGATCACCATCCACCACCAGGTGTCACACCGATAGATAGCAGAAATGGCAACTCACCAGAAAACGATGCTCAAGTGTTCTCACACCAGAGCAAACTGAGCAGGGATACCATACAGATGTAGGGAATACACGCATGGAAGACCAGAGTCACTTCACCACTGCCGCATAAAAGTATCCTTCACACACTTTCCTCAATGTAATGGTATTATGGAAAAAGAGAAGGGCTCCAAATAGTGAAGTACCGTCAAAACACTTGCTTTATTAAAACATAAAAATTTTGCACTCACATGTAAAAGCATATGGGTAGGCATTGAATATCATGTCTCCGGTCAGAAAGGAAGCCTATCTCGTCCAGTGTACTGGGCTAACTCCACGCCAGCCCAGTCCCTTCCGGGTAGCTCCTCTGCCGTGTCCCGTGATGTCGGATGTGTCGTCAGGTCACGCCCCGACCGGTTTCGTCATGTCCGACTTCAACTGGAGGCGCGACCTGAACGACAACATCCGGCATCTAAATAGCCCTGCTGGAACGCTCTGCGTCCAATCGGCAATGAGGTAAGTAAACCGGAAGTGAACCAGCTGCTAAACCCATTACCTTATGCTACCCTATATATAATGTGTAGGCAGCAGAGGATCACTGGAGAGATATGCATTAGCGGTTAATAGGGAGGTGTTTCTTTTTAGTGACATGGGTGTGGTGACAGCATCTCCTAATGTACATTTGGTGCACTGCACTGGACGTATATGAAGGGTGTCTTACTGCTTCCTCCTAATTAAGATTATTCTAATATAAACCCCTTTAGGGCCCATTCACACTTGTGCTTAGCAGTAACATGCGGTAAAACTCACATCTGCAATGTACATCCCTATGTAAGGTTGCTTTAACTGACATTGTATGCAGATGAAAGGTAACTCCTTTGATCTTCATATGAATTAAATAAACACTGTTATTTGTATTTTGAGTCTGAGCAGTGTATCCTAACACTATTCAGAGGCTCTGTTTTTGACATCACAAACAGATAAAAATTTCCTAGAACACTTACCAGCTAACCTACAAACAAAAGAAAAAGACCACTCTTAACACTTCACGCTAAAAACAGTGGTTTCTCTTTCGTTCATTGACAGATACAGCTCCTGATTCTTCTTAACCATTGGGTTATACTGCCCCCTACAGGAGTAGGACACTAGGCAGGAAAAAGCTTGACCACGCCTGTGGGCAGTCCCAGGGGGTATACACCCACACCAGCTATAGGCACTCAGTTTTGTTTCTGCCTAGTCAGGAGTAAGGACCTAGTTCCTTGCTGGGATCTCTGGTCCTGGTATTTTTTTTCCTGTAAATGCAATTTCTCCTATCTTTGTTATTTTGTTCCTGTGAGAATCTACTATCAACTACCACATTGGGCAACGGATTGGATAATCTAGATCCAGAGGGTCACCCCAGTCTAGCCAGCGAGCGTGCGCAGGCCTCAGCTCCGCGCTAGGTCAGCCGCGACATAGCCCCACTGGGCGGGGGCTGGCCTGCGAGTTAAATGTCTCACGAGTGTGTATACGACCTGGCCTCGGCCATATACGCATTGTTCCTCCTGGCCGACAGCCAGCCACATCCCGATGGAGCGGTGGTCTGTCATGAGCGGTGCCCACCCTGTTCCTGGTATGGTAAGTAGCTGGTCCCCGCCCCTACCCCTGGAGGGTTTAGTGGATGGACGTGGGCCCCTCCCTGGAACAGTGGGACCCCTAAGTTCCCCTGCCCCCTCCCAGCCCTCTAAAGATTTGGTGGTCCCCGTGGGTCTTCACACCCTGAGTGCTCAGACAATGAGGATGTTTCCTCTGCTCCTCTAGCCGTGCATGAAAAGAGACTGGTGGATGCACTGATTGTGTCAGAGCGAAAAATTTTAAACATGGCAGAGAAGCTGCGTTGGAGGTGCAGGTCCCTTATGGCACCACAGGTCCTCCACTGTGGTGGGGGTGTTTCCCTTTCTCGCTTACTTTGACAACATTGTCACATAACAGTTGAGTTGTCCAAATCGCACCCTAAGCAATTTGCTATGTGGTATCCTTGTAAGTATTCTCTGCCTAATAAGTGGACAGTCCCACCTGTAGTGGACTCGCTGGTTTCCAGGTTAACTAAAGCTACCTTCCGGTTGAGGAGTCTTTGGCCTTTGAAGATCCGGTTGATAGCAGAGCTGAGGCTCTGGCCCGTCATATGTTTTACTATGGCTGGTTCGGCTTAGGCCGGTGTTTACTATTGCCCTGGTTTCGCAAACACTGACGAGTGGGCTAAACTTTTACGCCAGGACCTGGAGGGGAAACGACTTCCCCCTGCCTTTTCGGAGCTGGCGGATCAGTTGATCCAGGGGCTACAGCTTATCTGTGATGCCTCTTTGGATGCGGCTCCTTTGATTTTTGGCTGTCTGTATTAGTGGTCCTTTAGAGTCTTATCTAGCTGACAATGCTGGTCTGTGGACCAGACTTCTAAGAAGGCCCTATCTGATCTCCCCTTTTTGGGGAATCACCTTTGGAGCTTCCTTTGACATCATTAGTAGACGTGGGCCATTCTTCTCGGCTCATGAGGCCTTTTTTCATCCCTCAAAGGATAAAAGTCCTTCAGGGCCTTCCAAGAGGACCTGGTCTGGCAAGCCACGACTTCCAGACTTGCAGACAAGGCTTCTTCTGCATGATCTACAAGATCGAGTTTGTCTTTTCCTCCAGAAAGGTTCTTCCCTTCCAACCTGCACTTGTCCCCAGATCGCTTATGGGGTCACTTTGGGGCAGTGCAAGACTTGTTACTGCATGGGGTGTTTGTCCCAGTTGCGGCTTCGGAATGTTTTCTGGGGTTTTACTCAAACCTTTTCACAGTTCCCTTGAAAGAAGGCAAAATACGTCCAGCTCTGGACCTCTAGGCGCTAAACTGCCTTGTGCGGGTACAGAAGTTCCGAATGGAGTCGATTAACACAGTAGTGGCATCCCTATATCTGGGGGATTTTCTCACTTCTATCGACATCAAGGATGCCTACCTTCACATTCCAATATGTGCCGGTCACCAGTGCTTCCTCCGCTTTGCCATGGATTCTGAACCTTCAGTCTGCTCTGGTTCCATCCACAAAGCTGGATTATCTGGGTGGATTCGGCCTCAACCAGAGTGTTGCTTCTTCTGGAAAAACTCCAGAAATTGCAGGAAGCAGTTTTAGCTTGTCCAGTAGACAGTCATCCCTCCGTGCTTGCATGCAGTTGCTGGGCCTGATGGCGTCTACCTTTGAGGCGGTTCCGTTTGCACAGATCCACATGAGATCTCTGCAAAAAGAGATTCTGGTGAAATGGGACAAGAATCCACGGTCTCTAGAGGTGGCTTCGTTCTCTGGCACTTTGACAGGGAAATCCTTCTCCCCCTGTACTGGGCGGTTGTTCCCACGGATGCCAGCCTGTCCAAGTGGGGAAGCGTCCTTGGCACAGCTTGTGCTCAGGGATTCTGAACTCGCAAAGGGTCCAGATTGCCGATCAATGTACTGGAACTCCGAGCGATCGGTCTTTGTCTGGATCATTGGACAATTCATCTTCAGGTGTGTCCGATACTAATTCAGTCGGACAATGCCATAGGCAGTGGCCTATGTCAATCAACATGGGGGCACAAAAAGTGTCCTGGTGGATCGGGAAGTAGCCGGAATTCTAAGGTGGGCAGAGCGATCGTTCCAGCCCTCACTGCTGTACACATTCCATGGAAGGTACAGAGGTTTGTGGCATAGTCTCGGGATCCTCTGGCGATGTCGCAGATCCATTAGTGGCTCCTTGGCGTCAATATCGTCTGATTTATGCTTTTCCCCCTCTCAAACTTCTGCCAAGACTCCTGTGCAGGATCGAGTCAGCAAGGGGATTTTAGTCTTTCTAGTGACTCCAGACTGGCCTCGCCAGTCTTGGTACGCTGATCTGGTACGGCTGGTCGCCGATGGTCCTTGGAGGCTTCCTCTCAGGGAAGATCTGCTTTCCCAAGGGCCAATCTTCCATCCTGCTTTACAGTCGCTGGTTTTAATGGCTTGGCTGTGGAAAGTCAGGTGCTGAAGGATAGATGTTTGTCTGAATCTGTGATTTCCACGCTGTTAAACGTTAGAAAATCTACCTCTGGGAAGATCTACCTTCGTACTTCGAAGACATACGTTGCGTGGTGTGAGTCTTTTGGGTTTCTCCCCCGCTCCTTTTCGGTGGCTCGGATCTTGGCTTTCCTCCAACAGGGGGTTGAGTACCATTAAGGGCCAGGTTTCAGCCTTAGCGGTTTTCTTTCCTTGATGCGTATCTTTATCCAGGAAGCTCGACACTTGGTTTCTCCAGTGCGGTCTCCATTACCGCTGTGGGTCTTCAAATTGGTGTCGTCAGTTATCCAGGAATCTCCTTTCAAAAATATCGGGAGGTTCCCCTGCTTATGTTGTCCCAGTAGGTGGCCTTTTTGGTGGCTATTAATTCTGCATGCAGGGTGTCTGAGCTGGCAGCGTGGTCTTGTCGTTCACCTTACCTGTTGGTTTACAGACCTAAGGTGGTTCTTCGTCCCTGTCCATTGTTCCTTCCAAAGGTCATCTCTGACTTCCATTTAAATGAAGCCGTTGTGTTGCCTTCCCAGGCCTAAACATCCTAAGGAAATTGCTCTGCATTCCCTGGATGTAGTTGGGGCAATAAGGTTGTACCTGGCAGCTACAGAGTCTTTTAGGGAGTCAGACTCACTATTTGTACCCACGGTTGGACCTCAAAGAGTTGGCCGCTTTTGCTGCGACCATTTCCAGATGGATCAGACAGACAGTGATTCAAACCTATTCAATTAGGGGTCATTTTCCTGCTTTCCCTGTTAAGGCACACTCTACTTGGGCGCTTAGTGCCTCTTGGGCCTTCCATCATCAGGCATCAGTGATGCAGGTTTGCAAGGCAGCCATCTGGTCGTCTGTACACACTTTTACAGAGCTTTATAAAATGGATGTTTTGGAATCTGCGGATGCTTCCTTTGGCCGCAAGGTTTTGCAGGCTGCTGTTTAGAGGACCTGGTCCTCTTTGAGGGTGTATTGTTTTTTTTTTTTTGAGGGTGAGCTCCAGTTGTTCTGGTTGAGCTCCATGTTACCTGGTTCACTATGGTTAGCCTTGGGATCTGTTCTTTTCCCACCCCTCATGTTTGACACTGCTTTGGGACGTCACAATAGTTAAGAAGAATCAGGAGCTGTTTCCATCAAAGAAGGAAAGAGAAAATGGGATTTTTGACATACCGGAAAATCCATTTCTTTGACGATCACAGCACCCTACCCCTCTGTGGAGTGGGCTTTCTTCTGTCACTGCTTGTAACAAAACGGAGTGCCTATAGCCGAGTGTGGGTATATACCCCCTGGGACTGCCCATAGGCGTAGTCAAGCTTTTTCCTGCCTAGTGTCCTACTCCTGTAGGGGGCAGTATAATCCAATGGTTAAGAAGAATCAGGAGCTGTGTCCGTCAATGAACATCAGAAAAATGGATTTTACGGTAAGTCAAAAATCCCATTTTTAGTTGCACACATTTGCAAATATGTGGATGCTGCAGTCCATACACCAAGGCTCCTCTGTATTCTGTATACTAACTCTATATTTTTCAGAGTCTCCAAGTTGGAGCACATATAGCAGTGGATAAATGAAGGGAAGGTTTGCCTGGAGTGAGCCCACTCCTCCCTAAAGGCACAGGGACACATTAGATGCCCAACAAGAGCACAATGGCAGCTGAAAAGCAATGCAGTGCCCTTCCATGTGCACCTTGCTACAGAAGCTAGTTATAAATGTGGGGTGGTTGTCATCATTTTGTAAAGCTTGTTTGCTGGATTTTGGCATTGGAACACATTGGATATCTTTTTAGCTGCTATTGTGCTCTTGCTGGGTGTCCAATGTGTCCCTGTGCCTTTAGGGAGGGGTGGACTTCCTCAAGGCAAACCTGCCCTTAATTTATCCACTGCTCTATAAGCTTCAACTTAGAGTTGGGACTGCAGTACACAAAGAAGCCTTGAAGTAGGCACTGCAGCTTCCATATATGTTTGCAAAAATTTAAAAACTAAAATGTTTTTAACATGAATTGTTAGGGTGGGTTTTTTTTGTGTTGTTGTTTTTTTTTTTTTTTTTTTTTTTTTTTTTTAGCAAGGTAGCTAGTAAGCATGGTGGAACATTTGCCTGTTTGTGATGTAATTTGCCATTCCATAGGCATCTTGCAGCAGAGGCTGGTTTTAAATTGGGGTGGTTGCCTTCTTTCTGTATAGCTTGTTTGCTCTGTCATTCACAGCACCTGCTACTGTCCCTGCTGACTACAAGTCCCAGCTGACGTTTTTACAGCTGGTAATTTTGCTGTTAAGAGTCAGGGAAGGCAGCAGGAGGGGGAGATGGACCGGGATGCTCCTCTGCTGCTGCCCTGGCACAGTACTAAAACCAGAAATGTTCATTACTGAGCACTACCGAGTTTAGGTAATAAGTTCTTGCTTGCTGGAATGACCATGAGCTTACAGCCTTGTGAAATGCAGTGGATGTAAGGGTTACTAACCCTTATGTCCGTAGCATAGTAGTAAAATGGCTATTGGAGGAATCAATTACCTCACCTACCTTTTTTTAATAATTTCCTCCTTCAAAGCATTATGTTTTATTTACCTGCTGCTTTAGGTAAGGGTCCCTGACCCTGTGATATGCCTTTTGAGTTTATGATAATGCAGTGTGCCTATTCACATTGAGCCATGATCTCATTAACTGAATATGGGTAGCCATCTGTTTCCGGCCTGGTGAGAGTTAGTTCATACTGGTGTTCAGTCTGTGCTCATGTGGGTTACAGAATCTCAGTAACATTAACGTTAAGAGTCCTTTATTGAAATAAAAATGTAATTACCAATGGAGAGGGGGGAGCTCACATGTGAAGATATTGATCTAATATACCCCATGCTCATTTCTCATACCATCACTTTTGCAGCCCAATTGCTACGCAAAGGTCATCACTGTGGAGTCCCAAAAGAAGATCGTCATTTACTCCAAACAGTATATCAATGTGAATGAAGAGATTACATACGATTATAAATTCCCGATAGAGGACGTTAAGATCCCTTGTCTTTGTGGAGCAGAGAACTGCAGAGGGACGCTGAATTAACCACCCATCTTTTCTTTTGCACCTTTCAGCTATAGTGGACGGCAGGATATAGGTGTAAGTTGCACTTTTGCCAAAAAAAAAGTTATAAAAGAAAAAAAAAATGAATGGTTTCGCACTTCTCTTGGGCTTTTGAGCAACAAGAGCACATGTACATTAAGACTTTGCTTCTGATTGTATGGATCCTGGTGTTTATTTTTCTTTTCCACTTCACTGCGGAGAAAATAAGTTGACTGTCACCGAAAACATATACCAGTGGAAAGCATTTTCTAAGCCGACCTTGTTTCTTTTTGGAGTTAACGCGGTACCTTTTCCCCTTTTTGTCATAAATGCTGCTAGTTTTCTTATCAGGTGATCATCATTAATATGAAGAGGAGATGCTGTAATGGTATCCATTGGAAGACTGATGTTACCTTTTGGCTTTACTAGAAGGGATTTTTTTTTATCTAAAGCTATACCTTTGTTAGATGACATTTTGCTGGTTACTGCAGGTCCCCTAAATATGGGTGTTAAGCTGCTCCTTGATGCTCCCTGAATTCCTCAGCACTTTTAATTTAAAATGAAATGTCCGATATTTTGAAAGGTAAAAGTCTTGCCTAAGAGCAAATACCAAAGGATGCTATTACTATTTATAAACCATAAAATATTTCTCTCTGAACTTTTGTTACAGGGCTTGACCTTAAGGACTAAATCCTGCTAAGTCACCCTGTGCAATTAACATGCCCTTACTGGCTAAGGAAGCACTCTATTTGGACGGGGGATGGCATCTGGCAAGGCTTAGACCAAAGGTCCAATACCATTCCTGTGATATTTGTTCTTAGTCAGGACATTTATTTTTTGTTTAAAATATTCGATGGGTTTGCTCCTGCAGGGCTGCTGCATATTGTACTGTGCACAGTCTGCACCAAAGTACATACCTGTGTTTGTTGAAGTGCCCTTCATTGTTGACCCATAAACAGTGTTTTATAGTCTGTGTTCACCATAGAGATGACTAACATGCATAATATACAACCTAATGCCATTAATGCTCTAGACTTTAGTGGGTGTCTAGCTGCATCCGGGAGTACGCTGCTAGCTGCCAGTTTGCACTGGTCCTGAAGATTTTAGAACAGTCTCCACTTCTGGGAGAAATCCAGTCATCCTTTCGTGTGTTATCAATAATTCCTATTCTCATTCAGCAAAGACCATTCTTCTCTCGGCATCTTCTTCTTTTACAACACAGCCTATTTATTCAATCACTGTTCTGTCTATGGAACGTGCGTTTTCTAACACATGTATATAAAATATAAAAGGGTATTTGAGGAGTGCACTGACCAGAGAACAAGCAGCTAAAATAAATAAATCTTTCTGGTCAGCAGTTTGTCCATGGTCCAGGGTTGGTAGATGGGCTCTTTTCCCCCTCCCTAAATTGGGCAGCTGTGCACTTTCACGGTAGTCTGAAAATAAATAACATGGATAAATGCAAAGAAATGTCACAAATTGGACATTTCCTTAAGCCTAGTACACACCATGAGTAAACAGTGCTCCGGTCAGAGCCGCTGTACTTACAACCCCGTTGGGCTGTTGGTGATATTCCAGTATGTACATCCAACAGAAGCCAACCGAATGGCCGGCTTCTGTCGGATCGGCTGTCATACACATGGGCCATCGCATGTGTACTAGGCTTTAGTCCACATATGTTGTTACAGCATCTGCTGAAATATCTAAATTTAATTTAACTGCCTTCGTGCTGTTTGTTTAAAATATAGATAATGTTGCACTTCAGATTCTCAGAAATCGTTTTTTTATAATAATTTTAACAAAAGGCTTGGTTACTAATGTTCTTGTACATTAGAGCCTATGCCAAATCATGCATTCATCTGGATGTAGCTCTTCTTGCCTGTATATAGTAGGGTTAAGGCTCATGCACACAGACCAATAGATGCATTTTTGCAGACCAGCCTAATGTACACTGGTGCATACATGTACACACACCATGTTACAATGCAGTGAGCCGACTATTTCTACTGTAATGCACTACAATTCAGTCCCGTGTTGTATGTGCACATCAGCCTGCATACACCATAGATGTGAAGGGGGTTGTCATGCATGTGCTTTTCAACATGGTATGAGCACTAGGCATCAAGCTGCATTATAATGTCCCTGAGTTTATTGGTATTGTCACTGGGGCACATCAGGCTTTATAAGAAAAATACTGTCTTGTAGCTTTCTAATGAATGTCTAGTAGGCAGTGGCTGCCTTCTTACATGGCAGAAATTTTAATGTATTTATTTTAGCTATACACTGCTGCCAGTATTAAAGAAAGATCCATATAATGGACTAGACAATAATTTAAGCAACTGAAATGGCTTCTGTGAAACTGTTCTGTTATAGGAATTGAGTTAAGTGTTGATTTTGATATAGAGGTTAGTACAGTAACTGGGTGGCTTGATCAGTGTATACCTACCTAGCAAAAATGAATTGCAGTGTGGCGCTAAGAACAGCTTGCATTTATCTTTAATATTATTGCAGCTCATATTCTTATCATTTGAGTACAACAACTTGTTTTTTTATGTTTTCCGCAGTCCACTGACAAAATTAATCATGTTGTTTAGTGTCATAGCGTGGGCACTTGTGGATATCAAGTGTGATTTCCTTCTGCCTGGAAATGAATTCCTCTATTTGGGTGCAGTTTTAGTGATTACTGTTCAGTTGCCTTGTTAGGCTGGGTTCACATATATGCGAATTGGATGTGTTTTTCACTGCATCCAATTCACATAACATGTGAGTGTAGTTCAAATCTCCTGCGCTCGAGTCCAATAATGGGAAGGAAGAGGGAAGTTCCCAATAAAAATGGATGGGTATGACTGAAGGTCTTGCTGCCACCTCTGGACCAAGGGTATCCAATACAAACTTAAGAAAGATAACCAAAAGAGGGGTGCACCGACCTAGTGCATTACCACTAAAAACATATATTAAAATAGTAAAATGCATAAATTATACTCACAAAAATAGTGTGATAATACACACATATCAACAATTCTATAAATAGGTGAAGATGTCTCAAAGGTGGCCAGGCACTGCGTAATGCTGAACGGCGTGCGGTGAAACGCACGGAGCTGCTGTGGCTTAGGCTGACGCTTTTCGAGGGCGAACCCCCTTCGTCAGAGCCAAGAAGTACTGCTGCTGCACACTACACAGGTGGGGGGCTAAATGGAGGCTGGCTTCACCCACTCCGGACCCGCCACATAGGGGGCAAAGGTCAACAGGCGGGGGATGATAGAACCAACTAACCACGGCAGCAGGATCCGCCCAACCCCCCAGCTGTAATAGGTAGGGGCAGCTGCACTGATAATACACAGCCTCTAAAACATTTATCGGGAAAGCACAAAAAAGAACTGGTGATGTCAACAAGGTGACGTTCATAAATACAGTAAATACAGTAAACGCAAATAAAATGTGTGTGTATATATATATATATATATATATATATCACATTATCTGTATGTACTGAATTTATGAACGTCACCTTGTTGACACCACCTGTGCTTTCCGATGAGTGTTTTCGAATTGTTTGTGTGTATTATCACATTATTTTTGTGAGTATATTTTATGCATTTTACTATTTTAATAAATGTTTTTATTGGTAATGCACTAGGTCGGTGCGCCCCTCTTTATGTTATCTTTCTTCAACATGTGAGTGTAACCTGCTTTAAATGAAGCCAGTTTACACATGTCCGGGACGGCTGCGTTGGCTATTTAAAAAGGATCCTGTGCAGTTCTGGGTCCAGTTCAGGTGCAAATTCAGGGAAAAATTTACACCTGAATCGCACCTAAACCTGTACATACAAAAGCACAGGACACCGAACTGCAAACCTCAGCCTGACCTGTGTGAACCCAGCCTAAAACAATGTCAATTCTCCATTTTTTTAACCCCTTTAGTAGTTCAGTTGAAAAAAAAATACATTACCTTCTTTCACTTGTGACTCCTGAAACAACCAGTCACAAAGTAGTATGGGGATGGCTGGCATTTGTTTAGTGAGCCAGTAAGGCTGATTTATGAAATGTGTCATTTTCATGCTAGCATTATTTAACTTCAGATATCCAATCGGGTTTCAAGGAATTGGCATTTTTGTTTTCACTCCACTGAAGCAGTTTGACTCTGTTAGCAGAGAATCCCAGCTATATCGAAGGGAAATGAACAGCTTGATAGAACATTTTTAATGAAAATCTTCCTAATTGGTAAGAGATTTTCCCATTTGCAATGCAGTACTTAACTAGTTTAGGTTTTAGAAAATGCAGCATATTAGAGATGTTTTACACTAAACTAAAAATATTCTCTAGCAGAGAGCTCTCACTCAGTTTTCATGGAGTGTGTTTTATCACAGACCTTTAACCCTTGAATGCACGGCATCACATCTTAGACATGTTTAGATTGCTTTCTTCACTTAAGTGAATTCTATGATCAGAATGGTGGACATTACATGGATCTTTATGTAAGAAGGAGTATGATTCTCTATACACTAAAATATTTTTTTCCATGTATGTTTGTTGACGTGAATGGAGCATTATATGTTTTGCATTCGGATTTTACTTACATCTGCATCAAAGTGATCTAGTATGACCTGGATAATTTAACCCTACATCCATCACACCAAGCCCCGAATTCGGTCTTTTGCCAGTGGGTGTTTTCTGTAAGGGCACAGTGTTTATGTATGGGAAAGAACAGTTCAAATGCAGTCCTACATTATCTTTATAAAGGGGAAGCCCTTTCTGTGAATTTATATTATTACCAGTTTGAATTTGCAGTTCTGTTTAATAGATCTGCATCCCAGTAGTCTGTTTGGACCAGCCAGAGTAGAGCACAGCATGACACATTCTTAATATTTATAGTAAATGAACATTTATTCCACTCTAGGTTTCCAGCATACAACATTACAGGTGATAAAAAAATAAAAAAAGTGTTTGCTTAACAGGACACTTAACCTAAAGCACAACCTAAGGTATCGAGGAAATTTATAGTTTGTATCTCTAAATATTTCCATGCCTTAGCAGCATTTTTAGAAATTCCAGACTGCGTATTCTCTGTGATTTAATGCTCTCCGCCATTTTAGACTTGCAAGAGTTCATAAACTGCAAGCTGTAACTTTACATTCAATTACACCTCTGCTTGCTTGTAGCAAAACGCTAACCCTTTCACAGTAACATTTATATTTCTACTTTATAGAAGTACAAAACTTTGATTTAGATTTTTGTCAACGTTCTAAATAACTATGCACACAAGCAGCTCCACTTTACATAAAGGTTTACAATACTATAAACCACTTTGTGCTACTTGAGCTTTCTTCCCATACATACTGCTCTCCACTGTTAAAAAATATGATTCAGCTTATAGTGACGTTCGTGTCTTCCAAAGATTATTTATTCATCAAGAGCTGTACAATAAAGTATTACTGAATATCCCCAGTATACCTTATGTACCTGCCTTGAGAGATGTTACATTTCCAGATGAATTCTCACCTGCTTCTTAATGACCTCACACTCAATTCACTTCTGGCCAACATGCATTCTATCATGTGTATATCAATAGTCATGATATGGAAACCCTGTGTGACTCTAAATACCAGCACTTGCTGCTATTCTCAGCACTCAGTGTCTGACAAGCTTGCAGTGAATTCTTACTAGCCTATACAGGTAAACGGTAAAATATTTCATTTTTTTTTAGTTAATTAGGCAAATTGTCAGTCTAGATTTTCTAAGGGTAAATATTGCCTTATTTAAACTTGGGTTTGGGGGGCAGTAAAAATGCACTTCTGAGCCGTGTCTTTACAGCCCACCAACTGCTCACCCTGCAAAGGCAAAGAAGGGGGGAGTGCAGTTGCAGATTGCAAGTGGGGAATTTGAGGGGTTAAAACAGCCTGTCAACTGGTGTCTGAAGAGCTTGCAACACTAGTATAAACTAGCCCTTAAAAATTGACAGCCCCTTCCTAAATTGGGAACACATTCATGAGATTTAAACAGCGCGTAATGAATTTGTAGGTTTGTTTGAATAACACATCCTTACGGTGGTTGTAAACACTCTCATATACCTAGTGAAGTGAATAGCCTCGGATGATACGCAAAGAGGAAACAAATCCTCCTATAAAAGTTTTACTTGTTTATCTACAACCCTCTCTTCCCTACATCCCTGAAGTGCTGAAAATCCTTCTGCATCTCTCAGTAGCACAGAGGAGGGGCTGCAGTTAGAGCTCTTGTACTGTGTGTGAGAGCTGATTGGAGGAAAGGGACACACCCCATTTCACACACAGGACAAGAAGGAAGGAACTATGCAGAGCTATGTTGTGAAGAGACCAACTGTGTGCTGAGCTCTCCTCCCCATCACCATTGTATATAGTGTCAGGAGTGACACATACTGGTAACGGAGGATTGAAGCACCAGAGAGAAATGACACTCGGCTTTGGAGAGAGACAAGTAAACACTACAGATATAAAAATGTGCTTTGTTCAGATTTCATGACTGAGGTTTACAACCACTGTAAGCTGACCCAAGAACACTAACAAAACCCGTGTGGACTTACCTATGTATAAATTATGTCAGGGTAAAATAACCTTGTAGAACTGCTTGAAATAATATTTTAAGAATGGAACAAATTAAGATTATGGCTAAGCATCTAGTGTCGTTTTTTTTATTATTAATATTATTATTATATTCGTTGACAGAACTTAATATGTTCTGTTCTCACGTATGACCTTATTTAATATCTCTCTAAAAAAAGAAGAATCTGGTTAATGTGTACATTATGAATAATTGTTCCTTCAGACACTTTGATAAGTAAGGCCTTTAGCATGTGCCCAGACCTTTACACTCCTCAACCAGTTAGAAAATAGGGCATCAACAGCATGGAATATGATAAGAGGATAAACACCTCCTTTCCAAGGCCATGGTGATAACAGTGAAAGTCTGTTACAAATTTTCTTCCCTCCCTTTTTCTCTACATATCACACAACGGTGCATGTGGTTTAAGAAAAATGATCGACTTGGTGACAGGACCCCATCATGCTTTAATGGACTTGGTGACAGGACCCCATCATGCTTTGATGGACTTGTTAACAGGACCCCATCATGCTTTGATGGACTTGGTGACAGGACCCCATCATGCTTTGATGGCCTTGGTGACAGGACCCCATCATGCTTTGATGGACTTGGTGACAAGACCCCATCATGCTTTGATGGACTTGGTGACAGGGCCCCATCATGCTTTGATGGACTTGGTAACGGGACCCCATCACGCTTTGATGAACTTGGTGACAGGACCCCATCATGCTTTGATGGACTTGGTGACAAGACCCCATCATGCTTTGATGGACTTGGTGACAGGGCCCCATCATGCTTTGATGGACTTGGTGACAGGACCCCATCACGCTTTGATGGACTTGGTGACAGGACCCCATCATGCTTTGATGGACTTTGTGACAGGACCCCATCACGCTTTGATAGTTAAATGTGAATGCTTGGTTTATATTGTACTGAATTGTAAATTAAGAAACGTATGTGTGTTTGTTTCAAGTGTATATAAGCTAGCATTCCTTTCTTTTTTTTTTTTTTTTAATAAATGCGCAGCCCCAGTATTCCTATTTTTCTCCATTAGCAGCCTTTTTTATAGAATGTCTTTTTCAACTCCAGCTCCTCTGGGAAGATTGCAGTTTATGCAAATAACTATTCTTATAATAATTGAAAAAAAATCAACTGAATAAAAAACAACAGAAGCAAGGTTTATAATTTTTTCATCCAGTGGTTTATCTGTGCATTTGTGTAAAAAAAAGAAAAAGAAAATCTATGTGTGTGCTTGTGTATATATGTATATCTATATACTGTATATATAAATGAAGAGTTTTCAATGTACCCAGAATTTTGCATCTTGTGTACAAAGACTCACTTCAATCCCTAAGCATTTGTTTCTTGTAGAAACAAGATGGATTTGGTTTCTCTTTGCCGACATATTTTTTTGCGTCTCAAAAGGTGTGTAAATAACTGAAGTGAATATTATAATTTTGAGTTTTTTTTTTTTTATGTTACAGTTGAAGATATAATGGTTTCTTTTCAATATGTTCAAAAGTTAACCTGCCAAGGTAGATTGTGTATGCCATACATAGGAACCGGCATTTTCCTTTTTAGCTCAAGAAGACAACTTTTAGCATATTGAAAAGGAACCAAGAGTGATATGGCATTGTATATTGGAGTGAACAAGTAGCAAATTTTAGCTTGTGTCAAGCTTTATAATATGTACATTCTGTATAAATATTTTTGTCATGTTCTGTGTAATTTAGAAGCATTAACAAATTAAATGGAAGAAAGTGTGAGGACCCCCTGCAATATAATTATAAATCTTGTATTTATTCCCAGATAGAACATCTGTATTGCAGTATGCATAAAGCATTTTAATGCTCTTGCTTCCAGAAGCAGTGCAACAATTTTCTAATTGCAAGAGTGTTAAACCAGCTTGGCTTCATTGTTAGATGGCCAGGAACACGTGCAAAATATTTGCAAAGGCTATTGCAGTGACTCACAACTGGATTATTCAATAACTGCATTTATATTTTTGTTTCATTTGTCAGATAAAAATTGCCATTGTAGTATTTGTTAAAAATAAAACACTATAAGGAATATTTTAAAGGGGTTGTTTAAATAAAATAAAATCTAATGGCACACTGCTGAAAGTTTTGTGGGATTATTTTGTATATAAGGATATTTTTAATTCACAAAAGTCTAAAAAAAAAAAAAAATGACAAAAAAATAATAAAAATCAACCAGAAGCCAAGTGACAGGTTTTGCAATAAAAGAACTTATTTTTTCATTAGCATCATTTAGCTTTTGTTTTGGAATCTCTGCCGAAGAGATTTTGCGGGTTCTATATAATTATTTTTTAAAGGACTTCTACATTTAGGGATTTTTTGTGCATAAAACTGCCTTGGAAATGTACTTTGTTTTGAAGAAAGTGTTTTTTTTTTTTTTTTTTTTTTTTGTGGGTGTGTCTTGCCTGTATATATCTGTTCATATTTTTGTGAATTCAATACTCTGTACCATTGTATTATAGTAACTTTTATAAAGCAAACCATAAATATACTCACTTTTCTTACAGAAAATTTGTTGTCCTTGCGTATTCTTTCAACTGTGTGTTTCAATGAAAAATGTGTGTCTAAGCAATTACCATGCTCTTCTCTACACAAAGTACAGAATTGTATGGACCATTGTCTTGCAGGATATATCTCTAAAACCTGTAAGCAAATGCTTTCTATTTATGCATTTTCAACATTTTTTTTTGGCTTAACAAGTTTGGGAAGAGCAAGTGTAAACAGAATAAATAAAAAAGGTTAGGCTTCAATAAGCATCTTCCAGAGCTCTCCTGGAGTTCTCTCTTTTTGACACAAGGGGATATTTACTAAGATTAGAGAGTGCAAAATCTGGTGTGGCTCTGCATAAAAACCAATCAGCTTCAAGGTTTGATTGTAAAAGCCTATTTGAACAAGCTGAAGTTATAATCTGGCTATCATGCACAGCTGCACCAGATTATAGTAAATCTCCCCCAAGATGTCCTCAGTCTTCCAGACTGTGGGTGTAGAGCATCTCATCAGTGCTGCTCTCGTCATGATTGAGGACCACCTACTGCAACGTGAAGACAAAAGAGGCCCCTATGGCATTACATGGCTAGACGGAAGACCTCTGAAAATGGTAGGTATTATAAAAAAGAAGACATAACATACTTCTGGGGGAATTTAAGGGGCAAGAAGGAAGCACTGGAGCGCGGGAGAAATTATCCTGGAATTGGACTTTAGTAGCAAATCGTGTTTTACATATTAACTGTGTTAAGGAAGACCATTTTGAATGGGTTAAACACACATGGCAACAGCTCAAGCACAGCAGCACACCACAGCGAATAGCATGGGCATTATGGTGCTTTGTATCATGGGTGCTGTAATTGTGCATTGAGGTGTCATTCTAAATCGGGTCAGCCACCTGTAGAGCGCAGTCTTGGTTTGCTGACCCACCATTCCAGAGCATCAAACAAAGTGGAATGCAGAGAGACTACTTGTAATGTTGGAGCTGTAGTAGGAAGCAAGAGCTGTATAAGCCGATGCCTCCTCTATAGTGCTGACTCCTGTCCCATGCGAAGTGATACCAACTGCACTCCACCTCTTATCCTGGTTAGCTGTCTCCAGAGTGGTGCCAGCAGCAGGAAAGAATACTGGCCATAATAGTATAGGGCTGCTTGTACACGGATGTGCTAGGTGCAGTGCTGTGTACCTGCAGCTGTCCTGCGGGTCTGCTGCGCTTTGCCATAGACTTCTATTATATCCTGTGGGTTTGGTGCTCTTTCAGAAGGGGCACCACGCCTGCATGATGTAATAGACATCTATGGCAAAGCACAGCTAGCCCAGAAAAGTTGCAGGTGCAGGTAAACTGCAACACATCAGTGTGAAAGCAGCCTTATAGGGGGCTCAGAGCCGCACCCCCATTAGCTGCATTGGCTAGGAGTGAACACATGCCGCCGCAGAATTTATACCCCCTGTCATGGTTGGTGAGTGTAGCAAGCATGACCCACTCAAGTGAATGAGGCCACTCTGCAAACAAGGAGTTAAGCATGCAGTTTTGTGATTCTTTCTCACCATCTGCTATAACCCCTTGGACCCCACAGAAGCATGCAATTGCATGAGCTTAGCAGAGTGGCCCCATTTACTTGAATGAGTCATGTTTGGCAGGTGGTAGCACTAGCCAGAAGCAACTGGGGTTTAATTCCCCTGGAGATAGGGATTCGGGGCTGTAAAACTGAAACTCAACCAAAGGGTTTTTTCTATCGTTCATTGACGGATGCAGTCTCTGTTCTTCATAATAGTAGGGTGATACTGCACCCTACAGGAGTAGGACACTAGGCCGAAAAAATGTTCGGGCTACCCCTATGGGCAGTCCCAGGAAGGTATACTCCCCCTCTCTGCTATAGGATGTCAGTTTTAATCTGCCTAGTCAGGAGTAAAGACCTAGTTCCTTTGCTGGGATCTCTGGTCCTGGCAAGAGTTTTTTTTTTTCTTGATGTTTTTTTTCACCGTTTTTTTTCCCTCTGAGATCTACAAGCAACTAAGCTGGATCTGGGCGACGGGCTGGATATATAGATCCAGTGGTCACCCCAGCCGGCCATCGAGCGCACGGAGACCCCAGCTCCGCGCTAGGTCGACCGCGACATAGTCCCACCGGACAGGGACTGGCCCTGCGAGTTAAACATCTCGCCAGGTTGCATACGACCGGGTCTAGGCCCGAGTCCCAGCATTACTATTGGCCAACAGACCCCCAGAGAGGGATTCTGTCAGGAGATGGCGCTCGCCTGTTTCAGGTATGGTAAGTAAAATGTCCCCCCCCCCCTCTCCCCCAAGCGGGTTTTGGGGTGGACGCGGGCCCCTCCTTAGGTCGGGCACTCGCACCCCCGGGTTCTTCTCTGCCCTGTCGCACCCCCCCCCCCGACCTATCGCATCCCCCTTCTCACTACTGGGGCTATGGGATGCTTGAAGCTACTCCCTGAGGGCTGGGACCAGGCGTAAGGCCGATGGGGGGGGGGTTGCGCCACCGGCGACAGGACGATCGATCGTGCGACGCTGTACCCAAATGAAATTGACGTCTTTTTTTCCCACAAACAGAGCTTTCTTTTGGTGGTATTTGATCACCTGTGCAATTTTTACTTTTTGCGCTATAAACAAAAAAGAGCGACAATTTTGAAAAAATAACAATATTTTTCACATTTTTTAATATGAAATTCCCCAAAAAAAATGTCAAAATCAAAATTTTTTGTTTTGTTTTCTGCTACATATTTTTGGTAAAAAAAACCCGCAATAAACGTATTTTGATTGGCTTGCGCAAAAGTTATTGCGTTTACTAATTACGGGAAAAATTTGTTATTTTATTGTATTTTTTTTTTAACTAGTAATGGCGGCAATCTGCAATTTTTTTTTTTTTTTTGCGGGACTGCGACATTGCGGCGGACAGATCGGACCCTTGACTGACATTTTTGACACTTTTGGGGGTACCAGTGACATTACTACAGTAAACAGTGCTATACATATGCACTGTTAATGTAAAAATGACACTGGCAGGGAAGGGGTTAACTTTATTGGTGATTAGTGGGTTAAATGTATCCCTAGGGGTGTGATTCTAACTGTGGGGGGGCATGGCTAGTGATGTAACCACAGAGACATACGATCCTACATAGCAGTTACATCAGGGAGAATGACAGACGGCTGTGTTTACATCAGCCGTCTGCCTTTCTCCCTTTCCAGCGGGTGCTCGCGAGTGGCCGGCGGACATCGGAACCGCCGGTCACTCGCGCGGGGATGTCAGGGAACGAGCAGGAGCGGGAGCGCGCCTCCAGCGGCGCACGCTTGCCCTCTAGAGGCTCGTGGGCGAGTGACGTACCGATACGTCACTTTGCCCAGGAGGGGCTGACCGCCGCAGTATATAGTCGTGCGGCGGTCGGCAAGGGGTTTAAAGAAAAAAAACATTATTATTTTTTTTTTTTTTTGCTGAGGGGTTCCCCTGGTGCCCCATGGACCCTGCAGAACTTTCTTCCCCACCTGACCCCTCAATGAGGCCGCAAGGGCCCTCTGGAACCCAGCTATCCATAGATGCACTGTCGGCGATCTTGGAATCCTTTTTGTCCCAGGTGGAGGTGGCCTGTAAGGGGCGAGGTACCAAAAAACGCCCCCCACCTTCCCCTGCCTCATCATATGTATCAGATTCTGAATCTGATTCAGCCACGGCAGACGTGGGTCTCTTTGCCGGGTCTACTACCTCGCGCCCTGTCTCCTCTGATAGTGAGGATGACAACTCTCCCTCCGCCACCGCACAAGAAAAGGCGCTGGTGGACGCACTGGTTGTTTCCATGCGTGTGAGACCTTGAAACTGGAGGACGCAGCTGTGACTGCGGCGCAGGTTACGCTCGGCACTCACAAGCCATCCAGAGCGGCAAAGGTTTTCCCCCTTCCCGCGTATTTTGACAACATGATGAAAAAAGAATGGGACTGCCCAAAGCGTCCCCCTGGGGTGTCTAAATGGATTGCTAGACACTACTCCTTTGAGGAGTCCTTTATTAAAAACTGGACTGTGCCACCTACGGTGGACCCTCTGGTCTCCAGACTGAATAAATCTACCATGATCCCAGTGGAGATTCCCTGTCCTTTAAGGATCTGGCAGATAGAAAGGCGGAGTCTGTCGCCCGCAATATGTACTCCCTGCACTAAGACTGGTGTTTACTATTGCCTTTGTGTCACAAATCTTGACCGAATGGGCTAAGTTACGACGCCGTGACCTGGAGGGGGTACAACTCCCCCCTGACTTTGCAGGACTGACCGACCAGTTGCTGCAGGTGCTGCAATTGGTTTGCGATGCCTCGCTGGATACGGCATCGATATTGGCCCGACTGTCGGTTTCGGCGGTGGTCCTCCGGCGTATACTTTGGCTAAAATGCTGGTCTGCAAATCAGACCTCAAAGAAGGCCTTGACTGATTTACCTTTTCAGGGTAATCGCCTGTTTGAAGCTACCCTTGATGACATTATCAAATGTCTTACAGGGGTAAGAGTACCTTTCTCCCACAGGCTAACAAGGGTAAACACTCGTCGTAGATGGGGTTCCTCCTTTTCAGCACACAAAAAGTTTTTTCATCCCTCAGGAACAAGTGATAAAGGATCGAAGTCCTTCAAGGCCTCCTCGGGTGGCTCCAAGCGACCCTGGTCTGGCAAACAGAAATCGGGTTTCTCCAGATCTGCGGATAAGACCCCTTCAGCATGAAGGTGCGCCCTCACCCGTATCTGGGGTGGGGGGATGTCTTTGTCGGTTCCCGGACCTGTGGCTATCCTGTATACAAGACAAGTGGGTTCGCGAAGTAATACAGTCCGGTTACAAGATCGAATTTCGATCTGTCCCGCTGGTAAGGTTTTTCCCCTTCCAATGTGCAACTGTCCCCGGATCGCTTACAGGCTCTTTGGGGCGGTACAGGACCTGTTACAACAAGGAGTAATAGTTCCGGTTCTGTCTTCGGAAAGTTTTCAGTTTTGGTGGCTTCCCTACATCAGGGGGATTTCCTGCCCTCCATAAACATCAAAGATGCCTACCTTCACAATCAGATATGTGCAGAACATCAACGGTTTGCCGTGGGAGCGGTTCACTATCAGTTTGTGGCGTTACCCTTTGGTCTCGTCTCTGCTCCTCGGGTCTTCACAAAGGTGTTGGCTCCGGTCCTGGCATTGTTACGCCAGCGGGGGATATCTGTCTTGGGTTACATGGACGATCTACTTCTCCATGCAGAGTCTCCCACGGTGCTGGTGACAAACTTGGAGATTACCATGACAACTCTGGAGGAGTTTGGGTGGATTCTGAATCTTCAGAAGTCGTCCCTGGTTCCTTCCATGAGACTGGACTATCTGGGCCTGACTTTGGATTCGTCCTCAGCAAGGGTGTTTCTTCCTCCGGAAAAACTTCAAAAGCTCCAGACTGCGATTCAGCTGTTGCTGACCAGCAAATGGGTTGTCCCTTTGGACATGTATGAGAGTTCTGGGACTGATGGTGTCGTCCTTCGAGGAGGTCCCTTTCACTCAATTCCACACAAGAATCCTACTGAAGGAAATCCTTCTCAAATGGAGCAAAGATCCAAATTGCCTGGACAACCAGATCCAGCTGAGCCGGGGGCCAGGGGGTCCCTGATATGGTGGCTTTTGTCCCCGACGCTCAATCTAGGAAAATCCTTCCTCCCCCTTTATTGGACAGTGATCACCTCGGATGCCTGTGTGTCTGGGTGGGGAGGTGTTCTAGGCAAGCTTTCTGCTCAAGGGGTCTGGTCTTTCTGCTCCAGGTTACCGATCAATGTTCTGGAGCTGAGAGCGATCAGGCTTTGCCTAGTCCACTGGACGGAGTACCTTCAAGGCTGTCCAGTGTGCATTCAATCAGACAATGCCACAGCTGTGGCTTATGTAAATCACCAAGGGGGCACCAAGAGTGTCCTTGTGTCCTTTAGAGGTGGCAAGCTTCCTTCGATGGGCAGAACGCTCTGTTCCAGCTCTTTCCACTGTTCACATTTTAGGAGTGGAAAATTGGCAGGCGGATTTCCTCAGTCAGCGGACCTTGGATCCAGGGGAATGGTCTCTCCACCTAGAGGTGTTCCAGCAGCTGTGCCTCCGTTGGGGCACTCCAGAAGTAGATCTCGAATCAACAGGAAAGTGCAGAGGTTTGTGGCCCGATCTCAGGACCCTCTGACAGACGCCACAGATGCACTGGTGGCTCCGTGGGGTCAGTATCAGCTGATTTATGCTTTTCCCCCTCTCAAGTTGCTGCCAAGACTTCTTCGCTGAATCGAAGTGGAAGGAATTCCAGTCATCCTAGTGTCTCCAGACTGGCCTCGCTGAGCTTGGCACGCAGACTTGGTCAGGCTAGTCGCAGACATTCCTTGGAGACTTCCTTCCTTTACACTCGACTACCTGGTCGTCTGTCCATACCTTTACAAAGGTGGATGTGCTGGCATCTGCAGATGCCTCCTTTGGTTACAAAGTTTTGCAGGCTGCTGTTTAAGGGTGTTTTTAGTCTCCCTTAAGGGTGTTTCATATTTTTTTTAGGTGGGTCTCATCTTGTTTTTTCTGATGAGTCCTATGTTGCCTGTTTGGCTATGTTTCAGCCTTGGGGAATTATTTTCTGCTGTTCCCACCCCTCATCTTTAGGACACTGCTTTGGGACGTTCCTACTGTTATGAAGAACAGAGACTGCGTCTGTCAATGAACGATAAAGAAAATTGGATTTTTGTCTTACCGTAAAATCCTTTTCTCTGAAGTTCATTGACAGACGCAGTACCCGCCCCTCTATTTTGAGTTGGGTTGGTATTGTTTTCTCTGAAACTGCTTTGATACAAAACTGACATCTTATAGCAGGGAGAGAGGGTTTACCCCCTGGGACTGCCCATAGGTGTAGCCAGAACTCTTTTTCTGCCTTTTGTCCTACTCCTGTAGGGGGAAGTATAACCCTACTATTATGAAGAACAGAGACTGCGTCCGTCAATGAACTTCAGAGAAAAGGATTTTAACGGTAAGACAAAAATCCAATTTTTACCACCCCCAAACTTTACGTGTGAATGAGCCTTAAGGGTTCCTCTGCCGAATGCAACTAAGGGATCATTCACAAGTGCAGCAGGCACTGCTGCGCCTCTGAAAAGCGATCCGTGTGTGTTTGACAGGTTGTGAGGGGCGCTATGTTGCCTCCTCACCACCTGATTTAAACCCATGATTGCCATGCAATGCACGCGATTGCGATGCAGTAGTACGGCACTTAGAGGTTTAAGTTGGATGTGAGGAGGTGACACTGTGCCCAGAGATCTTTGAGATCTCTCCCTCTTTAAGGTTGTCTACTCCTGTTCTAAATGAATGCCATGCCAGCACACAAACTGCCCTTCATTAAAACCTCAGCCAAAAGTAATTTACACATGAATAGCAGGTGAGTCAGCGCTCCACTGGCCAAACAAACAGTCCTATGGGAGACAATTGCAGGGGGATGGTAATCTTGATAGAAGAAAGGACACATACATTCACTGGCAGCTCCTTGATGGGTATTAGGATCCCCTCTAAGGCCTGCAACAAATAGAAGAGGGTGCCACATCACTATAAGCAAGATAATAGGTGTAGTTTAAGAAGTATCACTTGCGTGTAAACTGCACACAGGGCTGGTATAGTTGCTCAGATGAAAGTAGTGGTCTCGATGGACTGGAAAGCAATGACAGGCACATACTAAAAATTGATGTGGGGGGAGCCGGCGGCCCCCGGGACTCTGACACGCCACTGTAGCTGAGTGCACAAGCAGACAAGACAGGGGGCGGGCCGCAATGTATTTCTGAGACCCCTGCCTCCTTTGTCAGGCTAGGTAGCAGACAAAACAAAGAAGGGGCAGGCCGCAACGCGTTTCTGAGGGCCCAGATTCCTTCGTCAGGCTCCCTAGCTAGCCTGAAGGAGGCGGGCCTTAAGAAATGAATTGCGGCCTGCCCCTTCTATCGTCCTGTCTGCTTGTGCACTCAGCTACAGTGGTGTGTCAGAGTCCCGGGCACCACCAGCTCCCCCTACATCGATTTCCAGTCTGTGCCTGTAATTGCTCTCTAGTCCATAGATACCACTACTTTTATCTGAGCAACTATACCAGCCCTGTGTGCAGTTTACAGCTTGTTTACACATAAGTGATACTTAATAAATTACACTTATTATCTTTTACTGATCTGGCGCCCTCTTCTATTTGTTACATTTATTAAAACCTGTTGACACAATGCATAGATCAGAAAGGGGCCTTAATGTTAGACTGCAAAATTGTAGACTTTATTGCTGCAATAAAGAGGGTATGTGTTTGCAACCAATAAAAATTGATCTTCCAATAAAAGAAAGTGTGTACATACATACAAAAGTGCACCATAGATAAGAGACATTAAAGCCACTGATGGGATAACATATTAATGAAAACGTATTAATTCTTAATTCCTTTCAAGCTGCTAAATAAGCAGTTGAAATATATGGGAGCTGGTTTACCTAACAAATCTTTTCATCTTTTGTTTCCATTTATTCCTGAGGTTAAAATAGCACTTCCAGATAGTAGAAACAGTTAGTTGACATGCTATTTCTCTAGCTCATATCTATACAGACTAGTCCCCTTCATGCCTCTAGCTTGTAATTGGATAGTGAAGGAGAAGCAGCACACTGAGGAGGGCATCTCTCCGCTCATCTGCTGACAGCATATTCACTGTCCGTATGTTTTTGTGCAGCACACTGGATTGATTTCTGGTAGTGCCCCCTCCTCCTCCCAGTCAGGGTTCTACTGTCACGGATAACAAAGGCTGATGCCAAGTCAAATTAATATTAATTTAAAACACATTTACTATTTTTAATGAAAAAAACACAGTAACTGCATTTAAGCAAAAGATCACTTTTATTAGGTTCTGGTGTCCTCTCAAACTACAAATTTAGCTGTCAAAGTGGGCTGAGTGTGGACTTTGCATTGGATTACCTGGAGATGTGTTGGAAGAAATAACGAAAGGGGTCCAAACCCACCAATGTAGTTTTTCAAAATCATTACAAAATTCTACATTTTTTTTTTACAAGATTGTTTATTTTAACCTTTGCTATGTGTGCTTTTATCCTTTAGTGATTTTATCTAGCCCTTGGGGCACTATTTTATTAACTAATATAAACAATGGGGCATAATTCCCCTAACTAACACCTATGGAGGGGCACAGTTCCTCCCAATACCACCAATAATGGGGTGCAATTTCT
This sequence comes from Pelophylax lessonae, assembly GCF_965119305.1. NCBI lineage: Eukaryota > Metazoa > Chordata > Amphibia > Anura > Ranidae > Pelophylax > Pelophylax lessonae. Next base: position 230,116,212 of record NC_138768.1, read on the forward strand.
CACAGTGACACCAATGATGGGGCACAATTCCTCCCAATGACACCAATGATGGGGCACAATTCCTCCCAATGACACCAATGATGGGGCATAATTCCTCCCAATGATACTAATGATGGGGCACAATTTCTCCCACTGACATCACTGATGGGGCACAATTCTTCCCACTGACACCAATGATGGGACACAATTCCTCCCAATGATGGGACACAATTCCTCCCAATGACACCAATGATGGGGCACAATTTCTCCCAATGATACTAATGATGGGGCACAATTTCTCCCACTGACATCACTGATGGGGCACAATTCTTCCCACTGACACCATTGATGGGGCACAATTCTTCCCACTGACACCAAAGATGGTGCATTGTTTTTTCCCCACTGCTATCAGGACATTTTCTACTCCCAAAGGCCACAGTCCGGCCCCTCTAAAGTCCAAAGAATAGTAAACTGGCACTTTGTTTAGAAAGTGTGGAGACCCCTGTTCTAGTGTCTATGCACAAAACATTCCTAACTTCTAACATAATATACAATAGGAGGTTGCATTAACCCATAAAAAAAGGCTTTCTCGTAGTTCTATAAGACCGATGTGATCAGCCATTTTATGCCGTGACCCCAATGTCAGTGTGACTGCTTCTATGAATCCAAATTAGTGTTTTTTTTTTAAATACTTAATCAGAATCAGGGCACCACAAAATGTTGCCATGGGACACCTTTAAATAACCAGACCAAAAAGTTGAATGCCTAGTCCAGGGGTCCTCAAACTATGCCCCCCCCCCCCCCCCCCCCGCTGTTGCGGAAATACACATCTCATGAGGCATTGTAAAACTGATATTCACAGACAAGACTAGGCATAATGGGAATTGTAGTTCCTGAACAACTGGAGGTCCATAGATTGAAGACCCCTGGCCTAGACTACAACAGATAAAAAGCTCAATACACTAAGCTGTAATAATTGTGTCATAATGACTGATTTTTTTTCTCAATGAGAGCTGAGAATAGCAGCGAAATGGCTGAAAAGAATGATCATTATGGCAAATGTGTATGTTACAGCCTATGGAATTAAGCCTTATATGTTCTCTTAACTTACTTTAATAGCCTCGACCTTACTATAAATGATAATCAACATTACAACTCCCAATATATTTTCATGTTCTATAAAGAAAATCTTTAATACTATAGTTCTTATGCAACAGTAAATCAAACTAAAGACCAATATAGCAGAGCTCTATAAAATTACAGATGTGGCTTTATACACATATATACACAGATCAGCCATAACACTATGACCACTGACAGGTAAAGTGAATAACATTGACTATCTTGTTACAATGACAAGTGGGATCTATTACACAGCAAGTGAACATGTTGTCCACGACGTTGATGTGTTAATTATAGAAAAAATGGGCACGTGTAAGGATTTGAGGGACTGAAAAGGGCCAAATTGTAATGTCTACATGGCTGGTACACAGCAACTCCAAAACTGCCACTCTTGTGGGATGTTTTCGGTTTGCAGTGGGCAGGACCAACCAAAAGTGGTCCAAGCAAAGAAACCTGGTGAACCAGTGACTGGGTTATGGGTGGATAAGGCTCATTGCTGTACAAGGGGAACAAAGGCTGGCCCGTGTATTCCACTCCAATAGAAGAGATACTGTAGCTCAAATTTCTGACCAAGTTAATGCTGGTTCTGATAGAAAGGAGTCGAAACACAATCCATTGCAGTTTGTTGCATACGGGGCTGCGTAGCTGCAGGTCAATCAGGGTGCCCATGCTGACCCGTGTCCACAGCCAAAAGTGCCTACAAGGGGTAGGGTAAGCATCAGAACTGGACCACAGGGAAATGGAAGAAGAGATTATTCTCATTTCTTTTACATCATGTGGATGACTGGGTGTGTGTGCGTCACTTACCTGAGGAAGAGATGGCACCAAAATGCACTATGAGAAGAAGACAAGCCGAAAGAAGCATTGTTATCATACTGACAGCTTAGTGCCAGCATACCTTCTGAGGTCTAATGGAGTCCATGTCTCGAAGGATCAGGGGTGTTTTGGTGGAAAAAGGGGCCTACTCAATATTAGGTGGGTGGGCATAATGTTATGGCTGACCAGTGTATATGCCCTCTACCCTCTTCATGCAGGAAAGGGACAAGATCACTGTAGAAATTATACATTGATTATATCCTGGTCAAAACTGGCTATAGAAATAATCTGGAGATATCATTTTGACCTAGAGTGAGAATAAAGTACCACTTAATTAGTAATATATTTATCACAAAATGATATGCAGGTGTTACTGTAAACTCATGACATATAATTCCTATAGACTTTCCAACTCCCCATTTGGCGTAAGAACAGTTAGGTTTCCTCGTGCTGCTTGGTCCTGTTCAATAGCTTCAAATAGTGATTTAAAATTGCCAGCTCCAAAGCCCTGCAACGGTACAAAAACAATTTATAAATAATGTAACTACCTGTAACAATATATTCCCTATATGAGGCCAGATTTACCCAAATCAGCATTGGTGATGAAAATTTGTAGGTTTACCTTTATAAGCACATTTACTACAGTCACCCTTACTATCTTCCCGGTCTCATACCGAGCAGCAGCCCTGCTGCATAGTAACCACAGAGGGTTGTTAGCTCAGCACTGGCACCATTCAGAGGAATGCCTTTTATTTTTCTCAATGAATACAAGGCATTCTCTGATTGGACGAGGTGAAGATCTTGACGTGACTACACCATCCCGTTCAGAGAATGCTTTGCACACAAACCGTTCTTCTGATGGTGCCTGTGCTGAGCAGACAACCCTTTTGTGGTTACTGGAAGACAGCAAAAATCATTTTTTTGGCAGCGACTACTACGGCAACTCGCCGCTTCCACAAACATCGGGTATGGAATGTGCATACTTACATTGGTCCAAGTTTGACCGATGTGACTATTCCAAAAATATCAATACATGAAATTCAGATTAAACCCATTCAAATTTCTTAAGCACTGACATGTATGAGCTTGTGATTTTATACTGTAGCTATCTCGGTTGCAATGTATTTTTACCCACTGTGGTGCATTCCTTGCTGTAGACATGAAAGTTGAAAGTTGTATAGTGGTTTTCCCACCATGCCTGGGAGTTGTAAGGGTGCATTTTCACTGTCCTGGGGGAGGGCCTGTGATGTCATGAACTACCATGCATGCAGCTGATGGCATTACTGCACAGGCATGGCAGGGCAAGTGTATTATGCAGGCAGGCACAACATTTTAGCTCTGTGCCATTAACATGGTAAGACACGGTGAGGAAGAACAAGAGTTGCTGAGCTTTGCTGGCTCTGCAGAAGGGTGGATTTTCAGGAGAGAATTTGCCTTGATTGCCACAAAAACTGCACCAGTATTGTGAATCTGGTATTAGGGAGGCCTGGGACCAGGGAGGACTTAACTCTGGTGGAACTCCTGTTGGAGACATTCTTCCCTTCACTAACACTATGGAGCACCAAACCGGCTCTGGCTCTGAAGCAACATCCGGTTTCTCACATACTTCTGGGGATACTTCCTCAAATAACTGTGTCAAAGGGGGAATTTTATGCTGCCTTTACCGTGGTATTTCAGCAACTGGCAAATATCCTCATGGCTGAAGGGACCATAGCCTTGGTTTCTGTCCCCACAGGAGATAAATTAGTGTTTTTCCCCAGCCACCCATGTTGGGGTTGGAGGAGGTAGAAGAAAAATTTTCAGAATGAAGTCATCTTCACTATTTCTCACTCTCAGGGAACCACGGTGAGCCTCCTCACAGAGGTGGACAACAAAAAACCTAAGAATGTCACAGCTGAAACCTTCCAGATCTAAGGCAACAGGTGTTGGGTCGTGGAAAGCACCCAAGCTGCCTACATCTTTTCTGCTGCATCCTCACACAGTGGTTCATGCAACAATAAATGAAGGGAGAAAGCTTCTGTACAAAAATGTGCCATGCTGTAGAGTGTAGACTGTACTGTCTTATTTATAAAAGGCTGATGTGATGATGGATGATGTACTTGTTTGTGAGGACCCAGCAGTCAAAGAGTTGAAGCCCCCTTTTTTTTTTAACTGCAGTAATGCAACCCATTACTGATTCAATGGGCATTTTTCAAGTTTTTTTTTTAGGTCTGGGCATAGTGTTTAGTAAAAGAACCTGGAGTCCTGAAATCAGGTTCATCCACTGGACAACACTTGGATCTCTTCCCTGAATTGTTACGCTCCTGTGTAGACGGTTTGGTAGACTCAACTCTCTTGTCTGGGACATATATCGGTTCAAATGAGGCGAGTGCTGAGGCTTAAATGCTGGTCCACTGAGCGTTCTTGCAAGAAGCAATTGGAACACATACCTTTGAGAGTGAGTGCTTCTTGGACAATAGGGAAGCCGGTCACCGCGTCCTTAACAACTAATGACTCAGCTGCCAGCAGGCTTCCCTGCTGACAGCTAAATTGTAAACAAAAGAATATAGAAAATAAACAGCGTGGGGTCCCCCCCCCAATCATACCAGGCCTTTTGGGTCTGGTATGGATTTTAAGGGAAACCCCATACCAAAAGTAGAAAAAAATGGTGTGGGGTCCCCCCTAACATCCATACCAGACCCTTATCTGATCATGCAGCTTGGCAGGCCAGGAAATGTTTTACTATATCATTCGGCGATTTGGATATATCCAAATCTCTGAAAAAACAAAAATTTGGACTGAAACTAACTGCATATGTCTAAATTCACTCACACCTCAACAGGCAGGAGTTCTTTATGTATATGACGTACATATAATAAGTTATTTTGGAGGGTCATGTTATGGTCAAGTTCAGTATCAGTGTACAACAAGGTGCCCTGAAATCAATCTCTTACATATCTAGTTACAGTTCCAGATCTGGAAAAATAAAGTGGAGCTCCACCGCTTCTTCGCACCCATTTGCCACTTTTTGGGGGGAATGGGGAGCAGGTACCTGGTTTTGACAGGTACCTGCTCCCACCACTTCTGGGTAAGATTCCCGATCGACAATCTACAACATTTATGGCCCCCTCCTCCTTCCCCCGCTGCTTGAAGGCTTCACTGCCGGCACCTGCACTCAAAGCCAATTGAAGAATCAGCTTGGGATGCCAACATCACAGAATCCCTGGACAGGTAAATGTCCTTAAATTAATAGTCAGCAGCTACAGTAATTAAAGCTGCTGACTTTTACTTTTATTTATTCGCACAGACAAGCTCTGCTTTAACGTTGTGGATTTAATTATCAGGCATTGGTCTCCTAGGTTTATAAAACTGCTACCTGGTCTTTTACAAATTACATTTGGTAAATTTTACCAGGAAAATGTTCAGGCTTTGGGGATTCCAGCCTAGTTTAGAAAGTCCTCCTGGTTGCCTTGTAAGAGCCCTCTTAGTCGTTCCTTTTCTTTCTGTTAGGAGGCTTTGTTGTTAGGGGTCTGTTAGCCTTAGTTTGCTTTTGCCCACTCCTTATGGGTTTATTTTTAGACATCCCAGTAGTCTGAGAATTAACTCTGCTCTGCCCTGTAATGTACAAATGAGGAAACGTGTAGCACTGTCCCCTTAAGGCTTGCTGTATGATGACTTGTTGGGCTGCCTCTAATTACCAGCACACAGTCACTTAGGGAACAGTTCACACATCCCTCCTTACTCCTGATGGCTGGTCACACATTAAACAGCCCAGGGGTATTGGTTTTTAGTGTTTATTTTGGAACTTAGATGGGAGAAGGGAATAGTGGGAAACTCCAATTGTAACTATTTACAATGGATAAGGACAACTCTCACTTGGCCTCACCTGGTTGCTTGTGGAAGCAGCTACACTGCCTAATCCATACTGCCACATGTATGGAAAGGGTTAGGTCTCCTTACTCTTTTCTCTCCAGCAATAGACTTGGTGAATCTACATTATCTTCGGGACACTCACTAGCTTCCTGTAACGCTCCTGCGTTTTCTGAAACAAGATGGATTTGCAGCTGCAGAAAAACTCCACTCAGTAGTCATGTAGAGATATGTTGAAATACCAATTCCAACTCCCAAGTCTCATCACTGTGGTCTGTCTGATTCAGCATACAAATATACACACTCAATAAGATGTTCCTGGAGTGATAGATGTATATATTGGGGGCGTGGCTTGGCGCGCAGCGTGGATGGCTGCCTGATCCCTGAGCTCCGGACCCGAGGCGGCAGTGCACCAGCTCTACGGCATTTTATAAGCTGATTTGGGGTACATTATGGGCAGGATCGGCAAGGTGAATCCCTCGGCCAAAAGTGTGAAGCCCTCCAAGACGAATCAAGGCAAAATCATCGCCGATATATTCAAGGCCCAGGCCGCTCTCTCCAGGAAGCAAACCACTGGGCACAAGATGGCGCGGAGACTGGCCTCTGAGGATGAAGAAGAAATCGATAATGACTCCATAACAGCGTCTGAGGACAATGTAAGTTCAGCCTCTCCCAGGGACAGACAGGTGACTTTAAGCGATATGATGGCTATCGCAGCCGATATAAAAGGCTCCCTGGGAGCTGCCATCACCGATCTGAAGGCAGATGTGGTGAGACTAACCGACCAGATGGCGGGGGTAGAGAAAGCTGGCAGGTACAGAGACAAGGCAATTAAAAGACTAGAAGAGGTGACTTGTACCCACGCTACCCACTTAATTTCTATGAATCGCCACCTCGAGGATTTAGATAATCGTGGCAGAAGAAATAACATAAGAGTGCGGGGCCTGCCTGAATCTGTGGAGGGGGGTGACATCAGAGCAGCACTTTCATCTATATTCAACAATTTGCTGGAAAGACCACCTGAGTCCCCCATAGAAATGGATAGAGCCCATAGGGCTCTTAGACAGAGGGCTCCTGACACTATGCCGCCAAGAGATGTCATCTGCTGTCTCACTAGCCATGTTCTCAAGGAGGAGATACTGACCAAAGCAAGGCAAAGTGAACGGATCCTTTTCAATGAGGTCCCAATTTTACTCTTTCAGGACTTGTCACCAATCACCCTAAAGAATAGAAGAGCGGTTAGGCCTTTGTTAGAGATTCTGAAGGAAAGAAATATTCCGTACAAATGGAAATTTCCTTTCGCGTTACAGGCTACCTTTAGGGGTAAGAATTATCTTCTGCGAACACCCGAGGATTTACAATCCTTCTGTACAAATTTGCATTTAGATCCTATAAGTCTGCCAGACTGGTACGCAGAATTTCTATTGCCCTCTTCACCTGTCAATCACCACGCATACGAAAGTTCCCCTTCAACCTCTGCTCACAAATCGCCTTTTCCCAAAGGGGGGTCTAAGACAAAATTTAAAAATCAACAATTGCCTTTTGCATCTCCCCCCAAAACTCCGAGGATGAGAGACCCGAAATAAACTGTCCTGGACCTGCCCTCACTTTGTTTTTGAGTTCTCCTTTTTGTGGGCTTCACCAGTGTTCCTGATTGTTTGGCCGGTTTTTGTTTTTTTTTCGTTTACATGGCTTTTGACTCTGTTTGACTTTGGCCGCTGCCACGTGTTAGCAGTCTTACCTCCCTTGTGGGGTCAAGTGTTGAGTGAAACTCTAGTTCTGCAGATCTGAGGCTTTGGATTCCAAGTCACCTTTTGAGGAACAATTCCTTTTTTTGCCACTGGAAGTCACCTTTGCTCTGAGAGAGAGAACTAGAACTGCTTTGAAGGACACTTTCTCTCAAATTCAGTTCTTATTTGAATGTTTTGCATGCTGACTTTGTTCTACTTTCAGATATCATCAATTAACCTGATTCCTCCTCACATTATGCTCAAGAGGTCATTTAAGAAAATTCTTCAGACTGAACTGCGACACACAGGGACTGATGCCACCGCGTCAGATTTTCTAAGGTACTGTGATAACACGAGTTAAACTCAATCATAGAAGGCTGTAGGCAAAGTTTTCGGACATCGAGTGGTGGCAGAATCCCTGGTCTGCTTTGATACTTGTCATCCACTTCGTATTTATATTAAAATCTACCTATTTTTGTTGCCAAATTTTGTGGCCCTAACACGCATCTTTAACCGAACAGCCATGGTTCTTATAATATATCTCAAATTCTGAAATTGTTTTTTTTTCTTTTTTTTATTTTGTTATTATGCTGTAGAGCTGTTATAAGGTTTATATTACTGCATTTTTACAATATTGCCGCATCACTCGGGTTGGGGTATTTCTTGACCCAAATACTCAATTTTTACATTTCACGTTGTGCTTCTTCCAGTGCTCCCACCAGGCTTCCATACCGTTTGGGTGTACATTGATCCAACGGTTTAGCCTTTTTTTTTTTTGGTTGACAGGGAGTTTGATCTCTAGTCGACTGGTCATATTTTGTCTTTCTTTATTCTCTCTTTTTCTATACCTATTTCTATTGTCCCTCCCCTTCCTACTAACCTCCCTTCACACCCTTCCAAGTGTGCAGTTTCAGGATGGCTTTCGCCCACCTAGGCAAGAAACCATTGGTCGTCTCATTCAACGCCAACGGACTCAACATACCTGAGAAGAGAAGAAAATTATTGGGCGAACTGAAGAAAAGTAAGGCTCACATTGCTTTTATTCAAGAGACACATTTTAAAGTAGATCACATCCCCAAGTTCACTGACAGACATTTTACCAAAGCATACACAGCTTCCAACAAGTTGGCAAAAACCAAGGGAGTGGCAATTTTGCTCAGTAAAAACTCTTCATTTGTAGTCGACAGGGAATTGGCGGACCCTGAGGGAAGATTTATTTTCCTGGCGGGATCCTTGAATGGTCGCCCCTTAACATTAGCAAATGTTTACTTCCCGAATAGGGCCCAGGTCACCTTTTGTACGAAATTGATAAATGAACTCAAAAGTTTTGCTTCTGGATGTATCATTCTTGGGGGAGATTTTAACGTTCCCCTGGAACCGCTGAGGGATACTTCCACAGGTAAAACGAGTATGGCATATGGAAAACTTAAAAAAATAAAAGATCTTTTGAGATCCCTTAACCTCGTGGATTCATGGCGGGCATTACACCCGACAGACAAGGATTATACCCACTATTCTGCCCCGCATAATAAATATGCTAGAATAGATATGATTATGGTTTCACAAAGGGACTTACCCAATTTAGTGGAGGCAAAGATAGGGCATATAGTTTTGTCTGATCATGCACCTGTTTCCATCACCTTAAACACTGATTCTAAGTGTAAACCAGATTTTAATTGGAGACTGAATCCTTCGCTTCTTCTTGACCCAGTTATTAAAAAAGAGATTGAAGATGCTATTTCTAATTATTTTAGAGAGAATTCCTCCCCTGAGATGTCTTCTATGACAATTTGGGAAGCTCACAAGAGCGTTATCAGAGGTGAATTCATTAAATTTGGAGCAAGAAAAAAGAGAGAGAGAGAGAGGTTGCTGGACGATTTGGTCTCCAAAATCGCTAAATTAGAGGCGCAACATAAGTTCTCTGCGGCCAGTTCCATCCTGGAGGAGCTGACAGAATCCAGGAAAAATTTGAGAGACTTACTTAATAATAAAACTAAAAGATCAATCTACTTCAGCAAAGCTATCTATTATGAACACGGTGACAAAGGCAGTAAATTTCTTGCTAGGGCCCTTAAGGACCTACAATCGGCTTCACATATCCCGTTTATGAGAAATAGGAAAAACATCAAAATACACGACCCCAGATTCATCGCAGAATCGTTCCGTTCATATTATGAAACCTTGTACAATCTTCCCCAACAGACACGCCCAGCTAATCTTTTAGGCCCTAGAGAACAACTAATCTCCCAATACATTGAAGATAGTGGGCTCCCGTGTATTTCGGAAGCAGATATTACCCTTCTAGAAAAAGACATCTCTCGAGAGGAGGTTCTGCAAGCGATTGATTCTTTGAAATCTGGTAAGAGTCCGGGACCGGATGGCCTAACTTCCCAATATTATAAATTATTGCATCCTTTACTGGTAGGCCCTCTTACCAAGGCTCTGAACGTCCTCTCCAAATTGTCCCGTCCCTCACCTGATTTTCTGACCGCTCACATAACGGTTATTCCCAAGAAAGACAAAGACCCGACTCTCTGCCCTAGTTACAGACCGATTTCGTTACTCAATTTGGACGTTAAACTTCTGGCGAAAATTCTCGCAAACAGACTTAGGCCCCTGCTACACAACATCGTAGGTCCAGAACAGGTGGGCTTTATGCCGGGACGCGAGGCTCGCGATAATATTATCAAATCCCTTAATCTACTCCATGCGGCTAAGACCCGGGGATTGCAGGGTCTGATGTTGTCCACCGACGCTGAGAAAGCTTTCGACAGGGTGGCGTGGGATTACCTCCTTGCCACCTGTCGACATCTCGGGTTGGGGGACAACATGATGGGATGGATAGGTTCACTCTATACCAATCCAATGGCTAGGGTTAAGGTCAATAATGTTTTTTCTACGCCCTTACACTTAAAAAATGGAACGAGACAGGGCTGCCCCCTGTCACCCATTCTATTCATCTTGGCGTTGGAACCGCTAATTAGACATATCAAAGCAGATAATGCTATTCATGGTTTTAGGGTGGGGGACAGAGAATTCAAGGTTGCGGCTTATGCCGATGACCTATTGTTTTATATTACCCAACCGCATATATCTATCCCCAGCCTTAACTTACACTTTCAGAAATTCAGGTTTTTATCAAACTTTAAGGTGAATCACTCAAAGTCTGAGGCTCTGGACATCTCATTATCTGAAAATACTAAATCTTTAACCCGTGCCAATTGTCCCTATAGATGGGTGCCTAGATCTTTGAAGTATTTGGGTATCCATTTAACTCCCAAAACTGACATGATTTATGACGCAAATTTCACCCCTCTGTTAACGGACATTAGCAGAGATCTTAAGAGCTGGAACACAAAGAAATTTTCTTGGTTCGGGAGGGCGGCTATTTTGAAGATGGTAATCCTTCCACGCCTACTATATCTTTTCCATGCTCTACCGATCAAGATCCCGCCATGTTTTTTCCGTAAACTTAATACCATTCAGAGACAATTTTTATGGGCACATAAGAGACCGAGAATTAACCTTCAGATACTACAACGTTCTAAGAACAGTGGAGGTATAGGTCTGCCAAACTTTGCTAAATACCATCAAGCCACTCACATCACGAGAGTTGTGGACTGGCACTGCCATGCTTCACAAAAGGATTGGGTTGCCCTAGAAAGAGACTGTACTAATTTCCTTACACAAAATCTCCTTTGGTCAAGTCCCGAAAATTACCCTTTAGAAATTAAACAGCATCCTTTAATATCCACTACCCTGGACATCATCAATCGTGTCACAATCAAACATTGTCTGATTACCAAATTTGGGTTGATGACCTCTGTTTCAAACAATCCGGATTTTACCCCAGGCCTTGATTTTAAGTCTGAACCAGGCGAGGGGGACCGCCACAGGGAACAGTTGCGAGTTGCTGACTGCATCTCTGGCAGCAGGTTGATCTCTCTCGAAGAGTTTAATAATAGTAAACCCAAGGATTTTCATCTTTCCTTTTGGAACTATGTGCAGCTTCATAACTTCTTTCGAAACGCAAAATCCAAATTGCAATTAAACACCCCTCTAACGGCTCTGGAGGAGATCTGCCTTGGACAGACATCGCGCACCAAAACTACCTCACAGGCATATCAATGGCTATCTCTGTCCTGTGAAGTCTTGTCTGACAAAAACAGATCGTTATGGGAGAAAGATTTAAATTGTACAATTACAGACAAGCAGTGGGAAAAAGCGTGTGTCTTCACACATAAATGCTCTTTGAGCACAAAAGTGCAAGAGACTTCCTATAAAATTCTGACACATTGGTACATCACCCCTGTGCAACTTAAGGTGTGGTCTGCGCAGATCTCGGACAGATGTTGGAGGTGTCTAAAGGAGAGGGGGACCTTCTTGCATCTGTGGTGGGAGTGCTCCATCATACAGGAATTCTGGAGAGAGGTTATACACCTTATAAAGCTCATTACTAACACTAAAATACCGCTAGATGCTGCTTGCTGTCTTTTACATCTGCACAACGAATCTTATAGGAAATATAAGCGATCCCTTACCAGACACTTGCTCAATGCTGCAAAGGCAGTCATCCCTCTACATTGGAATGCCCAGTCTGGGCCTTCTATAAAAGAATGGATTGATAGAACCAAAACTTTTTATGAAATGGAGGAGATAATTGCCATAAAGAAAGAAACCGACTCTTCATTCCACAGAGTCTGGCGACCCTGGTTGGAATTTACATTCTCTGACACCTTCAAAAGATTTGTTACCCATTAAGCCTGAACCTTACTTTTACTGATAACTTAAATTGAATGATATGATTCGTGACTCGGAGGACGATTATTGAATCCCCATGCATATAATCGTCTTGATATTGCACACTCCCCCTTTTTCCCTATTCTGACCCCCTTCTTGCTCTTTGCTTTGCTCTTTCCTCTTTCTTCCCCCATCTTTTTTCTCTACGGCTTCCTTGCCGTGGCCGCGGATTGCGGCCTTTATCTCATTGGATTGTCTATGTTTTCGTATGGTCTGGTCATTGCAGTTCTGTTATTCCTTCTGTATTGTTATGTATTGCACCTATCTGACCTATACCGTATACATTTATATGATTTATCCATGTTCCAAGATGCTCTGATTTGCACTGTTCAATTATTTTCTTGTATGATACTGGAGATATTGTTTGTTTCTTGATAACTTATGCAATAAAGCTTTTTATTGGAAAAAAAAAAAAGATGTATATAGCAGTATAGTGGTGATGAGTTGAAGAGACAAGTATGAACAGTGACAAATAGGTGAACAGCACTTGAGAGAAATGTTCATGAGAGTATAGATGGTAACAGGTAGGATGCAGATAGGTTAGCAATCATGTATGGTAGTAGGTGGTAGGACAGCAGATGACATACAGGAGAGACTAACCCAGTGCAAGGATAGATGTTAGTAGGCTCAAGAGCTAGCAATCTAAAACAACAGTGCAGATGATAGTTACAGTCCTTAATATGCAGAGCTAGATAGTGTAAGCTTAGTAGGAAGGTTATGGAGGATCATTACACTTCCCCTTTACTGACACCTGTCCACTGACTCTTCCAGCTGCAGGGGTGGCCCCCCTCAGGTCAGGCCCCTTGACACAGACCTGTACTCACTGTACTGCAGAATCATATCCTCCAGCGTCTCCCCTTTCAGTTAGATTCACCGGACCTCTGGATTCAGTTCCTCACTAGCACTCTCCAGGCCCTCAGGTCGACTACCTGAGGCCGCATGGCACCTCTACGGAGGAGGAGGCAGCTGCCCCCTCATTTCGGGACTCTGCTATCCAGCTGAAAGACCCCGAGCACATGTGCTCCTGGCTTTTATACATTATCCCAGTATGCACTGATGTACTTTTCCTCTGCCAAATCATAAGGGCTGTATCAAACGCCTGTGCACTCATTTGTCAGGTTTCCTCCCACTGTCCAATATGCCTCCCTATTGGACCAGTGTGAAACACTCTGCAGACAGAACGAGTTACACCTGAGCACATTGAGCAGACCTCGCTAACAGATCCTGCTCTCTGGTAGGCAGAAAACAATATAGATTTACCTGCAGTCCTTCTGGTAAGCAGACAGGTCTCAAAACTATACTTTCTCTCTAGCGCCTACCTGGGAGGGTGCTACACATGATTTTTGCCTTCCCTTAAAATCCCTTCCTGGGGGATTTTAACACATCCATTAATGTCTAAACTGATGGCAACAAAAGTGAGTACACCCCTAAGTAGAAATGTCCAAATTGGACCCAAAGTGTCAATATTTTGTGTGGCCACCATTATTTTCCAGCACTGCCTTAACCCTCTTGGGCTTGGAGTTCACCATAGCTTCACAGGTTGCCACTGGAGTCCTCCTCCACTCCTCCATAACGACATCACAGAGCTGGTGAATGTTAGAGACCTTGCGCTCCTCCACCTTCCATCTGAGGATGCCCCACGGATGCTCTATAGGGTTTAGGTATGGAGACATGCTTGCCCAATCCATCACCTTTACCCTCAGCTTCTTTAGCAAGGTAGTGGTCGTCTTGGAGGTGTGTTTGGGATCATTATCATGTTGGAATACTACCCTGAAGGGAGGGGATCATGCCCTGTTTCAGTATGTCACAGTACATGTTGGTATTCATGGTTCTCTCAATGAACTGTAGCTCCCCAGTGCCAGCAGTACTCCTGAAGCCCCAAACCATGACACTCCCACCACCATGATTGACTGTAGTCAAGACACACTTGTCTTTGTACTCACCTGATTGCCGCCACACACACTTGACACCATCTGAACCAAATACGTTTATCTTGGTCTCATCAGATGACAGGACATGGTTCCGGTAATCTATGTCCTTAGTCTGCTTGTCTTCAGCAAACTGTTTGCGGGCTTTCTTGTGCATCATCTTTAGAAGAGGCTTCCTTCTGGGATGACAGCCATGCAGACCAATTTGATGCAGTGCGTGGCGTATGGTCTGAGCACTGACAGGCTGACCCCCCACCCCTTCAATCTCTGTAGCAATGCTGGCAGCACTCATACGTCTATTTCCCAAAGACAACCTCTGGATATGACGCTTATCACGTGCACTCAACTAATTTGGTTGACCATGGAGAGGCCTGTTCTGAGTGGAACTGGTCCTGTTAAACCGCTGTATGGTCTTGGCCACCATGCTGCAGCTTAGTTTCAGCATCTTGGCAATCTTCTTATAGTCTAGGCCATCTTTAAGTAGAGCAACAATTCTTTTTTTCAGATGCTCAGAGAGTTCTTTCCCATGAGGTGCTATGTTGAACTTTCAGTGACCAGTATGAGAGAGTGAGAGTGATAACACCAAATTTAACACACCTGCTCCCCATTCACCCCTGAGACCTTGTAACACTAACGAGTCACATGACACCGGGGAAGGAAAATTACTAATTGGGCCCAATTTGGACTATTTCACTTAGGGGTGTACTCACTTTTGTTGCCAGCGGTTTAGACATTAATGGCTGTGTGTTGATTCTTTTTGAGGGGACAGCAAATTTACACTGTTATACAAGCTGTACACTCGCTACTTTACATTGTAGCAAAGTGTAATTTCTTCAGTGTTGTTACATGAAAAGATATAATAAAATATTTACAAAAATGTGAGGGGTGTACTAACTTTTGTGAGATACTTTAGATCCCTTTCCTCTTGTCTCACTCCAACATTGCCTACTGGCAAAACGGAAACAATGCTGGGAGTTGGTGGGGTTAAGTAGGGCTAAGCCAAGGGTTTACCATTTGCTAGTGTGTACCCATTACATTACTTAGAGGTGGGGCATAACCCAGTAGTCCGGGAAGTAACTCCCCCGTGTCCTGTGATGTACTCAAAAAATGATTTTACAGGTAAGTCATGAATCCTGTTTTCTCTTATTTGCTCCCTTTTGGTCTGTTAAATATACCACCAAAAGCATTTTGTTATATCTGGTAAAGAAATGCAAAAAAATAAAAATAAATAGCTGTTCATCCAGCTAAAAATCTTGTGAGCTGATAACTTACTATGCTCTCTTCTTCTGCAGACTGTTATCAGGTACTATTGTTCCCAGCTATCCCATTAACTACAAAACACCTTTATTTTATGAAGGGGGGTAATATATAGTTCAAACACACTATCTTCCTAGGGTGACAACGCTGCTCCCCTTTGATAGAGTACAATTGTCACTCTAGAACAGAAATTGTATTCCTGGCAGGATCACCAGGTGATAATAAAGAAGAAAAAAGTGTAAAAAATAAAAACAAATTCTAATGAAAGGTGAGTTGCACTACATAAAATTTTTGTTCTTGGGTTTAGATACATTTGAGTGGCACCATTGAAAACAAAAGTTTTTTCTGTATCTTATTCCAAAATGCATTAAACTCATTATTGTCTTCAAAATTCTACAAACAATATCCCATAATAATAACATAAAAAGAAGCTTGTTTGAAATTTTTGCAAATGTATTAAAGCGGAGTTCCGGGCACAAAATCAATATTTATTTTTGTGCCCGTCCGCTTCTTCCCCTTAACCTGAAACAGAATTGGATAGTTAGATTTTTTTTTTTTCATTCACTCACCTTGTAATTGAAGATCGAAGATACTCACCTAGTCTTCACTTCCTCCCTCTGCGCCGCGGCTCACCCGTCACTTCCTGGCTTGCACTGATTCCTGGGAGCTGAACGTCATCGCTCCCAGGAATCAATGCGACGGCACCGGCCCCGCTCGTCACTTCCGGGCGACGCCGCATTCCCCTGCTAAACAGCTTCTGGGCATGCCCAGAAGCTGTGGAGGAATGCGGCGCCGCACTGGAAGTGACGAGAGGGGCCGGTGCAGGCGCATTTTGGGACAAGAAGACGCGGAAGAAGACCCAGAAGAGGACCGCGCCGGCTTCAGCTGCCCACAAGACAGATGGAAACGCTGTGGAAGAAATTTTATAAGTAAGTATTTCTTCTAAAAGGTAAGTGCGAACCGGGACAGATCAGAGGCTAGCCATTGTGGAATGTGCTAGCCCTGACTGTCCCGGGGGTATGTTCAGTGAAAAATGACTTCTGTGCCCGGAACTCCGCTTTAAAATAAAAAAAAAAAATAAAAAAATCACATGTACATAAGTATTCACAGCCTTTGTTCAATACTTTGTTGAAGCACCGTTGACACCAATTACAGCCTCAAGTCTTTTTGAGTATGATGCTACAAATTTGGCACACTTATTTTTGGGCAGTTTCTCCCATTCTTCTTTGCAGGACCTCTCAAGCTCCATCAGGTTGGATGGGGAGCGTCAATGCACAGCCATTTTCAGATCTCGCCAGAGATGTTCAATTGTGTTCAAGTCTGGACTTTGGCTAGGCCACTTAAGGACATTCACAGAGTTGTCCCATAGCCAATCCTTTGTTATCTTGACTGTGTGCTTAGGGTCATTGTCCTGTTGGAAGATGAACCTTCATCCCAGTCTGAGCTCTGAAGCAGGTTTTCCTCAAGGATGCATTCATCTTTCCCTTAAACCTGACTAGTCTCCCAATTCCTGCCACTGAAAAACATCCGCACAGCATGATGCTGCCACCACCATGCTTCACCATAGGGATGCTATTGGTCAGGTGATGAGCGTTGCCTGCTTTTCTTCAGACATGACTTTTGCCGTTCAGGCAAAAAGGCACACACAGGTCTATATAAGGTCCCACAGTTAACTGTGCATGTCAGAGCACAATGTTTGTTTCATCAGACCAGAGAATTTTATTTCTCATGGTCTGAGAGTCCTTCAGGTGCCTTTTGGCAAACTCCAGGCGGGGTGCCATGTGCCTTTTACTGAGAAGTGGCTTACAGCTGGCCACTCTACCATACAGGCCTGATTGTTGGAGTGCTGCAGAGATGGTTGTTCTTCTAGAAGGTTCTCCTCTCTCCACAGAGAAATTCTGGAGCTCTGTCAGAATGACCAGCGAGTTCTTGGTCACCTCCCTAACTAAGGCCCTTCCCCCCCTGATCGCTCAGTTTGGCTGAGCGACCTGCTCTAGGAAGAATCCTGGTGGTTCCAAACTTCTTACATTTACAGACGATGGAGGCCACTGTGCTCTTTGGGACCTTCAATGTTGCAGACATTTTTCTATACCTTTCCCCAGATCTGTGCCTCAATACAATCCTGTATCGGAGGTCTACAGACAATTCCTTGTACTTCATGGCTTGGTTTGTGCTCTGACATGCACAGTTAACTGTGGGACCTTATAAAGACAGGTGTGTGCCTTTCCAAATCATGTCCAATGAACTGAATTTACCACAGGTGGACTTCAATCATGTTGTAGAAACATCTCAAGGATGATCAGTAGAAACAAGATGCACCGGAGCTCAATTCTGAGTGTCATGGCAAAGGCTGTGAATACATGGGATTTTTTCATTTTTTTATTTTTAATACATTTGCAAAGATTTCAAACAAACTTTTTTCATGTTGTCATTATGGGGTATTGGTTGTAGAATTTTGAAGAAAATAATGAATTTAATCCATTTCGGAATAAGGATGTAACATAACAAAATGTGGACAAAGCGAAGCACTGTGAATACTTTCCTGAATTACTGTAGGCTGTACTGAGCAAGTCAGCCCATCACTTGATGATGTATACAAATCCTAAATATCAGCCTAATTGCTGCACTCCTTACAGTAAAATAGACAAACATTCTTCCGTCATTTACTTAGTTCTTAATAAAGTCCTCTTACATACCTGGTGATTATGACGTTGAATGACTTCAAGAAATAGTGTCGGCCTGTCTTGAACTGGCTTTGTAAAAATCTGTAGCAAATAACCATTTTCATCAAAATCCACAAGAATTTTCAGCTCCTAAAAGGTTGTTAAAGAGAAATGTCATGGATACTGCTTAACAGACTATTTTTTATAACATCAATAGAGAACTTAGTTATTATTAATATTTTAACTTGTGCATCTTAAGCATGCCACATGTGTTGATATCTGATTGTAAAATTTCCTTTAAATTGACCAAGAACTGCAGTATCAGAGCCTATCTGGCTGGTTATAAGTTGGACAGACTTTATCTCGACGTGCTTGCACTCTTATGACAAACCTACCTTTTCATGGTTCTGGAGTATTAACATTATTAAAATAGACATCCTGCATTAATTATTGTATGTCAGACTATCCCCGTTCCACCCGCCCCCTACCTGTCGAGATTCACCTCTCAAATTAATAGGCTTGTACTAGATTTTGTATAGAATCATAAGAAACCCTGAAAAAGAAGTACGATTTTATCATTACCCAAAAGTAAGGGCAGACTTTCCTTGCCGAATTTGTCGCTGTACTTTCATGCATTGTTCCTGATTAGGATACTTGACTGGTATCATGGTAATTCGAATAAACAGTGGATTACACTAGAGGAGATCTTATTATCCCGATCTCCTTACTTTACTATGGTCTCCACCTGCATCCAGGCCTCGTAAAGACTCCTTTCCACTATTGATCGCTAATACGTTATATGCATGGGACTCATGTGTGACAAAAGGTTTACTCTCACCCAAGTCCAGCCCCTTAATGCTTCTATTTGGTAGAATTGCTTTTCCCCTTACCTTGCACCAAACCCACTTTCTATCCTGGATAAAAGGAGATAAACCTCTTCTTCGACAAACCCTGTCACAAAAGAAGCTGATACCTTTGGCATGATTCCTTCCGTTTTGCCATATTTCTTCTAAAGCTTGGTTAAAATATTCTGAACTGCAACATTTCCTGAGATCTATTCCTTCATTAGAATCGAAGGATAGTCCACACACAGACTTTGAATCTTTATTACGCCAAACTACCAGACCAGAGCACTTTCTCTCCATGCCATATTAACCTTTGATGAAGGAATCTTACTCTTATCTCCCGCATTTCCTCCTTAAATGGTAAGAAGAATTTGCAGTATCCTATCATAAAGATATTACCCTTTACCCACAAGACCTCCATATCTTTTAGAGGCCAGGAGCAAAATTTTAAACTTCTTTTCCACTAGTATGGATGCCCCACATTATTCGTACACCTGCTGGGGGTGCTTATCTGTCCCTGGTACCTCAATTTGGCAGTATGTGCCCTTATGGGACAGAATATTGCGGATATATCATAAAATGGTAGGCAACAAGATCAGGAATATCACTTAACTCACTATCCTCTCTCTGATCCCAGGTCATGCAGAACAATCGAGAAGGGCATTTTTATGTAATTTCCTTACCTCTACCATTATTTCAAGGTGTTGGCATATCCTGAACAATCTTTCACTGGTTGAGTGGGCCTATGAACTGGATACCTTATGTGATATGAAGCGAAAGGTTTCTTGGCAAAATTTCAAATCAGATGCCTTGAAAACTACCTGAATGGTCCGGTCTCACTTTAGATACCCATCAGACTTCACCTCATATATGTAAAACATTAGTGTAAATTGGGAGTGCGCTGATAGAAGTGAAGCTGCTACCTGAACTATACCTAGTGAATGAATGTTGAAAAAATAGGTGCGCTAAACAAAATAAATACCAAAGTGACACAAATGCACAATGTGAATAAATTAACATGTACAATAATGAACATATATAAATCAAGGTGATGGTGATCCAGTGATACTGCAAACTCAAATGAGTGCAATAACTGATATAAGTCCACAAAGTCCAAAAATCTTCACCAAGTGATACATGAAATAGTGAAAGAATCCCACCACCAACAGATAGGATAAGGTTAGGCGCAGAGTAAAACTCTAATCAATCGGTTGCAAAAGGAGGAAACTTCACTACAATTCCACCCTGTGGTATGACGCAAAATGGCCTCTTACCAAATGGCATATAAATCAAAGCACAGGAGACTCTCTTATATAGATGTCCTTTCAGTTGATCGGATACCAATGGCTTTCTTCCGCTACTAATGTGCGTCCATTCTCTTATTGACTCCCCAAGGTGACATCTCCTCTGCCGCCAGATCCAGCGACGTGTCCTCTACCAAATGTAAAACATTACCTTGGCAGGTCTCTTTGTAACTACAGTCCATATACTGACCCAAAAGACTCTAGGTTCTTGACTCGTCTCTTTTTTATAAATAAAAGCAATCCCCTCCATCCCTATCCTGCAATGGCCTTTCTTTCTCCTTCTTCTCATTTTCTTTTCCCCAGGGGACTACAACCAGAGTGCTTTTGTGCACGCTTCCATACAACTTATGTATCACTCCCTTGGGAGTTCCTTCACATATGTCCAGCCAGATTTTATTCCCTTATTACTTGTATATTAAATGTTCACAAATTAATACGTATTTGTACTGCATGTGCTTAACTTCATGTTAACATTCTGTGAAATAACCAAGTTTTGCTATGCTTTATCGCGCTTACTATTGTCCATGTCAGGAGGAGCCATGTTTTTCCAATCTGCTTGTTGGTATTTATCTGTATGACATTTCTATTATATGTTCCTTGACATGTATACTGTTAACTGTATTCTTTGAAAAATAATAAAATAGAGATTAAACATAGATTTAACAGATTGGTTAGGTAGGCACTTGTGTTTAGTATGCTTCAGTTTATGAATGAACATGAGCCTCTTTCTCTTTCTGTTCATTCATCTGCAGTGCACCTGAGGCTGCAGAAAGGAACTGGGGAATGTGTTTTTTCAGTCCCTTTCTCTGTCTCAAAAGTGAGATTTCAAGGGTCTATTTAGACACCTGATATCTAACCAAAGACCTCCCAACAGTGTTGGAATTTTTTTTTAAATTATTTAATTAGTTGTAATTAAAAATTAAACAATTGCAAAAAAGGAACAATTGTAAAAGAAATCAGACAAAAATGTGTAATCAGACTAAAAAGCCATGCCCAATATGTAGTATAATTTAGCCACACCCACTGTTTGCCACGCTGCAGGTCACTATCTCCCTGATAAGGGGGTCCCAGCGCATTACTTTGCCCAGGGGCCCATGATGCTGTTAAGGTGGCACTGTGCTTGAGCATTGACAAATATATCGTATCTCACAAAAGTGAATATATCCCTCACATTTTTGTTTTATTATATCTTTTCATGTGACAACGCTGAAGAAATGACACTTTGCTACAATGTAAAGTAGTGAGTGTACAACTTGTATAACAGTGTAAATTTGCTGTACCCTCAAAATAACTCAACATGCAGCCATTATTGTCTAAACCGCTGGCAACAAAAGTGAGTATACCTCTAAGTGGAAATGTCCAAATTGGGCCCAAAGTGTCAGTATTTTGTGTGGCCACCATTATTTTCCAGCACTGTCTTAACCCTCTTGGGCATGGAGTTCACCAGAGCTACACAGGTTGCCACTGGATTCCTCTTCCACCCCTCCATGACGATATCACGGAGCTGGTGGATGTTAGAGACCTTGCACTCCTTCACCTTCCATTTGAGGATGCCCCACAGATGATCAATAGGGTTTAGGTCTGGAGACATGCTTGGCCAGTGCATCACCTTTACCCTCAGCTTCTTTAGCAAGGCAGTGGTTATCATGGAGGTCGTTATGTTGGAATACTGCCCTGTGGCCCAGTCTCTGAAGGGATATCATGCTCTGCTTCAGTATATCACAGTACATGTTGGCATTCATGGTTCCCTCAATGAACTGTAGCTTCCCAGTGCTAGCAGCACTCATGCAGCCCCAGACCATGACACTCCCACCACCATACTTGACTGTCCCACATGGAAGAAAAATATATTTAAAATATATTTTTAAAAAACATTCTTAATTTATTTTTCCCAAATATATTGGAAATATATTTGAAATGCTACAATTTTGGCCATATTCAATATATTTCTAAAAATGTTTCCCTAAATATATTGGAAATATATTTTTCTTCCATATGGGGTAGGCAAGACACCCTTGTCTTTGTACTCCTCACCTGGTTGCCGCCACACACGTTTGACACCATCCTAACCAAATAAGTCCATCTTGGTCTCATCAGACCACAGGACATGGTTCTAGTTATCTATGATGTTAGTCTGCTTGTCTTCAGCAAACTGTTTGTGGGCTTTTTTGTGCATCATCTTTAGAAGAGGCTTCCTTCTGGGACGACAGCCATGCAGACCAATTTGGCTCAGTGTAGGGTGGTCTGAGCACAGACAGGCTGACCCCCCCCCCCACCCCTTCAACCTCTGCAGTAATGCTGGCAGCACTTATACATCTATTTCCCACCCAAAGACAACCTCTGGATATGATGCTGAGCACGTGCACTCAACATCTTTGATCGACCATGGCGAGGCCTGTTTTGAGTGGAACCTGTCCTGTTAAACCGCTGTATGGTCTTGGCAATATTTTTATAGCCTAGGCCATCTTTATGTAGAGCAACAATTCTTTTTTTTAGATCCTCAGAGAGTTCTTTGCCATGAGGTGCCATGTTGAACTTCCAGTGACCAGTATGAGAGAGTGAGAGTGATAACACCAAATTTGTCACACCTGCTCCCCATTGACACACGAGACCTTGTAACACTAACGAGTCATATGACACTGAGGATGTAAAATGGCTTATTGGGCTCAATTTGGACATTTTTATTTAGTGGTGTGCTCACTTTTGTTGCCAGCGGTTTAGACATTAATGGCTGTGTGTTGATTTATTTTGAGGGGACAGCAAATTTACACTGTTATACAAGCTGTACACTCACTACTTTACATTGTAGCAAAGTGTCATTTCTTCAGTGTTCTCACATGAAAAGATATAATAAAATATTTACAAAAATGTGAGGGGTGTACTCACTTTTGTGAGATACTGTACATTTTTGGGCATTTCATAGATAAGGATTAAAGAGTGTCTGTGAAAAAAAAAGGAATACGGAAAAGCAGAAGAACAGGCAAATCTAAAAAAATTAAAATAGTAAGGATAGAACAGAAGATTTTTTTTTTTGCTATTACCTACCTCCAGCATGTCAATATTTTCTTTAACTTGTATTTTAGCTGTCTGCAGCTTTTCCCTTAGTGTTTGGTAATAGCTGGGTGGAACAGACATGAATTCCATTCCCCTTTCCTTTAAGTTGGTGATCTGTAGAGGAGATTTTATTTTATTGGCCATTGATCTCTACAGTTGTATATAATATTTCTGTTTGGGGCACAGGTATAGCACTTACTGCAGTGATAATGTCAGACGTGTTAAGAGCAATGTGCTGAATTCCAGGACCACCATAATATTCAACATACTCCTATAAGAAAAAAAAAAAAATGTGATTTGATATTTCACCTTGTCTAAATTTATAATTAAGTGTGTGCTTCGGCAGCAAATATACTCAAACTGGAACAATACAGAGAACATTAGCATGGCCTCTGCGCAAGGATGACACACATCCATGAAACATTCCAGAATTTTTCTCTTGCTATTGCTCGCTTATCCATTCTATCCAGCTCAATATACTTCAGAAAAAGCATTGGATACACTTGATTCATGACATTATGAGTTTGGTGGAGGTATTAGCTGATGACCTGGATACACAAGATACATTTATCTGTCAATGGTTAGTGTGGATTGAGTATTCCTCCTTTGATGCTCTGAAACGTAGACTTCAAACTTGATATCTTTGTCTACTAATACAGCTTGATCTCTCAGTTGAGTGCCAATCCTCTATAGTTACTACAGAGTTTTCGCTCTGACCCTTGGCTGCAGTCTAAACGGTTCTTTCTCCTCTCTTTTTCTACCTTTTCCTCTCTTTTTTCGCACCGCTTGGTATTTTCTCCATGATCTTTCTTTAATGAGAGAATCAATACGACTCAACTTGGTCAGTCTGCTTTGACACATTCATATTAACTCTTATGAGTGGTTTTTGAAAATACTTGTCTATATTTATGGTTCAACGTTGGTTCTCATATATTGCCATGTACATTTCTTGGCTTGTTATACATCTCTTCTGAGGACCTTTGATGGGGCTCTTAACATTTATCTATTTGTTTATCTCTTTGTTTGTTCATTGCTGATCATCTACTGTATGTTTTTTCTAAATCTGACAATAAAAATATACTCAAGAGGGCTCAATGTTCCACACGTGGTGGTCATGTGGTAAGGTTTGTAGATTCTGGATCAGAGTCCATAACTTAATATTCTCTGTGACAATGGTAAATGTTATCAAAGACCCCAAAATAGCTCTACCTAATGACCCTGTGGAGGAGAGACCCTGACTTTCGCAGGCTCTAATTCAGTTTATGTTTCTGGCGGGCAAAATAGCAATTGTCACTGCCTGGAAGAAACCTGTGGTCGAGTTGGCGGTAATGAAGCATAAGCTTACTTGGATAATGACTAATGAAAAGTTGGTCAGCATACTTTGTGACACTGCTGTCTGGTTTTAGAGGGTCTGAAACCCTTGGATTCTAAATCTTAAAACTCCTGTATAGGGAGTAGTCTGGTGGTGGCCGGAGGTGCGGACGGAGCAGAGATCTCAATTTCTTTTCTCTGCTTTTTCTTCTTCTACTTTTTTCCTTCTTGTCCTCTTCCCTCTCTTTTCTCCTTCCTTTCCGGCTTTGCCTGCCCTTTTTATCTTTTCCTTGAGAAAGTTTTGGCTTGGGGGGCCTCCTCTCCCCATTTCCCCTCCTAAGCAAAGTGCTTCTCTACTAATGTGTGGCTGGGGGAATAAGTTTTGTGTTTGTTGGAATTCGCTATTCTTTCCCTGCCCCAACAGGCATGGCGAAAGGAGGGGGTGGGGGTCTGTCTGTAAGGAATGCTTGATTCTACCCCCACTGCAAAGCCTATAATTTCACTGGGTCTTCTTTTTTTTTAGTTTGTAACATTAATGCAAATTCCTACTGGTGATCTTGTGACTGTCAGCCAGATAGCAAAGGATAATTTTCCACATAATTTGTGGCAGTGTTGAATTGTAAGTCTTGCTAACTTGCTGATCATTTTCACTGGCAAGTTTTACACTTGCAGAGCACTTGAAGCACAAGTTCTAGTTGACTTTTCCAATTTGTAGCAAATTTACGTGGCAAGTCTCTAGCAAGAGCAAAGTTGCAGTGGTGAACCTACAGCTAGAGCTCTGCAAGTCACAGTGACCCCTGTGGTGGGATGACTATTGCACAACATACCTGAACCAAAACTTGCAACAGACTTGCAGAATATTTGCAAAGAAAGTTAATCTGGAATCATGCAATGTGGAATTGCTGCAATTGTGCAACAAACTTTTGAAGCCTGGCAAGTCTAGCAATAGCTTAACAAGTAATTTTCAAACTTGCAGCTCAATTGCTTGCTTTCTGGGCAGTATGTATCCTCACGGTTTGGTATTGTTGTATTGTCGTTGACACTTTATGCTGCCTGCATCGTGGTTTTGAACTTTGTGTTTATGTCTACTTTTCTAAACTGTGTAAAACTTTTTCAATAAATACTATTGAAACAGAAACATACTGTATATTCAACACTAACTTCATTCTTAAGTGTTATAACTTTTCTTTTGAGCGGTTAGTTAAAGCTTGGCATACATTGGCATACTGAACCACCTAACCCTTCCTGTCTTGGTTGCAGCTGGTCCAGTCTACTACAGACCTACCTATCTGCGGTAATAGCTAAATCTGTAGCATTGGGCTGCACTAGTTTGCCTTTAATTTACAGCACAATTATAGTGAGATACCTGGATCTGAGATTTCCTCTTTCCTGGCGCAGGCTCATTTATAGGCATCCTAATGGTCTCTTCATAGTTAGCAACCACAATGGAGCGTAGTGCACTGAACTCTGTGTGCAGCTGTTTGTCATCCACAGACCAGAAACGATGAAACAACAGAGTTTTTTGGTACCTGCAGGGAAAGGTATGGATATTTTCATGCAATCAATTCTTCTCTGCATTTAGAAATGAGAAATAGAGAGGGTCATTAACAGTCCAGTCCTACCCCGGTTCTACAGCCTAATGTAATGTAAAGCAGGAATTGGGCTGTCTAGGACTCAGGGTCAATAATGAGTGCTTTCTACATCAGAAAATACATAGTTCACCTTGTGGGTTAGAGGAGGTTGTCTTTAAATTGACTCTCATTTTACACACTGGGTTGAATAGTAGTTAATGTTATTTGGGAAGTTCTGCAACTTTGCTAAGTCATAGAGGTAATTCAAGTTACCTCTAATCTGTGCTTTATATCATTACTTGCAGCCTGATTCAGCAAGCTTCAATGCTTCTCTGTGGGTCATCACCTTTAATGGCATGTTTCTGTACTGTGCAACCTCCTTAGGGTAATGGGTAGGTGTTTTCAAACTTGCTGAAACGCATCATGTAATGGCTGATCTTTTCCACTTCTCAATGAGAGCAAGGACAAAAGGTCCGTTATACTTCTGGCTCTTAAATGAGTCCCATAGGAATCTGCAGCAGGTTATAGCGCTAGAAAGGATGGGTAGACATTCATCTTGGGAAAACATCTTCCTGTCTATTGCCACCCTTAATCTATATATCCATAAAGGAAAAGTTGCTGTATTTAATTCCATCTAAAACTACCATACGGGGCTGAGAGGTGAGTAAATGGTATATTACCAGTGCCTGCTCTGCCATGATTTTCCTCTAATTCCTGCTTTCTAGATTATCATCATAGAAAATTTGGGCAAGAGCACCAGAAGTTAAAGAAAACTTTATGGCATTTCATGAATGCATGAATGGTGTGGTTAACAACTTTTCCTTGCAAGTTAGTGGGTTCAGTTCCCACCTGGGAAAATCTTAGCATAGAGTATGCATGTTCTCTCTTGTAATTGCATGGGGGCCCTACCACAATCCCAAAACCATACTAATAAATTACTTGTATTCCACCAAAAATGTCTCCTGTGTTTGTGTCTATATAAGCAGGGCAAGAGACAGGAACAAGAGTGAAGTGAATGTGTACCCTTTAACGCAGTGGTCTCCAAACTGCGGCCCGAAGGCCAGATGTGGCCACTTACCTGTTTTTATCCATACCGCAGGGCACTATTCCTCCCACTGACACAAAGGATGAGGCGCAGTTACCTCCACTGACACCAACAACAGAGCACTATTCCACCCACTGACACCAACGATGGGGCACTGTTCCTTCCAATGATACCAACAATGGGGCATAATTCCTCCTACTGATATAAATGATGAAACACTTCCACCCACTGCCACTAAAGATGGGGTACTATTCCTCCCACTGATACCAACAATGGGGCACTATTCCTCCCACTGACACCAATGATGGGGCACTCTTCTTTCCCCTTATACCAACAATGGGGCACTATTCCTCCCACTGATACCAATGATAGGGCACTATTCCTCCCACTGATACCATCTATGGGACACTATTCAGTGGTGGGATTCAAAAATTTTAGTAACCAGTTCCGACTTTCAAGCATGGTGTTATTTTTTTTTATCTAATGTCAGTTAGGGGTCTGTTCTGTCCGCCGCAATGTCACAGTCTCGCTAAAAATCACAGATCGCCGCCATTACTAGTAATAAATAATCAAAAATTACATAAATCTTTCCAGTAGTTAGTCGATGCGATAACTTTTGACAAACCAATCAATATACACTTATTGCAATTATTCTTTTTACCAAAAATATGTAGCAGAATACAAATTGGCTTAAAACGATGAAAAAAATTAATTTGTGTGAGTTTCACCACCTCGGGGGTCTCATCATCCCTGTCGGGCAGCAGTAGGGCCCCTGGGACTCCCTGTAGGGAAAGAGTTCCTGGTGGGAGATCGCCACGAAGAAGCCTTAAGGTGAGAAGAAGTCCCTGTCCCCAGGGGAGAAGGGGTCCCTGTCCCCATAAAAGGAGTCCCTGTTGCCAGGGGAGAAGGGGTCCCTGTTGCCAGGGGAGAAGGGGTCCCTGTCCCCAGAGGAGAAGGGGTCCCTGTCCCCAGAGAAGGAGTCCCTGTCCCCAGGGGAGAAGGGGTCCCTGCCCCCAGGGGAGAAGGGGTCCCTGTTCCCAGGGGAGAAGGGGTCCCTGTCCCCAGAAAAGGAGTCCCTGTCCCCAGGGGAGAGGGGTCCCTGTCCCCAGAGGAAAAGGGGTCCCTGTCCCCAGGGGAGAAGGGGTCCCTGTCCCCAGAGAAGGAGTCCCTGTCCCAAGGGAGAAGGGGTCCCTGTCCCCAGAGAAGGAGTCCCTGTCCCCAGGGGAGAGGGGTCCCTGTCCCCAAAGGAAAAGGGGTCCCTGTCCCCAGGGGAGAGGGGTCCCTGTCCCCAGAGGAAAAGGGGTCCCTGTCCCCAGGGGAGAAGGGGTCCCTGTTCCCAGGGGAGAAAGGGTCCCTGTCCCCAGAAAAGGAGTCCCTGTTGCCAGGGGAGAAGGGGTCCCTGTCCACAGGGGAAAAGGGGTCCCTGTCCTCAGAAAAGGAGTCCCTGTTGCCAGGGGAGAAGGGGTCCCTGTCCACAGGGGAGAAGGGGTCCCTGTCCCCAGAAAAGGAGTCCCTGTTGCCAGGGGAGAAGGGGTCCCTGTCCCCATAAAAGGAGTCCCTGTTGCCAGGGGAGAAGGGGTCCCTGTTCCAAGGGGAGAAGGGGTCCCTGTTCCCAGGGGAGAAGGCCAGAAGGGGTCCCTGTCCACAGGGGAAAAGGGGTCCCTGTCCCCAGAAAAGGAGTCACTGTTGCCAGGGGAGAAGGGGTCCCTGTCCCCAGAAAAGGAGACCCTGTTGCCAGGGGAGAAGGGGTCCCTGTCCCCAGAAAAGGAGACCCTGTTGCCAGGGGAGAAGGGGTCCCTGTCCCCAGAAAAGGAGACCCTGTTGCCAGGGGAGATAGAGTGGGGTGGGGGATGGGATGGTGTGTGGGAAATATGGGGTCGTCTGCTTGTCTCACTCACCATGACTAAGCTGCAGCTCACTCATCCTTGGTCACATGGGCTCCCTCCAGCAGCAGTACGGATGGCTGATCACTCAGCATATCTCAGACTCCCACCGAGGTCGACCTGTATATGACAGGGGGGAGGAGGGGGAGGAGGGGGGCTGGCCACGCAGACAAGCCTGCTGTGTGCTGTGTCCTCCATAGGGCTTCTGAACTGTGTTTAGACTTCATTTGCGCGGGAGCTGACTCGGGGGTGGGGGCAGGAGACTTTGCTGAGCGATGCTGCAATGAGCAGGAGAAAGGCAGAGCCAGCTGAAGGAATTTCAGATTGCTGCCTTGATCGTCGGCTTTCACCGGTTCTGCGAACTTGTTAAATGCTAGTAACAGGTTCCATAGAACCGGTGAGAACCGGCTGAATCCCACCACTGACACTATTCCTCCCACTAATACCAATGATGGGGCACTATTCCTCTTGCTGACACCATCTTTAGGGTACTATTCCTTCCACTAATACCAATGATGTGCACTGTTCCTCCTCTTACTGACTACAGACAATATGTAATTCTATTTTACTCCCACTGACCACCAAAACTGAGACATTGTTTACTCCCAATGATGCTGGGGCACACAGCCTCCCAAAAGTCTGAAAGATAGTAAACTAACCCTTTATTTAGAAAGTTTGTAGACCCCTGCTCTAAAGAACAGATTTAGTCATTACGGTATAAAGTAATGCAATTAAACGAATATATGTAGGAAATCTGCCCTCTGGTGGCCACACACACTGATATTTGACATATTTCAGAAATTTAACAATCTAAAATATTAAAAATGTCCACAAATACTTCAAATGAAGGCTGCATTTAAATCACACACAAATACTAATGTATCATCATTGTCCAGGTGAACTATAACTAAACAGATTGTTTTCAACAGAATATTTACCAGTCTACAACTGGGACCATTTCATCGTCCGGTTGATTTCCCACGACATGGTCAATAAAATTGAGTTTGCAATTCAATCTATAAAATTTGAAAAATAAAAACAAAACATAAACATAGATCGAGTTAAAAAAAGTTTAAAATAACGCATATAAAGTAATTTAGAAGGGAGGTAGAGCTATCGCTTAAAAGTCCTACCCACCCATAAACTGGGAGTTGAATGACCCAATGGCTTAACCTCAACAATGTAAAATAAATGAGGAATGGAAAATAAAGCTGTAAGCAGTAAAGCCCAGTTACAAATGTTGTATAGTCTTTTTAAATAAGTTGTAAAGCCCTGTACAAACTGACATCTTTTTTTTGTTCAACTCAGCGGGCTGAATAAAAAGAAAAAACCGAGGTAGACGTTGTCCAGAGACAAAGGTTTCATCTCACACATCTACAGATACCTCAACGAAGGATTCCTCTCAGAGAAAACTAAGCCAATGATACAATGGGAGACAGAACTTACCCTCTCTTTCATGCCCCTTGAGTGGGAAGAGATGCTGGGTAATATGCTTAAAAATACAAGATCAATCTCTATCCGAGAAACTGCGATTAAGCTACATAAAAGATGGTATATGATGCCTGCTAAGCTCTATACCATTTACCCTATGGTTTTCCCCACGTGTTTTCACAGTTGCCAAGAATCAGGCTCCTCTATTCATATTTTCTGGAGCTGTGAGCATCTTAAGCCCATTTGGCAAAATGCAACCGCAAGATCATCCTTTATAGCAGGTCGCCCTATCACATTAACGCTGCCTATGTGTCTCCTTTTCACCCCAATTCCTGATTTTCCCATCCCCTGCATGAGACTGATTCACACACTTTTTGTAGCTATCCATTTGGCAACTGCATTAAATTGGCATTCCCCTTTTATTTCTTGGACGCAGGTGTTGGCCAGAATGGAGAGGACCAAACTCTCAGAATGAATCCACCACACTCTGTACGATACAATGCATCTTTTTCGCAGGAAGTGGCAACACTGGGATTCCCCTTTGGTGTAATTCTAGTCCTCCATTTCTCCCATCGGACTGACACTTTATTGGGTATATGTACCATCCTATGAAAACTCTTATCCCATTTTTCACTTGATTCTCTGTAATTTATTGTCGATATTTGAAATTCTTTGTTTATTTTGTACATTACTCAAATCCTGTCTGTAACTTGATCTTCCAATAAAAACGTTTGTAATAAATAAAAAAAAACAAAAAACGAGGAATTCGCTGTACTAACTATGCAATGTTAGTACAGCGATCTCTACACTGAGCTATCATGTTCTGACAACGACTGGCTGTGAGCGCTGATTGGATGCCGGATATATACGGCGGGTGGTCGGCAAGTGGTTAAGTAGGTAATAATGCCCACAGGTTTCATTTTCAGTTTCTCCATGTTAACCACTTAAGCCCCGGAAGATTTTACCCCCTTTCTGACCAGGGGGTATTTTGCGATTCGGCACTGCGTGACTTTAACGGACAATTGCGCGGTCGTGCGACGCTGTATCTAAACGAATTTGGCATCCTTTTTTTCCCACAAACAGAGCTTTCTTTTGGTGGCATTTGATCACCTGTGCGATTTTTTGATCATGCGCTATAAACAAAAAAAGAGCGTAAATTTTGCAAAAATATCAATATTTTTCACATTTTTTTATATGAAATTCCCCCCCAAAAAATGTAAAAATCTAAATTTTTTAACATTTTGCGCCAATTTGTTTTCATCCGCAAACGGATGGGATGAAAAACGGACAGACGGACCGGATGACACAAGTGTCATCCGTGTCCGTTACAAAAAAAAAAAAGGACTTGATCGGGCAAAAAAAAAGGAACGCCCGTGTGAAAGAGCCCTAACTAAAACTGGTTAATACAGAATCTTGTTCAGCTGTGCATAGTAACCAATCAGCTTCTAACTTCAGCTGTTTAATTAAGCTTTAACAAAAAGCCCTCGTTCACACTGAGCGTGGGTTTGAAATCATGCGATTTCAGCTGAACTCGCACGGTTTCAAACCCACATTTCAGTGTGAGTTCGGGGGTGATTTGACAGACATCTGTGGGGGTTAATGCACAGATGTATATTGAAATCGCCCCCAAAGACATCAAAAGTAGTGCAGGAATTACTTTTGGGAATCGGTCCAGCGCTGCAAAGTCGGTGGCGCACCGATTCAACCGGTGCCGTTGCCAGCAATAGGCTCTGATTTGGCATACGATTTGACATGTCAAATCGCATGTCAAATCGGCCCGATGTGAACGGGGGCTAAATTCTAGAAACTGATTAGTTACTATGCACACCTGGACCAGATTCTGTGTGCACTGGTTTTAGTAAATCTCCCCCCTTTTAATCACAATTTTTTCTCCATCTACGTTATACAGGGCCGGTGTAACGTTAGAATTCCATACCTCGTTAGATTTCCATACCCTCGTCACTTCCTGTCCAAAACAGCTGAGCAGCGTAACAGTGCGCATGCTCAGAGCCCCGAAAACACCATTGAACAGCTGTGAAGTTGAGGAGTGCGCATGCTCGGAGGGAATGAAATAATCACGGTATTGTGTGTAATGTTATACTTGCGACGGTTACATAAAAACAGTTCGGCTGCAACATCAATCATCTCCTCTGCTATCCCTGTCACCTCCCTGATGTCGGCTAGTAAATATAAAAGCAGCGGGCGGGTGTATGAATTCGAAATGACAGAGATCTCGAATCCGTGATGCGCTTTTATATTTATTAGCCGAGAGCAGGGAAGTGAGAGGGGAAGGAGCGGATATGATTTATGTTGCAGAGGAGCTGTTTTAATGTAATCGCGGCAAGTGTAAGTACCGTGAGAAATCCATAACCTCCGTAGGTGCACCGGAAGTGACGAGGGTATGGTTTTCTCACGGGTATGGTTTTTTCACGGAACACCGGCCCTACCATGGGTCCCGGTGGGACCATGGGTCCCAGGCGGCACTTAGAGCCCTGGCCGCCTCTTCTCTTCTTCGCCTATCGCAAAAAAAAAAAAAAGGTCCACGGCTGGCCCGACATGCACACTGCGCATGCGCCGCCGCCGCTCGGCAAAGCCCGTAAACGTTCGGCTATTTCCGGAAATAGCCGAACATGTATTAGCTCTCCCGAGCGGCGGCAGCGGCGCATGCGCAGTGTGCATGTCAGGCCGGCCGCGGACGTGTTGTCGTGTGGCGCCGGGCGGCGCCATTTTTAAATCCTAAGGTGCCCTTTAGGAACAGGTAAGTGAGACTGCACACTACCTGTCATTATGCGGGGCTGCAGGCATACTACAGAAGATGCAGTGCTGCGGGCATGGTACATGCCCACAGCACTGCATCTCGTGTAGTATGCCCACAGCCCCGCGTTCTCTTGTACCAAGTCTGTCTCCTGCACCATGCCCGCAGACCCTGCATTCTCCTGCACCATGCCCACAGACCCTGCATTCTCCTGCACCATGCCCACAGACCCTGCATTCTCCTGTACTATGCCCGCAGCCCCGCATTCTCCTGCACCATGCCCGCAGACCCTGCATTCTCCTGCACCATGCCCACAGACCCTGCATTCTCCTGCACCATGCCCGCAGACCCTGCATTCTCCTGTACTATGCCCGCAGCCCCGCATTCTCCTGCACCATGCCCGCAGACCCTGCATTCTCCTGTACTATGCCCGCAGACCCTGCATTCTCCTGCACCATGCCCGCAGACCCTGCATTCTCCTGTACTATGCCCGCAGCCACGCATTCTCCTGCACCATGCCCGCAGACCCTGCATTCTCCTGTACCATGCCCACAGACCCTGCATTCTCCTGTACTATGCCCGCAGCCCCGCATTCTCCTGCACCATGCCCGCAGACCCTGCATTCTCCTGTACTATGCCCGCAGACCCTGCATTCTCCTGCACCATGCCCGCAGACCCTGCATTCTCCTGTACTATGCCCGCAGACCCTGCATTCTCCTGCACCATGCCCGCAGACCCTGCATTCTCCTGTACTATGCCCGCAGCCACGCATTCTCCTGCACCATGCCCGCAGACCCTGCATTCTCCTGTACCATGCCCACAGACCCTGCATTCTCCTGTACTATGCCCGCAGCCCCGCATTCTCCTGCACCATGCCCGCAGACCCTGCATTCTCCTGTACTATGCCCGCAGACCCTGCATTCTCCTGCACCATGCCCGCAGACCCTGCATTCTCCTGCACCATGCCCGCAGACCCTGCATTCTCCTGTACTATGCCCACAGCCACGCATTCTCCTGCACCATGCCCGCAGACCCTGCATTCTCCTGTACTATGCCCGCAGACCCTGCATTCTCCTGTACTATGCCCGCAGACCCTGCATTCTCCTGTACTATGTACGCAGCCCTGCATTTTCCTGTACTATGCCCGCAGCCCCGCATTCTCCTGCACCATGCCCGCAGACCCTGCATTCTCCTGCACCATGCCCGCAGACCCTGCATTCTCCTGTACTATGCCCGCAGCCCTGCATTCTCCTGTACCATGCCCGCAGCCCCGCATTCTCATGTCTCATGTCCGCAGCCCCGCATTCTCCTGCACTATGCCCACTGCCCCGCATTCTCCTGTACCATGCCCACAGCCCCGCATTCTCCTTTACCATGCCCACAGCCCCGCATTATCCTGTACCAGGCCCGCAGCCCTGCATTCTTCTGTACCATGCCCGTAGCCCCGCTTTCTCCTGTACCATGCCTGCAGCCCCGCATTCTTCTGTACCATGCCCGCAGCCCCGCATTCTTCTGTACCATGCCTGCAGCCACGCATTCTCCTGTACCATGCCTACAGCCCTGCATTCTTCTGTACCATGCCCGCATCACTGCATTCTCCTGTACCATGCCCGCAGCACTGCATTCTTCTGTACCATGCCTACAGCCCTGCATTCTTCTGTACCATGCCCCGCAGCACTGCATTCTCCTGTACCATGTCCGCAGCCCTGCATTCTCCCGTACCATGTCCGCCACCCTGCATTCTTCTGTACCATGCCCGCAGCCCTGCATTCTCCTGTACTATGCCTACAGCCCCGCATTTTTCTGAATCATGCCTGCAGCCCTGCATTCTTCTGTACCATGCCTGCAGCCCTGCATTCTTCTGTACAATGCCCGCAGCCCTGCATTCTCCTGTACCATGTCCGCAGCACTGCATTCTCCTATACCATGCCCGCAGCACTGCATTCTCCTGTACCATGTCCACCACCCTGCGTTCTTCTGTACCATGCCCGCAGCCCTGCATTCTCCTGTACCATGTCCGCCACCCTGCGTTCTTCTGTACCATGCTCGCAGCCCTGCAGGGCACTGTGGCACTATAGACAGTAGAAAGCCTGGTGCGCTCATCTGCCCAGTGTCTACTGCTCTGTCCTGCTCCTGCTGTCACTCCATACACACTCACACCCCTCTGACTGCTTTCATAGTCCTATAGAATGTGGGGGCCTCTTGGAGGGCGTGAATTTTTATTTTTTTTTGGGGGGGGGCAGCATTTCATTCTTGGACCCAGGCAGCACAATGTCTTGGGCCAGCCCTGACTTTATACATGTATATTACTCATTCTATATCCACAGTGCTACTTACAGTTTGGGCAGGAGAGGATCCAGGAAGAGAGGAGGATGAAATCCAGGTAAGAAGATGCCTTTATAGTCTAGGTTCTCTATTAGTGTGTGTGTTGTGTCTCCATACTGGTTGAAGAGAGAAGAAATCACATGTCACAACTGGTAACGCATTTCTTTGCCATCAATTCATGATATACAGATACATTAACATTACAAGAACAAATTGATTAAGAAGTGGAATATTTGTGATTTTGGATATTGTGATATCAGCACTGCAGCCTGCTGAGGCAGGGACCTGCATAACGTGCATGTAGGAGTAAAGTAACCTATTACTACAAAAAAAAAGATCATACAAAATACCAAATATAACAATGATATGACTGAGCACCCAGGACTACAGAACACCTTCTGTCACCTCAGGGGAGGACTGGGCCAGGGGTCAGGGGGCAATCGCTCCCCGGGCTGCTCTGATGCCCCATAAAAAGGCTGCACTGCTTCTGCCACAGACATGCCTAAAGGATTCCTGGTGAAGAGAAGTAAAAAGTCCCCACCGCTGACCTACTGAGTGCGGGATGAAGACAAGGACAGAGCGCAAGCCTCCGCCCTAACATGGGTGGTGTACACTGTGTCTGGGCTGAGGCCGGTTTCATGCCCCACTGGAGACTCTCCCCTGGCCAGCCCTGACCGAGCTGTTTCAGCTCCACCCTGGTGGCCAGGTCAGGAACCTGGATTCGGCCAGTGAGTAGAGAGTACCTGGAGTGTAGCTTCAGCCTGGAATGGGGGTCAGGAGATGGAAGAGGGAGAGTGGGGAAGAGGCACCATGCCCCCTGGGCTGAAAATTGCCAGTCAGCCCCTGTGTCACCTCAACATAGGGGAGAGGTGTTTGGTAGTTCATAGTGAGAACCCAGGTGGGGCTGATGAAACTGTTTAAGATTTCATAAGGTAACAACTCACTGGGTTTCAGGCCAGATCAATAGGTATTTTTTTACATATATAAACAGACACAACAAAACACCTTAAATATCAGTGGTCCTCAACTCCGGTCCTCGGGGCCCACTAACAGGCCAGATTTTAAGTATTACCTTGGGGAAATGCAGACTAGAATACTGCAATCACTGAGCAGCAAATGAGATCACCTGTGATGTAATTTAGTTATCTTGCAAACCTGGCCTGTTAGTGGGCCCCGAGGCCCGGAGTTGAGGACCACTGGTATATATATAACAGGTCAAAAAAGTCAATTATCAGGATTGACAAACACTTAATGAACGTAGCACTGCCAGTATACAATTTACTCATCTGGGTAGAACCTTTCTAAGTTTCAGAAAGTTTTCCCTCCTTACTATCCTGTAGACATGCTGTTTACTCTATATCTAAAGCCTTGTGCACGCGATTAGATTATTGGACAAATTTTAATCTGTTTTTTTTTGTTGCATGCTAGTCTCATTGGGAAAGTGAAGAGGTTACTTTCATATGAAAATTCTCGTACGACAGAATTCAACTTCAGAAGTGATGTCGTGTTAATTTGTTTTGTATGTGTTCTTTAGTTTCCGAGCATGTGTAGTCTTGCTCTTACGATTTTTTTCGGACAAAAACTGTGCTAATTAAACGAAAATAGGACGTTGTGTTGACGTACGATATAAATTTTATAGCCTGTGCATCCAGTTTTTGTCATCCATAAATTCATAATCGACTGTGGGACGAAATTTTACTTAAGATTTTCTTATCATGTGTACGGGCCTTAAGAGTTCAGAGGCTTAGAAAATACACCCACCTGAGATCAGCTTGTCCTTGGGGGTATTGAATGGGGAGCAGTGGGTGATGCCCACCTTGACAACTTCAGGACTAGGTCTGTAACTTCAGATCTGCTAAACGTCAAACTTCAAAGCTAAACGTATAACCATTGTTGTTGCTGGCCATTCATAGATAAATAATTCAGCAAAACATTCTTTCTTGTCATCATTGAGGCTCAGTTCACACCATGGCGTTTCGGATCGTGGGCGGAATCGGCGCGATTCTGCCTGCGATCCCGAATCGCAACAAAACACAGGACGTGCTTGCAATCCCTGTTACTTTCAATGGCACCCCAAGTTATAATTCAGGATCGTGGACAGAATCGCGGCAATTCCACCTGCGATAAGGAACGCCATGGTGTGAACGGAGCCTTAGTCAACTCATTTTTTTTTTTTTTTTGAAAACCCTAAAACATCATCAAAACCTTCTATACAGGTTTCATTAAATATGTATTTGTGTTTCCTGAATTAAAATCACATTCACAGTTAGAATTTTGTTCATTAGAAATAGATTTTCCATCTTACTGCTCTGAATTGTCTTGTTAATACAGGCAAAACCATTGTATTTGACCCCAATGACCAATTTAATAACAAACTAACAAATGATCCAAAGACAAACATTTCTAAATGAAATTCTACAGGTGTATGGCTAGTTAAAGTCTATTACATTCTAAGAACCTGTATGTCTCAATGAAGCTCCCTTTACCAGCAGTGAGCATCCATTTCATACACCTTATACCAGAGTTAGGGTTCTTTCACACGGGATTTCCGCCCGGCGGACTCCGTTTTGCTCAGCAGGGGATCAATCCGCCGATCCCCGCTGAGCAGGCGGATGACATATCCATCTCTGCGCTGTGTGCAGAGACAGATCTGTCAGATCCCTGCTCTCCTCTATCGGAAAATCGGATGATAACGGACCGCCTGTCCGTTCTCATCAAATCCCATCTGATCCGATCCTCCAGACGGATGGAAAATAAGGTTTCCCTCCGTCTGGATTTCACGAACAAGATCGGATTGGATAGCGGTGGGTGTCAGTTGAGATGTCACCGCTGACATCTGCTGCTCAATAGGGGTGCATGGAGCGTCTGATCATGTCCGCCTGGAAAACTGACAGGGACCGGATCGGAAAGGAAAGCCTGTGTAAAAGGAGCCTTAGGAGGATTGTTCCTATTCTGATTTTGGACTGAGATCTACCTATACACTGCAAAATAATGTAACTGATACATCTGATACTGGATATATTTTGACAAGCCAAGAGTGAAGCGCCAGGGGGGCGCGTAGAGTGGCAATCGGTGATGCGGTGTGTCACTCTGACACACCGCATCTCCAATCCCGGTAAAGAGCCAATGACGTAGGCTCTTTACCATGTGATCAGCTGTGTCCAATCACAGCTGGTCACATAGTAAATAGGAAGTGCCATTGATCAGGTTTCTTCAGTACGCGCCTGATAGGCACGAGTAGAGGAGAGCCGATCGGCAGCTCTCCTGACAAGGGGGGGGGGGGGGGTCTGTGCTGGTAATCAGAGCATTGATTACCAGTGCAGACCCTTGGGGGATGCCACTAGAGCCACCAGGGATTGCCCACCCATGGCCACCAGGGATGCCCACCCATGCCACCAGGGATGCCAATCAGTGCTTAGGGAGCCTGTAAGTGCCCTCCTCATCAGTGCTGCCCATAATTGCCATTTATCAGTGCCACCCACCAGTGCCCATCATTGCCATCTATCAGTGCTGCCCACCAGTGCCCATCATTGCCCATTAGTGCTGCCTATCTGTGCCCAACAGTGCCCATCAGTGTCGCCTATCAGTGCCCATCAGTGCCACCTATCAGTGCCCATCAGTGCAGCCTATCAATGCCCTTCAATGCTGCAGATCAGTGCTACCTATCAGTGCCACATATCAGTACCCATTAGTGCTGCATATCAGTTCCGCCTATCAGTGCCTTTCAGTGCTGCATATTAGTGCCTCTTCATCAGTGCCACTCCATCAGTGCCACCCCATCAGTGCCTGTCAGTGCAGCCTCATCAGTGTTTGTCAGTGCAGGAAAAAACATATTTATTTACAAAATGTTATAACATAAACAAAAAAAATTTTTTTTTTCAAACTTTTCGTTTTTTTTTTTTATTTGTTTAGCAAAAAAGAAAAAACCTTGCGGTGATCAAATACCACCAAAAGAAAGCTCTATTTGTGGGAAAAAAATGACATAAATTTGATTTAGGTCATTTGGCGCACTTTGACCTTTTAGATTAAGGTCAAAGTGCACCATATCACAAGTGAT
This sequence comes from Pelophylax lessonae, assembly GCF_965119305.1. Taxonomy (NCBI): domain Eukaryota; kingdom Metazoa; phylum Chordata; class Amphibia; order Anura; family Ranidae; genus Pelophylax; species Pelophylax lessonae. Next base: position 230,155,937 of record NC_138768.1, read on the forward strand.
AATGCACAAGGAACAGAACATATGCTGATGGGAACGTTGGATTAGATGCGGACAGGACACCACCTTTTTATATTAAATAGAAAGCTGGAAAAGGTCAGGGATATGAAGGAAGAGTGGGAACTAGGAAAAAGAGAGCGGGGAGGCGAAGAGAAGAAAGAGAGAGAGAAGGAAAAAAAAAAGGAAAAAAGGGGGGGGGGGAGAAGGGAAGTTGCTGGGTAAAATATCATTTTTTTAAACCAGAGTTTAGTGTCACTTAAACAATATAATTTGTTATTTTATTGGTAAAACATGCAAAATTACACTGTTCATTTTTAAAATCAGAAACAAAAATATGTGTAATACCGTCTGAATGATAGCAAATTTCACTTTTCCGTACTTATCTTCCTCAACCCACGGCTCCTTTACAATTACCGCTCCCCTTTCTCTGGCTTTCTGTTAAAAATGAAGATGATTCAGTTAACCCTATCGCACACGATGAGACATTCAAAAAATTCCAGACTGGTGACAGTGACAATCCACAAAAGTGCCTCCCATACTTTTCTTTTTTTTTTTCTGTTTTTAGGCTTGCAAACAATCTATAATCTTTTTAAAACTGAACACTATCTGCAGAAATTGCTTAGCACAAAGTAAAGCACTCACCCCACAAAATATGTATGGAATAAATTCTAGTAGCAGTTAAAGCGGAGTTCCAGCCTAAACACACACTCACCTGTCCCACGGTCCAGCGATGCGGCCACCCAAAACCTCACTCTTCTCCCTCTCTTCTCTGCGGCGCCGGCATCACTGGTGTGGGCACCCGACTGTGACAGTTTGCGGATTCACAGCCGGGTACGCACTGCGCATGCGCGAGTTGTGCTACGCGTTGTGATTGGCCGGAAATCTTCTGGGACCTCTGACATGTCCCAGAAGATTGCAGGGAGGGAGGGGGAGAGGAAAACTTCCGCTCAGGGCGCCGCGGCGCTCCGGGCGGAAGTGGGAGCGGGTACATGTCAAAACTAGGTACCCGCTCCCCCCCCCAAAAAAAATTACATGCCAAATCATGCCGTCAGGGGGTTAGAACTACCTAAAGCGGAAGTTCCACTTTTGGGTGGAACTCCGCTTTAAGGAGCACGCCTGTGAGTTGTCATGTCACCTTCTTTAATGCACTCCAATGCATGCACTCCCTACCCACATAAGTATTTCACTTTTTCATCCTATGCAATTTCCGCACAATGCTAGAACTTTGTATCCTCTTGTACAGGTGCATCTTATAAAATTAGAATATCATCAAAAAGTTAATTTATTTCTGTAATTCAATTCATAAAGAGAAACTCATAAATTTTATATAGATAATTTTGATGATTATTCAAAATTCGTTATCTCAGTGTAGCACCCTACAAGGTAGGTGCTAGGTAAAGTATAGTGGGCCTTGTCTGCTTATCAGCAGGGTCATGTTTTGAGTCAGGTTAGAAAAACAAAATTCGGTGTAACCGAAAAAAAAGAACTGCGCAAATGGAGTGATATTTAACAATGAATAAATAAATGTGAAAAATTAGGGAATTTCTTCCTCTAGCGAGCAGCAATAAAAACGTGAAAACGAAATATGTGATAGTGAATATGGGTTATTGCGCTCAGCAGTATACTCACAATAAAGTGCTAATGCATAAATAACATAAACATATGAACCAAATTATTTGCAAGTGAATATTCCAATGAATATAGCAATAATAAAATTAATAAACATAGTCCTTGAAAAGTGCTCGGTGCAAACTTTAAGTTCCAGCAGCAAATACAATTGGACTTGATGTGAAATGCCTTCACCAATCACCATACACCCAGTGCTCGGATAAAATACTTCTTACCAAAAGAAGTTGACCCCTTAGTTATAGGGGGTCATGATCGCAATGTATCTCCACAAGAGCTCCAAAATCTCCTATTACAGTCTTCACATCCAGTGTGTGATAAGCCAGAAGTAAACAGATGACTCCGAGACTCCGGACAACATGTCATAAGAAATAAGGAAACTCCAATAGCGTGATATTGCCATATAAAGAGATTTAATAAAAGTAATGCACTTACTCCATAGTGGTAAATAAACGCCACAGTAGTACAAATCGTTCAGCTTCTCCTGGTGGATGGGACGCCGCTTCCGCGTCTGCGTTCCACCTCACCGGAACTCTACGGTCTCACGTTTCGTTAGGCGTGCTAACGTCATCAGGGGATCATGTGACCGTACATTTCCTCACATCTTATATAGAGGTTCACACAGCTCTCAACAGCCAATCACCAGTCGCCGGAGTAGGAACCGCCCATTCTTTAGTAGATTGTTAGGTTCTTCCCTTCAGTAAGGGTGCCTCACGGGGACATATAGAAATAGAATTATAGGAACGACTTTTCACTATGTTTGCCGTTGAATTTAACCCTTGATTGGCTAAAAACATTCAATGCCATACTAGTCGTAATTCCCTATACTCTCAATATCAGTTCCAAATCGTAAATAATGTATTATGGGATGGGTTGCTGTGTGCTGAGATATTTAACCAATAAGCTAATCGATATACCTAAAATTACTCAATTAAATAAATAAATACATTTAATTCCAACATCCTAAAAATAAACCTAAAATTAAAAATAAACCTAAAATTAAAATTACATAAAAATCACATAAATTTATCTAAAATATTTTAAAAGAAGCATAAAAACAGGTTGAAAATGATGGAAAATTGATGTTGTGTATTAAACTTAAAAATTAAAAATTAGAGATAAAGCAATTCAAATCAAGCCCTTGTGGGCTACAGTATATTGGCAGGACTACCCGCCAATTGTCTGTGAGGATTAATGAGCATGTGGGTAATGTGAGGAGAGGCTTTCCCAAACATAGCCTCTCCAACCATTTCCGCCTATATCATAACAAGGATCCCTCGCTTATGTCTTTTTGTGGCATAGACAGAGTGGATAACCATTGGAGAGGAGGAAATATGACTAAAAAAGTCTCCATGAATGAGACCCAATGGATATATAGAATGAAGACTTTGGAACCATTGGGAATGAACATTGATATTGATTTGAATTGCTTTATCTCTAATTTTTAATTTTTAAGTTTAATACACAACATCAATTTTCCATCATTTTCAACCTGTTTTTATGCTTCTTTTAAAATATTTTAGATAAATTTATGTGATTTTTATGTAATTTTAATTTTAGGTTTATTTTTAATTTTAGGTTTATTTTTAGGATGTTGGAATAAAATGTATTTATTTATTTAATTGAGTAATTTTAGGTATATCGATTAGCTTATTGGTTAAATATCTCAGCACACAGCAACCCATCCCATAATACATTATTTACGATTTGGAACTGATATTGAGAGTATAGGGAATTACGACTAGTATGGCATTGAATGTTTTTAGCCAATCAAGGGTTAAATTCAACTGCAAACATAGTGAAAAGTCGTTCCTATAATTCTATTTCTATATGTCCCCGTGAGGCACCCTTACTGAAGGGAAGAACCTAACAATCTACTAAAGAATGGGCGGTTCCTACTCCGGCGACTGGTGATTGGCTGTTGAGAGCTGTGTGAACCTCTATATAAGATGTGAGGAAATGTACGGTCACATGATCCCCTGATGACGTTAGCACGCCTAACGAAACGTGCATCGGGAACGTGAGACCGTAGAGTTCCGGTGAGGTGGAACGCAGACGCGGAAGCGGCGTCCCATCCACCAGGAGAAGCTGAACGATTTGTACTACTGTGGCGTTTATTTACCACTATGGAGTAAGTGCATTACTTTTATTAAATCTCTTTATATGGCAATATCACGCTATTGGAGTTTCCTTATTTCTTATGACATGTTGTCCGGAGTCTCGGAGTCATCTGTTTACTTCTGGCTTATCACACACTGGATGTGAAGACTGTAATAGGAGATTTTGGAGCTCTTGTGGAGATACATTGCGATCATGACCCCCTATAACTAAGGGGTCAACTTCTTTTGGTAAGAAGTATTTTATCCGAGCACTGGGTGTATGGTGATTGGTGAAGGCATTTCACATCAAGTCCAATTGTATTTGCTGCTGGAACTTAAAGTTTGCACCGAGCACTTTTCAAGGACTATGTTTATTAATTTTATTATTGCTATATTCATTGGAATATTCACTTGCAAATAATTTGGTTCATATGTTTATGTTATTTATGCATTAGCACTTTATTGTGAGTATACTGCTGAGCGCAATAACCCATATTCACTATCACATTTTGAGTCAGGTTGTCATGGTTCCCAGGTGTGGCTGTTGAAACTGGGGAGTCTCCCCACTGTGCTGTATGAGAGGACTATCATTGGGCAGTGGAGGAAACCGGCCAATGGCACACTCAGGCCTTTATCTACCCCAGGAAGGCAGATTCTGCCACGCAGCATTCTGGGAGTGGGTATAAGTTTGAGGGGAGCACATGGCGCAGCGTCTTTGGTGGGAAGCAGAGTCCCAGGAGGGAGAGTGCGGCTGTCTCTCCTCCTTGCAGAGGAATCGGGTGTCCCAGGCGGCTTGCCTAGTGAGAGGGGACAGAAGGCTGAGCTGAGCTGCAGAGAGCATCCAGTGCGGAGGACCAGCGAAGCTGAGAGGGGTCCAGTTTCAGGAAAGCATTCCCAGTTCGTGAGTACTACAAACTGCCCCCTGGGGGTCTGCCTAGAAGAGGGGACCACTCCGGGGAAGGTCGTAGGGATCCAGTAGCTAGCTAGCTGGTGCAGGAGCAAGTGTAAAGGGGGTGCCAGTGTTGACACTGAAGAGCAAAGAGGGTGCCAGTGTGTGGACCCTGAAGTTTAGAGGGGGTGCCAAATGAGAGGACACTGAAGTGTAGAGAGGGTGCCTAGTGAGAGGACCTGAAGTGTAGAGGGGGTGCCTAGTGAGAGGACCTGAAGTGTAGAGGGGGTGCCGAGTGAGAGGACCCTGAAGTGTAGAGAGGGTGCCTAGTGAGAGGACCTGAAGTGTAGAGAGGGTGCCTAGTGAGAGGACCTTTAAGTGTAGAGGGGGTGCCTAGTGAGAAGACCCTGAAGTGTAGAGGGGGTGCCTAGTGAGAAGACCCTGAAGTGTAGAGGGGGTGCCTAGTGAGAAGACCCTGAAGTGTAGAGGGGGTGCCTAGTGAGAGGACCCTGAAGTGTAGAGGGGGTGCCTAGTGAGAGGACCTGAAGTGTAGAGGGGGTGCCTAGTGAGAAGACCCTGAAGTGTAGAGGGGGTGCCTAGTGAGAAGACCCTGAAGTGTAGAGGGGGTGCCTAGTGAGAGGACCCTGAAGTGTAGAGGGGGTGCCTAGTGAGAGGACCCTGAATTGTAGAGGGGGTGCCTAGTGAGAGGACCCTGAAGTGTAGAGAGGGTGCCTAGTGAGAAGACCCTGAAGTGTAGAGAGGGTGCCTAGTGAGAGGACCCTGAAGTGTAGAGAGGGGGCCTAGTGAGAAGACCCTGAAGTGTAGAGGGGGTGCCTAGTGAGAAGACCCTGAAGTACAGAGGGGGCGCCAGCGATTGGGCCCTGAAGTGTTCAGTGTACAGCGTGCAGTGTACAGTGTTGAGAGTTGCAGCAGCAGAAACAGTTTACAGAAGCCACCTCAGTCAGGAAGGACTGGAGGGAGCAGTGTTCGGGACTTTTGAGCTAACCAGAGCGTCAGAACTCAAGTTCAAGTACAGTTCAGCAAGTCAGTGTTTTTCAAGCGCCAGCAAGGGTTGGTCAGCATCCAGCCGGCGTCAAGACAGCACTGAAAGGCATTTTTCTTTATAGCGGAGTTCCGGGCACAAAATCGATATTTTTTTTTTGTGCCCGTCCGCTTGTTCCCCTTCACCTGAAAAGGAATTGGATAGTTAGGTTTTTTTTTTTAAAACTCACCTTGTAATTGAAGATCAAATATACTCACCTAGTCTTCACTTCCTCCCACAGCGCTTCGGCTCCGCCGTCACTTCCTGGCTTGCACTGATTCCTGGGAGCTGAACGTTATCGCTCCCAGGAATCAATGCGACGGCACCGGCCCGCTCGTCACTTCCGGGCGACGCCGCATTCCCCTGCTAAACAGCTTCTGGGCATGCCCAGAAGCTGTGGAGGAATGCGGCGCCGCACCGGAAGTGACGAGAGGGGCCGGTGCGGCGCATTCTGGGAGAAGAAGACGCGGAAGAAGACGCCGAAGAGGACCGCGCCGGCTTCAGCTGCCCACAAGAGAGATGGAAACGCTGTGGAAGTAATTTTATAAGTAAGTATTTCTTCTAAAAGGTAAGTGCGAACCGGGACAGATCAGAGGCTAGCCATTGTGGAATGTACTAGCCCTGACTGTCCCGGGGGTATTTTTATTGAAAAATCATTTCTGTGCCCGGAACTCCGCTTTAAAGTGTCCCAGTTGTACGTAGTTGAGCCAGAGGAGTATCCCACTCATTCCCTTCTCCCATCCCCATTATCAAATAAACAAAACAAACCAAAGATGCCAGAATGGTCTTTGACTCAAATCTCACACTTGGGTATTCAGCTTAAAGGGGCTGCTGGCGTTTCCGGTAACCATGGCAGACCCACATCTGGCCCAATGCCTGGAAATCCTGCTACATCAGAAAATTAGAATACAGTAAAACCTTGGATTGAGAGTAACTTGGTCTGAGAGCGTTTTGCAAGACAAGCTAATTTTTTTTATGAATTTTAGACTTGATAAACAAGCGATGTCTTGATATACAAGTAGCACCAAGTCACAACTGAGTATAAAAAAGAAGAGAGGCTCCTCTAAGTGTAGCAATATGGTTACATCTAATGAAGGTACAACATTTAGCAACTCGCATGGTTGATGATTATAACAGGCACATCTAAGTATGCAAGCATCCGGGTTAAAGATGTCCACATAGACCAGGGATCCTCAAACTACGGCCCTCCAGCTGTTGCGGAACTACACATCCCATGAGGCATTGTAAAACTCTGACATTCACAGACATGACTAGGCATGATGGGAATTGTAGTTCCTGAACAACTGGAGGGCCATAGTTTGAAGACCCCTGACATAGACTATCCTCCGCACCACCATCGACGTCATCCCTTCCACGCTGCGCTCAACGAGCGCTTCAAGCCTCGCTTTCAGATCACTCTACTGCAGGGTAGTCTTCCCGTTCACGACTACAGATTGATAAAGTCACGTGATCTGTGACGCAACGCGTCGGGAGGTACTGGGTGACGTTGACTTCCGGTTTGGACGGCCATGGCCGGAAATACCCATAGAAATCACGCCGCAGGAGTGCGGTGCTTTTATCGTTTCTGCTCGTTTTACCTGATCTAAATGTGAGTGTTCCTGTTTCCCTGATTGTATTAATAAAAGTGAGTTATCAACATACTTCACTATTGGTCAATATTATCTCTTTTCTGGAATACACTGGTACTGTCAGAGCCAATTCGGGATCGTCAGCTATAGAGAACAAGTGGAAATCGAAGCTACCGGAGAAACCCATTATCAGAGGCTGGATACCAGCTAAAAGCGCCTAAAAAGGTGCAGTGAGGTGAGCGGCCACTGCTTCTATATCTATACGGCTCACTCCGGATTGCACTATTGGATGGTCACAAGTTTCCCTAGAGATGCACTGTTTGTCACTTTATATGCACTGATGAACTTTTATATCACTGCACTTTCTTCACTCCACTATTTTTGATTGCACCGATATTTTTCTTCACAAAAAAAAGGCATAAGGATTTTTTTGGCATATGAATTTTTTGGCATAAGAACTAATTATTGAATTATTTATTCATCCATTCATGTATTTTTTGTTATATATATTTTTTTGATATTCATCGATCACTTTTTGGACTGTTTTATTATGATATGTTTTGCACATTTTATATGATCATGATGTATTGATTTATGAACACTATTTATATTCACTTAGAAGAGTTTCATTATCACATTAATTTACATTTATATTCGGGACTATTATGAAATTGGATTATCTTGAAGTAGCTTTTTAGCGATTTTTAACAGCTTGATGCTGTTATCTGGCATTCACCTCAAATATCCCATTTTATCTCTTTTATATTGCATACTGTCATTTTAGACCTATTTGAAGACAGACACCAAATTTGTTTTAGATCTTTGATTATTTTTAAGATTCGTATTTTTTAGATTCGGATTTACTACTTTTTTCTTATACATCTGATTGATCTCCTTATATCTGTGGCTTTATGATTTAGGATTATTATGAAATTGGATTATCCTGAAGTAGCTTTTTAGCAATTGTTTTTATTATGCGATTTTAACAGTTTGTTGCTGTTATCTGGCATTTTCCCTTACTATCCTCTTGATCTGTTTTTACCTGAGGATTGGAAGGTGGTTTTATATTGTAAACTGGCATTTTAGACCTATTGGAAAACAGACACTTTATATGTTTTAGGTCTTGGAATAATATTTTTTAGATTCGGATATATTTTAAGATTCGGATTTTTATTTTTCCTTATATATGTGACTCTAATATACAAATTTTTCACATGGTGATTCCCACCATAGGGTATCAGAGATATTAGGGAGCCCAATTTGAGCTCCCTTTGAGATTGTTCCTTATTTGCGCCGACTCACCCTGCAATTTTACAGATTGATAGTGGTGAGAGCCGGCGTTAAGGAGGATGGTCTTTGTGGACAGATTTACCCCGGATTCTTGCATTCTTAGATGTGCTCCTTTTAAATATTAACCATGTGAGTTGCTAAATGTTGTACCTTCATTAAATGTAACCATATTGCTACACTTAGAGGCGCCTCTCTTCTCTTTTATACACTGTAGCTCCTGCTGGAGTTTGCTTCTAATCTCCTTGTGGAGGCTGCCATTTGTGGATGGACATTTTATGGTTTCACAGCCTATCACATTGCTATAATCTTTTTTATATGGACTGAAGGACTTAGGCTCCATGTACACGGGACGTTGTTAAAAGTCCCTTTGAATGCTGGAATTTTTAGGACGTTTGAAACGTCTGTTCGGTCGCGTTTGTACCCGCGTTTAGCGGCGTTTGCGTTTAGAAGCGTTCCTAGAGGTCAAAAAAATTATTCCCCTTTAAAATGGAAAAACGCGAACTCTAAACGCGGGTCATCGCGTTCAGACGCGTTCGGACGCGTTTGTGCGTTTGAAACACCGGGAAACACATGTTCGTACGCAAATAATTGCGTTCTTAAAACAGTCCCTGAACGCAACTGCCTGCAAATGACTGTAAACGACCTGGTGTACATGGACAGATAAGATAAAATGTAGATGGGTTCAGGGGCTTCTGAAAAAAACGCCCAACTGCTCCTAAACGGCCATTTCCAACGTCCCGTGTACATGGAGCCTTAATCTCTTGTACTGCCCCCTTTGTGAATAAATGGTTGTGGAATGAATCATCTGAGTTTCCATTATTTCTTATGGGGGAATTTCACTTTGATATAAGAGGGCTTTGAATTACAAGCATGTTTTCGGAACGAATTATGCTTGCAATCCAATGTTTTACTGTATTACATAAGGCCAATTAAAAAAAAAGGATTTTTAATACAGAAATGTCTCTCATCTTCCTCTTGACAATAGTCCACAGATTCTCTATGGGGTTTAGGTCAGGCAAATGTTCTGGCCAATCAAGCACAGAGATACCATGCATTGGTACTGTGGAAAATGTAGCATTTTATTTGGAAATCAAGGTCCCAGAGTCTGGAGGAAGAGTTGCATTAGGTCCAGTGTGAAATTTCCACACTCTGTGATGATTTGGGGATCCATGTCATCTGCTGGTGTTGGGCCACTGTGTTTCATCAAGTCCAAAGTCAGCGCAGCCCTCTACCAGGAAATTCTAGAGCACTTCATGCTTCCCTCTGCTGACCAGCTTTATGGAGATGCTGATTTCATTTTCCAGCAGGACTTGGCACCTGCCCACACTACCAAAAGTACCAATACCTGGTTTACTGATCATGGTATCACTGTGCTTGATTGGCCAGAAAACTCATCTTACCTAAACCCCATAGAGAATCTGTGGGGTATTGTCAAGAGGAAGATGAGAGACACCAGACCCAACAATGCAGATGAGCTGAAAGCCACTATTAAGGAAACCTGGGCTTCCATAACACCTCAGCAGTGCCACAGGCTGATCGCCACCATGCCAAGCCGCATTGATGCAGTAATTCATGCAAAAGTAGCCCTGAACAAGTATTGAGTGCATACTATACTGTACATGGACACACTTTTCAGTAAGCCAACATTTCTGTATTAAAAATCCTTTTTTTTTTTTTTTTTTATTGGTCTTCTGTAATATTCTAATTTTCTGAGATACTGAATTTTGGATTTTCACTAGCTGTAAGCCATAATCATCAAAATTAAAAGAAAGAAATGCTTGACATATATCAATCTGTGTGTAACGCATCTACATAAAATATAAGTTTCACTTTTTGAATTAAATTACTGAAATACAGTAAATTAACTTTTTGATGATATTCTAGTTATGTGAGATGCCCCTGTATGTGTATCTTCTAAAGAATCATTTTTGCAGCTTTGTGCAATGCAACAAAAAAAAAAAAAACTGTCTAATATACACTATTGTCACCTGAACCAGAAAGTCACAGTCTTCAACTTCAAATGCTACATCTTTCACACCGTCCCCGTGCTTTTGCAAATGTTCTCCAAACTCTGTTTAAGTGGAAAAAAAAATAAAAAATCAAGCCAGTTAATAAGTAGATAGGATCATTTACACCTATATCACTTATAGAAATGCATTACTTAATGAAAAGAATGCTGATAGATACAAACATGATGCTGGTGCTGCAGTTAATCACTTAAGGACCGGAAGGTTTTACCTCCAATGACCAGGCCATTTTTTTGCGATACGGCACTACGTTACTTTAACTGACAATTGCGCAGTCGTGCGACGCCGTACCCATATAACATTTATTTCCTTTTTTTCCTACAAATAGGGCTTTCTTTTGGCTGTATTTTATCACCTCTGCTGTTTTGCGCTATAAGCAAAAAAATAGCGTCAATTCTGGAAAAAAAAAAACAATATTTTTTACTTTCTGCTTTAAAACATTCCCAATAAAAAAAAATAAAAAAAAATCAAATTTTCTCATCAATTTAGGCCAATATGTGTTCTGCCACATATTTTTGGTAAAAAAAAATCCCAATAAGTGTATATTGATTGGTTTGCGCAGAAGTTATTGCGTCTACAAACTAGGGGAAAGATCATCATTTTTATTTATTTACTTATTTTTTTACTAGTAATGGCGGCGATCAACGATTTTTTGTAGGATTGCGACATTGTGGCGGACAGATCGGACACCTGACACTTTTGGGGGGACCAGTGACATTACTACGGTAATCAGAGCTAAAATTATGCACTGTTACTGTACTAATGACACTGGCAGGGAAGGGGTTAACACCAGGGGCGATCAAAGGGTTAAATGTGTACCTAGGGGATGCTTTCTAACTGTGTGGGGGATTTACTGGTGAACACAGAGACCTGTGTTCCCAAATAGAAAGGAACAGAGGATCCCTGTGTTCATCACTGACAGAACAGCGGTTTACAGAGTGTACATCGGCAGACCGTCGTTCTGTCTCCGTGGGGAGCGATCGCGGGGGCCCGGTGGACATCGCGCCGCCGGACCCCCTAATTTACTCCCCCTCTAGCCAACCAGAGAGTTCCTCCGGCGGCACGCGCGCGCCCCCACTATCTGCTACATGAAACGACGTACAGGTTCGTAGCAGAGCTGACCTGCCGCAGTATAACTATGGCGGCTGGTCAGCAAGTGGTTAATGCCTACGTTTAGTTCAATTTATAGTAGTTTTAAAGTCTTTTTTTTTTAAATAAATAATAAACAGGTTTATATTTACCTGCTCTTTGCAATGGTTTTGCAAAGAGTGGCCCTGAACTTCCCTGAATCTGAGGACCCCTGCTTGCGCTTGGGGCTCCTTTTTTTCTATGTCTGTCCCCATAGCAAGCAGACTACTATGGGGGGGGGGGGGGTAGATTTGCGGGCTCTATAGACACACTCATCATGGTTCATCCGGGCCCCTGCTCCCTCCTCGCACCTAGCTGCACAGCAGACTGTAAAGCTAAAAATAGTAAAGGATGATGAAGGTTGGCTTCAGCTCGGTCCTCAACCCATAGAAGAGCCCCCTCTAATGTATTTTGCCCATGGGGGGCGGGGGGTCTTCCTCGGGTGGAGAATGTTAGAGAAATTAAGAATGTCTTTATAATCATTTATGTATAAGGCTGACTGTGACTCCATTTTGTTCTGCTTGAATACAATCTAACTGGTTTTAAATGCCCTATACTATATATGGTAATGGCTAGATTTCAGAGTTTTTAAGATGAAGCTTCTTCCCCTTTAAGGAAATGGCAATAAAAACAGACATTCCTCATTGTCCCGGGGGAAGGGTTAAGTCAGGATGTTTAACTGTATATAAATGTGCCAGCTAGCTTAAGAAGGCAGACAAGTCTCAGATAAGAAGCCAACTAGGCTAGCTATTGTGTATGGTGCCCTATAACACGGGTCACAGGCGGCTAGAACCGGTGGGTGAATATCTGGCAATCTCCTGTACTTGTCTCCTCGTATACAAGAAATAAATCTTTCCTTGTATCAGCTTGTGGTCTAAAGGTGATTTCCCTTACAGAGAACTGAGCTGAAGCCAATTCATATAATCTTATGTTGTAAAGCGCTGCGCAAACTGATGGCGCTATATATACCTGTATAATAATAATAACCTTATACTATTTTAGCTTTACAGTCTGCTGATTCTGTGCACAGCCAGATCGGTTTTAAGCTGAGTATGAGGAGACTTATATCCCTACCAGGCCAACACCATCATACAAAGTCACCAGCCACAGGACTTACCTTCTGGAGCATTAGAAAGGTACTGTTTTTTGTTTAGCCTACAAATCATTTCCTGCAGTGTACAGGTTTGGCGGGTGCAGATGTCTGCACACAGCTGTCATTCTCAGCTGCAGGAATCAGGAGATTCTTGCTGCTTGGATTCGCAGTGTGGCTAAACACCTGCGGGAATGCAACCCAAGATAAAATGATTCATGCTCATGTTTTTGTTGGGGGAAGAAGTTCAGTGGCTGGACCTACTTTCTAAATCTGACCTTTTTCTAGACCATTGTCATTGACCCTAGTATAGATTTATTTTGTATATTAACAAGAAAAACAATAAAAAAGATCAGAGAATATTTGTCCCAGGCCTAACCACAATTCAGATGACCAATATTCATGTATAAACATTATATACTGCATCTACAAGTTACCCTATTTTCTTTGAAATCTTGCTTGTGGATACAGACAAATGTGTCATGGAAGCTAAATACTGTGTAATAATAAAAATAACACATTTACCTTTATTTCCAGGAGTAAGAGGTGAAGTAAACACAAATATGATCTATAAAAAAAAACATAAAGGTTCATGAAATGATTATACCTACATGATCAGTATAGTATGAATAATGCTGGCATGGATAATGCACTGAGCCACATACCTTGTCTTGTTTGGCAACGTGATAAACCAACTCCCTACTACCGGTCTCTAGGCCCTTATAGGCCAGGGGCTCAAACCCCATTTTATTGCAATAAAACGAGGCAGCCTGTGGTAAAGACACAAGTAAAGCTATTAAGCACACTGGACGAGGACCTGCCAAGCAGCATTAAAACCTGCAGATATAATAATGTATATGTATGCGGTAAAGTAACTGTGGCACATACCTTTATGAGAAATGTCAGCTGTATATTTAAAGTGTAGAATAAAAAAATACAGAGGGCGTACCAGCCTAGCGCATTACCTTTGCAACAATGGTATTAACCACTTAAGCCCCAGCCCTATTTCAGACACTTTTTGTTTACAAGTTAAAATCAGTATTTTTTCCTAGAAAACTACTTAGAACCCCCAAACATTATATATATATATATTTTTTTAGCAAAGACTCTGGAGAATAAAATGTCGGTCATTGCAATATTTTTTGTCACGCGGTATTTGCGCAGTGGTCTTTAAAACGCAATTTTTTTGGAAAAATTTTGAAAAATCACATTTCACTGCTTTAAAAAAATACTAAACAGTAAAGTTAGCCCATTTTGTTTTGTATATTGTGAAAGATGATGTCACGCCGAGTAAATGGATACCCAACATGTTACGGTTTATTGCGCCCCCCTGTGGGATGGCGACAAACTACGGTCAATAGAGATCTCATTAGGCGACGCTTTAAATTTTTTTAACGGTTACCAGTTTAGAGTTAGAGTGTAACTCTTTTTTTTTTATTATTGCTCATGCTCTGGCGATCACGGCGATACCTCACATGTGTGGTTTGAACAGCGATTTCATTCGCGGCTCAACTTATCGTATACGTTTTTTTTTGTGCGCGAGCTAACGGTACATATATATATATACATATATATAAATAATTGAATTAGCCTGAAAATACATCTCGTTTGTGAGTATGATGTACAAATATTATTTTTTAATAAAATTGTTGCAAAGGTAATGCGCTAAGCTGGTGCGCCCACTGTCAAATGGCGGCGGAGTGGGGCAGCTCTCGTTCTGGGACGTCATATGATGGCGCCCCAAAATGTCCGCTCTCGCGTGCCCACGGGGGCACGCAGTGTGGCAATCGTGGCCGTGCCGTGCTCCTAGGACACGGCGTGACCCCGATCTTGGTAAAGAGCCAATGACTCTTTACCCATGTGATCGACTGTATCTAATCACAGCCGGTCACCTGTAAATGAGGAAGTGCCGTTTATCGGCTCTCCTCGCCTCACGCTGTCAGAGTGAGTGGCGAGGAGAGCGGATCAGCGGCTCCTCCTCAAAGGGGAGTCTAGGACAGGTAATCAGGGCACTGATCATCAGTGCCCTGATTACAGTAAATCAAAAAAACAGTGCCCACAATCAGTGCCCACAGTGCCCACAATAATTGCCCATAGTGCCCACATTCAGTGCCTGCTCATCTGTGCTGCCCAATGCCCATCATTGTCCATCAGTGCCGCCCATCATTGCCCATCAGTGCTGCCCATCAGTGCCGCCCATCAGTGCCGCCTATCAGTGCCCATCAATGCCACCTCTTAGTGCCCATCAGTGCTGCCTTTCAGTGCCGCCTAACAGTGCCCATCAGGGCCACCTCTCAGTGCCCATCAGTGCCGTCTTTCAGTGCCTATCAGTGCTGCATTTCAGTGCCCATCAGCGCCACCTATCAGTGCTCATCGGTGCTGCCTATCAGTGCCATCTATCAGTGCCCATCAGTGCGGCATATTAGTACCTCCTCATCAGTGACACCTCATCAGTGCCCATAAGTGCCACCTCATTACTGTCCATCAGTGCCGCGTCATCAGCGCACATGAAGGAGAAAAATTACTTTATATTCAAAATATACTGACAGAAAATAAGAAAAACTTTTTTTTTTTTTCCTGTCTTTTTTTTTTTTTTTTTTAGTAAGAAATAAAAAAAACCCAGCGGTGATTGAATACCACCAAAAGAAAGCTCTATTTGTGTGAAAGAAATGATAAATATTTAATATGGGTACAGTATAGCATGACCGCGCAATTGTCATTCAAAGTGTGACAGTGCTGAAATCTGAAAATTGGCCTGCGCAGGAAGGGGATGAAAGGCCCTGTAATGAAGTGGGTAAAGTGTATTTATGGTCTAAATGTAAAATCATATATTAATTTCCACATTGAATTTCAATTATTTCCACCTTACTCCTATTATTCTGAACAATCTTAAAGTGGGAGTAAACTCCCATGCATGAATTTTACCTATAGGTATGCCTATGATAAGGCTTACCTATAGGTACTGTAAACATGCACCATTTAGGAGATATTTACTGTACATGCATCAGTGACATCATAAACGCATGTGCTCTTAGGAATGGCCACCCAGGTTCCTGCATTGGAGTGACATCATTGCGACTCCAGCCACTCTCAAAGACGGAGTCCGCAAACCTGGAAGGAACCTGGAAGGAAGACTGGGGGGAAGATGGGTGTGCCTTCTGCGGTGACAGCGCGCTGCTGGAAGGCTTCGTTTTCAGGTAAGCTTTATATAATGTGCTAGTATGTGAAGCATACTAGCACATTATGACTTTGCCTTTCAGATTTAAAATAAAAACACCCAGTGGTGTACTACCACTTTAAAGTCTGTAAACTTACCTTGTGAAGCTCCTCACACATTTACTTGCTTGGATTCTGTGACACGTATTCCCTATGTCACAGAATGCACTGATGTGTCACAGAGTTCTGAACTACAGAGGTGCTGATAGGAGGAGTTTCAGGAGGCGGAGTCAGTACAGTATTCACTGCTTGTAGGCAGCAAGGTACCATGGGAGATATAGTACTTAGAAATTGAAAGTAAACAGCAGAGGAGAATCTGCAACGCATGGAGGGAATCCAGGAAGTTGTGGAAAGAGAAGGCCAACAGAGAGGCAGAACTCACAACATCATAGCTCCCAACTGTCCCTGATTTCGAGGGACTGTCTCTGATTTGGAACAAAGTCCCTCTGTGCCTCATTCCTCCTAATTTGTCCCTCATTTTAGTCTGATCTATATAGTTGTATATAATGCATTATTTATCTTTCAAAAGGTATTTCCCACTGCTAAACCTTTTATCCAATTTCTAAATTTCTGCATTTGTAAATTTCAAAAGCTAAAGCTCTTCTCCCTCTCTGCTCTGCGGCGCCGGCATCACTGGTGTGGGCACCCGGCTGTGACAGTTCCCAGCTGGGTACGCACTGCGCATGCGCGAGTTGCGCTACGCGTCGTGATTGGCCGACAATCTTCTGGGACCTCTGACATGTCCCAGAAGATTGCAGGGAGGGAGGGGGAGAGGAGAACTTCTGCTCAGGGCGCCACGGCGCTCTGAGCAGAAGTGGGAGCGGGTACATGTCAAAACTAGGCACCCGCTCCCCCCCCCCAAAAAAATGACCTGCCAAATGTGGCATGTCAGGGGGTTAGAACTACCTAAAGCGGAAGTTCCACTTTTGGGTGGAACTCCGCTTTAAGCAAGCTTATATTGGATTGTCAAAAGTGACAATTGTTTGTATTGCTATTACAATGTTGATGTTATAAAATGAAAGTGCATGCTGTGACAATTGAACTCCTTTAATACCATTGCAAAAAGTATATTAAAGCGGAACTGCAGTCTGCTCTCATAATTTGTAATAAAAACATATTTGCCATTCTGAAGCTTCCCTCCAACCACTTTGCATATTATTTTATATGCACTGTGATTCTGTATTTGCCAAATATGCTGCAGAAATCTCCCTCCACTAAGACTGGCTGCAGCCATTTTAACTGTGAGCAGCTAAAGCTGCTGCCTGTTCAATTCCTGGATTTACACAGACGCACACGCATACAGTATATTCTCCTCTCTTGATGAATACTACTGGCTCTCTGCAGTCTCCTGTTATCTCTGCCCTCATCCAGCCCCCTCCAGCTCTGCATGCCTCCTTGGCTCTCCAATGACTCTCTCTTCCTCATTCTCATTTTCTCTCTCTCGCTCTCTCTCATTTCTCTCTCTCTCTCATTTTCTCTCATTCTCTCTCTTGTTTTATCTCTCTCTCTCTCTCTCTCTCTCTCTCCCCCTCTCTCTCTCTCTCATTTCTCTCTGAGAGAGAGGGAGAATGAGAGAGAGAGAGAGGGGGGGGAGAAGAGTGAGAAGAAAGAGAGACAGAGAGAGAGAGAGCACTTCCTGCACTGAGATAAGCAACAGCACTAAGGATAAGCTTCTGAAACTTCATGCCCCTATACCTTGTAATGGGCAAAATCGCAAAGACAAACCAAGGAAAACTGAGACTACAAAGAAAGAAAGCCATAAAAAAGGAACAACTTAAGCAAAATCCAGAGACCCTGTTTGCTGACTTTTCCAGTAGTGAACACGGCAGAAAGATAACTAATTTGATATTACATACTGATACTGAAGCCTGGCATACAGATTTCTGTAAATTTTAAAAGAATATTACAAAAGGAGGTGTCTGCAAGGGCTGGCAGATCAAGGTCAGGGATGAGGAGGATAATTGTGCGATACTCCCCCTGAACATATATCACAATGGCACCAGGCACAGATGAAAAATTAGAAGAGTTTAAACAAGTCTTCCCACAAAGTAAAGATCAGGCCAAGGTCTTTAAGGATCTAAAATGTTCAATCAAATATCATGAGGAACAGATACCAAGAGATACATTGTCCAGAGACATGCCTGATGTCCCCTCACCCATTGTGCTCAGAGATTGCTTATCTCAACTCAAGAGAGACTTTATACAATTCAAAGAACAGCTTCAAAGACAATTAAGTGACAAAAATGTAAATGACCAGCTGAGGGAAGAGCTGAACACACTGAAATATCAACACAAATCTATACTAGAATAAATCCTATCTACAATGCAACAGCTACAACAAGAAAACACTCAACTGAGGGAAGAGATAATGACACTAAAATCACAAGGGAAAGATCAACAACCAAGAAAAAGAATCAAAGGCTATGATCTGCACAGACAAAGTACCCATCAGCAAACAACAGACTAGTGAAACTCATTAACTTCCAAAAATGACCATTACAAAGCCCAACAATAGCCAAGACAATTCTAATAATCCGGAAACCACAAACAAACCTTCATCAAACCACAAGAACAGGCAATATACTCCTGAAATAGTTTTAATAATAGACTCAAATGGGAAATACCTTAAAGCGGAGTTCCACCCTCGGAAATTTTTTTTAAATAAAAATACCCCCGGGACAATCAGGGCTAGTGCATTCCACAATGGCTAGCCTCTGATCTGTCCCGGGTTGCACTTACCTGCAAGAAGAAATACTTACCTTGAAAATGTATTGTCCAGCGCTGCCATCTCAGGTGTGGGCAGCTTGAAACCAGCGCTATCCTCTTCTGTGTCCTCTTCTGTCTTCTTCGGTCCCATGATGCACTGCACCGGCCCCGCCGTCACTTCGGGTGCCGCAGCGTCATCCCTGCACAGCTTCTGGGCATGCCCAGAATCTGTTTGGCAAGGTATGACGGCGCCTGCACTGGAACTGACGTCGGGGCCGGTGCAGGCGAATTGATTCCTGGGAGCGATGAAGTTCAGCTCCCAGGAATCAATGCAAGCCAGGAAGTGACGAATCGCCGTGGCCGCCGAGGGGAGGAAGAAGAAGTAAGGTAAGTATATTTTCTTGTAAACCAGGTAAGTAAAAAAAAAAAAATTGCGATTATCCATTTGTTTTTCAGGTGACCCGGAGCAAGAAGATGGAGGTAAGTATAATTTTAGGGTGGAACTCCGCTTTAACACTAAATGGCTCTTCCCAGGAACAAGAGTCTCCAAAATTCACTGTTCAACAATTGAACAGGCAATAGAAGTCACCAACGACCCATATTTCACTAACCCCAAACATATCATCATACACACAGGCATCAAAAAACCCACAAGGAACAGCAGGAAGTTATCATGGACAAATTATTACAACTAACAGAGACTGCACAACATCATTTTCCACAGTCCAAAGAAGTAAGTTCTGTTCTACCTTCTTCCAAGGAGAGATATCTCGAACAACAGAACCCAGCAAATCAACACAGAGCTGGCAGACAAAACCAGGTCAATACCTTCCATTCACCTGTCACAACATCATTTTATAATGCCCCAACACCTCTATGACAACAAACATCTGAACAAACAAGGGGTCAGTCTCCTGGCGAGAGAACAGAGATGAACAAGAAGAAATAATTTAACGGAAAACAGGAGAATAAAAAGAAAAGGGGTTAATTAACCCCTTTTATTTATGGGGTAGTGACAGGTACAGTTAGCTTAGCATAAGTATTATAGGATTAGGGATATTAATAGGGAGTTTATGCCGGTTAGCTCATCCTTGATGCTGATTGGCTGTTTATGGTACTAGCTGCCCCTGTATCCAGGTAGATTAGGCTCTTTACCTGCTGCATCCTGTTTTTCCCGCCTGTTTTTCCTCATCCAGGATTGGTCCAGAGCCTTCCTTCAGCCTCACTTAAGCTGTCTCTCACTGACTGGACTTCAGTTCGCCTCAGGAAGCCGAAGTCGAGCGGTTCCCCACCCCCCCTCCCTTATTTGTCGCGGTCAGTTTATTATTTTAGGGTCACCTTTGCATGCTGCAAAGGAGGACGTTTATTCTTGTGATTGAATGTTTTAAGTTCGTATGGATAATTATTCTGAAGTTTGAATTTTGCTGGTGGCAACCTGGGTCGTGGTGACTGGGTTGTTTTATGATGTTTTGTATTAATATTTGAAAAGTTATTGGTTAATTTTAATAAATAATAAACGGCCGCGGCCTCTTCAATTTCCAACCTTAAATTATTGTGGTGTCATTTATTTATCTTAGTTTAAGTTATTTAGTTATCCGAGAAATCCTGTCTACTACCCCATAAAGACAACAGTGCAAAAAGCTCCAAGACCATCCAGCAGACAAGAATCCAGCATCAGAAAGCATCAAAGGCTGAAGGATTTAAGCAAACAGTAACACAAGGTAGGACTACTACTAGAACAGCAACAGCAAACAGACAAATATAAATAAAAATTAAAATATCTTTTATCACTACCCTGCATCAAAACATTCACAGACAGACACAATTACAAGACCCCAAACCCCACCACTAACTCAATAAAACACACTAAAGGGAAAAACAGGGCAACAAAGATGGCAAGAATGGAGGAAACCACCCACCCCACGAAGGACACCAAAACGACTAAAAAGCAGAGAAATGGAGGAGATAAGATCCCTCCTCAGCACAGTATGCAATATACTAATGTGACTGAGCTCAAAAAGCACAAAAGACAGAGACAACCACCCGTAATCCAGTTTGTCCCAGGAAATGTACCCATTGCAAGGTATATAACTACAAAATGACATCTTTAGTAATTAGTAGCTGGAACATTCAGGGTCTGAATGCTTCAGCCTTCGTATCCAAAGTAAATGATCCATTTTTCAAACAAAGACTACGTGAGCCAGACATACAAATCCTCCTGGAAACATGGACTCAGGCACAGGACAAACCAATAGTACCTATTGGCTATAGGGAATTCTCTGGCCCCGCACAAAAGGATAAAAACATCAAACAGGGTCGGTGCTCAGGAGGAATACTAGTCTGGTATAAGGAGGAGCTACATAACAACATCAATGCAATCAAAAAAGGAGAGAGCCACATCAGGATAAGAATAAGTAGCTCCATCCTTGCCTCTCAGTCTAATATCTACCTGTGTGCAGCATACAGAGTCCCCATATTTCAGACCAGATATCTATGAGGTCCTACAAAGTGAGATAATCCACTTCCAATCCCTGGGACAAGTGCTCATTTTTGGAGACCTCAATGCTAGAACAAGAAGGGAAAGGGGCTATACAAGTTCTGATGGCAACACCCACATACTGGGCCCTGCAAATTATGGTCACAAGTTGATACAGATACAAAGAAACAGCTATGAAAGTACAATCAACAAAAATGGAAGAAAATTGCTGAATCTGTGCCGCAGTCTGGGGCTCTACATCCTCAATGGCCGTACCAAGGGAGACTCTCTGGGAAGATACACGTTAAACTCCCACGTAGGCAGCAGTGTGGTAGGCTATGCCATCACAGATATGAACCCTGCTCTCATCAATGCATTTACAGTCACCCCACAAACACACCTGTCAGACCACAACCATGCTAATAATGCTATATATTAAATCTCCAATTAACCATCTCCGAAATTCCACCAGGCTTCTCTCTGCAACCTGCCACCATCATTTAAATGGTCCAAACAGTCCGCCACAAAATACAGAGAGGTAGCTGACAGACCTGACATCAAAAAGCATCTCGAAATCTTTCATAACAACACCTATGAGGTAAGCCCACGAGGTGTGAACAAGGCAGCAAAGGACTTCCATAAAATACTATACACCATAGCAGAAACAGCCCAGCTGAAAAAAGCCAACTGTTAGAAAACATTTAACAAACAATCCAATAAATTGTTTGACAAAGAATTCAAAGCATTAAGGAACACCTTACGTACAGCCTCCAATAACAAACACAGAGACCCCGACAACAGCAACCTAAGGATAGCCCATGGCATCCTTCAGAAAGAATACAAACAAATCCTTAAAGAGAAAAAGCAAAACTTCATTTCCAACAACCTTCAACAGTTAGAAGAGGCACTTCAGGAAAATTCTTTCTTGGAAATATGGAAGAATATTGGCTCAGCAACCAGGAAAAACAACCTCCACATCAAAAATGGCGACATCTGGCTCCTTTACTACTGCACAGACAGACCTACAAGGCCAGGGAGAGCAGATTGTGCCAGCAATGGGACCAGGGGGTCCTGGAGGATGAGGACCACTTCCTGCTACAGTGCCCTAAGTACTAATCAGTGAGGGGCACTGTAGCAGTGGGGAGAGAGAGAATGAGAGAAAGATAGAGAATGAGAGGGAGAGAGAATGGGAGGGAGAGAGAGAGAATGAGAGAGAGAGAGAATGGGAGAGAGAGAGAGAGAGAGAGAATGAGAGAGAGAGAGAGAGAGAGAGAGAGAGAGAGAGAATGGGAGGGAGAGAGAGAGAGAGAGAATGGGAGAGAGAGAGAAAAGGGGGGAGAGAGAATGGGAGAGAGAGAGAGAGAGAATGGGAGGGAGGGAGGGAGGGAGAGATAGAGAGAGAGAATGGGAGAGAGAGAGAATGGAAAAGAGAGAGAGAATGGGGGAGAGAGAGAATGGGGGAGAGAGAGAGAGAATGGGAGAGAGAGAATGGAAAAGAGAGAGAGAGAATGGGAGGGAGGGAGGGAGGGAGGGAGGGAGGGAGGGAGAGAGAGAGAGAGAATTAAAAAGAGAGAGAGAGAGAGAGAGAGAGAGAGAGAGAGAGAATGGAAACGAGAGAGAGAGAGAGGAGGAGAGAGAGAGCATTGCCAACTGCTTTGGCAATGCTAAAACGTATTTGGTCCTGCCAATAAAGCTTATTTGAATTGAATTGAGAGAGAGAGAGAGGGAGAGAAAGAGAGAGAATTTCTGTATTCTAAAACACAACTAACGTACATTATTTGTAGTCAATGTACCTGTTGAGTTTTACTTTTTTACTGAATGTTTTCAATAAAAATAATTTGAAAAGAATATAATTTATTGTCTAGAAAAGTAGGACACCATAGTCACTATTTTCACATTGCCATCGTGGCCTTAAGAAACCTATGTGACACATCCCAGGATCTTCCAGAGTGTGATCAAAATGTGTTCTTACTGAAGAACCAGATGTGGCAAATGCCATAATTGAGAACAGATTGTCAGGGACATCAGACCCTCCCCTCCACTAACCAATCACAGGCTGACAATAAGATTATGCTGCAAGCATTGCAAATACGTCTTTTATCTTCAGTTACAACACAGAACTGGCTTACCTGTTTTGCGTTGCTCACCCACAGTGTTATGGAATGAAATCTCAGAAATCGTCCATGTTCATGCTGGGCACAGAAGGGAATGGTAGTATTAGTCAAACTGTTTCAATCATTGGCATCATAAACAAAGAAACTATCAATGCATGATCGCCTTTATAAAACACATTGAGAGATTCATTTGCAATCTGAAACCAAAAAGGTTGCAACCACAATGGTGCCCTGTGAATAACCCAGGAGATAAATTCCCCTTCAGATTACCTGTACTCTAATGCCCCGTACACACGTGCAGATTATCTGCAGACTTTTGTCTGCAGACTTACCAAAACCATATAATATGAGGTCAAACCTAAACACTTTCAATTTGTATGCAATCCGGCAGGCACTTGCACTACATAGAAAAGGTAAGTCTGCAGACAAAAGTCTGCAGATAATCTGCACGTGTGTATGGGGCATTATATTCCTGATTCGGAAGTTACTATAAATAGCAGCATAGAAGGAGTCCAATCATGGTGATCACCTCCCTATTTTATTCTATATTTTAAATATGCCAGAATTTAATCTTATCCAATAAAATAAACTGTATTTCATCAGTAACGAATTTCAAATAATTTTAAATAATCAAATTCTCCTCCCAATATTTCATAAGCAACAGGTGAACAGTGATGATTTAGTAGCTATACCAAAAGTGAGATATTGTAATAATTAAAGTAGACAAACACAAAATATGTTGTAAAGGTAAGCATGCAAAAACAAATATATTTAATCACTTTTCTAAATTAAAGTAAACAAAATACACAAAATAACACCTAATCACAAACTAGAAATTGTGTATATATATATATATATATATATATATATATATATATATATATACATATATATATATATATACCTGTGTATATATATATATATATATATATATATAATTTGTTCTTTACTCATTCTAATTTGTGATTACTAAATATATAGTTGATTAATTTATCATATAGCATAATTGTGCCTTTTATACCTTTTCTCCTTTGTCTGTATATGATGTCTACAAAAAAAGATAAAAAATAGTATACACGTCACAAGGTGTAATGACAAACGCTTTCTAATTAATATAAGCATGTAAGTGTAGTTAGCAGTGTGGAAGTGTAAAATGTGGTGTCTTACCATAGTGAGAAGATTGTGCGCTGTCAGTGAAGAGATCCTGCACTATGTGGGTTGTAATGCTGGACACATCTCATATAGGACTCTAAGATGGGACATCCCTCCTGTGCTCCTCCTCATTCTGTGTAATACCAGCAAACATTATTCCTGCACATGATGTCTCAGTTGCATAATTTCATTTTGCTTTCAAAGAGTACAAATAACAGCACAAACATAAAACACACAGTACACATAACATAGTATAAAGTGGAGCATTGACATGATATTCATCTAGAGATTGTTTGGACCTACTATACATGTATGATCAGAGATGTATAGTAACTAAGTAGAACTACTTCACTACTGTACTTAAGTACTGAAAGGCGGTATCTGTACTTTCCTGGAGTAGAATTTTTTTCTCCTACTTCCACTTTTACTTCACTACATTTTTTCGATGATTTCAATACTTCTACTCCAATATTTTTTTTTTGTGCTGCATAGTTACTCGTTACAATTATAAAAATTACCACTGCCAGAACAGTAGATGGCAGGTTTCATGAAGCTCAAAACGTGTATTATCAGCGCATACGAAAATAAATGCTACTGTATGTATAAATAAAAGCTGCATTTGAAATAATAAAAAACAATATGATGTTCAAACTTTTGACTTCTTTCTTTAATAACTACATAACACAGTACTTGTACTTTTACTTTTAGTACTTGAGTAGCAATTTTTTTTCAAAACTACTGGTACTTTTACTTTCAGTACTTGAGTAGCAAAATTTAAAAAAAAAACTACTTGCAATACTTAAGTACAAAAAATGTTGAATACTTTAGTACTTCTACTCAAGTCAATTTTTGATCAAGCACTTCCGCTTCTACTCAAGTCCCTTTTTGATCGAGCACTTGTACTTTTACTCAAGTATGGGTTTCGAGTACTTTATACAACTCTGTGTATGAGAAGAAAATGGTCGTACACCACCTCGGAATCCAATGAAGAAAAATTATTTTATTCACTCGAATGGTACGAGGTACAGCAGGGTAGGACAGTAGACGCGTTTCACACAAATGCTGTTGTGATAATCACCTAGCATTTGTGTGAAACGCGTCTACTGTCCTACCCTGCTGTACCTCGTACCATTCGAGTGAATAAAATAATTTTTCTTCATTGGATTCCGTGGTTGTCGGAGTCGGTTGTCGGAAGCACCATACTAACAAGCTGAAAATCGGCGGATCGGTCGGCGGACGAAAATTCCCGGCCGAATTTTGACGCGTGTGTACGAGGCTTTAGTTCCCCTTTACATACACTCTCTGGCCACTTTATTAGGTACACCTGTTTAATTGCTTGGTAACACAAATCGCTAATCAGCCAATTTGTTTCAATCACATGGCAGCAACTCAGTGCATTTAGGCATCTAGACGTGGTGGAGACGACTTGCCGAAGTTCAAACTGAGCATCAGAATGGGAAGGAAAGGACATTTAAGTGACTTTGAATGTGGCATGGTTGTTGTTTGCAGAAGGGCTGCCCTGAGACTTTAAAAAAAACTGCTGATCTACTGGGATTTTCACTTACAACCATCTCTCAAGTTTACAGAGAATGGTCTGAAAAAGAGAAAATATCTAGAGAGCGGCAGTTGTGTGGAGGAAAATGCATTGTTGATGTCAAGAGGTCAGAGGAGAATGGGCAGACTGGTTCGAGATGATAGAAAGGCAACAGTAACTTCAAATAACCCCTCGTTACAACCAAGGTGTGCAGAATACCATCTCTGAATGCAAAAACATTGAACCTTGAAGCAGATGGGCTACAGCAGCAGAAGCTGACTTCTGTCAGCTAAGAACAGCAAACTGAGGCTACATTTCGCACAGGCTCACCAAAATTGGACAATAGAAGATTGGAAAAACCTGCCTGGTCTGATGAGTCTCAATTTCAGCTTCAGCATTCAGATAACAGGGTCAGAATTTGGTGTAAATAACATGAAAGCATGGATCCATCCTGTCTTGTATCAACAGTTCAGGCTGGTGGTATAATGGTGTGGGGGATATTTTCTTGGCACACTTTGGGGCCCTTAGTACCAATTGAGCATTGTTTAAGTGCCACGGCCTACCTGAGTATTGTTACTGACCATGTCCATCCCTTTATGACTACAGTGCACCCATCTTCTGATGGCTCCTTCCAGCAGGATAATGCACCGTGTTACACAGCTCAAATCATCTCACCACTGGTTTCTTCAACATGACAGTGAGGTCACTGTACTCCAATGGCCTCCACACTCACCACATCTCAATCCAATAGAGCACCTTTGGGATGTAGTGGAATACGAGATTTGCATCATGGATGTGCAGCCGAAAAATCTGCAGCAAATGCATGATGCTATCATGTAACTATGGACAAAGCAAGGTCCATAAAGACATGGATTGGGGGGTTTGGAGTGGAGGAACTTGACTGGCCTGCACATCAACCTGATAGAACACCTTTGGGATGAATTAGACTGGAGACTGCGAACCGGGCCTTCTCGTCCAACATCAGTGCCTGACCTCACCAATGAGCTTCTGGAAGAATGGTCAAACATTCCCATAGACACTCCTAAACGTTGTGGACAGCCTTCCCAGAAGAGTTGAAGCTGTTATACAGTAGATCGCTCCTTTCATGGACAAATTCAGACATAGGAGGGCAGAAGTCAAACCTTTTACATAGAGGAATTGTTCAAATTCCTGTTGGGCACTGAGGAGATTTCCTTTCACCTCATGTTCTGTAGGCCCAACACCAGCAAGAATTCTCTCCAAAGTAAAGGAAAATTCCCTCTTAAGCTATTGTTACTGGAACGGGTGTCCCTATTGAAAGCTTTTTCCTCTATTCCTGTTCTAGTAAAAAACAAAACATTTTGGATTTTCTCTCACTTTTATTCCCAGTGACAATGGTCACCAGGACGCCTCCAGCTGGGATAGAGACGGCAATAAAAACCTGACAGAGTTCATAAGCTCATACCTTCACTTTCAATGACTAAACACAAACTAGTTTTCTTTATATTTGTGACTACCACAATTCTTCAAGACATCAATAAATTGATCACAAAGTCTCATTTTTTATCCGTAAAAATAACAAACATGTTATACTTACCTCCTGTGTGCAGATGGTTTTGCACAGGGAAGCCCAGATCTTCCTCTTTTCAGGTCCCTCTTTGGCTCTCCTGGCCCCTCCCTCCTGTTGAGTGCCCCCACAGCAAGCAGCTTGCTATGGGGGCACCCGAGCCGAGCTGCAGCTCCATGTATCTATTCAGACATGCCCCTCCGTCTCCTGATTGGCTGACTGACTGTGATTGACAGCAGCAGGAGCCAATAGCGCCGCTGCTGTGTCTCAGCCAATCAGGAAGAAGAGTCCCGGAGAGCCGAGGCATTCATGGACATCGCTGGATAGAGGGGGGGGGCTCAGGTAAGTATTAGGGGGGCTGAGGGGGGGCTGCTGCACACAGAATTCCCTTAATTTACAGAGATTTATTCTCACTTCCTGTTTGGATATGGGACAGGAAGTGAAGGGAAACCTCCACAATGGGACACAGATGGTGAAAGAAAATCTGATAGAGGTTATTACCCTCCTTTGCTCTATCCAAAATGAAAAAAAAAGTTTTGCCTATAGTTCTACTTTAAGGGTTCACAGACAAAAAATATTATATAGTTCAGTCAATTCAGAAGTAAAGAAACTGTCTACTGGACGAACAATTACTTTACAATCACTTTAAGCCTAGGACACGCTAGTATTTTTTTTTCATTCAACCCAGCGGGCTAAATGAAAAATAACTGACAGCTCAGGTTGGAGCCACTGTACTGTGTAAAATAAAAGTCTGGTGCGCTTAATAATGAAGTGTCACTCTCAAATGTGTGAAAATATGAACAATTGTAAACCAAATCAATAGACAATGTTAACAAAGTACTCAAATGTCTATAATAAATACCACGTGAGGTGAAAACTGTGTGTATTAATATGCATTTACATAAATTCCCACGACAATTGGAAATGTGCAAAATTTCCCAAAGGGGTGTGCAAAAGTTCCAGGTGCAAATATCTAAAGTCCAAAACTTAAACGGTGACAAAAGCACGTGAAGAGTCCAAATGATATGGTGCAGATAAAATTAGGAGTGATGCTTCAAACGACAACCACGTGTCAGATATTATCTGATCTCCCATCACCTGTTCAGGTTTGCTTCTTACCTCACATGGTATTTATTTGAGTACTTTGTTAACATTGTCTATTGATTTGGTTTACAATTGTTCATATTTTCACACATTTGAGAGTGACACTTCATTATTTAGCGCACCAGACTTTTATTTTACACTATTCATATTTCCAATATTTGGATCTTTGGTTGCAGCTTACATTTATTTATCAGCGCACCCTTTACACACTTTTTGGAGCCGCTGTACTAACTATGCAATGTTAGTACAGAGATCTCCCCTGCTGTTCTATTGTGTTCTGACAGGGGGATGCCCCCCCCCCGCCAGAACACTCCAGTCAACGCTCTCAGCTTAGGTGTGCACCTCAACGCTCAAGCACAGATGTGTGTGTATATGTGTATTTATACTGACTGTGTCAGTAGAGCAGTGGAAAGTGTCAGTAGAGCAGGGATTTGTGTTAGTAGGGCAGTGGATGGTGTCAGTAGTTTTTATTTTTATAATTTTTTTTTTAATTAATTTTTTACAAATTTTTTAGGAGCCCCGTTAAGGGGCTTTGGTGAAATATCAGGGGTTTAAACAGGAGGAATCTGCCTCACACAGGTTGATTAGGGTGTGCCCAGGCACACCTGGTACGCCCTGTGTGCACATCTATGGCTCTCAGGCATTGGCTTAGAGTGCTGATTAGCAGATCTTTTTCAGTCATACCCCTTCGACAAAAATGGGCTTCTGTCAGACCAGCTGCAGTAGACACGGGCCATATGTTGGCCGGTTTCTATTGAACCGGCCGATGCTGCCTGACTGTCAGGACCCAGACTTGAACCTGGGACCTCCATTGTGCCTGGCAATGACTCTATTTACTGAGCCATCTGGAATGCTGGATAGCTCCCTGGACAAATCCTTGAATGATCCTGCCATGAATCTTTATTGCCTTGAACCTTGAACCCTTTGCTCCTCCCATGAACTTCCTGATTTAAGCCATGTCTCTGCACTTTCTGGTTGCCAGAATATTGTGCCTTCACCAGCGATTATCTCGCTTGTCTCTCCTGCTGCCGTCCGTATCTTCGCTACCATTCGTTATCAACACTTGGCTTGTTCCTCAACTACGCTTCTGCCTAATCCTAACCTGCAACTACTCGTTACCGATCTTTGGCTACTCCTAGACTACACTTCTGTTTAATCCCAACCTGCTATATCTGCTACTGGACCCTGGCTTGCTCACCTCCTGGCGGGGCGATCCTGAGGACCGAGACCTGGTACTAACATGCAACAAAATCCATCTCCACCATCAGGAGCACTTGTGAACACTGGTTAGTACTTAGATTCCGCACCTCAGATGAGCCTGCATCATCTGCGAGAGTGACCTGCCTGTGTTCCTATCCAGCTGGTTCCTGTATAAGCTGCTATAGCTACTGATCTTAAAGCCTGACCCCAGATCTTGACACTGATATTTGGCCCGTGTGTACTAGGCTTAAAAGTAGGATCTCAATGGATATTTCATGACATCTAAAGGAATGGGCAGGTCACTATTACCTCTATAACACATAAGGACACCTAAATGATGACCAATGTGTTGGGTGGGCAATATCTACCTTCCTACTACCCACTCCCCAATATTCTTTTTATATCCCCCCGGTGTGTATAGAACCATCAGAAAAAATAAATTGATAATACACACATAACTGCTATTATTTGGAGTAGAGAAGAATATATAGTCTAGGACAGTGGTCTCCAAACTTTGGTCCAGGGGCTAGATGTGACCATTTGCTTGCCCTAATCTGGTCCTTTGGACACTATTTCTCCCACTGTCACCAATAATGATGGGGCACCATTCCTCCTTCTGACACAAACGGGGGACAATTCCTCCCACTGATACCAACAATTGGGCACTATTGCTCCCACTGATACCAACAACGGGGTACTATTCCTTCCACTAAAACAAATGATGGGGCATTGCTTACTTCAACTGATGATGGGGCGTTTTCTACTCTCACTGGTCATATTCTGGGCCCCCCTAAAGCCATAAGGACAGTAAACTGGCCCTTTGTTTAAAAGGTTGGAGTTCCTATGTCTAGGAGAAGCCAATCCAGAGAAAACATCAGATCCACAAGAGGACCTTCAGGCAAGAGAAACAAAAACTGACTCTACAAATGCCAATGTAAAGCTGCCAGAAAACAGCAGTAGGAGCACAAGATCTGTTTGCATAGTAAAGCTTCATCAACATCTTGATTTATAAATATACATTGTGTTTGAAGTTTTGAACTTGCTTTCTATATTTTACTTTTATATCACAATAGCAAAATTGTGCCCATTGGGATGAGGAGGGTTCCTTCAAACATTCCTAGTAGCATTTTTGAGCCTGTAAGGACTGGTCTCCAAACCCTCCCCACTCCTGCCCCAATTGGATTCCATTGGTTAAAAATGGGTGGGGGGAATTGATTCCCATGCAGCTGCAATTTTTTAAAAAGGTGAACTTTTTCCTGCATTTCCCACACCAACTGCATGAGTGTGATCCAAGCCTTAGATCTACCAACAACTATTTAGGTCAAGGGCCTGCTTGATTGGATACAAAGTGATTCGACAGACTAGGTAGGTCCCTAATGTAGAACAAACTTGGTGCCGCACCAGGCGAACTATCAAAGCCTCTAGCCAAAGGATAGACTAGGTAGGTCCCTAATGTAGAACAAACTTAATGCCGCACCAGGTGAACCATCAAAGCCTCTTTGCTGCAAGTATGGCTCAAGGGTGCTGCACAGCTCGTCCATAGGCCCTGGAAGAACAAAAAGTTCAGAATTTGCTGCACTCCTCAATATCTTTATTGTAGTATAAAAATCATATCACAGGCATAGCAGGAACAATAAAAGGTAATGCGTTTTGCGCTATATACAGCACTTACTCAAGCCTCCGGGAGGATTGTTCTTGAAAATATCGAGGAGTGCAGCAAATTCCAGACTTTGTTCTTCCACTAGGCATGTCCTCATATTACATAGTTTTGGTAAAACTAAATGTAATTGAGCTAAGATTGTATGGTCAGATTGTAACATGCATGGTGACTGTAAGATGTATTTGTCTCCTATGATTATCAGCTCCATCTAGCGGCCATAATGTGGTATTTTCCCAATTCACTTTATGTGAATTGGGAAAAAGCAATTTTTCAGCAAAATTACGTGTACATTAGTTTACACAGAATGAATGTACACGTAATTTTGCTGAAAAATTGCTTTAGAAATAGACACCTTCATCTCACAACAAAATCTAAAGGGAATGCTGGTTAGGATGGTAGCACACAGGGAATTAATGATATGTGCCTGGAACTGTACACAATGGGGGTGGGGGTTGTTATTTAGCCTGCTTTGTTATAGGATGAGTAAAAATATCAAAGGTCCTGGAACTTTGTGTGAGACATGTTGTATTATTATGTGTTGTATTATTATGTATTATGTATTATTATGTATTATAATTATTATTATTATGTATTATTATGAGTAAAATATCTTGGCATCCTAAGGCTTAACACGTTTCATGGATCACAGTCCACTTCATCAGAAGCTTGATGCAACGTGAGATCTAAAAAATGTAGGTATGAAAAATGTATAATAAATACCTTCCTGGCAGGGGAGGAGAAAAAAGAAGAGATCTAGGGGGAAAAAAAATGTAGGTATTTACAGGTCTGCTCAAGAAAAAAACAGCATATAAATGGGGAATGGGGGTGTCCGACGACCCAGGGTTGAAGCAGGAGAACCTATACAGGCCAAAGGAAGCAGTCAAAGGGCAGGCCAGCTTTCCAAGGTGCAATCCATGGAATGTAGGGGAAAATAAAGGCACGTCTAGCCCATATATATCTAAAAAATATATTACATGTGTATATATTTTTTTCTTCTTTGTTCTAGGATGGCAAATGTCATATCAATTTACATACATATCATTAAAACAAAAAACCTGACTTCCGGTTCCGGCGCCAGATGTGAAGAAGCAGGAAGTGGCGGCTCCGGACCCCTCGGCTTACAAAATCAGCCTAAACACCCGATCGGTGAGCCTGCGACATCCCCCTCCTCCTCTGCATTAACGGGGAGACTCTAATGTACAAGTTCCTGGTGCACGGCTCCATTACCGCCGCTCCCGCCACCCGCACAGACGGAGCTCCAGCCGACGGCCCTGTAAGCAAGATGGCGGAGGGCGCGGCTCAGTCTCTCACTAGTCACCCTCCTGTGCCCGGATCTCTGCTCTCAACGGCCCCCCCTGACTCTTCTGGTGTGGTGACGCCTGACCAGTATACCGGCATCACACAGGCTGTAGCTGCACTGCTATCGCCAACTATTACTGAGGCAGTGGATAGAGCAATGGCAGCAGGGATAGCTCAAATACGTAAAGACATTGGTGAGCACGCCATGCGGCTCACTGAACTAGAAAGCAGAGTGGCCTCCTTCCATCAGGAGAAACAATTTAAGCAAACCCAGCAGTACTTACTTGAAAAAGTGGATGACCTGGAAAATAGGTCGCGCAGAAATAACCTGCGCATAATAGGCCTCCCGGAATCCTTTGGTGCTGATTCCTTGATGGACATATGTGTTCAACGTATCCCTCAAGCCCTGGGACTTACCAACATATGTTTCGCCGAAAGGGTACACCGTGTGGGCCCCCCCATCTAACGAATGGCGTAGCCCTCGTCCGGTAATAGTGAAGTACCTGAACTTCGTGGACAGAAACAACTTGATGAAGTCGTACCGTAACTCTAAATCGCTGCAAATTGACGGCCACAAATTGCTGATGTTTGCGGATTACTCTCAGGAGGTTTCCAGATGCCGTTAGGCCCTGCAACCTATCTGCAATGCTCTATACCAGCAGGGCATCAAATTCACTCTTGCTTACCCAGCAACACTACGGTTCACGGATACCTCAGGTCAGTCCAAATCTTTCACCCATCCAGACGAGGCCTGGGATTACCTTAATTGATTCCTTCGTCTACCAATGGATACCTCTACACCACCCATGCAAGTCTCCTTCAGACACCAACATCCCAGGGACCACTGCAGTCCTCGCAAGGATCCGGCCAATAAGCTGCGGCTCACAGATCTTTCCGGGAAATTCGTACCGAACTAACCATTTTCCATCTCTAGTCCTGATTGACTCTTTGCTGGCAACTGATTAGGTATCTCCAACACACTTTGTTTTTCTTGTAAAAGGTAGGAGCGCCCGCTTTCATGCCTTTCACGTTCCTTAATAACACTCGGCCTTGGAGCGAGCGGGCCTCTCCTCACACTATGGTTAGCATTCAGTGTGGCTACCATTTGTCTCTACACCCCCTGTACCGTGATAAGCTGGCTACTCCTTCTACTTTTCAAGGTTCTATCCCCTGCAAATGTTTTTATGATTGATTTCTGTTATGCTTTTCTCCTCTGCCTACCTCTTACCAGGGTGCTGCCGAGGTCTGCTTACCCACCTACAGCGGAGATCTCTCGTTCTGCCAAAATGGATCTGAACATTGAGAATATTTCACCGACTACACCTAACACGTGAGGGGGGTGGCGGGCACGCCGCTCGGGTTTGGGTCTGTCACTCCCAGGTAGCGCTGCTGTAGGCGGTTGGTCACATGTGGGAAGAAGTGAAGTGCACGCTTCCTCGGACACGCAAGTGTCATGTTACAGTTGTATATTGTCTTATTGTATTATTATTATTTGTGAAAGTTTTGCCAACCCACCCTTCACCCCTTCCTTTCCCCCTGTTTCAACTCTCGGTACACCTCTTCTCACCATTTTATCTGACTCTTATTTACGCGGCTTCACCCATTCACTCACGATCATTTTTACAATCTCTGGCACTTCACCTCCCATTGTTATATCCCAATGGTTAGGATTATATCATGGAATGTGAAAGGCCTTCATTCCCCACATAAACGCATGGCAGTCCTTCGCCACCTGAAAAGGTTGAAAACCGACATAGCGGTGTTACAGGAGGCCCACCTCCCAGAACAAGATTATGACCGAATGCCTAAACTATAGGTGGGCAAAGTTTTCGGCTCACCCGCACTTAAGGGGAAAGCCGGTGTCCTACTTCTAGTTCACAAAAACTTTCCGGGCACGGTCGTATCGTCTCATACAGACTCGGACAGTAGGTTCCTGGCGGTCAAATTCTCCTCTGGCCAAAAGGAATGGGTACTTGCCACAGCATACCCCCCAAATTCCCCGACTAAAAAATACTTTCAGGATTTGACCTCCCATCTGGCCCCACATATTCACGCCCCACTAATTTTAGCAGGGGACTTCAATGCAGTCATGGACGCTAGGGAGGATAAATCTCGCCCATTAATCTCCACACCCACACACTGGTCCTCTAACCCCAGCCATCTCTCAAATTTTGCTGAACACATCCATCTCACAGACGTTTGGAGATTGCTACACCCGGACAGAAGGGAGTTCACATTCTTTTCCAACCCACATAACTCCCTATCCCGTATTGATTACTTTTTCGCCAATTTGTCCACACAGCCCCTGATCACGGACTCGACCATTCACGAACTTGCTATATCTGACCATGCCCCTATCTCGTTAGACCTTCTTGACCCATCTCCTAAACCCCCAGTGAGTGGTTGGAGATTCCCCTCTTTTTTGAACCTACCAATTAACGTTAAGCCTCTGACCAACAGGTCTCGGAACACGGCCTTCTAAAGCCTATTTCTTCCTAGCCATAAATTAGACAACATGGGTGTTATTTTTCTGTTGTTGCATATTGTTATGGTTGTTGCGTAAGTTTTTGTTGTTGCATATGGTGCTCATGATCACTTGGGTTGGCATCCTCCCCCATCCCCCCCTCCTCCCTCCCCCCTCCCTACACCCATTCCCACCATCCCCCCCCCCCACCCCCATGTTGACGCAACATTCGGATTTCTTGGGTTTGACATTCTGTCTCATTGTGTATCCCACATACTCGTCATTCGATGTAGGACTCTGAGGCTAATTTGTCTCTCCTTGTACATCATTACCATTGTTGTTACAATTCCTTTGTTTTCTGAATTGTTGCATATTATGTTGTATCTGTTCTTATGCTGAAAACCTTAATAAAATTTTGTTTAAAAAAAAAAAAAAAGGGTTGTGGCACCTCCTTACACTAAATTTGCGTAACACATTCCACTAATCTTCTATATTATACAGTGCTAATAAAAGTGTTCATTGGCATCTTTAGGCAGTGCACGCCAAATGATTTGCATGCTATGATCTCTGCTAGGATGTAACAAACATATAATTTATATGAAGAAGAAATCCAGCAATCCTATAAAGAGCTGACTAAACCTCACAAACTCTCTTTTTTATTTTCCCTTAAATCTGTCAGATCCTGGTGTAGATAGGCTTGGAGATGTGCTGTCATAGTATTAGCTATTTATTTGGGAGGACTTCTGATCTGCAGGATTTCAGTTTGTAGTCATACCTGTCTAACAGTTCTCCATTCATATCCATAATCAATGTTTCACAGTGTGCTCCAATATATTGTTAGTCTGTGTATTCTGAAAGGACTGTCAGTGCACTTCAATGCAGGTTTTAATGGACCCGCACTTTTTTTATTTTTAATTCAATCCACTACATCCTACAGGTGGTTCACATTTGGCACTCTTTGTATGTTTCTTTGGCTTTCATTTTACAGTATGTTACTGCAATGCAATAGTTTTAATCCACACTTAATCTGAGCCTATACTCTATTGTAACTGTTTGTGGCAGAACTCTAGTTTTAACAAAATGCATTACCCCTGATCTCTAGTGCTGTCCTCCTAGGTCCAGTGCTGCTCATTTTCCTAGCTGAAAGTTACCCAGATGGAAATATTCCCCTTCTTTATCCAGTATGTCCCGATGACTAATGTCACTGGGACCAAATGTGATCTAAAATTTGGAGTAGTCACTGAAAATGGAACAGTTGAGAAATCATCCAATCGGGATACTTGTTGTGGAGACTATCTATGAGTGGATTTCACTTTGGAAAAATGTCTTTGCCTCCATATATACAGGTGTATCTCATAAAAGTAGAATATCATTAAAAAGTTAATTTATTTCAGTAATTCATTTTAAAAAGTAAAAATCATATATTTTATATAGATGTGTTACACATGGAGTGATATATTTCAAGCATTTCTTTCTTTTAATTTTGATGATTTTGTCTTACAGCTAGTGAAAAAACAAAATTCAGTATCTCAGAAAATTAGAATGTCACATAAAACCAATAAAAAAAGGATTTTTAATACATAAATGTTGGCTTACTGAAAAGTATGTTCATGTTCAGTATAAAATGCACTCAATACTTGGCCGGGGCTCCTTTTGCATGAATTACTGTATCAATGCTGCGTGGGTTTGAGGCGACCAGCCTGTGGCACTGCTGAGGTGTTATGGAAGCCCAGGTTTCTTTGATAGTGGCCTTCATCTCCTTTGCATTGTTGGGTTTGGTGTCTCTCATCTTCCTCTTGACAATACTCCAATCCAAAACCTCAAATCATCATCTCCATAAAGTTGGTCAACAGAGGGAAGCATGAAGTGCTCTAGAATTTCCTGGTAACGGGCTGCGCTGACTTTGGACTTGATGAAACACAGTTGACCAACAACAGCAGATGACACAGCTCCCCAAATCATCACTCACTATGGAAAATGTTGCTATTGATTTGGAAATCAAGGTTCCAGAGTCTGGAGGAAGAGTGGAGAGGCACAGAATCCAAGTTGCATGGGGTCCAGTATGAAGTTTCCGCAGTCAGTGATGATTTGGGGATCCATGTCATCTGCTGGTGTTGGTCCAATTTGTTTTATCGAGCCCAAAATCAGCACAGCGCTCTGCCAGGAAATTCTTGAGCACTTTATGCTTCCCTCTGCTGACCAGTTTTATGGAGATACTGATTTCATTTTCCAGCAGGACTTGGCACCTGCCTACACTGCCAAAAGTACCAATACCTGGTTTAATGATCACGGTATCACTGTGCTGGATTGGCCAGCAAACTCATATTACCTAAACCCCATAGAGAATCTGTGGGTTATTGTCGAGAGGAAGATGAGAGACACCAGACCCAACAATGCAGATGAGCTGAAAGTCGCTATAAAAGCAACCTGGACTTCCCTAACATCTCAGCAGTGCCACAGGCTGATCGCCTCCATGCCATGCCCCATTGATACAGTAATTCCTGCAAAAGGTGCCCCAAAAAAGTATTGAGTGCATACTATACTGTACATGGACATACTTTTCAGTCAGCCAACATTTCTGTATTAAAAATCCTTTTTTTTTTATTGGTCTTATGTAATATGCTTTGCGTGTCTAATAAAGTAACAGTGTAAATGTTGATTTTGGAACAAGGAAAAAACATAATTGCTCATTTTTGTTACAAGTTTTTTTCTGAGATGCTGAATTTTGAGTTTTCACTAGCTACAAGCCATAACCATCAAAATTAAAAGAAAGAAACGTGTGAAATATAGCACTCTGTGTGTAACGCATCTATTAAAATATATGAGTTTCACTTTTTGAATTGAATTACTGAAATCATTTAAACTTTTTGATGATATTCTAATTTTACGAGATGTCCCTGTGAAATACCTTCAATTAGAAATGGGCCCGCAAGTCTCAGAGGGCCCTTGTGCAGCTGCACACCCTGCAGAATAAGTGTAATATGAATCATTTATTCAGAAGTAATATCTTTTTTTTTTTTGAAAATTGTAATGTGGAACAATGGGAACAATAAATCTGATATAAAACCATGACCATTTTTCTTTTTTTTTTCATTTTCTCCATAACATAATCTTATTACCTGTTGATCCTAGCAGTAGATGTAATATTTTATTCACTTCTTAGATAGACATGTAGTTTTAAATGGACTTTAAAAAGAGACAAAGAAATTAAAGCTGGACTCCAGCTAACACTTTTAAGCAGTTACAGCAACAGCTTTTTCTTCTGTTGTAAAAAAAAAAATGTTTCAAGCGTATGAATAAAAAGTGACCGATGTACATTATCCATTGTCTTTTCCTTTCCCTATTTCATGTTCCTTTCTTGACCCCCTGTTTTGAAATGATGGCCTGGAAATCAGGGGAGGACTGGGCCAGGGGGCAGGGGGGCAATTGGCCCCTGGGCCGCTCTGATGCCCCGTAAAAAGGCTGCACCGCTTCTGCCACAGTCATGCCTAAAGGATGTCTGGTGAAGAGAAGAAAAAGTCCCCACCGCTGACCTACTGAGTGCGGGTTGAAGACAAGGACAGAGAGCAGGCCTTCTCCCCAGCATGGATTGTGTAAACTGTGCCTGAGCAGAGGACGGTTCCATGTCCCACTAGGGACTCTCCTCCCCTGGCCAGTCCCAGGTCTCCCCAACCACCAGGGGAGGACTGGGCCAGGGGGCAGGGGGGCAACTGCCCCCCGGGCCGCTCTGATGCCCCATAAAAAGGCTGCAGCTTCTGCACAGACATGCCTAAAGGATTCTTGGTGAAGAGAAGTGAAAAGTCTCCATCGCTGACCTACTGAGTGTGGGATAAAGACAAGGACAGAGCGCAGGCCTTCCCCCCCAGCATGGATGGTGTAAACTGTGTCTGAACAGAGGCTGGTTCCATGCTCCACTGGAGACTCTCCTTCCCCCGGCAAGCCCCAATCAAGCTGTCCCAGCTCCCCCCAACCGCCCCCTGCTGGCCAGGTCAGGAACCCAGATTTGGCCAGTGAGTAGAGCGTACCTGGAGCGGAGCTTCAGCCTGGAATGGGATCAGGAGGAGACCGGGAAAAGGGATAGTGGTGGGAGCGGGGCCGATTCTCTGCATCATGGGCTTCTGGTTTGTACTTGCCCCCTAGGCCGAAGGTTGCCAGTCAGCCCCTGCCAACCACCCCCTGCTGGCCAGGTCGATAACCCAGATTCAGCCAGTGAGTAGAGAGTACCTGGAGCGGAGATTCAGCCTGGAATGGGGGTCAGGAAGAGGACGGGAAGAGGAAGGGTGGGAGGAGGGCCGAGTACCTGCTCCATGGGCCTCTGGTTTGTACTTGCCCCCTGGGTCGAAAGTTACCAGTCAGTCCCTGCTGGAAATCCATATAGATGTCTGATATACTTGTAAGACTCACAAAGACATATAATGTGAATCAATAATTGATATCCAGAAGGATTATATGGAAGAAATGTTATAGTATTACAATTTGTCAGATCCCATGCTAGGACATCCTTTCTACATGTAGGTTCTGATATATTGTTGGACTGTGCATATATATATTTATATATATATATATATAAATATACACACACGCCTTGGTCTTGTCCTTCTTTAACCACTTGCCGAACGCTCACATTGAGCGTACTGCGGCAAAGTGGCTCAATTCTGTCCAGCGACGTAGACCTACGTCGCTGGACTCCTCCCCTTCTGGGCGGCGCGCTCTCGCTGTATTCAGACACAGCGGGAGTCGGGCCAGGGGAGGAGAGGTGGTGATCACCGCCGCTCTTCCCCGATCGTCGGGGATCGAGTGAGGAAATCCGCTCGCTTGTGTAAACAAACCGGGCTGATCTCCTATGTGACAGGCAGGGACAGATTACAGGATTCAGCATAGCTGAACCTGCGATCTGTGCCTGTGTCACACAATCCCCTTCCCCCACACACGTCAGTAAGCACCATGCATACATTTAACCCCTTGATCACCAATAAAGGTAACCCCTTCCCTGCCAGTGTCATTTTTACAGTAACAGTGCATATGTATAGCACTGATTACTGTAGTAATGTCACTGGTCCCCCCAAAAGTGTCAAAAATGTCAGTCAAGGGTCCGATCTGTCTGCCGCAATCTCGCAGTCCCACAAAAAAAATAGCAGATCGCCGCCATTACTAGTTAAAAAAAAAAAACAATAAAAATGACATAAATATTTCCCGTAGTTAGTAGCTGCAATAACTTTTGCGCAAACCAATCAAAATACGCTTATTGCGATTTTTTTTTACCAAAAATATGTAGCAGAAAACAAATTGGCCTAAAATGTTAAAACATTTTGATTTTTACATTTTTTTGGGGGGAATTTCATATAAGAAAATGTGAAAAATATTGTTATTTTTTTCAAAATTGTCGCTCTTTTTTTGTTTATAGCGCAAAAAGTAAAAATCGCACAGATGATCAAATACCACCAAAAGAAAGCTCTATTTGTGGGGGAAAAAATGACATAAATTTAATTTGGGTGCAGCGTCCCACACCAGCGCAATTGTCCATTAAAATAATGCAGTGCCGAATCGCAAAATATGGCCTGGTCAGGAATGGGGTAAAATCTTCCGGTCTTAAAGCGGTTAAAAATACGCTCATTGAGAATTTTTTTGTCAAAGAAATGTAGCTAAATACATTTTGGCCTAAATATATGACAAAAATGGAATATATTGGATATTTTTTAACTGTCAAAGTAGAAAAATATTGTTATTTTTTCAAAATTGTCGCTATTTTTTTATTAATATCGCAAAAAATGAAAAGCGCAGAGGTGATCAAATACCACCAAAAGAAAGCTCTGTTTGTGGGAAAAAAAGGGCATAAATTTCGTTTGGGTACGGCATTGCATGACCGCGCAATTGTCAGTAAAAGTTGCACAGTGCCAAGTTGCAAAAAGTGGCCTGGACGTAAAGCAGGAAAATCCTCCGGTGGTAAAGTGGTTAAAAATAAAAGATATAAAAATAAAAATTTAAAAATAAAAATAAAATCTTTAAAAAAAAAAAGATTGTTAAAAAAATAAAAAAAGATGAAACACAGCTGTCAGTGTTATATGGTTTGTCTCAACCCCTGTCACTTTTACTGGACAACTTGGCCTGATAAAGGAAGTGGAATAATAACGGTTATATTGCCAGGAACAACAAGTAATAAAACTATGTTGCAAAAACAGAAACTGCTGTATTTATAGACAGACTGCATCATATATGTCATTTTTTTTATTTTACCCATAGTTTAAGTTACATTCAAGTGTGGTTTGGACTGATAGCGGCTGCAAAAATTATTTTTTTTGTCCATTCTGCTGTTTGTGATGGCAGTAAAATAATCTGAACACCTGCAAGCTATTGGAAAAGGGCCACTTAAAATAAGTTGTACAAACTCCAGAAGACTAGAGGATGCCGAAGAAGGTGAGTGATCTGCGCGTACATCTGCTTCCCAGCGAGGGGCGTTATCAGCACTACGCCTCCCATTGGACAGTAAAGTGGGATGTGGCTTTCTATTTAGTGTAGCCTCATATACAAGTGAAATCATTCCAAAATGGTATTTTCCTTAAGGAGAAAAATGCTCTTTTTCAGAATGTGGCAGCCATCATATTTCTA
Source organism: Pelophylax lessonae (assembly GCF_965119305.1). Lineage (NCBI taxonomy): Eukaryota > Metazoa > Chordata > Amphibia > Anura > Ranidae > Pelophylax > Pelophylax lessonae. The sequence goes on from NC_138768.1 coordinate 230,197,791, forward strand.
CAACAAAGACAAAATTAAAACAGCTATTGCAAATAATCTAAATGTATTATACAAGTATGTTATGCAATATAAGTCCACTGCAGCTCACAGACACATTGTAAACATCATATGGTTCTGATTTAGGAATGAAGGTCAGAGACAGATCTTTCAAAACACATTCATTATCTGGCATGTACTTTCATCTATCTGACCCCACCTTATGCATCAATAACACAATTATTGTACAGTCTGCTAAAATACTTTTATTTCATTAAGCTGCATCAACAAAAGATATCCATGCATTGTATGTTAAGCTGTTTTCTCATTGTAACTGAATTAAAAAGCTCTTATATCTGGAGATCTGTATACAGTGTATATCATTTTGAAAGATTAATCATAATAGTAATAATAATCATAATAAGCTAAAATACTAACTTTACATCACTGTGATATCTACTGTAGATAGTTAAAAGGTTCAGGCCAGGACTTCAGGTTGAGTTTATGCCCCTCTAGAGCCATTGCTAGCAGAGCTAAATAACATAGATGGTAAACTATTATCCAAACTGGCATTAGCCAAATAGCAGCGTTACACAAACCAGTCCTCAGGGGCCGCTAACAGGTCAGTGGAGGACAGTCTGTAATGTTCCGGTACCTCTGGTACCCTTGTATCCATATTTCTCCTCTCTTAATTGCGTCCCATCTTGTATAACAAAGGACGCATATACCTTTAAGACCGGATGACATCACTGCCGAGCGCCGCTATGAGCGGCTATTTCAATCGCCGGTTTGCTCTCACTCATCGCTCGTTCAAACCCACATGTTCATCGCACCTACGCCTGAGAAGTCGGAGCTGCTGACATACCTTCCTTGCTGAACTAAAGCCGGAAACCTTGCTAGTGATACGTATCTCGCTACGGGATCACCCCTCTCCAATGGACACTGTTATTCCTAACCTATCTAAGTGATAAGTACCCCGCAGGGGATTCTTACTAACCAATCTCCTACTGTCATCTACTGCAATTACCAAGACTATCTGTATCTATCTATTCACTATCATCTGCATAAGACTGTTAGCTCTTGGGACTACCTTGAACTATCCTTGCACTAGGTTACTCTGTCTAAAGTATACTCCATCTGTGTCCTCTTACCATCTGCACTATACTTGACATCAGAACCTATCTGCTTACCATCACCTGCAACTCTCCTATACTACTTCTAGTGCTCACCATACAATAGCCTGTCTCTCATCTATATATCCTCATATACTCTATCCCTCCATTAAACATCTATTAATATATATATAGTATATAACAGGCTGTACACGGTGATGAAGTCCTGAGAGTTGGATATGTTGTTCAACAGATTCTCTACAAGGCTACTGAGTGTAATAATTCTGCAGCTGTAAATCCATCCACAAACAAAAACGCATGAACGTTACAGATTGAACGAGCCTTTAAAAAAAATATGGATTCAGCAGAATTATCCACTCATGTACTACAATTAAAACAGCAAGTAGATGCATTGATCCATGTGCTTACAGAGGTAAAAAATGACAATCAAACCTTGAGACAGCAGCTTGGCCGTCTCACACAGCCTCCTGCTGCTCAGCCCCGTGAGCCTAAGATAAACCCTCCTATAGTGTTTTCTGGTGATCGGAGCAAATTCCGTGAATTTAAAAACGCATGTCAATTGTTTTTTTTGTTAAAACCTCTAACCTACACCACTGACCAAATTAAGGTTTGTACCATCATCTCCTATTTAACGGGTGAACTCCGGGCCTGGGCAGATGCTCTCTTTGAAAAGGATGATCCACTCCTTAATTCTTATCCCTTATTTCTAGCACAACTTGCTACTTTATATGAAGACCCCAACAAGCAGAGTACCGCTGACACCCAGTTACGGGCCCTAAAACAAGGAAGGAGACCTGTTGAAGATTTTGTGGCGAATTTTAAAAGATGGTCCCCTGATTCAGGGTGGAACGACACATCTTTGCGAACGCAGTTTAGACTCGGCCTATCTGAGGCCGTTAAAGACGAGCTCGCCCGAGCGGATTTACCTGGCACTCTAGAGGGACTGATCCAGACCAGTATCAATATTGACAGACGACTACGAGAAAGAAAGGCTGAGAAGATGGGCTCACCATTTTCCAGTCCTTTTCGGATGTTGCCTGCTGACCCTACTCCTATGGAAGTAGGAATGATACGTCCACCTCTGACCCTTTCTGAACGTGCCGAGGAAAACCGAACATCTTTGCATGTACTGCGCATCCCCGAATCATCTGGTAAACGACTGTCCTCTTGTCCACAGAAAAGAGGGTAAGTGTTCAAATGTCTTGCTAGGGGGACTCACAACTTCCTTTTCTAATCCTTATCTTTTTGTTCAATTAACATTGCAGTGGGACCAAACTAGGATCACCACCAAGGCTATGATTGACACAGGATCTTGTGGAAACTACATTGACATTTGTTTTGTCTCCCTTAATAAAATACCTATTGTTTCAAAACCCAAACCTGTCTCCGTTAGTTTTATTAACGGTACCCCTTTATCCTCTGGCCCTATCACCAGTCAGACACAGGCACTTCTTGTAACTGCTGACGAGTCTCATGTGGAGACCACCACCTTTGATGTATTAACTTCGCCACATTTTCCAATCATTTTGGGACTTCCCTGGTTACACATACATCAACCAATCATCGATTGGAAAACAAGAACGTTAGCCTTCTCTTCTCACTATTGCGAGACGACGTGTAACCTCCCCACACATGATAGGATCCTGTCTGTACTGCCAGATGACATTTTTCCTAAGTGTTATCATGATTTATCGGAGGTTTTCCTTGAGAAAACCGCTCAAATGCTACCTCCTCATAGGGACTATGATTGTTGTATCGATCTGCTCCCTAATAGCAAGTTGCCTTACGGACATGTATATCCTCTCTCACAGGATGAACTCTCTCACCTTAAGGAGTATCTGGATGAAAACTTGGCAAAAGGATTCATCCGACCTTCTACTTCCTCCACTGCTGCTGGGCTCTTCTTTGTCCGCAATAAGGACTCTAGCCTTAGGCCTATCATTGATTTCAGACAATTAAATGCCATCACAATAAAGGATCGTTATCCTTTACCTCTTATTCCTGAACTTATCGAACAGGTGCGTGGGGCTTCTTTCTTTTCAAAATTGGACCTAAAAGGGGCATACAATTTAATTCGAATCCGTAAAGGGGATGAATGGAAGACGGCATTCAGAACCAGATACGGACTGTTCGAGTACCTTGTAATGCCATTTGGGCTATGTAATGCCCCCGCAGCCTTCCAACGGTTTATAAACGAGATATTCCGAGACTTGCTTGATGTTTGTGTGGTAGTATATTTGGACGATATACTTATCTATTCTCATTCCTTACCTGAGCACATAAAACATGTGAGACTTGTGTTGTCAAGACTACTTGCACATAACTTATATGTTAAATCAAAGAAATGTTTGTTTCATAAAGACGAGGTACTATTCCTAGGATATATTATATCTAAAAGTGGAATCAAAATGGACATGAGCAAAATATCCTGCATTCTGGATTGGCCTGTGCCAACCACTCGCAAAGCATTACAAAGGTTCCTAGGATTCTCTAATTACTATAGGAAATTCATTAAAAACTTCTCTGCGATTGTGAAACCTCTCACACAACTTACAAGCACGAAGAGACCATTTAATTGGACAATAGAAGCAAATGGAGCATTCTCTCTGCTGAAATCAAACTTTACTACTGCCCCCATACTATGCCATCCAGACCCATCCCTTCAATACATCTTAGAGGTAGATGCGTCTAATATGGCAGTAGGAGCAGTTCTCTCACAACGACCAACAAACACCTCACCTCTTCACCCAGTTGCTTTCTTTTCAAAGTCATTAAGTAGCCCCGAGGTGAACTACCCAGTAGGTGAGAAGGAGTTATTAGCAATAAAACTGGCATTAGAGAATTGGAGACATCTACTTGAGGGCACTCAATTGCCAATTCTGATATATACTGATCACAAAAACCTCCAATACCTTCAGACTAATAGAACTCTTTCCCACCGGCAGGTACGGTGGTCGTTATTCTTTCTGAGATTTAATTTTTTAGTAACTTACACGCCCGCAGACAAAAATAAAAAAGCGGATGCACTCTCACGACTAGCCGAGAAAGATTGCACTGAGGTTCCCTCAGTTCCTATAATACCACTTGAACGTATTATCGGAGTCGTTCACTCACTGAAGGAGGATATTTTGCACAGCATAGGGTTGGATTCACCTCCACCACAACTAACTACTGACGCAGAAGGCTTCCTCTACTACAACGATAAATTATACATACCCCCTACTATGCGAACCAAGATCTTAGAATTGTCGCATGATGTACCTATGGCAGGACATATGGGTATGACTAAAACTCTCAATCTACTCACTAGGCAATTTTGGTGGCCAGACATGAAGACAACCGTAAAAAAGTTTGTTTCATCTTGTGATATCTGTGCTAGGTCTAAAATTGACAACACGAAACCATCAGGATTACTTTGTAGTTTACCGATACCCCAGGTTCCGTGGGAAGTGGTATCCTTAGACTTCATAGTGGAACTACCACCTTCCAAAGGATTCAACACCATCTTGGTATCAGTGGACCATTGTAACGCTCCTGCGTTTTACGTATGATGTGGATTTTCAGCTGCAGAAATATTCCACTTCAGTAGTCATGTAGAGAAACGCTGAGACACCAATCCCAACTCTCAATGACTCATCATGTGTGGATGATCTCAATTCAGCAAGTAAATACACACACTCAATAAGATGTTTCCTAGAGTGACTTATGTATATAGTAACACAGTGATGATAGGCTGAAGAGACAGGTTGGGTAGAGATGGTAGATGACAGACACTTGAAAGGAAATGTTCTTGAAAATAAGATAGTAGCAGATGGGATGCAGATAGGTTTAGCAATCATGTATGGTAGCAGATGACAGAGTAGCAGGTGGACATACAAGAGAGATCAACCCAGTGCAAGAACAGGTGGTAGTAGGCTCAAGAGCTAGCAATCTTAGATAATGCAGATGTAGTAATAGTTCTTAGTATGCAGAGCTAGATAGTGTAAGCTTTAGTATAAAGGTTATAGAGGTTTCCCCTGTGGGGTACTTATCACTAATAGCAATGTAGCAGAGGAGAGGTTCGGCAAGAGCGGATGATCCGGTAGCGGGATACAGGGATCAGCGCAGCGTGGTTCCGACAGCGAGGTATGCTTGCAAGCATGAGAGCTTCAAGACAGGTTAGCATCAAGGCACAAAGCAGTTTGAACGAACACATGTGAGTGAGAGCCGGCGATCTAAATAGCCATCCAGTCCGGCGCTCAGTGATGACAGCATCAGTCTTAAAGGTGTATGCGCACCTTACCAAAAGAGAATGGTGGGGCGCATACACTTATGAAAGAGTAATTAGGGTACCCAAAGGTACCAGAACATTACAACCATCTGACCAAGATGGCACATTTCACCCCTATCCGAAAACTACCTTCATCCAAACAAACAGCGGAATTACTTGTGAAACATGTCTTTAAGTTACATGGTATTCCAAAAACACTGCTGTCTGACCGTGGTTCACAATTCATCTCAAAGTTTTGGCTAGCTCTATGTCAGATACTGCGAATAGAGCGTAACCTCACTTCTCCCTACCACCCTCAGACCAACGGACAGACAGAGAGAGTTAACCAGTGCATTGAACAGTACCTGCGTTGCTATACTTCGTATCTACAGGACGATTGGGCAGATCTCCTCCCACTGGCGGAATTCGCCTATAACAACGCTACTCATAGCACTACTAAGCAAAGTCCGTTTTACCTGAATTATGGGTTTCATCCCACACTCCTTCCTCCACGTATCTTGCCATCAAGTAATCCAGTGGCATCTGATTATCTTGCCCAGATAAAGGATTCTCTGGGATTACTCAACAATACCATATCTCATGCTCATAGCCAACAAAAAAAGTACTACGACCTCCGTAGGAAACCCTCTCCCCAATATGCCATTGGGGATCTTGTTTGGCTTTCTACAAAAAATCTGAGACTAAAGATCCCTAGTAAAAAACTTGGACCTCTATTTCTGGGACCTTTTCCAATAGAGAAGCTTATTGGAAAAGCTGCAGTACAACTCACATTGCCAGTAGACCTCAAGATACATCCTGTCTTCCATGTGTCTCTACTGAAGCCCCATGTTCCTAACCAAGGAATAAGGCCTACTATCTCACCTCCACCTCCTGTACAAGTGGAAGGTGGAGAAGAATTTGAGATAAAAGAAATTTTGGATTCCCGTTTCAATAGAAGAAGACTCCAGTATCTTGTACGATGGAAGAATTATGGGCCCCAAGATGACACCTGGCTGGATACCTCCGATATACATGCCCCTAGACTGATTCTCAATTTCCACTCGAAATATCCGGAAAAACCAGTTCTAGAGGCCTTCCGGAGCCGGCCTTAAGGGGGGGGGTACTGTAATGTTCCGGTACCTCTGGTACCCTTGTTTCCATATTTCTCCTCTCTTAATTGCGTCCCATCTTGTATAACAAAGGACGCATATACCTTTAAGACCGGATGACATCACTGCCGAGCGCCGCTATGAGCGGCTATTTCAATCGCCGGTTTGCTCTCACTCATCGCTCGTTCAAACCCACATGTTCATCGCACCTACGCCTGAGAAGTCGGAGCTGCTGACATACCTTCCTTGCTGAACTAAAGCCGGAAACCTCGCTGGTGATACGTATCTCGCTACGGGATCACCCCTCTCCAATGGACACTGTTATTCCTAACCTATCTAAGTGATAAGTACCCCGCAGGGGATTCTTACTAACCAATCTACGACTGTCATCTACTGCAATTACCAAGACTATCTGTATCTATCTATTCACTATCATCTGCATAAGACTGTTAGCTCTTGGGACTACCTTGAACTATCCTTGCACTAGGTTACTCTGTCTAAAGTATACTCCATCTGTGTCCTCTTACCATCTGCACTATACTTGACATCAGAACCTATCTGCTTACCATCACCTGCAACTCTCCTATACTACTTCTAGTGCTCACCATACAATAGCCTGTCTCTCATCTATATATCCTCATATACTCTATCCCTCCATTAAACATCTATTAATATATATATATTATATAACAGGCTGTACACGGTGATGAAGTCCTGAGAGTTGGATATGTTGTTCAACAGATTCTCTACAAGGCTACTAAGTGTAATAATTCTGCAGCTGTAAATCCATCCACAAACAAAAACGCATGAACGTTACACAGTCATTTAGGCGGAGCTCCACCCAAAAGGGTAAGTTTCGCTTCCCCTGCTGATGTTTGGTGGGATAGGGTTCACATCAATGGCAGTGGCGTTGGGGGGGGGGGGGGGGGGTAGGGATTAGATCAGTGGCAGTGGTGGTGGTGGGGGGATAGTGATAATATCAGTGGCAGTGGTGGGGGGAATAGGGATCAGACCAGTGACAGTGGTGGTGGTGAGGGATAGGGATGAGATCAGTGGCAGTGGGGGAGGGGGTAGGGATGAGATCAGTGTCAGTGGGGGAGGGGGTAGGGATGAGATCAGTGGCAGTGGTGGTGGGGGGAAGATATGGACAAGATCTGTGGCAGTGGTGGTGGGGGGATAGGGATGAGATCAGTGGCAGTAGGGGAGGGGATAGGGATGAGATAATAAGCAGTGGTGGTGGGGGGATAGGGATGAGATCAGTGGAAGTGGGGGAGGGGTAGGGATGAGATCAGTGGCAGTGGGGGAGGGGGTAGGGATGAGATCAGTGGCAGTGGTGGTGGGGGGAAGATATGGACGAGATCTGTGGCAGTGGTGGTGGGGGATAGGGATGAGATCAGTGGCAGTAGGGGAGGGGATAGGGATGAGATAATTAGCAGTGGTGGTGGGGGGATAGGGATGAGATCAGTGTCAGTGGGGGGCAGGGATAGGGATGAGATCAGTGGCAGCGGATGAGATCAGTGTCAGTGGGGGGGGGGATAGGGATGAGATCAGTGTCAGTGGGGGGGGGATAGGGATGAGATCAGTGTCAGTGGGGGGCAGGGATAGGGATGAGATCAGTGGCAGCGGATGAGATCAGTGTCAGTGGGGGGGGGATAGGGATGAGATCAATGTCAGTGGGGGGCAGGGATAGGGATGAGATCAGTGGCAGCGGATGAGATCAGTGTCAGTGGGGGGGGGGGATAGGGATGAGATCAGTGGCAGGGGATGAGATCAGTGTCAGTGGGGGGGGGATAGGGATGAGATCAGTGTCAGTGGGGGGGGGATAGGGATGAGATCAGTGTCAGTGGGGGGCAGGGATAGGGATGAGATCAGTGGCAGCGGATGAGATCAGTGTCAGTGGGGGGGGGGATAGGGATGAGATCAGTGGCAGGGGATGAGATCAGTGTCAGTGGGGGGGGGGATAGGGATGAGATCAGTGTCAGTGGGGGAGGATAGGGATGAGATCAGTGTCAGTGGGGGGCAGGGATAGGGATGAGATCAGTGGCAGCGGATGAGATCAGTGTCAGTGGGGGGGGGGGGGGATAGGGATGAGATCAGTGGCAGCGGATGAGATCAGTGTCAGTGGGGGGGGGGGATAGGGATGAGATCAGTGGCAGGGGATGAGATCAGTGTCAGTGAGGGGGGGGATAGGGATGAGATCAGTGGCAGTGGAGGGGGGGTAAAGATAAGTTCAGTCACTGATCTCATCTCTAACCCCCCCCCCCCCCAATCACCACTGATCTCATCCCTATCAGTAAGTGGTGTTGTTGGGGGGAGGATGAGATCAGTGTCAGTGGTAATATCATGCTTACTGCCTGTGTCACTTGATTCCTCCCTTCATATGCCTCCAGGGGTGCCTCTAATAACATGGGGTCTCCGAATCCTTGTAGAGTGGAGATCTCCTCCCCGTGCACTCCATTGGCGGCCATCTGGTCAGCTGACTTTCTCATTTAGTTTCCTTCTCCCTACATGGCTTCTTTATAAAGCTATGGGTGGAGAGGATAGGCAGGAAGGGGCGGGGCAGAGTTAGTGTACTTTTATCTCTTGCTGGCTCTAACTAGAATAGGTGGTGAGCGGGTGGGCAGTGGTTGTCCCCCCCATCCCACAGTGACAGAAAGGACGGGCCGCCTCACAGTGCCCAGTCACAAGTGCGACTGCTGCGACCCTGGTAGTTACACCACTGGCTCACTGGCTGTGATTTACAGCAGTGGAAGCCAATGGCTCCCACTGCTATGTCTCAGCCAATGAGGAGAGAGAGACCAGGGACAGCTGAGGCTCCCGTGCTCATGGAAGGAACGGTAGGGGGCTCGAGTATTAGGGCGGCTAGGGGGCATAGAATGCATGATAATAAAAAAAACCTTTTAGTCTTTAAAACCACTTTAAAGTTAACCCTGTATTGCTTATCTTTCCCCTTCTTCTATAAAATAAATTGTACCTTACACTGTATTATTATTATTATTATTATTATTAGCATTCCATCATAATTCAGGATGATACTTACACAAACTGATGTAATCTCCCCCTTTAACCACTCCCTCATCACCATACATATATATATACGTCCTGTCAGCTTGGTGTCATTTTTTTTTACATCTGGCAATCAGCTGTTCAGAAAGGCTCTATTTAAACTAACGCTAAAACAAAGCGTTTCATTCGCGTTTTTAAAGCCCCACAAATGCCTGTCAAAATGATGTGCATTGCAACAGCCAGTGTTGTCCACATGGCTGCCTTTGCTTTGCGTCAAAATTAATATGACATATGTCGTTTGGCTGGATTCACCTCTCCCCAAATGCTTCCATTAACGTCAATATAAAGGGGATGCAAATGCATCACAAACGCTCCTATGGCGTTTACATCATGTTTGTGATGCGTTTAGAAAGCATTACTACGTAGCTGACATGATCGTACAAGTGTCCATACAATAGAAAACCAACTCAGAAAAGCCATCAGGAAAGTGTTTTTCTTGTGATACAAACATGTTAAAAATACATCATAAACGTGTGTTAACGCAATAATGCTTCTCAACCGGTTGCCGACCGCCGCACGATTTTTACAGTAACAGTGCATATGTATAGCACTGATTACTGTAGAAATGTCACTGGTAACCCCAAAAGTGTCAAAAATGTCAGTCAAGGGTCCGATCTGTCCGCCACAATGTCGCAGTCCCGCAAAAAAAAAAAAAATCGCAGATCGCCGCCATTACGCTTTAAAAAAAAAAAACAACAAAAATGACAAAAATCTTTCCCTTTGTTAGTAAACGCAATAACTTTTGCGCAAACCAATCAAAATACGCTTTTTGCAATTTTTTTTTTACCAAACATATGGTAAAAAAAAAATTGGCCCAAAATGTTAAAAAATTTTGATTTTTACTTTTTTTTCGGGGGAATTTCATATAAAAAAATGTGAAAAATATTGTTATTTTTGCAAAATTGACGCTCTTTTTTTGTTTATACCGCAAAAAGTAAAAATCGCACAGGTGATCAAATACCACCAAAAGAAAGCTCTGTTTGTGGGAAAAAAAGGACGTCAAATTCGTTTAGGTACAGCGTCGCACAACCGCACAATTGTCCGTTAAAGTCACGCAGTGCCGAATCGCAAAATAGGCCCTGGTCAGGAAGGGGGTAAAATCTTCTGGGGCTTAAGTGGTTAAAAAACAAATTCATACACCAATTATAAATGTACATATTTCCTAACATAAAAGTACGGAATTCATGCAATAAAAAAGTGTCTCCGTACTTTGAAACATACCACCAATTATAAACATATATGCAGTAATTCATAGCACACATAGTGTCTCTGTGCTGCCAACTTTTCAGACCCCTTGAAATTTTCCACATTTTGTCATGTTACAACCCAAAATGTAAATGTGTTTTATTGGGATTTTATGTGATAGGCCAACACAAAGTGGCACATAATTGTGAAGTGAAAGGAAAATGGTAATTGGTCTTCAAAATGTTTTACAAATATGTGAAAAGTTTGGCGTGCATTTGTATTTAGCCCCCCTGAGACAATACCTTTGTAGAACGACCTTTCTCTGCAATTACAGCTGCAAGTCTTTTTGGGGATGTCTCTACCAGCTTTGCACATCTAGAGAGTGACATTTTTGCCCATTATTCTTTGCAAAATAGCTCAAGCTCTGTCAGATTGGATGGAGAGTGTCTGTGAACAGCAATTTTCAAGTCTTGCCACAGATTCTCAATTGGATTTAGGTTTGGACTGTGACTTGGCCATTCTAACACATCATACTGCTTTGATATAAAACATTCCATTGTAGCTCTGGCTGTATGTTTAGGGTCGTGGTGCTGCTGGAAGGTGAACCTCCGTCCCAGTCTCAAGTCTTTTAGAGACTATCACAGCTTTTCTTCTAAGATTGCCGTGTAGTTGGCTCCATCCATCTTCCCATCAACTCTGACTAGCTTCCCCCCTGCTGAAGAAAAGCATCCCCACAACATGATGCTGCCACCACCATGTTTCACGGTGGGGATGTCGTGTTCAGGGTGCTGTGCAGTGTTAGTTTTCTACCACACATAGGGCTAGTTCACACAACAGAAACACAGTCCAGATGCCTCCCAGATGCTTTTCTGCATGCACGTGTTTGATGCGCTCCAGTGCATTTTCTATGTGTTCCAATCCATTTTCCCCCCTCTTTTTTTTTTTCTTAACCTTAAACATGTGTGTTCCAGTGCATTTTTGATTTTAGTTTAGGTGCGTTCTGGTGCATTCTAGCGCGTTTTTGATGCGTTTTTCAGCGTTCCAGTACAGCCCAGTGCAAGAAAAATGTTCTACTTTTTTTTTTTTTTTTGTGGAACTGGAACGCACTGGAACTGCAAACACTGATGTGAACTATGCCATTGGAAACCATATAACCTACTTTCCATGCGTTTTTGATATAGAAAAAAATGCACTGGACTGCATGTGGTGAGAACTGGCCCTTAGTGCTTTGCTTTTAATGTTCTCCTTGCCTGGCCTGTCAGTTTAGGTGGATTGCCATGTCTTGGTAGGTTTGCAATTGTGCCATATTCTTTCCATTTTCCGATGATGGATTGAACAGTGCTCTGTGAGATGTTCAAAGCTTGAGATCTTTTTTATAACTTAACCCTGCTTTAAACTTCTCTACAACTTTATCTCTGACCTGTCTGGTGTGTTCCTTGGCCTTCATGATGCTGTTTGTCCACTAAGGCAGGCCATAGACGATTCGAATTACGTACGATTTATCGTTCGATAAACGAAAGCGCAACTCGTGCACATCATCGAGTGTACCATCAATGTGAGCCGAAAATCGTACGACAAAACATTTTTTTTTTGTGCCTTTTAACCACATCTCTACCGGACACACTCCCTACTGTTCTGTGTTTTGTTAGGCAAAATCATACAACTCCCCCACTAATGATACGAAATTCGGCCGATTTTCGCAAAAAAAACCAACATGTTGGATATGTGAATTTTTGCTGTCGTACGAAAATCGAACGTTTTACATACCACACTAACGATACGAAAATCGTTCGATAACACTGCCATTTACGATTTTCGAACGAAATTCGAATCGTCTATGGCCTGCCTAAGGTTCTCTAACAAACCTCTGAGGGCTTCACAGAACAGCTGTATTTATACTGAGATTAAATTACACACCGGTGGACTCTATTTACTAATTAGGTGACTTCTGAAGGCAATTGGCTCCACTAGATTTTAGTTAGGGGTATCAGAGTAAAGGGGGCTGAATACAAATGCACACCACACTTTTCAGAAATGTATTTGCAAAAAAGTTTGAAAACTATTTATCATTTTCCTTCCACTTCCCCCAATTATGTGCCACTTTGTGTTGGTCTATCACATAAAATCCCAATAAAATACATTTATGTTTTTGGTTTTAACATGACAAAATGTGGACAATTTCAAGGGGTATGAATACTTTTTCTAGAGACTGAATAGCTTGTTTGGCTGTACTTCTCCTGTACTTCTAAGTCTTAGAGCTGGCAGGGTACAGATGCAGCATTGGATCGATGCCGCATCCACCAAGGTAAGTATGGTTTAAAAAAAAAAAAACGTCTCTTTTACCAAGAAAATATCTATTTTATCAACAATAAAGTGTCTTTGTGCTTCCATGATGGATAAAGTATATAAAGTGGCTCTGCTCAACTGTGCTTCAATCCATCTTTTAAACTTCCACAACAAATTATATTGCGCGTTTGCATTAAAATTAATTTTAGTGTATCTTTCCCTAAAATTTGCATTTGGTAAATGGCTGTGTAGATATCTTGAGACAAAAAAATAAAAATCGCATCAACCACCGCATCTCAAATATCATCAAAAAGTTAATTTTTTTCAGTAATTCAATTCAACATTTGAAACTTATATAATGTATATAAATTAATTAAGCACAGAGTGATATATTTTAAGCATTTTTTTTAATTTTTTTTTTTATTTTGAGGATTAAGGCTTACAGCTAGTGAGAACCCAAAATTTAGTATTTCAGAAAATTAGAATATTACATAGGACCAATAAATAAAAAGGATTTTTACCACTTGCCGACCGCCTAGAGTATATTTACTGCGGCAGTCAGCCTCTCCTGTGCAAACCGACTTAGAACTACGTCGCTCGCCCAGGAGCCTGTAGGGGGCTCCCGCCCCCCCTCGTTCACGGCCATCCCAGCGCATGTGACCGGCGGCTCCGATGTCCGCCGGCCACTCTGATCTCCCACTGGAGAGGGAGAAAGGCAGACGGATAATATAAACAAAGCCGTCTGTCATTCTCCCCTGTGTAAGTACATAGATCATACGATCCTGCTATGTAGGATCGTATATCTCTGTGGTTGCATCACAAGCCACGCCCCCTGACAGTTAGAGACACGCGCCCCTAGGGATACATTTAACCCACTGATCACCAATAAGGTTAACCCCTTCCCTGCCAGTGTCATTTTTACAGTAACAGTGTATATTTATAGCACTGATTACTGTAGTAATGTCACTGGTACCCCCAAAAGTGTCAAAAATGTTAGTCAGGGGTCCGATCTGTCTGCCGCAATGTCGCAGTCCCGCAAAAAAAAATCACAGATCGCCGCCATTACTAGTTAAAAAAAAAAAAAACAATAAAAATGACATAAATCTTTCCCTTAGTTAGTAAACGCAATAACATTTGCGCAAAGCAATCAAAATACGCTTATTGCGATTTTTTTTTACCAAAAATATGTAGCAAAAAAAAAATTGGCCTAAAATGTTAAAAAATTTAGAATTTTTTATTTTGGGGGGGGGGGGGGGGAATTTCATAAAAAAAATGTGGAAAATATTGTTATTTTTTCAAAATTGACGCGCTTTTTTGTTTATAGCGCAAAAAATAAAAATCGCACAGGTGATCAAATACCACCAAAAGAAAGCTTTGTTTGAGGGAAAAAAAAGGACGTCAATTTCATTTGGGTACAGCGTCACATGACCGCGCAATTGTCCGTTAAAATCACGCAGTGCTGAATCGCAAAATAGGCCCTGGTCTTTGAGCAGCCAAATCCTCCGGGGCTTAAGTGGTTAATACAGAAATGTTGGCTTACTGAGAAGTATGTACATGTACAGTATAGTATGCACTTGGTCGGGGCTCCTTTTGAATGAATTACTGCATCAATGTGGCTTGGCATGGAGGCGATCAGCCTGTGGCACTGCTGAGGCATGGCATGGAGGCGATCAGCCTGTGGCACTGCTGAGGCGTGGCATGGAGGCGATCAGCCTGTGGCACTGCTGAGGCGTGGCATGGAGGAGATCAGCCTGTGGCACTACTGAGGGGTGGCGTGGAGGCGATCAGCCTGTGGCAATGCTGAGGCATGGCATGGAGGGGATCAGCCTGTGGTACTGCTGAGGCATGGCATGGAGGCGATCAGCCTGTGGCACTGCTGAGGCGTGGCATCGAGGCGATCAGCCTGTGGCACTTCTGAGGCATGGCATGGAGGTGATCAGCCTGTGGCACTGCTGAGGCGTGGCATGGAGGTGATCAGCCTGTGGAACTGCTGAGGCGTGGCATGGAGGTCGATCAGCCTGTGGCACTTCTGAGGCATGGCATGGAGGTGATCAGCCTGTGGCACTGCTGAGGCGTGGCATGGAGGTGATCAGCCTGTGGCACTGCTGAGGCGTGGCATGGAGGCGATCAGCCTGTGGCACTGCTGAGGCGTGGCATGGAGGTGATCAGCCTGTGGCACTGCTGAGGCGTGGCATGGAGGTGATCAGCCTGTGGCACTGCTGAGGCGTGGCATGGAGGCGATCAACCTGTGGCACTGCTGAGGCGTGGCATGGAGGCGATCAGCCTGTGGCACTGCTGAGGCGTGGCATGGAGGTGATCAACCTGTGGCACTGCTGAGGCGTGGCATGGAGGTGATCCACCTGTGGCACTGCTGAGGCGTGGAATGGAGGTGATCAGCCTGTGGCACTGCTGAGGCGTGGCATGGAGGTGATCAGCCTGCGGCACTGCTGAGGCGTGGCATGGAGGTGATCCACCTGTGGCACTGCTGAGGCGTGGAATGGAGGTGATCAGCCTGTGGCACTGCTGAGGCGTGGCATGGAGTTGATCAGCCTGCGGCACTGCTGAGGCGTGGCATGGAGGTGATCCACCTGTGGCACTGCTGAGGTGTGGCATGGAGGCGATCAGCCTGTGGCACTGCTGAGGCGTGGCATGGAGGTGATCCACCTGTGGCACTGCTGAGGTGTGGCATGGAGGCGATCAGCCTGTGGCACTGCTGAGGCGTGGAATGGAGGTGATCAGCCTGTGGCACTGCTGAGGCGTGGCATGGAGGTGATCCACCTGTGGCACTGCTGAGGTGTGGCATGGAGGCGATCAGCCTGTGGCACTGCTGGGGCGTGGTATGGAGGTTGATCCTGCATGAGTACTGTCAGAGGAAAAAATGTTTCAGCTAGACTGGCCCTCAGTGCTTTGCGAGACTAATAAAGTAACAGTGTAAATGTTGATTTTGGAACGAGGAAAAAAACATAATTGCTCATTTTTGTTACAAGGTTTCTTCTGAGATGGTGATAAGCCATAACCCATTAGATTGTAAGCTCTTCTGAACAGGGCCCTCTAAATCCTCTTGTATTTTATTGTATTGTATATGTACTGTCTCCCTCTATTATTGTAAAGCGCTGTGTAAATTGCTGGCGCTATAGAAATCCTTATTAATAATAATAATCGTCAAAATTAAAAGAAAGAAATGCTTGACATATATCACTCTGTGTGTAACGCATCCATATAAAATATATGAGTTTCACTTTTTGGATTGAATTACTGAAATAAAATTACTTTTTAATGATATTCTAATTTTTTGGGATGCATCTGTATAATGTATGGGGTTTCTGAGTAATTTGCGTCTGACAGCTGTGCAAATATCGTGGCATATAAAAAATGGCAACAGCTGGCATTTTATTCTCCAGGGCTTTTAGAAAATAAATAATGTTTGGGGTGTTCCAAGTCATTTTCTTGCATACCAATGCAGATTTTGCCATGTACAGTATGTGAGAAATGAGACGGTGGTTACAATGAGAGAGGTGTGGGCTGTAATGTGAGCGGGGAGGTTTGGCCCTGTGCGGCTCCCGTAGTTGTAGTTCTTCCTGTAGTAGAATTGTAGTTCCTGCTCGCTCCATGACTTGCAGGACGGAGATGACGGAGCCTGGTGGAGATCCATCTGTTATCACAATGCAAGATGTACAGCAGCTGATCGCTAAAAAGGACGAGCTGGAAGCTCAGATAAAGGCGTACTATGAGGTCCTGGAAGATGTGAGTCCCGCTGTGTCATTGGAATGTCTGTGTACTCAGCCTATTGTATGATCATATAGAGGCATATAGGGGCACAGAGGGCTGGGATCGCAGCATATAGGGGCACAGAGGTCTTCGATCGCAGCATATAGGGCACAGAGGTCTTCGATCGCAGCATATAGGGCACAGAGGTCTTCGATCGCAGCATATAGGGCACAGAGATCCTCGATCGCAGCATATAGGGCACAGAGGTCTTCGATCGCAGCATATAGTGGCACAGAGGGCTGGGATCGCAGCATATAGGGCACAGAGGTCTTCGATCGCAGGGTATAGGGGCACAGAGGTCTTCGATCGCAGCGTATAGGGGCACAGAGGGCTGCGATCGCAGTGTATAGGGGCACAGAGGGCTGCGATCGCAGCGTATAGGGGCACAGGGCTGTGGTTGCAGCATATAGGGGCACAGAGGTCTTCGATCGCAGCGTATAGGGGCACAGAGGGCTGCGATCGCAGTGTATAGGGGCACAGAGGGCTGCGATCGCAGCGTATAGGGGCACAGAGGGCTGCGATCGCAGCATATAGGGGCACAGAGGGCTGCGATCGCAGGGTATAGGGGCACAGAGGGCTGCGATCGCAGCGTATAGGGGCACAGAGGGCTGCGATCGCAGGGTATAGGGGCACAGAGGGCTGCGATCGCAGGGTATAGGGGCACAGAGGGCTGCGATCGCAGGGTATAGGGGCACAGAGGGCTGCGATCGCAGGGTATAGGGGCACAGAGGGCTGCGATCGCAGGGTATAGGGGCACAGAGGGCTGCGATCGCAGGGTATAGGGGCACAGAGGGCTGCGATTGCAGCATATAGAGAAACACGGCACATCCCACACCCTGATATTCAAGACTGTAGGGAGGTTGATTGCAGGTATTATAGTAGCATTGTCCTGTAACATGTTTTCAGGATAGCACTTAGTCATTGGATCACTAAAGCTAGGCTTAGACTTACATCTAAACGCACCGTTACTTTGAAAAGCAATCTGTGTTTGGATCACTTTTCAGAGACAATTGACAGGCAGTGATCGCAGTGTATAGGGGCACAGAGGGCTGCGATCGCAGCGTATAGGGGCACAGGGCTGTGGTTGCAGCATATAGGGGCACAGAGGTCTTCGATCGCAGCGTATAGGGGCACAGAGGGCTGCGATCGCAGTGTATAGGGGCACAGAGGGCTGCGATCACAGCGTATAGGGGCACAGAGGGCTGTGATCGCAGCGTATAGGGGCACAGAGGGCTGCGATCGCAGGGTATAGGGGCACAGAGGGCTGCGATCGCAGCGTATAGGGGCACAGAGGGCTGCGATCGCAGCGTATAGGGGCACAGAGGGCTGCGATCGCAGCATATAGGGGCACAGAGGGCTGCGATCGCAGGGTATAGGGGCACAGAGGGCTGCGATCGCAGCGTATAGGGGCACAGAGGGCTGCGATCGCAGGGTATAGGGGCACAGAGGGCTGCGATCGCAGGGTATAGGGGCACAGAGGGCTGCGATCGCAGGGTATAGGGGCACAGAGGGCTGCGATCGCAGGGTATAGGGGCACAGAGGGCTGCGATCGCAGGGTATAGGGGCACAGAGGGCTGCGATTGCAGCATATAGAGAAACACGGCACATCCCACACCCTGATATTCAAGACTGTAGGGAGGTTGATTGCAGGTATTATAGTAGCATTGTCCTGTAACATGTTTTCAGGATAGCACTTAGTCATTGGATCACTAAAGCTAGGCTTAGACTTACATCTAAACGCACCGTTACTTTGAAAAGCAATCTGTGTTTGGATCACTTTTCAGAGACAATTGACAGGCAGTGAGGAGGCAATCTGAGTCCTCCTCACCGCCTGTTTTATCCCCATTTTTGCCACACAAACGTGGATAGTCCACCTTTGCAGGGCGTTTGCAGCTCACGACCGTGGCATGGGAACACCCCTATTAGCTGCCATTGCAGCTTAACAACTTCAATACCGGGCACTTTCACCCATTCCTACCCAGGCCAATTATCAGCTTTCAGCGCTGTTACACTTTGAATGACAATTGCGTGGTCATGCAACCCTGTACCCATATGACATTTTTATCCTTTTTTTAACAGAGCTCTCTTTTGATGGTATTTATCACCACTGGAGTTTATTTTTTGTTAAACAAACGTAAAAAGACCGAAAATTGTGAAAGAGAAAAAGTTTTTCCTCGTTTCTGTTTTTTGCAAATACGAATTTTTTCTTGTGTGCTGATGAGCCTGCAATGATAGGCGGCACTGATGAGCCTGCACTGATAGGCGGCACTGATGAGCCTGCACTGATAGGCGGCACTGATGAGCCTGCACTGATAGGCGGCACTGATGAGCCTGCACTGATAGGCGGCACTGATGAGCCTGCACTGATAGGCGGCACTGATGAGCTTGCACTGATAGGCGGCACTGATGAGCCTGCACTGATAGGCGGCACTGATGGGCAATGATTAGGCGGCACTAATAAGTTGCACTGTTGTGGACTGATTGACACTGATGGGGCTGCACTGATAATGAGGGCACTGATGATCACTGCCCTGATTATCAGTGTAAAGAATAGCTTTACCGATTATCGGCTCTCCTTTCCTCACACAGAAACAGTGCATAAGGAAAGGACTGCCGATAACCAGCAAGTCTGTTTACATGTAATTGGCCCTTTACCGCGATCTGTGATCAGCTGTGTCCCAAGGACACAGAGGTCACAGAGCGCACCCGAGGGGGCGTGGTTCTGGGAAGACGTCTATGGGTGCCCTCCCAGAACTAGAGAGCCTCCATTTAGCTGTCTTTCGGCTATAGCACGGTACTAGAGTAGTTAATGGGGCAGCTGGAGGGTGTTAAAATGTGTCTCAACCATGTAATTTTAACAACCCCCAACTGCACATCTAAACTATTCTCACCAGTGGTTGGTGGGGTGGGAACACCACACAGTG
The DNA here is from genome assembly GCF_965119305.1 of Pelophylax lessonae. Classification (NCBI taxonomy): domain Eukaryota; kingdom Metazoa; phylum Chordata; class Amphibia; order Anura; family Ranidae; genus Pelophylax; species Pelophylax lessonae. The sequence continues at coordinate 230,217,487 of NC_138768.1, forward strand.
ATATCGCTGTTTTACCGCCCCCCAGCCAGTTCCCTTTATCTGCAAAGACAGCAGAGGGGTGTGAACACATGCCATGACTGTGATGGTTTACACCATGGCGTGGCAAACGTTTATTTCTGCTGTTATATACAGCGGGCAGTACCGCCCACTGAACACCTCAGCTGAATGGGGCACCCCACACCCGTGTGCAATGCTAGTACAGAGTTTGAGGGGTAAAGCAGGCGGTAAGGAGACTATACAAGGTCTCCTCCCCGCCTGTCGAATGATCTTTGAAGAGCGATCCGCGTTCAGAGAGTAACGCTAGTGTAAACTAGCCCATAAGGTTACCATACACATAACAGTCTGACCATACAATCTTTATACAATCAGCTTTAGTTTTACCACAACGATGTAATATGAGGACCTACCTAATCTTTCTAACGTATAACAAATCAGGCAGGCCTTCATTACATAGTCGTTGGTTGATCTACAATCAGACTGTAATGTGTGTGGTGAGCTTCAGTAGAGAGAAATGATGATCTCAGGGGTGTTTAGATACTAGTCCGAGTCTGCCAGGAAGCTGTCACCCCTACCTGGCCAATCATAGACAGCCAAAGGCATTACCCACCCCACAGCCACACGTATAATAGAAGTGCGTATACATGAGGTTGTGGGGCAGGGAATGCCCCAGCCGCTTATGGTTGGCCTAGTACAGTGACAACTTCCTGGAAGTCTCCTGGCATGTCTGTGCATGCATCAGATCTCCAATCAGGGCTGTCTTTAAGGCAGGGCAAAAGGGGCAGCTGCCCCGGGCCCAACCATTGTTGTTGAGCCCAAAGTAGCTGCCCCTTGAGCCCACACTGCCCGCAAATAGTTGATAAGTGGATTTGGGAGGGCCCCAGAACATGTTTGCCCAGGGTCAAATCGATATTAAAGATGGCCTTGTCTCCAATAAAGGTGATGATGCTGGAGAACAGAGCCGAGGGGAGAACCACTGCTTCAACCAAGACAACGCTAGACTATATTGTCTAGTATTCTGAGACTGGGATCAGTGTTAGGGTTCTTTCACACTGGCAATATTGTATACCACACTCTGAAAAGTGATCCACCATGGGCGTTATAGCAGCACTTTTTTTTTTCTACTTTTTTCTTCGCTTGCATTGCAGAACCATGGAGCAGCTGTGGGTGGGCCAAGTGTTTGGCTTGCGATTGCGGTCTCAATGGGCAAGTTTGCTAGTCAAAGTCTAATGCCTGAGCCATGTGCAGCCCGGGGGGAGGTTAAAACTGCAGCTCCCCCCAGCTGCCAATTTGAAAGGGCTGTTAGGAATTTTTGTTTTTTGAAGAGGAATTAGGCAGTAACTCTTTTAGCAGGATGGAAGAGTGATTGGGAATTAGTTTTCTCTATGTGGACATATTTTACAAAATTGAATACAATAATATTAAAGTGCAAGTTTGTAATCAAATTTTGCTTTAATTGCTAATTGCAATAGAGCTCTTGTACACAGGCCGCCTTGCGGGTGTATATCCTCTGCCCGGGCGGCCAGTGCTGTATCTTGGCCTAGGCCAACAAGGCCCAGGCCTAGGGCAGCACTTTGCAGGGGGCAGCAAAAAAGTTGATGGGGCTGCACTGATATGCTGCCCTGATGGGCACTAATAGACTCCACTGATGCCCACTGATGAGGCAAGACTGATAAGCAGCACTGATAGGGCTGCACTGATAAGGCAGCACTGATGGGCACTGATATGATGCACTGATAGGCTGCACTAATGGGCACTAAGAGGCTGCACTGGTTGCCACTTATGGGGCTGTACTGATGGCCACTGATGAGGCCGCACTGATATGATGCACTGATGAGGCTGCACTGATGGGCAGTAATGAGGCTGCACTGATGAAGCTGAACTTTTGGGAACTGATGAGGCTGCACTGATAGACTGTGGTTGTGGTCTGTGGTTTACAGGTGACAGAGCGGGTCATAAACAGGAAAGGGCGTGGCCTTTACAGGAAGGGGGTGGGTCATATTTAAATTAGGGGGTGCCCAAGTTTAGTCAGGCCTAGGGCAGCACAAAACCTAAATACACCACTGCGGGTAGCCCAGGTGCAGCTTGTGGTTGGCACGAATGGCTGCCGTGCTCATGTATATGGAGGTGCTATTGTAAACATGAGTACAGCATGTGGGTGTATGCAAAATATAGACATTTGTTTTTTGGGGATACCCCCCTTTATACTGTACTCTTGTTCTTGATAGCGTCACAAAGTATGGTGCCGCACAGCCATTCATGTCAACCACATGCTGCACGCCATCTCTGGGGTGCCCGAGCAGAGGAAATACACCAAGGAATATGCTGAACGGGCTCAGCCGGCTCATGTGTATGTGCCTTACATGACCTAAAATATGTGTTTACTGAAAACATGTTTTGCTTTCTCTTATACAGTATATAATATATTAACTTTGTGTATAAATTGATGTGCTTTATAATAGAGTTATGTGCCAATTCTTCATTCACAGCAAAAGAATATTGGAATGGATGGACCACTGGTGGACATTGAGGGTTACCCAAGGGCAGATGTAGACCTCCACCAAATTCGAACAGCACGGCATAACATTGTCTGTGAGTGTGTTCATAACTTTCCTTCTGTTCTGCTGCTAGCACTCCATTGGGATTCATTAGATCTTGTTTAGGTCTGGCTCACACTAGTGCAATTTCAGATGCAACTTCTGTCGCACAGAATCGCACAACGTTATTTTCAATGGTAAATGGCCGATGAAGACCAGGTTTGGCTGTTGTGCGGTTGTCCAGGGTACAGTCATCTGATGTAAACTTAGGCCCCTTTCACACAGGCGATCCGCCTGTCAGTTTTTCAGGTGGACTGGATCAGATGCTCTATGCATCCCTATGGGGCAGCAGATGTCAGCGGAGACATCTCCACTGATACCCGCTGCTATCTGATTCCGATCCTGTCCATGTAATCCCAACGGATGGAAACCCTATTTTCCATCCTCTGGCGTATTGGATCGGATGAGAACGGACAGGGGGTCTGTTCTCATCCGATTCCCCCATAGAGGACAGCGGGGATCTCACAGCTTCGTCTCTGCACACAGAGCCGAGACAAAGCTGTCATCCGCCTGCTCTGCGGGGATCGGCGGATGGATCCCCCGCTGAGCAAAACAGACTCCGTTCCGTGTGAAAGGACCCTTAGTCTGTAATTTTTAAGGCTAAGTTCACATGTGGGCATAACGGATCGCGGGCAGAATCACCGCGATTCTGCCCGCGATCCGGAAATCAATGTAAATCGCGAGACGCATGTGCGTTGCCTGTGATTTGCAATGGCACCCCAAACGCTGTGCAATGTTGCCGCGATTTCTGCCTGCCGCGCAAACAAAATCGCGGGACGCATGACGGCCAAAAAAAGGTACAAGAGCTTCCCGCGATTTTGTTTGGGCGATGTTACCGTGAAATCGCGGCAACATCGTATAGTGTTTGGGATGCCATTGCAAATCACGGGCAACGCACAGACGTCCCACGATTTGCATGATCGCGGGCAGAATCCCGGTGATTCTGCCCGCGATCCGCTATGCCCACATGTGAATGTAGCCTAAAGAATTCAATCCAATAACATGTTATAGTCCACCTAAAAATAATTTGATTAGTTATGGAGACATGGTAGTATGTTCAGTCACCCCTAAAGGTTCTTTGTACTCAACAAATATGCTATAGCCTTGTGCATGGCGGTGCCATTCAATGGGAATGGCTTCCCAACGCACAGCTACACATGGTAATCTACTATTGTGCTTTACTGTGTGTTTTCCAAACTTGGTGCATCTTGTTTTCAGCCTGTTGTGGTGCTTTGGCAGCACATTTAAGTGAATGAGCTGCCTTTATGCAACACAGTGGACCACCCTGGTTTGTGTGGGCCCTAAATATATATTATTTTAAAAAAATTTACTCCGTCTCTAAAGTTAAGAGATCAGCTAATATGCATATCAATTAGTTGTCTGTCTCCACTTTAATTTAAAGGGTATTTGCACATCTGGGACCCCTTCTCCCTCATACAAAGCACCTGGAATTACAGATGACATTGCCCACCCTGTCTAGGACCAACACAGATCCAATTAGTTTATTGTTGCAGAACTATGTACATATCATGTCAATTAGAATTGGCCACACGCAGGCCTTTTTTCCATTGTTCCATATGTGTATGATTCATGCAGATCCCACTTTGAATTACTAAAGTCACTTAAGTGTCAGCATGGCTGGGAAAAGGGGTGGGTAGGATGGGTGGTTGCCCTGGGTGCAATGGTTTATTGCAGGGATGGGGGCGCCCTGACCTTAACCATAAGCGAGGGGCACAGTTTGGCATCCTTGCCCTGGGCACTGGATGGCCTTCTCCTGGAGCGTCTGAACTCTTATGTAAAACTCCATGGAGATTCCACTCCAGTCTCCTTCTATGAAATACACTATATTACCAAAATTATTGGGACACCTGCCTTTACACACACATGAACTTTAATGGCATCCCAGTCTTAGTCCATAGGATTCAATATGGACTAGGGCCATCCTTTGCAGCTATAACAGCTTCAGCTCTTCGGGTAAGGCTGTCCACAAGGTTTAGGAGTGTCTATGGGAATGTTTCACCATTCTTCCAGAAGCACATTTGTGAGGTCAGGAACTGATGTTGGACGAGAAGGCCTGGCTCACAGTCTTTGCTCGTATTCATCCTAAAGGTGTTCTATCAGGTTGAGGTCAGGAATGTGTAGGCCAGTCAAGTTCCTCCATCCCCAAACTCGCTCATCCATGTCTTTATGGACCTTGCTTTGTGCACTGGTGCGCAGTCATGTTGGAACAGAAAGGGGCCATCCCCAAACTGTTCCCACAAAGTTGGGAACATAGTGTGGGAGATGGCATTTCACGGAATAAATCCTGGTGGCTGAATATGCTACAGCAGAGGGAGAGATGCCAAAGTGGGTGGTTGAACCTGTAGGAGTACTGTGAAAGAAAAAAATGTTTCAACTAGCCTGGCCCTCAATGCTTTGTGTGTCTAAATAAAGTAACTGTGTAAATGTTTCTTGATTTTGGAACAAGGCAAAAACATAATTGCTCATTTTTGTTACAAGGTTTGCAAAATGATCATAAAGCCATCATGAAAGACATTGAAGAAGCGTTGCACAGCTTACATGCACGGGACAAAGAAAAGACATTGAAAGATGAAGCAGAGGCCCAGGCTGAGGCACTACAACACAACCTGGAGCCTCCTGTGCCCTTTGCTAGAGTCGATGCTGTGACTCCAGGATCTCCAGCTAGCATGTCTGTAAGTTTATTATACTTACCAATTACACTTACTTTACTCAACGTTATCTTCTCTTTGGAATTAAGAAAGTCTTTTTGATGTAAGGGATCAATCACATGGGCTGCCCACCAAAATGTTTTGTTTTAGTATGCGGGCTGCTGTCAGTTTGCCATGCAGTCTCCTGGGCATCTGGATTCCCTGTTTCTGCATCACATCACACTATATATATATATATATATATATATATATATATATTTTTTTTTTTTATTATACTTTGGCCTATCCAGTCTTTTCTTTACAAGATGGAAACTTTTTATAGAGCGATCACTCTCAACTTCAGAAATCGCACAACTAATGACAGTTTAGATAAACTGGCTGGTACCACAAAGTAACCCTCTTAAACTCTTTGGGCAGATTGAAACTCCATTTATTCACCCCCCCCCCCCCAATTCAGAACCCATGACATTTATTAACTGTTAGTTACAGTTTGAAATTAAATCTATGTTGTATTTCTTTTTCTCCTGAGCCAACTAAACCATACATAGTTTTGTTTAACTTCATTTAATATTGATTGTTTTTTTTTTTTTTTTTCCCCTCGCTTAATTAATGTAATGTTTGATGTGGCTCTTATGAGCATCCTCCTATAAATGCCTTACTAAAGCAATCCAAATGCTATGGTACATTACCATAGTACATTATTCCTCCATGCTTCGAGACTAAACATAGTAATATCTCCAAAATCAGATATTATTTTGGTACCCAAACCTTTTGAAACGTTAAGAGCCGGTTCACACTGAGGCGATCCGACTAGCCGTTGCGACCTGTGAAGTCGCGGTGCACAGCGCGCACTGCGACCTCGGAGCGACATGCACGGACTTCATATCATTGAAGTCAATGCAGGTCGCTCCAGGTCGCCCCAAAGTAGTACAGGACCCTTTTTCTAAGTCAGAGCGACTTGTGTCACTCCTATTAGAACGGGTCCTGTGCTAATCTATGGCAGGCGACTTGTCAGGCGACCAAGTCGCCTGACAAGTCGCCCCAGTGTGAACCGGCTCTTAAACTCATGTGTTTACATACACCAGGAAATCCTAGAGAAAGTGACACAAAACAAAAAAATGAACATTCATAAAAAAAAGTCCATATATCATAGGGGACACCCAGGGTGCAGGGCAGACTAAACTGCAGGTGAAGCCTCCATCGACACCACAACACATCAGACCTCTTACCCCAAGATATGGACCACTAGAACATAGGTGGTAACACAAGCATTCCAGAAATCCTCTGACTTGTCTTTGGCCCATTGATAAGAAACAAATGGATCCTGTAGGCCCCTCTAAGTTAAATCTCTCCACAGGTCACATAAGTTAAAATGAGAAAGAACAACTCCTCATGATGCAGTATATCAAAATAGTCAGGAATTTATTGCTGACAAATGCAGAATTCTCACATGAAACCATGTAAAACAAGTGTGTCATACAGTGGAAAAGCTATCAATTACCAACCATCAAGATGGCCACGGTCGTGTTTGGAAAGTGACATGCGGTAAGCATAGTCAACGTGTTTCGTCCAATCAGAACGTTGTCAGAGGTGTACCGTCAGATTGCTTGTTATAGCTTCTTCTTTGTAATTTTATAATATATATTTTCTCTTACGTCCTCCGACAGTCGCCGCCTCTTCATATTCGTCACATATGGGGTATTAGACTTTGCTCCGAAGGAGTAGCTAGGCAACAGAATATGTTAACATTAAAGCTTTTAACATATCCCACCCTTAAGGGGTGGTCCCCTCAGTCAATACCCTCCTACTTCCTGCAACCATATCTCAGTTTCAATGTCTAGCTTGTCAGGAGTGGCTGGCTCTCTCTGTGCTGGGGCTTTGTGCCCCAGACTCTTTCTTCTTTTTTGATTTTTTGTTTGAGTTTTCTCTCTACCTTTACTTAGCTGTTCTTTTTGTCAGCATTAGTTAGTTCTTCTGATGAAGAGGATCATGCGGGCTGGGTCTCGGGCTGATCCCCCTGGTCGCAGGTCGTGGGTCAGTGGCTTCCCAGCCTGCCATCGAGCGTTCAGCCAGGTAACGCTCCTGGCACAGTGAACGACCCATCCCTGTTCGGTGCAGGGATGATTGGTGAGGTGGCTACCTCACTGGACGCTGTGCGGTTTCTGAACCCCCATTTTGTGCGTCTTGTATGCGACTCTCCCTGCCTCATGTGCAGCGGCTTGTTCACCTGTGCGGGTCCCCCACGCCATTGTGAGGTAAGTGTATCTATGTGGGGACCTGTCTGTCTGGGGGGGTGTCAGTCTGGGACTGTGTAACCTGCCTCTGTTCTCACTGTTTGTCTCCCTATCACTCGGCTGCATGCTGTGGGCTGCAAGGGGGGGGGGGGGGGAGCTGTGTGACACTATCTGTGTCAGCTTTGTCAGTGTGAGAAGCTGTGTGCTGTGGGGCATGTTTTGTGGCATGTTTGGGCACTATACAGCGATCGCTGCGGCGATCTACCATGTTTTTTTATATATGGATGAAATGTGTGCATTACTGTACTGTGGAGCGGCGGTTTCGGCGCCAAACGGCGCCATTTTGCCTACACTCGCTCCGGCCGCATGTTCTACATGCATGGCGGCCATTTTCTTGTAGCCTCCCATAGGCTTTGATAGAGCGCCCTGGTCTCATCACTTCCTCTTCTCCCGGGTACACCGATCGAGGCAGCAGCAGCGGCGAGGGTCTCCTCAGGTTATATCCTTCTTATCCATTGCCTGTGTCAGTTTTATTGTCCCTGTGGGGGTCTCATTGTGCTTGTGTGTGGTGCGGTGGGCTGCGCTCGCCGCGCTTGTTAAAGGGGCAGTTAACCCTTTATTATCCGGCATTTGATATTGGGGCAATGGATTCTCAGGAGGGCAAATTTCCTACCGCCTTGGTGGAAAGCCAGGGGACCGCTGTTTCCCCCTCAGGGGGGGATTTGGCCACTATTGTGGCTGGCCTTGCTGCTCAGGTGCAGATGCTGGTGGCTGCTCAATCTACTAAGAGACCCAGAGTTTCTCTTTCCTCTGATTCTGAGGGTGAAGGTGATGGGGCTGTTATGGCGGGGGTCTCCTTATCGGGGTCCCGCTCCTCCCTGGATCTAGTGGGGTCCGAGGTGGAGGCTGAAGTTGAAGGGGTTGATAATTCTCCCCCTGGCTCGCCTGAAGAGCTTGCAATCATGGATGAATTGATTGCTTCCATAAAACAAACGCTGCGTTTGCAGGATGAAGTGTGTCCCCTCGCTGCCTTGGCGGCTTATGGGACGCAGAGGAAACGCAGGACGCCGCAGGTTTTTCCCTGCAATGATGATTTTCAGCGCGCTGTTAAGGAACAATGGCGCAATCTACGCAAACCTTTTGCTGTGCCAAGTAGGTTCAAGCTGCGTTATCCTTTCTCGCCTTCCACTGATGAACGGTGGTGTGTGCCACCCCCGGTGGATCACGCAATTGCGGTTTTGAACAAATCCACTGCGATTCCTGCAGAGGATTCCCCAGTGTTCCGTGATGCCACGGATAGGAGATTGGAGTCTCTTGCCCGTCATACTTACTCTGTTACGGGTTCTATGCTTAAGGCTCTGTTTGCCTCTCTCATGGCGGCCCAGGCTGTTGCAAGTTGGACGTAGATGCTTAGGCGCGTCCTAGTGGCCGATTCGGCCTCGCCGGCGACCCTGGATATGGTGGATCAAATCCACCAGGGTGTCATGTATCTGTGTGATGCGGACTTGGACTTAGTCCCGTTGGCTGCACGTGTGCACAGCGTGGCGGGGTTGTCTCGCCGCCTGGTTTGGTTGAAATGTTGGTCGGTGGACCAATCTTCACGTAAGACCTTAGCCAATCTGCCTTATGATGGATCTCGCCTTTTTGGGGAGTCCTTGGATGTGTTGATTAAGGGGATCACCGGAGGTAAGAGCACTCTCTTGCCCCATTTCCCCAAGGCTAAGGGGGCTTCTGGGAAGAAGCATGCTAATTTTCGGCCCCCTCAGGGGTCCTTTCGTGCCTTTCGGTCGCACTACAAGGGCAAACCGTTCAAAGGTCAAGGCTCTCAGAAGAAGCCCTGGTCTGGGAAACAGAAGTCCGGTCAATCCGGATCCGCAGCCCATAACAGTGCGGCCTGAAGGGGCGCCCGCACCCAGTTTTGGGGTGGGGGGACGCTTGCTCGGTTTTCTTCAACCCTGGTTGGCCCGCGTGCGGGACAGATGGGTTCAGGAGATCGTTCGATCTGGTTACAAGATCGAGTTTCTCTCTCGGCCGGAGAGCAGATTTTTTCCCTCAGATCTTCAACTGTCTCCGGAGCGTTTACGGGACCTGCACCTGGCGGTGCGGGACCTGAGGGCTCAGGGAGTGGTGGTTCCGGTGCCTCATCGGGACAGATTTCGGGGGTTTTATTCCAATCTGTTCACCGTGCCAAGGAAGGAGGGCAAGGTTCGTCCAATTCTGGACTTGAAGGCTCTAAACCACTCGGTGCGGGTTCGCAAGTTCCGCATGGAATCCCTGCGGTCGGTGGTGGCTGCCCTGGTTCCGGGGGAATTCATGGCCTCCATCGATTTGAAGGATGCGTATCTTCACATCCCCATTTTCGAGGGTCACCAGAGGTACCTTCGATTCGCCATTGCGGAGGATCACTACCAGTTCGTGGCGTTGCTTTTTGGTCTCGCCTCGGCTCCGCGGGTTTTCACCAAGGTGCTTGCACCGGTTCTGGCATTATTGAGAGCCCAGGGCATTTCTGTCCTGGGGTATCTGGACGACATTCTGGTTCGGTCTGCGACCAGCCAGGGTCTGGAGAAGGACCTGTCTGTCACGATGCAAACTCTGCAGGAGTTTGGTTGGACGATAAATTTTCCAAAGTCGACACTGAGTCCGTCGGTTCGTCTTCCCTACCTGGGAATGATCCTGGACTCGGTGCAGGCGAAGGTCTTCCTGCCGGAAGACAAACTCAGAACTCTTCAGGAGGAAGTCAGGTCCCTCAGGGACGTTCCGCACTCGTCTCTGCGGACGTGCATGAGATGTCTGGGATTGATGGTCTTGGCCTTCGAGGCGATTCCCTTCGCCCAGTTTCACACGCGGGGTCTCCAAGCGGAGATCCTGTCCATGTGGGACGGGCGACCTCAATCTCTGGATCTTCAAATCTCGTTGAGTCATCGCACCAGAAGAGACCTTCTGTGGTGGCTCCAGTCCCCGATGGTGTCCGGGGGCAAGTCGTTTCGTCCTATCTCGTGGACGGTAATCACCACGGATGCCAGCCTGTCGGGCTGGGGTGGTGTTCTGGGCGTTCTGTCCGCCCAGGGAACTTGGTCGGAGGGGGAGTCCTCCCTTCCGATCAACATTCTGGAATTGCGTGCGATAAATCTCTGTCTTCATCGCTGGACGGACCGGCTGCAGGGCTGCCCGGTTCGGGTGCAGACGGACAACGCCACGGCGGTGGCCTACATCAACCACCAAGGGGGCACCAGGAGTGCCCGAGCGGCTCGAGAAGTGGCCGACATTCTGTCTTGGGCCAAGACTCATGTCCCGGCGATAACGGCGGTGCACTTTCCGGGGGTGGAAAACTGGCAGGCGGACTATCTGAGTCGCCAGACCCTGGATCAGGGGGAATGGTGTCTCCACCCGGCTGTCTTCCAGATGTTGTGCGCGAAGTGGGGTCTTCCAGATGTGGACCTGTTCGCGTCTCGTCTCAACAACAAGGTGAGAAGGTTCGTGGCAAGGACGCGCGACCCTCGGGCAGACGCGTCGGACGCGTTAGTGGCCCCGTGGCATCAGTACAAGCTGATGTACGCGTTTCCACCGATTCAGTTGCTGTCCAGGTGTAACGCTCCTGCGTTTTTATATGGTGTGGATTTTCAGCTGCAGAAATAGTTCCACGTCAGTAGTCATGTAAGAGATATGCTGAGATACCATTCCCAACCTCAATGACTCATCATGTGTGGAAGGTCTTATTTCAGCCAGTAAATACACACAATTAGCAAGCTGGTTCCTAGAGTGACTTTATGTATGTGGTAACACAATGATGAAGGTTGAGGGATAGGTTGAGTGGAGGTGGTAGGTGATAGACACTTGAAGGTGAGACAGTAGCAGATGGATGCAGGAAGGTTTAGCAATGTTGTATGATAGCAGATGATAGAATAGCAGGTGGACATACAAAAGAGATCAACCCAGTGCAGAAAAGTAGCAGTAGTCTCAAGAGCTAGCAATCTAGTTATGCAGATGTGATAAACAGTCTTTACTATGCAGAGCTAGATAGTGTAAGCTTAGTATAAGTTTATAGAGAATTCCCCTGCGGGGTACTTAGCACTATTAGCGATACAGCCGAAGGGTGGTTCAGGAGAGGCGGATGATCCAGTAGCGGGATACAGGGATCAACGCAGCGAGGTTCCGTCAGCGAAGTAAGCTTGCAAGCATGGAAGCTTCAAGCAAGGTTAGCATCCAGGTAAGGGTGTTTGAACGAACACATGTGAGTGAGAACCGGCGCTTTAAATAGCCATCTAGTCCGGCGCTGGGTGATGACAGCTCCAGTCTTAAAGGTGTATGCGCACCTTTCCAAAAGTAAATGGTGGGGCGCATACACTTGTGGAAAGTGTAATTTAGGGTACCAAAGGTACCGGAACATTACAATACCCCCTCCTTAAGGCCTGCTCCTGAAGGCCTCTGGAGCTGGTTTGTCTGGGTATCTCGCATGAAAATTGCGGATTAATCTAGGGGCATGTATGTCAGAGGTGTTTAGCCAGGTGTCGTCTTGGGGCCCATAGTTCTTCCATCGAACTAAGTACTGAAGTCTTCTTCTGTAGATATGAGAATCCAGAATCTCTTTTATCTCGTATTCTTCTCCACCTTCAACTTGTACAGGAGGGGGAGGTGGAATATTAGGCCTTATTCCTTGGTCCGGAACATGGGGTTTTAGTAGCGACACATGGAAAATGGGATGGATTTTTAGGTCCATTGGCAATGTAAGCTGCACTGCAGCTTTTCCAATAAGTTTCTTGATTGGGAAAGGTCCCAAGAACAGAGGTCCAAGCTTTTTGCTAGGGATCTTCAGTCTCAAGTTTTTTGTTGAGAGCCAAACGAGGTCCCCGATAGTATACTGTGGAGAAGGTCTTCTACGAAGATCATAGTACTTCTTTTGTTGACTGTGAGCGTGTGCAATGGTAGTATTTAGTAAACCCAGAGAATCCTTTATTTGGGTAAGATAGTCTGAGGCTACTGGGTTATTTGAAGGAAGGATGCGTGGAGGGAGAGTAGAGGGATGGAACCCACAGTTCAAGTAGAACGGACTCTGCTTGGTTGTACTGTGAGTTGCGTTGTTGTAGGCAAATTCTGCCAGGGGGAGAAGATCCAACCAATCATCCTGTTGGTAAGAAGTGTAACAACGTAAATACTGCTCGATGCATTGGTTGACTCTTTCAGTCTGTCCGTTGGTCTGCGGATGGTAAGGAGAAGTGAGCTTCCGCTCAATCCGTAGTATGTGACATAGTTCTTGCCAGAATTTAGAAATAAATTGGGATCCACGGTCAGACAAAAGAGTTTTTGGGATACCATGTAATCTGAAGACATGTTTCATCAGGAGTTCTGCCGTTTGTTTGGACGAAGGTAGTCTGCGAATAGCAATGAAATGTGCCATCTTTGTCAGATGGTCCACTGACACCAAGATGGTATTAAATCCTTTGGAAGGAGGCAATTCTACGATGAAGTCCAATGACAAAACCTCCCATGGAGTTTGGGGTATTGGTAGACTGCATAGTAGACCGGATGGTCTCGTAGTGTCAATTTTGGACCTGGCACAGACATTGCATGAAGAGACGAATTTTTGTATAGATGTTTTCATGTCAGGCCACCAGAATTGCAGAGAAATCAAATTGAAAGTCTTTGTCATACCCATATGTCCTGCCATAGGCACATCATGCGATAATTCCAAGATCTTGGTGCGTAGGGTAGGTGGTATGTAAAGTTTGTCGTTGTAGTAGAGGAAGCCTTCTGCATCGGTATTTAGTTGTGGTGGGGGTGAATCCAACCTTATACCATGCAGAACCTCTTCCTTCAAGGAACGGACAACTCCAATAATGCGTTTGTGAGGTATTATAGGAACGGAAGGAATTTCAAAGTAGTTTTCTTCAGTTAGTCGTGATAGTGCATCCGCCTTTTTGTTCTTATCTGCAGGTGTGTAGGTCACTAGGAAGTTAAACCTTAGAAAGAATAGTGACCATCGTACCTGTCGATGCGAGAGAGTTTTGCTAGTCTGAAGATATTGGAGGTTTTTATGGTCCGTGTATATAATTATTGGTAATTGGGTGCCTTCGAGTAAATGTCGCCAATTCTCCAGAGCCAATTTTATAGCAAGCAGTTCCTTTTCACCCACGGGGTAATTTATCTCGGGACTGCTCAGGGATTTAGAAAAAAAGGCGACTGGATGAAGTGGTGAAGTGGGGGTAGGTCGTTGGGAGAGTATTGCTCCTACTGCCAGGTTTGACGCATCTACCTCCAGAATGTATTGGAGGGATGGGTCTGGATGGCGTAATATGGGAGCGGAAGTAAACCTTGTCTTTAACAAGTGGAAAGCCTTATTTGCTTCTTCTGACCATTTAAATGGTATTTTTATGCTAGTGAGCTGTGTGAGGGGTCTCACAATAGCAGAAAAGTTTTTTATGAACTTCCTGTAGAAATTTGAAAATCCCAGGAATCGCTGTAGCGCCTTGCGTGTAGTTGGTGTAGGCCAATCCTGAATGCAGGATATTTTACTCATGTCCACCTCGATTCCTGTTTTGGATATGATGTAGCCTAGAAAGAGTACCTCATCTTTATGGAACAAACATTTCTTCAGCTTCACATAAAGATTATGTGCAAGCAATCTCGATAATACAAGTCTTACATGTCTTATGTGTTCAGACAGGGTCCGTGAATATATAAGTATATCGTCCAGATATACCACAACACAGACATCTAGTAAGTCTTTAAAAATATCGTTTATAAATCGTTGGAAAACTGCAGGGGCATTGCATAGGCCGAATGGCATCACAAGATATTCGAACAATCCGTATCTAGTTCTGAATGCAGTCTTCCATTCGTGTCCATCACGGATTCGAATGAGATTGTATGCTCCTTTCAGGTCTAATTTTGAAAAATAGGTAGCTCCACGCACCTGCTCAATGAGCTCAGGGATAAGCGGTAGAGGATAGCGATCTTTTATTGTGATAGCATTCAATTTCCTGTAGTCGATGATAGGTCTGAGACTTGAATCTTTATTGCGAACAAAAAAGAGTCCTGCTGCTGTGGAAGAAGTGGAAGGTCTAATAAAACCTTTTTCCAAGTTCTCATCCAAATAGGTTTTGAGATGGGCAAGTTCATCCTGTGAAAGAGGATAAACATGACCGAACGGCAATTTGCTATTTGGGAGTAGATCAATGCTACAATCATAGTCTTGATGAGGAGGTAATGTTTGAGCATTTTTCTCAGGAAAAACCTCAGAAAGATCCTGATAACATAGTGGTGCAATCTCATCTGTCACCACAGACAGAATCTTCCCGGAAAACGGGAGGTTACACGTTTCCTCGCAATAACAAGAAGGGAAGGTCAAGGACCGTTTCTTCCAATCTATGGTTGGTTGGTGTGTGTGCAACCAGGGAAGTCCCAACACAATGGGAAAGTGGGGTGAAGGTATTAAATCGAAGGTAGAAGTCTCCCTATGAGACTCGTTAATAGTGACTAGAAGTGCTTGTGTCTGATCGGTGATCGGACCAGAGGATAACGGAACACCGGTAATAAGACTTACTGAGACAGGTTTGAGTTTAGAAATAATAGGAATTTTATTTAAAGCAGCAAAACATATATCCATATAATTTCCACAAGATCCTGTGTCAATCATGGCCTTAGTAGTAATCCTGTTCTGGTCCCACTGTAATGTCAAAAAAACAGAAATGTAGGGGTTAGTGAATGAAGTTGTCAATCCTCCTAGAGAGACATGTGAACACTCACCCTTCTTTTTGTTGACTAGGGGACAGACGTTTATCTTGTGATCCGGGGATGCACAGTACAAGCAGAGATTTTCATTTCGTCTTTTGGCTTTTTCCATAGTTGATAGCGGTGGGCGTATGGTTCCTACCTCCATAGGAACGGCCAGACTCCGAGAGGAAACGGATAATGGCATTCCCATCTTTTCAGCCTTTCTTTCTCGTAGTCTTCTATCTATGGTAATACTGAGTTGTATTAATGCATCCAGGGTTTTTGGCAGATCCGCTCGGGCGAGCTCGTCCTTAACGGCTTCTGATAGGCCAAGCCTAAATTGGGTTTTCAGAGATGCATCATTCCATTCTGAATCAAGGGTCCATCTCTTGAACTCTGCGACAAAGTCTTCTACAGGCCTCCTTCCTTGTTTCAAGGATCTTAACTGAAGATCAGCAGTACTCTGCCTATTGGGGTCATCATATAGGCTAGTGAGCTCTGCCAGGAACAAGGCATAGGAGTTGAGAAGCTGGTCGTTTTTCTCAAAAAGAGAATCTGCCCAGGCTCGAGGATCGCTTGATAGGTAAGAAATAATAGTACAAACCTTAATGTGATCAGTAAGGTAGGTACGAGGTTTTAGCAAAAAAAGTAACTCGCATGCGTTTTTAAATTCGCGAAATTTTTTGCGATCGCCTGTAAATACCAAAGGGGGATTTATCTTGGGTTCAGGGGACTGAGCAGAGGTAAGTTGTGTCAGTCTAATTACCTGCTGCGACAGAGCCTGATTGTCTTCATTTAATTCAGCAAGTGCGTGTATTAACGCAGATACTTGCTGTTTTAATTGTGTCACCTGAGTGGTTATTTCTGCTGAATCCATTTTTAGGTTCGTTCAATCTGTAACGCTCCTGCGTTTTTATATGGTGTGGATTTTCAGCTGCAGAAATAGTTCCACGTCAGTAGCAATGTAAGAGATATGCTGAGATACCATTCCCAACCTCAATGACTCATCATGTGTGGAAGGTCTTATTTCAGCCAGTAAATACACACAATTAGCAAGCTGGTTCCTAGAGTGACTTTATGTATGTGGTAACACAATGATGAAGGTTGAGGGATAGGTTGAGTGGAGGTGGTAGGTGATAGACACTTGAAGGTGAGACAGTAGCAGATGGATGCAGGAAGGTTTAGCAATGTTGTATGATAGCAGATGATAGAATAGCAGGTGGACATACAAAAGAGATCAACCCAGTGCAGAAAAGTAGCAGTAGTCTCAAGAGCTAGCAATCTAGTTATGCAGATGTGATAAACAGTCTTTACTATGCAGAGCTAGATAGTGTAAGCTTAGTATAAGTTTATAGAGAATTCCCCTGCGGGGTACTTAGCACTATTAGCGATACAGCCGAAGGGTGGTTCAGGAGAGGCGGATGATCCAGTAGCGGGATACAGGGATCAACGCAGCGAGGTTCCGTCAGCGAAGTAAGCTTGCAAGCATGGAAGCTTCCAGCAAGGTTAGCATCCAGGTAAGGGTGTTTGAACGAACACATGTGAGTGAGAACCGGCGCTTTAAATAGCCATCTAGTCCGGCGCTGGGTGATGACAGCTCCAGTCTTAAAGGTGTATGCGCACCTTTCCAAAAGTAAATGGTGGGGCGCATACACTTGTGGAAAGTGTAATTTAGGGTACCAAAGGTACCGGAACATTACACCAGGTTCCTTCGCAGGTTACACTCGGAACGCAGCACGGTGATTCTTGGGGCACAGGACTGGCCTCGCCGGTCCTGGTACGCAGACCTCGTGAATCTGGCGGTCGACGCCCCGTGGCGTCTGCCTCTTCAAGACGATCTCCTGTCTCAAGGGCCGATATACCATCCTGCTTTACAGTCGCTGGCTTTGACGGCCTGACTGTTGAGACCGAGGTCCTGAAGGAGAAGGGTCTCTCCCCAGAGGTCGTTCATACCTTGATCAACGCGAGGAAGTCTTCCTCGGGGAAGGTTTATTACCGTACTTGGAAGGCCTATTTTGCCTGGTGTGAGTCCAGGGGGTTTTCACCCCGCACGTACTCGGTGTCCCGAGTGCTGTCCTTCCTTCAAACAGGTGTCGATCAGCGTTTAGCGCTGGCTACGATAAAGGGTCAGGTGTCTGCGCTGGCCGTTCTGTTTCAACGTCCCGTGGCTTCCAACTCCTTGGTTGGCACTTTTGTTCAGGGAGTGCGTCATCTGGTTCCTCCTAGGAGGGATCCTCTGCCCCCTTGGGACTTGAATCTCGTTCTATCTGTGTTACAACGTGCTCCTTTTGAACAGATCAGGGAGATCTCGTTGTCTATGTTGTCCAAAAAGTTTGCCTTTTTGGTTGCGATCACTTTGGCTCACAGAGTGTCGGAGCTGGCGGCTTTGTCCTGCAAGTATCCGTATCTGGTTATTCATTTGGATAAGGTGGTCTTACGACCTAATCCTTCTTTTCTTCCGAAGCGAGTTTCGGAATTCCATCTTAATGAGGATATTGTCTTGCCTTCGCTGTGCGCGAAGCCTACACATCCAAAGGAGGTGAGACTACATTCTTTGGATGTTCGGGCGATAAGGGTTTACCTTAAATCGACTGAGTCTTTTCGAAAGACGGACTCCTTGTTTGTTCTTCCTGAGGGTCCTCGGAAGGGCATGGCGGCGTCGGCCTCTACCATCGCCAAATGGATCAGGCAGACCATTGAACAGGCGTATGCCTTGCAGGGGAAGGTTCCCCCTGTGCCTGTGAAGGCGCACTCTACTAGATCTCTGTGTACGTCTTGGGCCTGTCGTCATGGGGTTTCTGTAGCCCAGGTGTGTAAGGCGGTGACCTGGTCGACCGTACACACTTTCACAAGATTCTACAAAGTAGATGTTCAGGCATCGGCGGATGCTTCTTTTGGCCGCAAGGTTCTTAGTGCGGCGATTCCCTAGGGTCCCTTGTTGGGGACCTCTGGCTGTTGGGATAAGTTTTTTATCCCCTGGTTCTTTGTCTTTTCCTGGGTTGTTGCTCCTGTTGAGCAATTATTTCTCCTGTAGCCCAGCTGGTTTCCTTCCTTTGGTAAGGTTCCTTTCTTTGATGCGGAGACTGCGTTGCCTTTCGGCGCGGATGCGTTTCCCACCCCTCATGTTTGCACTGCTTTGGGACGTCCCCATATGTGACGAATATGAAGAGGCGGCGACTGTCGGAGGACGTAAGAGAAAACGGAATTTTTGTAAAATCTTACCTGTAAAATTCCTTTCTCTGAGTCCTCCGACAGTCGCCGCCCCCGCCCCTCTTTTGGGGTTTGGTTGTATACTCTACTGCTATTCCACTGAAACTGAGATATGGTTGCAGGAAGTAGGAGGGTATTGACTGAGGGGACCACCCCTTGAGGGTGGGATATGTTAAAAGCTTTAATGTTACATATTCTGTTGCCTAGCTACTCCTTCAGAGCAAAGTCTAATACCCCATATGTGATGAATATGAAGAGGCGGCGACTGTCGGAGGACTCAGAGAAAGGAATTTTACAGGTAAGATTTTACAAAAATTCCGTTTTTTTATTTTCTTTTTGCTTATATTACTTTGTAATTTCTTGGAAAATAATAAAACTTAAAAAAAAAAAAAACACGCATAGATGTGAAGCAGGCCTTAGGACTGCTCTAAATAGTAAGATAAAATCTTAGGTTTAAAGGATAATTCTAGGTATGGATATTTTATACATAGTTACATTGGTTCAGCTTAAAACCAATGTAACTATGTACAGTATATATACAATACCTGGCTGATGCCCTTGGAAGATGGGAATCACTGTAGTAGACTTTGCTACCCCAGTGTTGTCTACTTTCTTCCAGGTCCTGTGCTGGGCAGCTGCTCACAACAGTGCCATTCAAAGAATGCTTCCTGCAAATGACTACAAAGTGTTCTTTGATGGGATGAGGTGGGGAGGCTAGGTGGTGATGTCACGCTCTCCACCTCATCCAATAAGAGAACGTTTGCAGTCATTGAGAAAATGCAAAGCATTCTGTGAATGGTACCCCTACTGAATGGCCGACCTGTGAATGGTGCCCCTACTGAATGGCCGACCTCCTAAGCAGAGGCGCAGTTGAGACATGAGACCTGGAAGCAAGTAGAGATCACAGGATTAGTGGTGTCTACTCAGTGATTTCCAGCTTCCAGGGGTATCAGCCAGGTATAGTAAATAACTATTTATAGATACCTTGGTCCAAAATAGACTACAGTATGTAAAAATTACCCATGTCTGGATTTATTCTTTAAAACTGGCCATAGACGGTTCAAATCTCAACCTGATCAGGGACTGACTGAGATTTGAACCATGTATGGGCAGGTTGATTGTTCCCAAGTTGATCAATCCTACCATCTATGGCCTGCCTAAGTCTATAAACCCAATTCCACTGATTTTTCTTTCTTTGTGAATGAGGTTGAATATTTTGTGCTGATGATGATTAATGAATGTTGATTATTGATATGCCCTTTAGATAATGAAGTGGGCAGTGCATGAGAGTTTAGCAGCCCTGTTCAGGTGTAATAGGACACATCAAGCCTAACTCTAATATTTAGTTTATCAGACTTGAAAAACCAGTATAAAGCGGTTCTGTGTGATAAGTATTTCACATCTGGACTTCATTTAAATTCTCTGTTCCTCTGACATCTGCTGAGGGGTGGTAAACGGCACAGCCTTCTGTATAATGCAGAGTCATGCTTCCAGCTAAGACCAATTTACTTTATTGACCATTCTTGATGGCTCTGGACGAAATACCCAACTGATACTGTAAGTAATTTGGGTGTATCATAATCCTATGGAATCATTTCTTTCCATCAACTAATGCAGTAGAAATAAGCCATTGTGATTTTTTTTTTTTTTTTAAATATGCAGAAACGACATCAAAAGACGTATTTCAAAGTATTCCTCAAGCCATTGTGAACAGAAACCTATTCAGCAATTTTTTTTTTTTTTAAGAATAAAATAAAGTTTATATATTAGGACAAAACCATTTTTTAGCTTTGGATACGGTAGGAAATTGTTAGAACCCATGAGATTTTATTTTGCTTCCAAGTAGATGTTAAGATACACTATACTACCAAAAGTATTGGGACACCTGCCTTTACACACACATGAACTTTAATGGATTCCCAGTCTTAGTCCGTAGGGCTCAATATTGAGTTGGCCCACCCTCTGCAGCTATAACAGCTTCAACTCTTCTGGGAAGGCTGTCCACAAGGTTTAGGAGTGTGTTTATGGGAATGTTTGACCATTCTTCCAGAAGCTAATTTGTGAAGTCAGGTACTGATGTGGACGAGAATGCCTGGCTCGCAGTCTCCACTTTAATTCATTCCAAAAGTGTTCTATCGGGTTGAGGTCAGAAATCTGTGCAGGCTAGTCAAATTCCTCCACCCCAAACTCACTCATCCATGTCTTTATGGACCTTGCTTTGTGCACTGGGGCGCAGTCATATTGGAACAGGAAGGGGCCATCCCGTACAAAGTTGGGAGCATAAAATTATCTAAAATGTCTTAGTGTGTTAACGCCTTAGGAGTTCCATTCACTGGAACAAAGGGGCCAAGCCCAACCATTGGAAGAACAAACCAATACCATAATCCCCCCTCCACCAAATGATTTGGACCAGCGCACGAAGCAAGGTCCATAAAGACATGGATGAGTGAGTTTGGAGTGGAGGAACTTGACTGGCCTGCACAGAGTCCTGACCTCAACCTGATAGAACACCTTTGGGATGAATTAGAGCGGAGACTGCGAGTCATGACTTCTCTCCAACATCAGTGATGGGGCGATAGCTTTGACAGAATTGAGGGTCCTTGCCTGACTGGTATATAAGCCTGTAGGGATTCTTTAGGAATTTTTTGGGTATCCCTTATGGAGTTATATGCACTTCCAATAACTTTTCCCACGGGTGCAATCTCTGTTTAGAGACAAAAATGCCTGAGGAGCTGCACAATTATGAGAGAAAGAGGGCCCTTCACTGGAGTATTATGGAAAGGGAATATGTCATGCAGTACATGCTTCTCATTGCCCATCAGGCAACCCCTTACAGATAAGTGGGCATTCCAGCATGTGATCTGAGAGTTATCACAATGTAAATGAATGTGTGCAATTAGGATTAGGGAGATTATTGCTGTTGTGAGTGGAAAGGTAGTGGAGGGGATTGGCATGGACTTGAATGGATCATTACCGTTTTGCAGGAGCAACATCCTATTCAAGTCAGAGCTGCATGATTAATAGTTTCAGAATCGCAATTCAACCCCCTCACGATCTTAATCCGGCATTTCCACCATTCAGTGCAGAGCAGTTCCCTGCTCACAGCTGACAGCTGTCCAAAAAAAAAAAAGATCCTGTTCCCTTAAAGCATGTTATACAGCACAGTGCTTGTGCTGTTTAATTTGGCCCCCTGTATCTCCAAAAAAACCTGGTTGATCCTTCCAGTTTCTGCTCTCCTACCTGTACACTGACCATGGTGTATCCTGGCTGCTGAGCCCTGACACCTTGGTCATACGTGCCTCTGTCATTCGCAACCCTGCACTGTCGTCCTCTCTGTTCCTCTCCCCCCTCCCCTCCCTGCCTGTCTGCTTGTCAGTGCCCGGCCCCTCCCCTCCAGCTGCTCTCCTAATTATTTTAATATTCTCTTATCCCCTCTGTCTTATAACATGAACTGCTCCTATGCCTGTGTTATAGAAAAAAATATGCAACCTGTACCTAAAGCTGAACGGCTCCCAGCAATCGCATGACCGCTCAGCTCTTTTTCTCCTCTTTTCCCCTCCTCCTCCACGGCTGACATCAGCTGCAGTGCTCGGGCCCGCCCACTGGAGCGTCAGCCGGGTACAGGAGAGATCTGAGAAGTCAGCAGAGTGTCAGGAGATGCTCGGATTTAGGTACCAATCTGCACATTTTTTCACATAACGCAGGCACAGGATTACTTGGTGTTCTATTACAGAGGGGATTAGATCATTTTATATAAGTGGTTTAACAACCACTTTAAAGACTAAGCCTTTTTCTGACATTTGTTGCTTACAAGTTAAAATCAGTATTTTTTTCTGGAAAATTACTTGGAACCCCCAAACATTATATACATTTTTTTTTAGCAGAGACCCTAGAGAATAAAATGGTCGTTGCAATACACTTTAGCTTTTTTTTTAATTCATTAACCACTTGCCGTCTGCTTACGTTGATAGTACTGCTGCAAAGTGGTCTGTTATCGTCTGACGACGTAGATCTACATCATCAGACACTCCCCTTTCTCGGCGGCGCGCTCCCGCTGTATTCAGTCACAGCGGGAGTCGGGCCAGGGGAGGAGCGGCGGCGATCGCTGCTGCTCTTCCCCGATCGTCGGGGATCTAGTGTGGAGATCCGCCTGCTTGTGTAAACACAAGCGGGCGGATCTCCTAAGTGACAGGCAGGGTCAGATTGCAGGGTTCAGCATAGCTGAACCCTGGATCTGTCCTTGTGTCACACAGTCACCTCCCCCCACACACGTCAGTAAGCACCAGGCATACATAAACCCCTCCCTCTCCAATAAAATTAACCCCTTCCCTGCCAGTGTCATTTTTACAGTAACAGTGCATATATATAGCACTGATTACTGCAGTAATGTCACTGGTACCCCCAAAAGTGTCAAAAATGTCAGTCAAGGGTCCGATCTGTCCGCCGCAATGTCGCAGTCCCGCAAAAAAAATCGCAGATCGCCGCCATTACTCGTTAAAAAAAAAAACACCAAAAATGACAGAAATCTTTCCCTTAGTTAGTAAACGCAATAACTTTTGCGCAAACCAATCAAAATACGCTTATTGTGAATTTTTTTTTACCACACATAGGTAGCAGAAAACAAATTAGCCAAAAATTTAAAAAAATTTAGATTTTTTACATTTTTTTGGGGGGGAATTTCAGATAAAAAATGGGAAAAATATTGTTTTTTCAAAATTTACGCTTTTTTTTTGTTTATAGCGCAAAAAGTAAAAATCGCACAGGTGATCAAATACCACCAAAAGAAAGCTCTGTTTGTGGGGGGAAAAAAAAGGACTTAAATTTAGTTTGGGTATGGCGTCGCACGACCGCGCAATTGTCAGTTAGTCGCACAGCGCCGAATCGCAAAAAGTGGCCCAGACGTAAGACCGCAAAATCCTCTAGTGGTAAAGTGATTAAACAGTTAGCCCAATTTTTTTTTTTTTTGTATAATGTGAAAGATGTTACGCTGAGAATTGTGATCTTTATTCTAAGCAAGAAAATTGTGATTCTCATTTTTTCAGAATCGTGCTGCTCTAATTCTAGTCTGTGTTGGATTAGTGCTTAGTTATGGGCAGCCTGGCACTATAATTATTAGCGTATAGCAGGGAGGATTGGGGATGGATATCTGGGGGGAGAGGGTATGGTTGTTGGAGGATTTCATACGTGGTAGTTTTTTATCTGTTTTCAAAGTATTTCCACATTTTCCAGGTTTCGCTGGTTTGATAGAAGCCTTGTTTTCCAAATAAGGGAATCTACATCACCAATACATCTGCTTCTCTTTAGGATGAACAACTTGGTAGATTTACAGCGTCCTGCTGCTGTACTACACACACATTGGATTCAAACTTAATTTTTCTTGCTAATAAAAGGCCAACACCTATACAAAGCACAAAGACTCAATCCCGTATTACACCACCAATATAGGATAATGTCTTAGCAGCAGCACCCAAAATAGAAATAAATATGGATCTTATTTCATGAAATTTCCAAATGTTATTTTACTGATGATAAAAAGATCAGTGTTCCAGCTGGTTCTAATATTGTGTACCAAGAACATTTCTAAAAACAATTTTTTTTTTTTCTTCATCCACACCAAGCATTACAGAATTGCTACTATAGATTACAGCCAAAGTTGTACAGTCTTGCTGACCCACTGTTCATACACGCTCGTCTAGAGGTGCACTAGATGGGAAATTTTGGTGCTGAAACGGAAAATGCAGGATGCGCTTGGCCGAAACCCGAAACTAAAAATCACAGTTAAAAAAAAAAAAAATGTATATTTTTTTTATATATAATTGTATTCAACTTTTTAATTAATATCATCAATTTCAATGAATATGAATTTATCGTCGGCCATTATTAGCACTTTTAGCGCAAGAAAAGCTTAACAAAAATATATCCCTTTAAATTCTATGTATGTCTTCACACTGGTCCGCTGCGCTTCCATTGTGGTTTTAAAAATCTTGCTTGCTTGCATTTTTGGTTAGTTAAGTCTGGGTTCACACTGGTGTGATATGTGATTTCACACCGCGTTGCTGTGCAGATCACATGTGATGTCTGTGTGATGCGATTTCAGCCATCCAAATTGTATGGCTGAAATCGCATCGCATTCACATAAAAATGGTGCTGGACCTTTTTTTTTTTTTTTGGTCCACACTGGAATTGGATCGCATGGGTGTTCACACCTATGCAACCTGATTCCTGCACCATTTGACAGTTCACTCTTCAATCTGACCTGGGGGTGTCATTAACTTTACATTGATGCCCCCAGCAGTTTGCAAATCTCAGTGTGAAGCAGTGTGCAATTTAGGTGCGATGCAGGAACCGGCACTGAATCGCAGGTTTATCCGCATCGCACCAGTGTAAACCGGGGCTTAAAAAAACGCACAAAAAAAGCACCCCTCCGTTAAAACGCATTGAAAACACAGCAAGAATGCATCATTAACACACCCATGTTACTTTTTAATGCGGTTTTTGAGTCGCATGACCTATGAAAAACACCCCATAAGCAGTCAAATAACGGTAAAGTCAGCACAAAATTGCAGCGAATTTGCAGTAAAATTTCAGCAACATTGCTGTGCATTCGCAGGAATATTGCATGCATTTTGGGTGCCATTATCGACACCCTTTTCTCTTATCGGTCGAATGCCAAAAACACCATTTTCATCCAAATATATTTTGGCGGCCAAAATTTCAGTGCATCTCTACTTTCATCCAAATCAGAAAAGCACATATAATTTGACATCTGTAGATTATCATGCTCTTCTCCCATTTATCATTTGAGGAAGCATCTGCCCACTGCTGCTACTGCCTGCAGGAGTGACATGAAGTCTCCATTCATGGAGATTTCCTACTGCTCTTCTTCATTGAGCTGGTCATCTTTCCTTTTCTTTTTTTTTTTTTGGCTGTGTCCTGAGCCTTCATAAATCAGTGCTGACTCTTCAGTCTGGTAGTCACCTGACTATTCGGTTTGACATAAGAGTCCTTGGGCTGATGATAGCCTCCTCCCTCCTAATTGCCCAGTTCCATGTCAGTCTCATACAACACACAATTCTGCCTTTGTAAGGCAGGTCAGTTCAATCCTTGAACGAACTGATTCGACTGGCACCGAGGACCAGGTTGTCCCTGGCTTTGATGGCTGAAAAAAACATTGAGTAAGTACTTTTTATGGTCGCCTACAAGGGATTCCAGCCTGTCAGGCTGGGAAGGACTCCTGGGCACTTTGCTGGTGCAGGGGACATGGATGTCCAAGGAATCTTGTCTTCCAATCAACATTCTGGAACTTAAGGAAATTTGATTGTCCCTGCAACATCGGGTATTACAGTTGCAGGGTCATTTGATCTGGATTCAACCATTAGGTATATCAACTATTAGGAAAGTACAAGAAGTTTTGTTGCAGCATCTCCTGTCCTGGGCAGAACTTACGGTAATGTTCCAGTCTTTTCTGCCATTTACATGCTAGGCATGGACAGTCAGCAGGCAGACTTCTTCCGTCAGCAATGACTGGACGTGGATAGTGGTCCCTAAGCCCGGACTGTTGCAAGACCTATGTCACAGTTGGGTGGGCATGAGATGTGGCCTTCCTGACCTCCAGGTTAAGCAATTAACTGAACAGGTTTGTCTTCAAGTACAAGGATCATCTGGCGAAAGTAGTAGAAGCTCTTTTCGCTCTTCAGGATTAGTACACACTGATCTATGCCTTCCCTTGAAACTCTTTCCTTATCTGAATTGCAGGATCAAGATGGAGGGCATTCCTATGATCCTTATAGCTCTGAACTACCCCAAGTGAATGTGGTACTCCAACCTGATAATACTTCAGGCAGACCTTCTGCAAACTATAACCAGCTTGTCTGGTTCTTCTGGCTCATAGACCAACTGACCGCCCTACTTCACGGTTGCTGGCTTTTTCAGTTATCGTTAACTTTTTATTAAAGATTATATGCTGGGTTTATTTTCATGTTTGTTGAAGCCCAGGTTCTGAGAGACGAGGTCATAGAAATATAGAAACATAGAATGTGTCGGCAGATAAGAACCATTTGGCCCATCTAGTCTGCCCAATATATCTGAAGCCTATGAATAGTCCCTGGCCCTATCTTGTATGAAGGATAGCCTTATGCCTATCCCATGCATGCTTAAACTCCTTTACTGTATTTGCAGCTACCACTTCTGCAGGAAGGTTATTCCATGCATCCACTACTCTCTCAGTAAAGTAATACTTCCTCATATTACTTTTAAACCTTTGCCCCTCTAATTTAAAACTGTGTCCTCTTGTGGTAGTTTTTCTTCTTTTAAATATGCTCTCCTCCTTTACCGAGTTGATTCCCTTTATGTATTTAAAAGTTTCTATCATATCCCCTCTGTCTCTTCTTTCTTCCAAGCTATACATGTTAAGGTCCTTTAACCTTTCCTGGTAAGTTTTTTTTTTTCCTGCAATCCATGTACTAGTTTAGTAGCTCTTCTCTGAACTCTCTCTAGAGTATCTATATCCTTCTGGAGATATGGCCTCCAGTACTGCGCACAATACTCCAAGTGCGGTCTCACCAGTGTTCTGTACAGCGGCATAAGCACTTCTCTCTTTCTACTGCTTATACCTCTCCCTATACATCCAAGCATTCTGCTGGCATTTCGTGCTGCTCTATTACATTGTCTTCCCACCTTTAAGTCTTCTGAAATAATTACTCCTAAATCCCTTTCCTCAGATACTGAGGTCAGGACTGTGTCAAATATTCTATATTCTGCCCTTGGGTTTTTACGCCCCAGGTGCATTATCTTGCACTTATCCACATTAAATTTCATTATGACCATTCTTCTAGTTTTCCTAAATCCTTTTCCATTTGGCGTTTCCCTCCAGGAACATCAACCCTGTTACATATCTTTGTGTCATCAGCAAAAAGACAAACCATCGAGGCCTTTTGCAATATCACTTATGAAGATATTAAACAAAATTGGTCCCAGTACAGATCCCTGAGGTACCCCACTGGTAACATGACCTTGTTCTGAATGTTCTCCATTGACTACAACTCTCTGTTGTCTGTCACTCAACCACTGCCTAATCCACTCAACAATATGGGAGTCCATGCTCAATGACTGCAGTTTATTGATAAGTCTTCTATGTGGGACAGTGTCAAAAGCCTTACTAAAATCTAGATATGCAATGTCTACTGCACCTCCACCGTCTATTATTTTAGTCACCCAGTCAAAAAAATCTATAAGATTTGTTTGACATGATCTCCCTGAAGTAAACCCATGTTGTTTTTCATCTTGCAATCCATGGGATTTAAGATGTTCCACAATCCTATCCTTTAATAGGGTTTCCATTAATTTGCCTACTATTGATGTCAGACTCACTGGTCTATAGTTGCTCGATTCCTCCCTACTACCTTTCTTGTGAATGGGCACGACATTTGCCAATTTCCAATCTTCCGGGATGACTCCTGTTACTAATGATTGGTTAAATAAATCTGTTAATGGTTTTGCCAGCTCATTAGTCATCCTTTCAAGTGGAGGTCCTTCTCCTTCTTTTTCTTCTGTAAAAACTGAACAGAAGTATTCATTAAGGCAGTCGGCTAGCCCTTTATTCTCTTCTACATACCTTCCGTCATTTGTTTTTAATTTAGTTATTCCTTGTTTTAATTTCCTTTTTTTCATTTATATATCTGAAGAATGTCTTATCCCCCTTTTTCATAGACTGAGCTAGTTTTTCTTCTTTTCATCTCTGAATCAGTGATTCCCAAAATGCTACAAGCTAGGAGGCCTACTACTCACAAGGGCTATCCCTGGTTGTTGTAGGCATACTTTGCTTGGTGCGAGGATTTCACCCCAGGAAATTCTACTTGGGATGAATACTTTCCTTTTCACAGAAGGGTCTGGACCAGCATTTGGGGCTTTAGTACTATCAAGGGTCAGGTCTCAACACTTGTGATCTTGTTACAGAGACTGCTGGCTTTCCAAACTTTGATCAAGACCTTTGTGCAGGATGTTTCTCATGTGGCTCCGCCTGTCCGCTTTCCTGAGTCGGGGATTTGAGTTTGGTTCTCTCGTCCTACCAAAAACTGCATTTTGAACCTATCAGGGATATTCCTCTTTCTGCTATCACTTACAAGATTGTGTTTGTTTGCTTGTTGCCATCGCCTCTGCGGGGTGAGTGTCTGAGCTGGCAAAGAACCCCTTCTGGTCTAACACAAAGACAAGATAGTGTTGAGGTCCAAAACTTCCTTCCCACCTAAATATAACAAAAAATGTGCTTGTTATTTGCTGTTTGTGCTAACAGAACAAGACGTCTTGTGTCCTCGCTGTAAAATCCTTGTCATGGATTCTACTGGGGTTAAAAGGATCTTGCCCTTCAGTGTTTATAATCATCCTCCTGGTACTTCTTTTCCACAAAACTAAAGCCCCGTACGCACGAGTAGAAATTCGGCCGGGAAATTTCGTCCGACCGATCTGCCGATTTTCGGCTTGTTAGTATGGTGCTTCCGACAACCGACTCCGACTTTTTGGGCGAAAAAATCCTGGTGTGCAGGCTATATAATTTTTGTCGACCATCAAAACACGTCCGATTTTCGTCTCATTAGTACAGATTTCGATGGGGAAAAATCTTATGAGCAAGACTAGGCATGCTCAGAGATGAAAGAACACAAAGAAAGCAATCCACATGACATCACTTCTGAAGTAGATCTCTGTCGTGCGGGAAAATTCATGTGCAGTCTAGAGCACATTCCAACCAACAGACACCACTCTGAACAAAAGACGGACGACCGGTCGGCGGAAATTAGTTGCGTGTGTACTAGGCTTTAGGGATGCCGGCAGTAGAAACAGTTATCTTGGGCTAGCCTTCAAATTTGTTTCTTAGTGTCTGATTTTCTTGTTGTGACAGTATAGCCCAATGGTACAAGACTTCTTGTGTTTACAGTGGACTGCAAAAAAAGTTTACAGTAAGTTTTTAAAACTCCCATTTTTATAAGTATAATCACTCTGGCGATTGATACTTTTTGGTTTAGTTGCTTAGGATTTGTTTTATGTGTTTGGCATCCACACTCTGTTGTAATGTTTCTGATGCAAACTCGTTATTCTAAGATTTCCCATTATTAATGTTAGTCTTATTGCTTTTTTATCTTATATTTTTTTCCAAAGGGGCTGCAGGTTGGAGATGAAATTACCGCATTTGGTTCAGTAAACTCGAAAAACTTCCAGAATTTACAGAATATTGCCACTGTAGTTCAGCACAGCGAGGGGGTAAGTGCACATGTTAAATTTTATACATTATCTGTGCCAAAATAAAAAGTCAGTTTTTATTTATTTATAACCAGAAATGCAATCCCGGGTGTACTCTTTGTAAATGTGATGCATTTCTAATGCATTCTTTACGTTGCCATTTGGCTTTTTACTACTGAAGCTGGTCACACAGGCAGATTTTTGTTTTTTTTTTTGTTTTTTTATGCACAGCCTGCAGGCTGAACGCATTCCTCCATCTAAGCTAAACAGTGCAGATGGACAAATCTCACACTATGGCTATTGTGTTCTGACAGCCGGCACTGCAGGCTGTCAAAACACCTGAACAGTGCCTGCTTTATTCTCACTGGCCCTACTCACTCTTTCAAATGTTATTGCTCTTCCAGGTGAAGTGAAAGGTGGTCATTACACAAATGTGCCCTTTCTTGTATACAGAATGGCTTGTTGGTATCACCAGGCCTTTTTTTCTGCCGGAATGTGGCGGAACGGCGTTCCGCCATTTCTGGCAGCCCTGTCCCCTCCATCATGTCCCTGAACGCAGAAGGCGGTAGAGAAAGTTTTTGCACTACTCCCTTCCTCCACCGGCTTCTGTGTCCTATTGCCAGGCACTCAGGACATGTGTAGAGCAGTGCATGTGTCAGTGGATGCCCTGGGTCCCCACACCCCGACCGCTGCATTTTTAAAATTTCTCTGGAGCTTTGGGAGCCGCGGCTCCTATCCCATCCAGCCCCACGGCTCCCATCCTGTCCTGTCCTGCCTCGCTTCGCCTGTCAGACTTGTGTAGCTCAGAGCCGAGTGAAGTGTTCTAAAACTCCAGCTTGGCTCTGTGTTACACAGGTCTGACAGGCGGGGCGGGACTGCACTGTGTTGGAAAAAAAGCCTGCATGCTCTTACCTGATCATTGACAGCTACTTCGCAAGCTATTTAGTGGAGGTGAGACTATAACTCAGAGGAGGTGAAAACTATAGAGGGAAAGGTAGAAAAGAATGGGGGGGGGGGAGTGTGATCTGTGGGGAGGCATCTGTGGGAAAGGTGACAGCTGTGAATTTGTGAAGAGGGGGGTGAAGTTGTGAGAGCTGGAAAGGGGGAGAGGTTGTGCAAAGCTAGAGCTGAGTAGTGGGGAGGGGGGGAAGGTGTTAAAGTGGCAAGAGCTTGGAAAGGAGGGTTGGCAGCTTGTTTAGAGGTGACAGGGGGTTAAGGTTAAATTTGGAGGGTTGAAGAGATGAGAGCTGTGGATTGGGGTAATCTGTAGATGGGGGTGCAGAAGTGAAATGTGGAAGGGGGGGTAGAGACAAGCTATAGTTGTGGACTAGGGGTGTAGGCTGTGGATGGGGGGCAGGAGGGGGGGTGCAGAGTTGAGTTGTTGACAGGGGGTACAAAGGTGAGTTGTGGAGAGTGATAAGGTAAATTGTGGACAGGGGTGCAGAATTGAGGGACAGGGAAAGAAGAGGTGTGCTGCCGATGGGGGGGGGGGGGAGAAGTGGTGAGCTGCGGAGGGGGGTAAAAGTTGTGAGCAGCAAATGGGGGGGGGGGGGGGTAATAGGCTGTGGCGGTTAGGAGGGGAAGAGCTGCGCACAGGGGAGAGAATTAGTGAGCTGCACACAGGGAAATAATTGGTGGGCTCTGCACAGGGGAAAGAAGAGGTGAGCTGCGCACAGGGGAAAGAAGAGGAGAGCGGTGGATGAGGGGCATAGGGGAGCTGTGGACTAGGGTTGTAGAGATGAGGTTTGAATGGGGGCCCAGGGGTGAGCAATAGATAGTTACATTGGGGAAGATATGTAAGTACTGTCCATTGTGCTGATTTTTATTTATTTTTTTCTGTGATACATACCTCATTACTGCAGAGTACACTTTCCTGAGCCCTGTGTGTTATGCGCTCCTAAGTGCGGTACTCTGTGCCTTTTGGGCTTAGGCAGATTTGGCACCACTTTACTTTTCTCCCAGCAGATGGACGGGGTTAGGGGCGGAGGGTTGGCTGGGGAGGGTGGGTTTCTGCACCTATTCTCTGAGAAAAAAACCCTGGGTATCCCCATCACCTAATTATGACTGAGATGTGCAACAGATAGGAAAATGTGAGGATTATTGTTAGTCCAGCTCAGAAAACACAAGCATCAAAGAAAATGAGCGCACACAGAACCATGTAAACATTACTATTATAGAAGTCTGAAATCCTTTTAAAAGCATATGGGAAGTATCTATGACATTTTTTGCATTCTCATAAAAAACAATAGTTTCCTAGCACAGTGCCCTGGGGATAACTTTACCCCCTAGATGCTGACCGCACGCAAATATGTGGCCTCTCAGGAGTTGGGCCGCGTATTTGTGTGCATAAGCACCGAGAGAGCTGTGCCGAAAATGTGTGCGCCCTTAGTGGTCCCGGTTGCTCATGAAAAGCTCCTGATTGCTTCTTACAATCGGGAGTTTTCCAATCATGTGACCACCGGGACAGCCAATGACGGCGATCACGAGCACCGCCTCCCAGAATGCCACTCCCCTTAAAGAACCGGCGGGAGCTGGGGCAAAGGGGTTAATAATCAACAACCTCCCCCAAACCTTCCCTTGAGATACAGTAGTTGTAACTGCTAGTACTCAATCCTGCTATCACTGACAACTCCGATCTCCACTGACAACTGGGAAGCAGCCAGAGTGTGTCCTCTATGACCTAGTGATCACATGCACCCTGGAGGCTTCACTGAAAAAACAAAATAGAAGCATTCAGCCTGCAGAGAAAGATTGCCGGGTTGAGGTCACCGCGCCATTCGTTTTAATTGTAACTGTCCAGTATTAAAAAAAAAAAAAAAAAAAGGTCAGATTAATTGAACAATGTGCCAATGGTTTTGAGTACACCCGTCTTGTGTTTGTTATTAATCTTGAATGTTCTATTTCCAGAGACCCTTAAGTGTGACAGTATTACGGGATGAAAAATCTGTTCATTTAGGATTAACCCCACAGCGATGGAGTGGAAAAGGACTTTTAGGGTATGTTCTGGAAAAAATAGTTCACTTATATAGATGATTGATTAAACAAGCTAAATCCAAGGTTTTTGTGATTTTAAAATGTATTTGTGTACCCCTTTAAAAAAAAAAAATCAATAAACAGACCTCTTTTCATGGTGTTTCCAAAAAATGAACATGCCATTTAGAAATGGATGTTACAATATGTAATCCTGGCTCCCCAAGGTAATAGTAAGAGTAATATTGCATGAGAAGCAACATACACACTGGCAGAATATATTCACTTTTTCTCTGACTGATAGCTACTTAAGCCACTTGTACGGCTCATCCAGTATGATCGACAGTGTGGTCATAAACACAGCTGGCAAGTTTTGTTCTGTGCACAGTGCATTGGGCAGCAGTTAATAAGTAAATGTAATTACTGTAGTTAACAGTAACCATGAGCTTTTGAATGTATTTCTTAAAGTTTTACTAAACTCAAGACCATGTATTCACTATATCTGGTCTTCCACAGCACATGGAACATGAAAATGCAATCATTTTAGTAAACATAAACTGCTAAATACCTTTTCTCATTAGCAGTTTTTGCGTGCGTGCAGGAGCCTAGTGGCCGTTCCCTTATAGCGCATGTGCCAGTGATGTCACTGGCTGCATGTACAGTAAATGTCTCCTAAACGGTGCACATTTAGAAGATATTTACACTACCTATAGGTAAGCCTATTATAGGCTTACTTATAGGTAAAATAAGTTGGAAGTTTACTTCTTCTTTAAAGTAAGTTCACTTTTTAAAAAAAAAATAAATAAATGCACATTTTTTTTTCAGGTAAAAAAATGTCCATTATTTTTTGTTGCAGAAGCCTGTAAAGCATTGCACCAGCGATCAGCACATCTCTGATGCCATGCAGGTCTCCTGCACACTGTCAATGTAGACTCCATGAACTACCACAGTACTGTGGGATGTTGGGGCTTGTAGTTCATTCAGGCACACAAAGCTGTGTGTATTAATGATGCTACTGTGTGGGCGGAGCCTCGTACGGCCGCGCTATTTTCAAACCGTAATAGCTCGTACTGCAGCCACAGGGAGGGGGGCAGCGGGTGGCGGCTGCAGCATTGGAAACACTTTACATATTACATGTTCCACCGTAAAATTGGGTGGAACATGTAACAAGTTCCTGAAGGTGAACTTGTCCTTTAAAGTATTACTAAACCCACATCATAAAAAATCCCTTTATTACATGCTGTTCATACTCCCACTGTCACTATGAGATTCGTTTTTGTATTCTGCAAAAAAACCTGGTTAATCCTGCTGTTCGCTGTCTCCACCTTCTATCCATTTCCCCAATTCAGCTAGGGATTTTGCAGAGCAGTGTTGGCAGCTCTGCACATGCTCAGTTTTCAGTGAGTTTCTATGCTGAGGATTTCCACCTATCACATCTGAGCAGCCCATGTGACTATAGAGTCACACACATGGATGTATACACATTGGTAAATAACAGTCCACTCCCTCCCTCCTCCATGCCCACTAACCAGCTAAACACAACAGGGGTGGGATATTACATATAAAAATTTTAGTTGGGATATTTCATGTAGATTGATGGAGGCTTCACCTCCCTCGTATTCTAAGACAGAGGCTGGAGGGGCGTGACACAGCCCGTGACTGGCAGAAATCCCCCCACACCATGTTATTGCCAAAAAAAATAATAAAGATTAGATTTCAAATATATATTTGTATACCAACACAGTTTATTGATATTGTTTATTTTTACTTTGTATTCCAAAGGCTTTTTTTTTTTTTTTCTAACGTGACCAGCAGCAGAGGACCGAAAGCTCCTCTTGCTTCTGTTTCCCTTCAGACATTCTGGGAAAGGTCTGGATCATGTGACAGCTGTATATTGATTAAGAAAAAGGTACTTTTCTTTTTCGTTCATTGACGGACACAGCGCTCCATATTCAGAACCATAGGATTACATTGCCCCCTACAGGAATAGGACACTAGGCAGAAAAAACAACTTGGCTATGCATGTGGGCAGCTGGTATACATCCCCCTCTCTGCTATTTCTCCCTTCAGTTTTTTTTTTTTGCCTAGTCCGGGGTAAAGACCTAGCTCCCTGCTGGGATCTTTGGTTCTGGCAATTTTTTCCTTTTAAATGGCAATTTTTCTCCTGGTGTTTTTCCTGTGAGATCTACAATCAACTGCTGGGCTGGGCAATGGGCTGGATAGTTAGATCCAGTGGTCCTCCCAGTCTGGCTGTCGAGTGCGTGCAGACCAGAGCTCCGCGCTAGGTCGGTCGAGACATAGCCCCACTGGACGGGGGCTGGCCTGCAAGTTAAAACGTCTCGCAACGTCGCTTACGACCGGTCCTGGCCCGAGTCTTGAGTTTTTTCTGGCCGACAGTCTTCGATTTCAGTGGTAAGGGGTTCTGTCTGGAGTGGTGCCCATCTGGTTTATGTGAGTTTGGGGAGTATGCTATTCCCCCCTCACCTCTTGGATGAGGTGAAAGGTGGACGTGGGCACTCGTCGGGAGGTTTGGACCTGCGGGTTCTACTCCTTGCCCCCCCCCCCTTCCCGGGGTAGTGCGGTGGGACAGTGGTGGACTTTGGTGGTGTGTGCAGCACAGTACCCTTTGTAGTGTATCTTCTGAAGAAGAAGACTGTCCCACCAGTGGTGCAACCTCCTGTTCCAAGGTTAAATAAGGCAACCATGATTCTGGTAGAGGAATCCCCGCCCTTTAAAGATTCAGCTGACAAAAAAGCGGAGTCTGTGGCCCACAACATGTTCACTATTGCTGGTTCGGCGTTATGGGCGGTCCTGGCCATTGCCTTGGTGTGGCAAACTCAAACTGAGTAGGCTAAATTTTTGCACCCGGGTCTGGGGGTGTGAGCAGATTCTCCCTGCCTTCATTGAGTTGGTGACTAGTTTATCCAGGGGCTGCAGTGTGTCTGCGATGCCTCTCTGGACTCAGCCCCCTTGAATTCTAAGCTTTCTGTTTCGACAGTGGTGCTTAGGCGTGTGTTGTGGCTTAAGTGTTGGTCTGCGGACAAAACCTCTAAAAAAAAGCTCTAACTGATTTGCCCTTTCAAGGCGATTGCCTGTTTGAGGCTACCCTGGATGACATCATTAAGAATCTCACAGGGGGAAAGAGCACTTTTCTTCCAGACTTTTCCTTCTCGGCACACACTAAGTTTTTTCGTTCATCGGGGTACACTGACCAGGGTTTAAAACCTTTCAAGCCCTCCTCGGGAGGTTCCAAGCGGCCCTGGTTTGGCAAGCTTAGAGTGGGTTTCTCTAGACCCGCGGACAAGGCCCCTTCAGCATGAAGGTGCGCTCTCACCCATGCATGGGGTGAGGAAGACGTCTTCACTGATTTTCCGGGCCGTGCACCTCCTTGGTGAATAACATATGGATCCACAAATTAATTCTGTCTGGTTACAAGATAGAGTTTCGTTCTTTCCCTCCAATATACATCTGTCCCTGGACTGGCTGTAAGCTCTCTTTGGGGCGGTGCAGGACCTATTGCTTTAGGGAGTGATTGTCCCGGTTCCGTTATTAAATGGTTTCAAGGTTTTTATTCAAACCTGTTTACAGTCCCAAAGAAGGAGTGCAAGGTTCGTCTGATCCTGGACCTCAAGGCCTGAACTATTTTGTGCGGGTACAGAAATTGAGAATGGAGTCTATTCGCATGGTGGTGGCATCCCTACATCAGGGGGATTTCCTAGCCTCTATCAACATCAAAAATGCCTACTTGCATATTCCAAAATGTGCCCAACACCAGCGTTTCCTCCGCTTTGCTGTAGGAGAGTAGCACTGTCAGTTTGTGGCATTACCCTTTGCTCTCGCCTCTGCTCCTCGGGTCTTCACACAGGTGTTGGCCCCGGTTTTGGCATTGCTATGTCAGCGGAGGATTGCTGTGCTGGGCTACTTGGACAACCTCCTATTGAGAGGGGAGTCCTCATCTGTATTAGTGGACGACGTGGAGATCGCTATCCAGACCTTAAAGGAGTTTGGTTGGCTTTTGAACTATCGGAAGTCTGCCCTGATCCTGTCCAGGAAATCGGATTACCGGGGTCTTACTGAATTCGGCTCTGGTCAGAGTTTCTTCCTCTGGACAGACTCCAGAAGTTGCATGCTGAGATTTCCATCTCTTGCTGTCCCACAGGAGGTCCACCCTCTGGACTTGCATGTGATTGCGGGGCCTGATGGTGTCTACCTTTTTTGAGGTGGTCCCGTTTGCACAGTTCCATACGAGGTCTCTTTAGAGGGAGATCCTGGTGCAATGGGACAAGTGTCCAAAGTCTCTGTACGTCATATTCGGCTGAACCAGGAAACCAGGGGTTCCCTGGTCTAGTGGCTTAGTTCTCCGACTCTTCTGCAGGACAAGTCTTTTCTCCCCTTGTATTGCACAGTGGTCAGGACAGATGCCAGTCTGACCTGCTGGGGAGGTGTCCTGGGGCTGAGCTTCGCTCAGGGTTGTTAAACGCTGGAGGAATCCAGACTACCAATCAATGTCTTGGAACTTCGGGCAATCAGGATGTGCCTGGATCACTGGACGGATCAGCTCGGGGGCTCCAGGAATGGATCCAGTCGGACAAAGCCATGGCGGTGGCTTATGTCAATGACCAGGGCGGACAAAAAGTGTGTTGGCAGCTCTGGAGGTATCCAGCATTCTCCGGTGTGCACATTCCAGGTGTGGAAGATTGGCAGGCGGACTATAAGGGAGTGATCCCTTCATCCGCACGTGTTTCAACTGATATTTGATATGCGGTGGGGCACTCCCGAGGTGGACCTTTTGGCGTCTCGGCTCAACAGAAAGGTACCAAGGTTTGTGGCAAGGTCACGGGATCCTCTGGCGGATACCACAGATGCTCTGGGGGCCCCATAGGGGCAGTATCATTTGATCTATGCCTTCCCTCCTCTCAAGCTGGGTTTTGCAGGTTGCTGTTTAGACGGTCTGTTTCCTCTTTGGGGGTGTATTGTTCAGGTTGGGCTTCAGTTGTTTTGTTGTTGAGCTCCTGTTTCCTGGTTGGCTTCTTGTGTTTAGCTTTGGTTTTTTTTATCCCACCCCTCATGTTTTTGGCACTGCTTGGGGACATCCCTATGGTTCTTAATATGGAGCACCTCCATGAACGAAAGAGAAATAGGACTTTTGTTACTTACTGTAAAATCCATTTCTCGGAGTTCGTTGATGGGCAAGGTAACCACCCCTTC
The DNA here is from genome assembly GCF_965119305.1 of Pelophylax lessonae. Classification (NCBI taxonomy): domain Eukaryota; kingdom Metazoa; phylum Chordata; class Amphibia; order Anura; family Ranidae; genus Pelophylax; species Pelophylax lessonae. The sequence goes on from NC_138768.1 coordinate 230,255,314, forward strand.
TAGATACTTCTGATACTGCTTGTTACTAAAGTGAAGGCTTATAGCAGAGAGTGGGGTGTATTCCAGCTAGGACTGCCCATAGGCATAGCCAAGTTGTTTTTTCTGCCTAGTGTCCTACCTGTGGGGGGCTATGTAACCCTATGGTTCTGAATATGGAGCACTGTGTCCGTCAATGAACGCAGAGAAATGGATTTTACAGTAAGTCTCGGTTCACATTTATGCGATGCGGGAAGGCTGCGAATCCGCAGCCTGTTCCCGCATCGCACACGCACCCCCGGCAGTTCACACTGCCACATGCGATACGCGGGGGTGTCAATGTAATGTTAACGACACCCCCAGTTTGATCGCATATCGCAGTGCGATCGTGCAGTTCGCACAGGATCGGATCGCACAAGTGTGAACCGCTGTGCGATCCGATCCTGATGCGGCTGCCAAAAAGGGTCCCTGTGCGTGTTTGGTGCGGCTGCGTTGCGAATTTAGCCATACAAAGTGTATGGCTAAACTCGCACCGCACAGCCGAGCGCATGTAATGTCGGAGCAGTGCGCTCCGACATTAAATGCGAACCCCGCACACGCACAAGTGTGAACCGGGGCTAAGTAACAAAAATCCTATTTGTTTTTATTAAAATAATTACAGTGCCTTCATTCATATACAGAAATGGTAAGAACAATGTAAATTAAACAATGTGTGTTTAAGGCTCGGTTCACACTGATGCGATGCGGGAAGGCTGCGAATTCGCAGCCTGTTCCCGCATCGCACACGCACCCCCGGCAGTTCACACTGCCATATGCGATCCGCTGGGGGTGTCAATGTAATCTTAACGACACCCCCAGTTTGATCGCATATCGCAGTGCGATCGTGCAGTTCGCACAGGATCGGATCGCACAAGTGTGAACCGCTGTGCGATCCGATCCTGATGCGGCAGCAAAAATGCCTCCTGTGCGTGTTTGCTGCGGGTGCGATGCGAATTTAGCCATACAAACTGTATGGCTAAACTCGCACCGCACAGCTGATCGCATGTCATGTCGGAGCAGTGCGCTCCGACATGACATGCGAACCCCGCACACGCAGTAGTGTGAACCGGGGCTTAGAGTCCCTTTTAAATCCACATAAATACTATATAAGTGTAGTTAGTCTTTATTACCTAATGAGCATAATCATTTCATGGTACCCTAAATGTCTGTTGTCTTTGTTTTAACTTTAACAGGTGCAACATCATTCCAATAAAAAGATAATCTCACTCAGGGTGATCTCACTTTAAGTGTTTGGACCACAAATTAAAGATTTTCTAGTGTGGAAGTTGAACTGGTGTGAAGATAACCCCTGGATTTGGAGTTAATTTGTATGCGTTTATTTTGTAGTGCTTAATAAAATTTGACTTCTTTATTATATTTGTGAAGTGTACTTATTTTTTAGAGATGATCAAAGAAATCAGAAAATTACTTATGCACAAACAAATTCCCTTCCTGTCTATGCATATATCTTTGAGTGGTATTATACAGTACATTTAATTCATGGATTTTGGCCGTTCACATATGTGCGGCCACGGTTTCCATCATGGGGTCCAGTGTGTTTTTGTTCACTGGTTCAGGTGTGATTCAGGTCCAAATTTTTGCCTGAATTAGCACCTGAACCAGACCCAAAAATGCACAGGACGCTTTTGGCTGCCCCGGACATGTGAGAGCCGATCACACTCGCATGTCATGCAAATTGGATGCGGTGAAAACCGCATCTAATTCGCACATATGTGAACGTGGCCGTAACTAATTGTTAAGATTTTTGGTTTGCTATTGTTTCGTTTTTTTTTTTTACAATTTTCACTGCCATAATAGGAGCAGCTCTACACTTTTTTTAGTTGTTGGTTTTTTTAAATTTTTTTTATGATGGTTATCTTATAGACAGCCCCGTACTCCTGTCAGTCTGTTTGGTAGGAGCTAAGGGCTTAATCCACCAGAAACACACTGCCATATTTCAGATAGGTTTAGTCCACAAATGTCTAATGCGACTTGTGGCGTGTGCCTAATAAGAAAACGTAAGTACATAGCAGTGGCAGCCTGTCCATTAGGGGCGCAGGGGTGCTGCGCCCCATCCATGCATCTGGCTCCCTTAATCTACATGCAGGGCGCCGGATGCCTGGATTCCAATGGGGAATTTTTTATTTTTTTTTGAAGCACGTGATTAGAGCCAGAGGCTCCTATAGGCTTCAAAAAAGGGTGGGCTCAGGGCGCAGATACTGCGCCCTGAGCCCACACAGTTGTGTGACAATAGCGAGTGAATATTCACTATTGTCACACTGATTCTCCTCCCAGCCAATCAGGAAGCGGGTCGTGAGACCCCTTTCCCGATTGGCGGAAAGGAGAAGCGATGTTATTGGGCAAGGAGGAGGGAGGAGATGCACGGCCAGAGGAGAAGCACTGGACGCACAGACTTTCCCACCAGCCGCCACTGGTACATAGGTTTTGAGCAATACTTGTATGTAGGCTTCTGACGGTATCAGATTTTCATGCTGCGATTAATTGATTAAGGTTTTGCCACGGTATATGGTATTATCACGGTATTCAATTATTAAATTAAAATTATTAAATTTCTACCTCACTTGAATTTCATTGCTGAATTTAGGGGCTTTGGTTCACTTATGCACATTATTATATAGTCAGTCAGTACAGACTCTGTGAACCAGGCCTAAAATAGGTCATCAAGCAGTGTCTGGCCTAACTGGTGATAACTGGTCCTGGCGCTCGGCTCCAATCCGATGGCCTGTTCATTAAGAGGGCAAATCCATGTGGTCAAGAAGTGGTTAAACCTGAAGGAGGTGTTGTTATTTATAAATTACTTTACTATTGCTTTAGGCCTGGTTCACATGTATGCGGGTTGGCGGTTCACATGTATGCGGGTTGGCGGCCCACATTTGCACAGGCATAGCAGCCCATTGATTTGAACGGGCTGCTATGTCCTCATTTTCCGCAGAAAAAAGGTGCATGCAGCATTTTTTTTAAATTCAGTGGCCTTGAAATCCATCCTGCTTTTGCACCATGCGACTTACCTGCAGTTCCTGCTCTGGCAAGCTTTCTGCATTTTTTGTATACGTGGGCACGGCATTTAAAAACAGTTTGCGTGTGCAGCAACGGCAGGTAAGTCGCATGGTGCAAAAGAAGGATAGATTTCACGGCCACTGCATTTTTTAAAATTCTGCATGCACCTTTTTTCAGCCGAAAACGCAGGCATAGCAGCTCAAGCCCATTCAAATCAATGGGCTGCTATGCCTGTGCAAATGTGGGCCCCCAACCCGCATACATGTGAACCAGGCCTAAAGCAATAGTAAAGTCATTTATAAATAACACCTCCTCCTTCATGTTTAACAACTTCTGGACCGCAAGGATTTGGCCCTTTAAAGACCAGGCTATCGGATCAGAGTGCCAGGACCAGTCATCACCAGGTAGGCCAGACACTGCTTGATGGCTATATAATAATGTAATGTGGGCTGCTATGCGGGTGTGTGTGTGTGTGTGTGTGTGTGTGTGTGTGTGTGTGTGTGTGTGTGTGTGTGTGTATATATATATAATATATGATATGCTGCTATGCCCATGTATGTATGTATGTATATGTGTGTGTGTATCTATCTATCTATCTATCTATCTATCTATCTATCTATCTATCTATCTATCTATCTATCTATCTATCTCTCTATCTCTCTATCTCTCTATCTCTCTATCTATATATAAATATATAGATATAATATCTATCTAATTCTATCTGCAGAAACTTGCTTGTATTAGCAGTGTTTCTGTATCTGAGCCCTGGAAAAAGCATGGGGGTGTGTGCTGAGTGGGAGCGAAGTCTCTCACTCTAGGATCATATTACCAGAGCTGTTTTCTATTGAGTGAGTGAACTGCTGTGTGAGTGAATGAGTCATCCAGCTCACTGAAATGTATCAATTCACAAGTCAGACCCAGGAGCAGAGAAACTCGGTATTTTAAAAATGCCACAATAACAATACCGTGGCTATGCAATACCGCGATATATCGAATTACCGAAAACCGGCATATGTCTACTTGTATGTTTCCTTTCTGTCTCCAGCCTTCTCATTGGACAATGAGTCAAATTCCTCTCCTCTAATGTAGGGAGCTAACCCATGAAGCAGTAAAGCTGACACTGGGACATTAGCCATTGTAATGCTAATAAAGAAGAAAGGGAATGACCCCCTAAAAAGGGTGGGACTTTAAGGGTAACTAATAAGGATCTTTTTTAAAAAAGATAGAATTAATTAAAATAAAATACAGTTTATTGAAACAAGTGTGATTGTGAAAGATCAATCAAACAATAATGATACATTCCAAATACAATACAATACAATTGCAGATGCATGACAGAATCCAACGCGTTTCGAAATTTGTATAGTACCAAAATCTTCCTCAGGGAATCTGCATGTCTTCCTGGAAAGTATAATCATATGCCACAAGTAAATCCAAGAGAACAAAGCAAAATACAAAAACATACATTTTGTGTGTCACATCAATCATATCAAGTTTTTGCATATGCGACAACATATTATTTCATCTTGTGAGGTAATATACCAAAAAAAAAAAAAGGGGGGGGGGGAGAAAAATAATAAACGACAAAATATCACCAGGTAGGTGTTCACATACCGGCAGGTGTCCGGAGCCACTCATACTATCCAAGGAGGGATATATAGGGGTCCCGCAGAGTGGGAGCTAGAATCAGGTATTTGTATTATTTGTATGTCCTCTATTACCTGTAAATAACAGTGCAATGTCAAGAAGATTCGCTCCAAGGATAAATTTCCTTATATCTATGATTACGGATCACTTCACCTGTTATGATGATCAAAAATCTGAGGACTTTCTAGATATCACTATTCACAAAAGTGACGAAGGTCATATATCAACAACCCTATTTAGGAAGTCCACAGCAGGGAACACCTTGCTGCATGCAGCCAGTTTTCACCCTGAGCCACTCAAGAGATCAATTCCATTTTCGCAATATTTACGAATTAAGAGAAACTGTTCCCTAGAAAGGGATTTTAGGGAAAAGGCAGGGGAACTAACACAGAGACTCCTCGAAAGAGGATATTCCAAGACGTGTCTTAGGAAAAATTTCAATAGGGTACAAACTATGAAAAGACAGGATCTACTTTTTAAAACCTCTAAAAGGGAAAGGGCACCTTTAAAGAACCCACCAAGAATTATTCTTAACTACTCCAATGAACATAACCAAATTTATGGAATTCTCAAAAAGCATTGGGCAATACTGAGGGAGGACCCTATCCTTGAACAGATAGTAACTCCTTCCCCTGCCATCACATACAGAAGAGCCACCTCCATGATGGACGATTTAGTCCAAAGTGAATACAAGGGCGCAGAGAGAGGAGACCCTTGCCGCGACAAAGGGACATTTCCCTGCGGCAACTGTGACCAATGCAAGGTGATAGTCCGTTGTAAAAGTACAAAGCTCCCCAATGGTGAACTACATCATTCAAAACATTTTGTTAATTGTAAAACTAGGGGGGTCGTGTATCTGATGCGATGTGAATGCAAGGCCTTTTATGTTGGTAAGACCAAACAAGAACTTGGGAAACGCATTAGCAAACACATGCAAAGCCTCGACATCGGCAATCTTTATCTACCACTGGGCCGACACATGGCCATCGCGCACAGATACAGGACCCCCAAAGTTACATTTTATGCCCTTGAAAGGGTGCACATTCCGGCCAGGGGGGGCGATTGGAACAAGCAGCTTCTCCAGCATGAAATGCGCTGGATTGCTAGACTTGGGGCAACGACCCCCCCCGGCCTGAATGAAACAGCAAGTTATAGACCCTTCTTGGAGGGATTCGTCTCAGGGAAGACAGATTAAGGGTCTTCCCTTTGAGTAGCCCCTCCTCTTTTTGTTGGAGGTCTAGTATTGACTTTCCTTTTACCCTTTTTGTCTCTTTTTTGTTTGATTCCCCCCCCCCTATTCCTCCCTCTATTTTGTCTGCTCTATATGCTTTCAAAATCCCCTCTGATAATCTCAGAGTTATCTTTGGCGTCTCCTCCTCCTATCCCTTATCCCTCTGGAGGGCTCTGAATTAAGCACTCTGAGGATATATGTAGTTTGTATTTAGCTTTATCCAGGCTAATGCATACCTCTAAGTGGGTTCATTATATTATTTTGATTTATTAATGAATTAAATTGGTATATTATACTTTGTAACCCAAATTATGTGATTGCATGATGCGACTAACATTTGTTTCTCCAAAAACATCCAATCAGGTAATTATCCCCCCTTTTTTTTATATATATTTCCTTCCATTCCTTCCCTTCCCCCTTCTTCCCCCACTGTTTTCTTCTCCCCTTTCCCCCCCCCCCTTTTTTCTTTTCCCCCCCTTTCTGTTTTTTCCCCCCTTCTCCATTTCCCCCCCCTTTCCCCCCTTTCTTTCCCCCTCCTTTCCTCCATCCCCTCCTCTGTTTCTTTTCCCATTCCCCCCCCCCCCCCCCTCTTTCCTCCTGGTGGGTCTACATCCCGGCAATCTGGAAATCACAACCATGCAATTGCACGTTTTCATATCTTTTTTATGGAGAGATATCCCGCAGGTTGGGAGCCCGGCACGGGTGAGACCGCTCTCCTTGGGACCCAAAACTGATTTTGGATGTCCCACTTTCATCTGGAGAGTTTATGCGCTATATAGCTGGATAAATCCCCTACAACAATTGTGGGACTTCCATGCTTGAACCCCCGACCATCTGGGGGTTAAACGCCACCACCCGTGCCGGGGCGATATCTGATAGGATTTCCCCTTCTGTATCTATTAGGCCAAGTATCTTCCCCACAATAGGAAATTGGCATATCCCTTGAAATTTTCATATAATCTTTATTATTATGGCTCGGATACACATATAGTTGGAACTACGTTCTGCTAAAATGCCCTATATTCCTATTTGCATCAATATTCACGAACTATTAGAATTAAGGGCGGATATTGTAATCACGCCCTTCTGTAAGTGAGGGCGGAAGTCCATCACCGCGGTCATGTTCCGTGTAGTGCTGGAATACACGCCCAAACCGGATGTGATGTCACCGTCCAAAACTCGCGGCATTTTGCGCGAGACTAAACAGACGGAAATGACGACATCACTCAAGGCCTCGCAATACTCATCGGTAAATTACGGGCCTCGCTGTGATACTTAAGGGAACGCCGAGAATCAGTCCGGTGAGTGATCTCTCCGTGACAGGACAGAATTGTTGTTCCTCCAACCCTCCTTATAGCTCAGTAAGTACTCTTTTTTTGGGGGATCTTTGATCGTTAGAATGCTTTCGGCACCTCAACTTAGGTGAACCCTATCTTATACATATTTACTCCTTCAGATCAATGGGCTAACTCCACCAGCTGCATTATCAGCCGTGGGGGTTTTTATCCATCCCTGTTGGAAGATAATGTCTTTGATTGTCTGCCGCTTTCTTTCACCTAACGGTATTTATATTTATATTTATTTTTATTGGGGTCATTCCTGGCTTATATAATATCCTGGATAGGTAATCAGATAGATGCAATATAAAACTTTCTATATTTTAGATAAAGCAGAATACCAACATCAACATTGAACCACTCTGGGACAAAAGTGCATCCCCAAGTGGATATTGCATCTGCTGAAGTGGCACCGGATTTGGCTGTCATTTTTTATATTTATACGGAGGTAAGGCAACTAAATAGAAATCACTTACTATTTAGTGGGCACACGCCCCCACCCCTTAAACACACCTCTATAAGCATTGTCTCTTTTTCAGGCAAACGATATTTATCTGTTGGAATATAATATACCATATATATTCCTACATATATATATATACTTTTTGGCCACATCCCAACGTACCATCTATCTAAGATATTTGAGGCATCTTGGATGTCCCATTACAACACGGAGGTAAGACACCCCAAACAATAATAACTACAATACATCCAATTGTGGATAATTTATGTTCTGAGCCTTCCGCTCTTTAGTACTTCCTCTTCCTGTGTTTCTCCATCTGCTTTCAGGGGTCACCATAAATTAAGTTCCAATAGGCACCTCTAGTTGAGGATCACCAACGGGAAGGTGACTGGAATCTTTTCCGTCACTTAAAAGGTTTTTTTCTTCCTCACTTCTACATATCACTCATCCCCCTCTTGGATCATCATAACAGGTGAAGTGATCCGTAATCATAGATATAAGGAAATTTATCCTTGGAGCGAATCTTCTTGACATTGCACTGTTATTTACAGGTAATAGAGGACATACAAATAATACAAATACCTGATTCTAGCTCCCACTCTGCGGGACCCCTATATATCCCTCCTTGGATAGTATGAGTGGCTCCGGACACCTGCCGGTATGTGAACACCTACCTGGTGATATTTTGTCGTTTATTATTTTTCTCCCCCCCCCCCCCTTTTTTTTTTTTTTTTTGGTATGATACCTCACAAGATGAAATAATATGTTGTCGCATATGCAAAAACTTGATATGATTGATGTGACACACAAAATGTATGTTTTTGTATTTTGCTTTGTTCTCTTGGATTTACTTGTGGCATATGATTATACTTTCCAGGAAGACATGCAGATTCCCTGAGGAAGATTTTGGTACTATACAAATTTTGAAACGCGTTGGATTCTGTCATGCATCTGCAATTGTATTGTATTGTATTTGGAATGTATCATTATTGTTTGATTGATCTTTCACAATCACACTTGTTTCAATAAACTGTATTTTATTTTAATTAATTCTATCTTTTTTAAAAAAGATCCTTATTAGTTACCCTTAAAGTCCCACCCTTTTTAGGGGGTCATTCCCTTTCTTCTTTATTAACTTATCAAGGGATTATGGTAACACAATATCTGAGAATCACCTACATACCTGTTTCAAGCCATTGTAATGCTAGCCCAGGAAGCAGGAGAACAATCCAGCTAACATTAGAAACCCTTCGCATGCTTGTGTGCAGCAAACCCTGGTATAGGTCATTTATTAGTGTTTTACATATACTTCTGTTCATGGATGATGCATTTGCTGGAAACCATAAAAAAAATGCAGAATGAAGGATTAAATAACACAGTAGACTAGAATTGTGTCCTCAATAATAAAACTGCAAAACTCTCAATGCGTTTTGCACTTTTTAAGAAACCTAAAGGCCCTGTTCACACCTGAGCGTTTTTACAGCTCGTAAAACGCTCATCTCTGAAGTCTCAAAACGCCCAACAATCAAAATCCCATTCATTTCAATGGCTCCTGTTCACATATAAGCATTTTGTCACCTGAAGCAAAACACCTAAAGCTCAAAAAGTACATGAGCTTCTTTTTTGGCAGATTACAGGCGTTTTGTTAGATGTCAATGCCTGCCTCCAAACACCTGCAAAAAACTATGTTAAAAAAGATTCAGCGCTGAATAAATTGTCAAGGACCAGCAGCTAACACTAAAAAGGGTAATCCAACACCTTCACAGTAATATAATAGAAAAAAGTGTAGCGCAGTCCATGTAGATAAATTCAATTGGTAATAAATATATTAAAACCAAACAATCAATAAATAAGCATTGTGATGAGAGTTCATATTGGTGATAAAATTAGAAAAGATGATAAGATGATAAAAGACACAGTCCACTGGTGATCCGGTGAAAAAATAGCAGCAAGTGTGACTTCAGTGCTCATACAATTCCCATCACCTGGCACTATCTACCTCTCACCTCCAAAATTCGACCTCAAAGGGTCAAACAGCATGAACAATCATCCAATGATAATCCAATGGAGAACAGGACCACAGCCTCCAGCATAAAGCCGCATAAGAATCAATTAAGGCAAAGGATACAGCTTCCCAGATCGTGCCCAAACATAAGGAAAAAAAAGGAACAGATCTAGTGCTCTCTGTTGCGATTTAAACGATTTATTTGCTCAAAATGAAAGGTATTGCACTTACATTGTATTGCACATATACGAGCATATATTGCAGAGCCTGCAGCGTGCTGGATGGTGCCTGATTTCCGGGTTGTAAGACAGCCTACGGACCGTGTGACCGTGGACCGTGTGACCAATCCCCCGTACGCGTTACGTCATGTGGGCGTAGACTTCCTCAGCGAAAAACGCCTGAAAATGATAAGCTCAGGTGTGAATGGAGCCAAAGTGGGAGCTGACATTGCTGACTTTTTTGAAGGTATAAGCTCCATGGCTTTTGTACTCCTCTTTTATTCACTACTTGGTGAGGCTTAGTTAACACTTGGGCTTTAGGGGCAGTAAAAAGAGGTGTTTGAGCTGCAGTTTTACCCCATCCACTAGGCTTCAAAGGCATCCACATGAAGATCCCTCACAGATTGTTCTTCAGAGGGCTACCACATTGTGCAAACAAGCCCTATTGGCTTGAAACAATTATGTGTGTATCTACTATTGAGACACGTCTAATTCACGTGTGTATTCTGGGTCAGTGACTCAGTAAGTAATTTAAGATAAGGATGACAAATCTGGAGGAAGCACAAACACTTTCCCACAGACTGCTGGGTGAGAGGGGGTGTGTCTGACCTGATCTATTAGTGTATGTGGAGTGCACTGGGAATGTGGTCAGACTCTGGATCTATTGGACTGCACAGTAATGTGTGTTTGGCAAGGATCCTTCAGTGTTTTTCAACAGGTAAGCCTAGTGGCTAAGTGGTTAGTACTTCCGCCTAGCAGCACTAGGGTCGTTGGTTCGTATCCCAACCACAACACTACCTTCCTGGAGTTTGCATGTTCTCCCTGTGCCTGCATTGGTTTCCTCCGGGTACTCCAGTCTCCTCCCACACCCCAAAGACATGCCCGTAGGTTAATTGGCTCCTGTCTAAATTGGCTCCAGTATATGCAGGGGTGGACTGACAACTCATGGGGCCCCTGGGCAATCAGAGATCATGGGGCCCCCTGTGTCCACACTCGAGCCCCACCTACAAATTGCAGCTCAGCCACATAGAGTGGGCATTTATATATCTACCACAGCATAGCCTGCATGGAAGGTCCTGGCTTCTTTCTGTAGTGTGGAACCTCTCATGGGGCCCCCTACTGACCCTGGGCCCTCGGGCAGTGCCCTAATCCCAAAATGGTCAGTCCGCCCCTGAGTATATGTATGAATGTGAGTTAGGGATCTTAGACTGCAGCTCCTTCAGGACAGGCACTGATGTGAATGTACAATATGTAAAGCTCTGCATAAATCGGCAGCACTATATACGTACCTGATATAAATAAATGAATACAGGTATTTATGACTTCATGTCTGTTATGCCACCTCTTCACCCAGCTCTGCCACGTGAACCTTGATTACCATCCAGTCAAGCAGGCCCTTGGATGATATTGCTTTTGGAGCTCTAAAGGAGCTTGTACAGGGCGATTTATAATGTGTGCAGTCAGATTACCAGTTGTACACTTGTGATATTTTTTTTTTTTTTTTTCTTATTGAAAAGGAAATCTGAGAGTATAAAACAATCCCTAAGTGGTAGGCTTTGTTGGGTTCTTTACAGTAACAAGTCTGTTCACAAATATGTCTTTTATTAAAAATACAGAGCAAATATACTGACTATACATAACAATAAATAGCATCTGCTAGTAGTCCAGTAATAAATTAAAAAGTCTAACTGAAGCTGAATCATTGGATAAGGGTGTAATCCAGGTTGGTGTTAATATCACACTCGTAAAGCAGTAAGTGTTCAGGGCTGGGATTATTAAAAAAGAAGATCCAGGGCTGACAATGTTTGTCAAGAGTTTAACTGTCATTTCTTATTAATTCTTTCATAAAGCATAATGAGCTTGATTCAGACTTAATAGTAGTCAAAAACTGGTCATACTTTTTTTTTTTTTTTATTCAATCAAGGTAGACCACATACCCCAGGGGTGCTCAACCTTTTGAAGAGCAGGGGTCACTTAAGCGATTGGTAACAGGCCATGGGCCACAATTAAATTAAAAATTTCCCAATTTTTATTTTGAATAGCATAATGAAGATTTTAAACAAGAATCAAGGTCGTCATTTTTTTTGTGGGACCCATCCCCACTGAAAGTTTACCCATTGTTTAATCACAAACACGAAAATCACATTTTTTTTTTTTTATTACCTAGATCGCCATTAATCCCACTCTCGTGCTGAGGTGTGATCAGCCCAAAAAGCTCCAAACCAGTGTTCCAGCCTTCACTATATTGGGGTCTTTGCAGCCAAAACAAGAACTCTGGACAATCTAAAAAAAACACACAGATCAGGGAAGTGCATACCCTTGTAGTACGATAAACTTATGAAGGTGCATATCAAAAAGGTCATTTATTTCAGTAATTCAATTCAAAAAGTGAAACTCGTTAATTATATAGATTCATTTCACACAGAGTGATATATTTCAAGCATTTATTTTTTTTAAACTTTCATGAATATGGCTTACAGCTAGTAAAAACCCAAAAATCAGTATTTCTGAAAATTCGAATATTACATAAGACCAATAAAAAAAAAAAAGATTTTTAATACATAAATATAGGATAACATGCATAGAAAAGTATGTCCATGTACAGTATAGTATGCACTCAATACTTGGTTGGGACTCCTTTTGCATGAATTACTGCATCAATGCGGTGTGGCATGGAGGTGATCAGCCTGTGGCACTGTTGAGGTGTTATGGAAGTCCAGGTTGCTTTGATAGCGGTCTTCAGCTCATCTGCATTGTTGGGTCTGGTGTCTCTCATCTTCCTTTTGACAATACCCCACAGCATCTTTATGGAGTTTAGGTCATGGGAGTTTGCTGGCCAATCAAGCAGTGATATCATGATCATTAAACCAGGTATTGGTAGTTTTTGCTGTATGGGAAGGTGCAAAGTCCTGCTGGAAAATGAAATCCGCATCTCCAAAAAGTTGGTCAGCAGAGAGAAGCATGAAGTGCTCTAGAATTTCCTGGTACAGGGCTGCGCTGACTTTGGACTTGATAAAACACAGTGGACCAACACCAGCAGATGACATGGCTCCCCAAATCATCATTGACTGACTTCATGCAAAAGGAGCCCCGACCAAGTATTGAGTGCATACTATACTGTACATGGACATACTTTTCAGTAACCCAACATTTCTGTATTAAAAATCCTTTTTTGATGATATTCAATTTTTTTGAGATGCGCCTGTATATTTAGCAAAGATAAAATGACACATAATGCACTCATATACTCTTGGAATGACACCAAGCTCATCACACAACTGTGAGAATCCACCTTCAGAATCCCTGTATGGATGCCACTAGATGTAATCCACTTGGGTAAAGCCTCCTCTCCCTGTTGTCAATGTGTTAAGAAAAAAAGAGAAGAGCAGGGAGCTGACCGCATTAGCGGCTTGTGTATGACAACCACCAGGATTACGGAGGACTCGCAATCATTCAGTAGAGCGGCATACACCTAAAAGAGGCTGAGCGGCTTGCTATAGGTTTGAGGTCGTGGGCCATGGGTTGAGCATACCTGCTGTACCCTGTAAATATTAGTTGCTATGTGACTTGGGAACTGTCACCAATGATGCTTGTGCTAAAGAGTTTGTGTGAAGTTTAGGTGGTATTTAACCATATTTTTATTTTTAATACATTGGCCCCCAGGTGGGTTATGCCATAATGTGCTAGTATGCAGCACATATTAGCACATTATGGCAGACTTAGGCTGGCCATACACTATACAATTTTCTTGTTCAACTTTCCTTTAGATTTACCAAAACCATATAATATAAGTTCAAAGCTGAACACTTTCAATTTGTATGCAATCAGGCAGGCCCTTGCACTACATAGTTGAAGGTAAATCTAAAGGAAATTGAATAAGAAAATTGTATGGTGTATGGCCAGCCTTAGCCAGCCAATGATGCTCTCCAGGGCTGCACAATCACTGCTCCTGCTGATCCCATGCTTCCATCTTCACCTGATCTTCCTTTTGGATTCTGTCTCTTTGGCCACTTGAATGGCTGGGTCATGATGACATTACTCCTGAGCATACGCTTAGGAGTCACATCAGCATGGCGCAGATCGGGTACCATAAACATACGCTGAGCTGCGCATGTGCAGCTCAGTGTACATGACAGCTGACAGGCAGAGAGAAGCATTTATTACAGAAGAAATCAATAGGGTCTCTTTTGTCATAAATACCCTATCTGTCAGCAACGTTTAAAAACTAGAGTTTAACACCACTTTCATTTAGTGTTTCCCTTTGCACCTTACTGCAAAAGGAAATTTGTGTACTTTACTGTAAGTGCTAGTTATAAATTGGGGTGTTTGACATTTGTTGTCATTGGACACCTTAAGTTGCCATTGTGCTCTTGCTGGGCGTCCAGTATGCCCCTGTGCCTTTTCAGAAGAAGTGCCCCCCCCCTTTTAGGCATACCTGTCCTTAATTTATCCACTTCTATACACAGTGCTGCACATTCATGAGTACACCCCAACAGATTTGTCAGAAAACCTTTACTTTCCTTTCAGAATGAACATTTTCTAAAGGACACTATACCCCAAAATACTCCCACAAAAGCGGATCATTGATTGCAACCAAGATTTGCACACAAAATTATTTTTCCTAACAAGTTCATTTAAGAGCATGTTGCAAAAATAAATACACCTTAGTGAAAGTCTAAAGCTGGATACACACTATACAATTTTCTTTAGTTTTTTTCCTTTAAGCTGGATACACACTATACAACTTTTGTTGGTAGGTTTCCTTTAGATTAAAGCCCCGTACACACGCACAGATCGTCGTCATACAAACGTCGGCGGACGAAAGATCTGCCGATTGTACGCGTGTTAGTATGGTGCCTCCGACAGCTGTCTGCACACAATCCGCGGACAAGAGTCTTTCTTGCAAACATGAAAATTTTTGTCTGCGGACACCAGAACGGACGATTGTTCGCCTGTCAGTACAGAAATCAGCCGACAGACCGCAGATTTGCAAGACTGGGCATGCTCAGAAAATAAAAAACACAGGGAAAGTTAACCATTACATGACATCACTTCTGCAGTCAGCTGAAGTCTGCGGACAAAATTCTTGTGCTGTCCTTGTGCTGTCTTTGCACTTTTCAACAGACACCGACATCCCGGGGAGAAAAGACGAACATTTGTATGACGACGATCTGTGTGTGTGTACGGGGCTTTACCTTCAACTATGTAGTGCAAGGGCCTGCCTGATTGCATACAAATTGACAGTGTTTAGATTTGACCTCATATTATATGGATTTTGGTAAATCTAAAGGAAAAAATCTAAAGACAATTGTATAGTGTGTATGGCCCATAAGATTTACCAAAACCCTAATAATATGAGGTTAAACCTAAACACTTTCAAGTTATATGCAATCAGACAGGCCCTTATACTACATAGTTGACGGTAAAGGCCCGTACACACGTACCGATCGTCGGCATACAAACGTCGGTGGACGAAGGATCTGCCGATTGTACGCGTGTTAGTATGGTGCCTCCGACAGATGTCTGCGCACAATCCGCGGACAAAAGTCTTTCGTGCAAACATGAAAATATTTGTATGCCGACACCAGAACGGACGATTGTTCGCCTGTCAGTACACAATTCGGCCGACAGACCGCAGATTTGCAAGACTGGGCATGCTCAGAAAATAGAAAACACAGGGAAAGTTAACCATTACATGACATCACTTCTGCAGTCGGCGGACAAAATTCTTGTGCTGTCCTTGTGCTGTCTTTGCACTTTTCAGCAGACACCGACATCCCGGGGAGAAAAGAGGAACATTTGTAAGCCGACCATCGGTACGTGTGTACGGGGCTTAAATCTAAAGGAAATCTACCAACAAAAGTTGTGTAGTGTGTATCCAGCTTTAAGAACAAAGCTACATTTTAGACAACAAAATCCTAATTAACAAGAATTTAACTACAGATGAGTTTAATTATTCAATAAACAGATGTCCAGCAGACAGTGGATTATAAAAGAGCGTTACGTAAGAAAGAAAACTCCTTCCCATTTCATGTTGTCAGCAATGGCACCACATGGAAGAGAAATGTTACAAGGCCTGAGAAAGAAAGTCATTTCTTTACACTGGAAAGGTGAACGCTACAAGAAGATCAGCAAAGCTTTACTTATCAGTCAGAATACTGTAGCAAAAGTGATACAAAAGTTTAACAAAAAATGGAACTACACCCATCTCACAAAGGGTTGAAGAAAATCGCCATGCAAGTTCACTGCAGTTAGCTAAAAAGTAGAAAGCCAAACTGGAGTGATTGTTTCCCGTGCCACAATATAGCGTACACTGCAGAGGAATGGCATGCATGGGTTTCATCTACGAAGAAAGCTTCTCCTAAAGCCCATGCACAAAAAAGCCCACCTAGAACTTGCCAGGGCCCATGCTGAAAAAAAAGTAGACTACGGGGACTTTGTACTCTGGAGCGATGAGACCAAGATAAATGTTTTTTCAACGGATGGCTTCAAAACTGTATGGCATCGCAAAGGCGAGGAGTACAAAGAAAAATGCATGGTGCCTACAGAGAATCATGGTGGGGGAACTGTCCTTTTGTGGGGCTGTATGAGTGCTGCTGGTGTCGGGGAGCTGCATTTGATTAATGGTATCATGAATTCACAGATGTACTGCTCTATATTGAAAGAAAAGACTCCATGCCCTTGGTGGTTGTGCACTTTTCCATAATGACAATGATCCAAAACACATATCTAAGGCCACTGTTGCTTTTCTGAAGAAAAGGGTGAAAGTAATTAGGTGGCCAAGTACTGTGTCTCCTGATCTGAACCCAATGGGAGAACACCTATGAGGCATTCTGAAGATAAAAGTTGAGCATCACTCTCTATCCAGCATCCAGGCTCCAAAAAAGGTCATTCTTGAAGAATGGAAAAAGATAGATTTTGCAATATGTCGCCAATCAGTTCATTCCATGTCTAGAAGACTTGGTGCTGTCCTTACAAATCATGGAGGTCCTACAAAATACTAGATGTAGTAGTTTTTGTTTTGGGGTGTATTAATTTTTGCATCAACTAATTTGAGTAAAACTGAAGCTTTTGCAAGCTAACCACTTTACGACCAGCGACGTAGGCCTACGTCGGCTAACTTTGCGTGGTTATACCGGGATGATGCCTCTAGCTAGAGGCATCATCCCGGTACCATTTTTTAGAGCCGGCGGTCGGCTTTCCGGCGGTAATGACTGATGCGGCTCGGGAGTCGCTAGATCGTTACCCCAGCGAGCGGGAGGGGATGCCCCCCCTCCTGCCGCCTTCCGCAGCTCTGCCTGGGTCTCCCGTCCCACCAGCACGTCCGCCGGCTGGATGGAGTCCCGATCAAAGCCGAAAGCGGCTTAGATCAGGTCTCCGATGACGTAACCCGGAGGCGGCGTTCGTGACATCACGTCCGAGTTACTCTGCTGCTAAAGGCGGCAGTTTCAAAAAGTGAATGTATTCAATAATGCAGTTTTCGGCGTTTTGAAGACATGGAAGTGTAGGCGAGGGGTCGAGGGTCTTTTAGACCCTCGACCCCTCCATAAAGAGTACCTGTCACTGCATATTGCTGCCACAAGGGATGTTTACATTGCTTGTGACAGCAATAAAAGGGATCAATTTTTTTTTTTTAAAACCTGTGTTAAAATTAAAAAAAATAAATAAATAGGAAAAAAAAAATGTAGCTGCCCCGTCGCCGTTAGCTCGAACACGAAAGAAAACGAATATGGAAGTCGTACCGCAAATAAAATCGCTGTTCAAACCACACATGTGAGGTATAGCCGCGATCGCCAGAGAGTGAGCAATAACTTAAAAAAAAGAGCTACACTCTAACTCTAAACTGGTAACCGTTAAAATGTTTTAAAGCGTCGCCTTTTGACCGTAGTTTGTTGCCATTCCGCGGGTGTGTGCAATTTTAAACCGTGACATGTTGGGTATCTATTTACTCAGCGTGACATCATCTTTCACAATATACAAAAAAAAACATGGGCTAACTTTACTGTTTAGTTTTTTTTTTAAATGCAGTGAAATGTGATTTTTCGTAATTTTTCCCCCAAAAAAATGGCGTTTGAAAGACCGCTGCGCAAATACCGCGTGACAAAAAATATTGCAATGACCACTATTGTATTCTCCAGAGTCTTTGCTAAAAGGGGTTTTAAGTAGTTTTCTAGCAAAAAATACTGATTTTAACTTGTAAACAAAAAGTGTAAAAAATAGGCTTGGGGTTAAAGTGGCTAAGTTATATTATGAACCTTACTCTCATGTAATGGAGCTAAATAAATGTTCTTAAAACTCAGTTTTGTCAAAATTTTGGCAAATTGTTCTTGTGTTCATTGAGATATTGATTAAAATCCTACTTTTCAAAAGGGGTGTAATTTATGCTGAGCACTGTATACTCCAGCTTGGAGCTAGGACCGCAGTATACAGAGGAGCCTTCGCAGGCACTGCAGCTTTCACATCATTTTGCATATATATGCAACTAAAACCTCTGTTTTTAACCACTTCCCGACCGCCGCAAGTACATATACTGCGACGGTCAGCCCCTCACAGGCAAAGTGATGGCAAAGTGATGGCAAAGTGATGTACCAGTACGTCACTAGCCTGTGAGGCTCTGGGGAGCGAGTGCGCGCCGCCGGAGGCACGCTCCCGCGCGGTCACGGACGTCACGATCGTCCGTGACAGCGGGAGAAAGGCAGGCGGCTAATGTAAACAAGCCACCTGTCATTCTCCCCTGTGTAGGAATGGTGATCATACGGTTCTACTATGTAGGACCGTTGATCATTGTTCCTACACCTCAAGCCACAGCCAATCACAGTTGGAATCACGCCCCTAGCGACACACACAGCCCCTCCCTCTCAAATAAAGTTAACCCCTTCACTACCAGTGTCATTTTACAGTAACAGTGCATATGTATTGCACTGATTACTGCAGTAATGTCACTGGTAACCCCAAAAGTGTCAAAAATGTCAGTCAAGGGTCCGATCTGTCCGCCGCAATGTCGCAGTCCCGCAAAAAGATTCGCAGATCGCCGCCATTACGCGTTAAAAAAAAAAAAACAACAAAAATGACAAAAATCTTTCCCTTTGTTAGTAAACGCGATAACTTTTGCGCAAACCAATCAAAATACGCTTTTTGAGATTTTTTTTACCAAACATAGGTAGCATAAAACAAATTGGTCGAAAATGTTAAATTTTGATTTTTACATTTTTTTTTTTTTTGGGGGAATTTCATATAAAAAAATGTGAAAAATATTGTTATTTTTGCAAAATTGACGCTCTTTTTTTGTTTATAGCACATGATCAAAAAATCGCACAGGTGATCAAATACCACTAAAAGAAAGCTCTGTTTGTGGGAAAAAAAGGACGTCAAATTTGTTTAGGTACAGCGTCGCACGACCGCGCAATTATCCATTAAATTCACGCAGTGCCGAATCGCAAAATACCCCCTGGTCAGGAAGGGGGTAAAATCTTCCGGGGCTTAAGTGGTTAATGTGAATTTTTTTTTCCAGGCTGGCAGGTAATTGTGCTGGGACATTTTTGTCTGTTTGTGATGTAAATTGCCCTTTTATGTGCACCTTACTGCAGAGGCTAGTTATAAATTGGGGTGGTTGCCTTTTTTTTTGTACAGCTCGTAGCTGTTTTTTTTTAAATCCTACCTAAAATGCACTGACCCTGACCTTTGACCCCAACACTCGACTCTCAAGCCCCGTACACACGTACCGATCGTCGGCCGACAGAACGTCCTACAAATGTTCGCGGCTGGTGTGTTTGTTGTTTGTCTGTTGAAAAGTGCTCAAAACTTGCCCAGGACATTTGTCTGCCGACAGAAAATGACGTCACTACGTTCCACGCACGTTCACCGCTACAAAAGAGGAAGTGAGTGTTTGGCCGTGACCCTTCTGGGCATCTCGCGCTGATTTCGGTAGCATTTGTTTGGTTGACGACATTTCGCTATTTTCCGAGACATCGTTCGAGAATTTATTATGGCGACCGTGAATTAGTCCGTTGCTGTCGTTAGTGTTGGAGTTTTGGCTCTGAGACGACGTACGAGCAATAGGAAGAAGAAGCGGACCTCCTGGACGAAAAATTGGTTGCTTAACCGTGATCAATTTTCTCATATGTCCTTGCTGAGGGAGCTCCAGGAAAATAATCCTGATGACTTCAGGAATTATTTGAGGATGACGGATCCCATCTTTTACCGTCTTCTTGCCCTGGTGTCCCCCTATATTCTGAAGCAGGATACTTGTATGCGGCTTGCAATTACTCCTGAGCAAAGGTTAATTGCGACGTTGAGGTATCTTGCAACAGGGAGAAGCCTGCAGGATCTGAAGTTCACCACAGGCATCTCCCCCCAAGCTCTTGGTATCATCATCCCTGAGACCTGCTCTGCCATCATCAAGGTCTTGCAGAAGGACTATATCAAGGTATGTTTGATTTTTTACATTACATTACATGTATTACTAGTTTCACCCGAATTATGATGTTTTTGGATGTACAGCAATTGACACAGGCCATTATTTGTAAACTACCCTCTGTCCGCATGCACATAGTAGTAAAGATGTAGATTATCTTTAACCATTTGTAAAATTACCCACTAACCACCCCACCATTCTCTCCTATGTGTCCCTAAACGCATTGCCTGTTAACAGTATGTCGAATTTATCTAATTTTATTGCTTTCCCTCAAACAATTATTCCTTGGCCAATGTTTTAGTACCTAGTTAATGATTTATCTAAAATACATCAGTCCATCCATTCCCACCTATGATTCTGTATGTTTATGTAATGATGTTAAAACCTTCACTGACCACAAGCCCTTATTGATGTATAAATGCCCAGTTTTACTTACCCATCCCCCACCCACATGCTAAATCTCAAAGTCAGCATATACCAAAGCTCAAGTTCAGAGGTCTTCAAACTATGGCCCACCAGTTGTTCACGAACTTCAATTTCCATCATGCCTAGTCATGTCTGTGAATGTCAGAGAATTACAAGGCCTCATGGAATGTGTAGTTCTGCAACAGCTGGATGGCCGTAGTTTGTAAATCTCAGCTCTAGCTGGTGAGTATAATGGGCCATACACACTAGAAGATTGTCAGAACATTTTATCCTTCCGATTTACCAAAACCAAATAATATGAGGTCCAACAAACACTTTCAAATCCTATGCAATCTGGTAGGCCCTTGCACTACATAGAAAAGGTAAATCTGCACGAAAAAGTCTTCAGAGAATCTTCTAGTGTGTATGGCCCTTTACAATATAAGAACAATAGGAGGTTGAAAATAAATGTATGTAGATGTTACATCCCCATATCCAAACCTTTGCCTTCCTGTTGTATATTTTTTTAGCAAGTTGCATAAGCATTTAACAGACAACTGTGTGTGTAATTAATAATGTGATGTGCTCAAGCACTAATTTTATTTTTTTTATTTTTTCCCCACAGTTTCCTTCAAACGCAGAGCAATGGCTGGAGATTTCTGATCAATTTCTGGAGAAGTGGAATTTTCCCAATTGTGGGGGTGCTATTGATGGGAAGCACGTCCGCATTGTCCCCCCTCCGAATTCCGGCACATTTTTTTATAATTATAAAGGTTTTTTTAGTATAGTCATGCTAGCCATAGTTAATGCAAACTATGAGTTTATTTTTTTGGATATTGGCAAAAATGGCCGCAATTCGGATGGGGGAGTTATTGATCAGACGGAGTTCGCTCGTCGTCTAAAGAACGGCACTCTGAACCTGCCATCCAGGGAGCAAACTGTTGAGGGTATGAGCTTTGTGTTTATCGCAGATGAGGCTTTTGCGCTTGGGGAGCATCTCATGAAGCCCTACCCTCAGAGGAACCTCACCCCAGACCAAAGGATTTACAACTACCGGTTGTCCAGAGCTCGCAGAGTTGTGGAGAATGCCTTCGGGATAATGGCCAACCGGTTCCGGATATTCCTGACGTCCATAAACCTGGCACTGTACAAAGTGGATAATGTGGTCTTGTGTTGCTGCATTTTGCACAACTTCCTACGCAGGAATGCACAAAATTATGTATTGCAGCAACTGGATACTGACCCTGCTATGCCAGGTACAAGTGGAGAGGCCCAACCTTCTAACCAAGTGGAGTCCATGCCGTCAATGGAAGTTGGACGGTCAGCATTGGCATCACACAGGGCCCGTCAGATCCGCCAGGAATATCTGGACTATTTCGTGGGGAGAGGAGCTGTGTCCTGGCAGCAATCACTGTCACACACCCATTAATCTTGTTAAAGATTGGACACACAAGATAAATGTCAGAGATATATTATTTTTCAACACATTAAACAAAAATTGCAATGATTCTGTATTGTGGATTATAATCATTTGGGCACATATGCCAAACACAATTATTTGGGTTAATCATGTGTTATATATGTGTGACTTTGGAAGGGTTAATACATTCATCAGTGTGTTTCTTGACTGTAGTCTCTCACCAGCTGATCCAAAGTGATGATGGCCATGTGTTATTTTTTAGCCAGTGGTGTAAATACAAGGGCCTTCTGCACCCCACAAAATGTACACAAACCCTGTCACATTGAGAACTAGGTCACACCCAAGGTTCATCTAATGTCACCTTACATTGGTGTTCATTGTCCAGAAGTTGCCCATACTATATATTTCATATAATACATTAGGGTATTAACAAAGTACCTACACCTGTTATGTTGTGTTCATTTATGACATCCTTCTCACTGCCCACCAATGTTAGGATATGTCAGTGTTATGTGAAACTTGATCATTGTTCATCTCAAAGTGTTATATATATAGGTAATGGAAAGTGAACTAGAGCAACGAACAAGCAATACACTATAGATTACACTGATCTCCCTACACTGATTGCTACTGGCAATATCAATGCCATATTGAATCCTAGGACTGCTAGTACCTTGAGTGTTGAGTCACACTTATGCGATGCGGGAAGTCTGCGACTTTGCAGCCTTCCAGCATTGCATAAGGGTGACCCGCCACTTACTTTTTGCACAGGATTGTATTCCACAAGTGTTAAGCACTGTGCGATCCAATCCAGATACATCAGAAATAAAGGGTCATGTGCGACTTGTATGCGTGTTCAGTGCGAATGTAGCCATACAAAGTGTATGTCTCAATTCACACTGCACATCTGATGGCATGTAATATCGTAGCGCACTGCTCCTTTATTACATGCGATCAGATGTTCATGCGAAAATCAGCTATACAGTTTGTATGGCTCAATTCGCACTGCACTCGCACAAAAGTCGCACATGATGCATTTATTCAGCCGCATCAGGATAGGATCGCACAGTCGTTCAAACTTGTGTGATCCGATCCTGTGTGAAATGTCAGATCGCACTGTGATATGCGTTAAAACTGGGGGTATCTTTAACATTTCATTGACACCTCCAGCAACTCGCATATGGCAGTGTCCAAAATGCTTTCATTAACATGTAAATATGTGAATAGGACAGCCATCATACATTTAGTGCTTCTTTACACAGCTTTAGACCTCGACCCCCCAACGAAAGTCTAATAAAGAATTGAACACACATTGTTGAATGTAAAAATGTTTTAGTATCAAACATTCACAGGGTTAGGGTTAGGGTTAGGGTTAGGGTGTTGTAAAGTGCTTTTCCCAAACTTGGGTACACTCTTTAACATCTGAGTGTAATTAAAATGCCATAAAACATTATAAAAAATTTGTAACATCAGGAACATCCCAATACAAACATTAAAAACGTAGTAAAATTGTGGCTTAAAATTTGCCAATCATGTCCACAAAATTGCGCATTTTGATTTGTAATGCCGTTGCAGTCTCCTTTATTTGTTCCAGGTCTGCGCAGCATTGGAGAGCCTCACGGGTCAATTTGGCTAATGTGCAACTATGTAAAACATGGTCTGTAAAAAAAAAAAAAAAAATGAGTCAATGTGAATCACCTACATGAGGTCATAATAATAGGGAAACATTTGGTGTCCAGGTAATCTTAAATTCCTCTCGAGTTAATACCTACCCTGTTCTTATGCTCTTTTGCCCTAGGCTCTTCTTCTTCCTCCTGTCCTCCTCCGATGCTGTTGCTGATGATTCTGCCGGTCTCCTGAGCTTACTATAGATTTATTAGGGGTGTGAACGCATGATGACGTCATTGTGAGGGCATGGTCGTAATGTATATATATTAAGATGCAGAGACCAGAGACGGGCAGAATGCACGGCAACAGCATCGGAGGAGGACAGGAGGAAGAAGAAGAGCCTAGGGCAAAAGAGCAGACAACATAAGAGCAGAAGATTGGACAGCAGAAGAGTGGAGAGGAGAAGATCCAAAGAGCAGAGTGGAGAAGACCGGATGAAGATATTTAAGAACATTTCATAAACGTCTCCTGTCGTTATTCACATACACTTCCATTTATGTGGTTAATGTGTAGGGGTACTATGTACCCCATACCCATTCACATAGGGATTGGGGTCTGGGATCTGGGGGCCACCCTTTGTTAAAGGTTGCTTCCAAAGTCCTAGGAACCCCCTGGCCGCATGACCCCCCAAAACCACCAGACAGGGTTGTGGGGATGAGGCCCTTGTCCTCCTCTACATGGGAGCAAGGTGCTTTTGTGTGTGCGGTGCAGAGGCCCCCTGGCCCAAAGCAACAAAACCCCCCCATGTTGAGGGCATGTGTCCTGCTGTGGTCCAGGGGGTGTTTGGTCCGCTTGCTCGTTCCCTTTCCTGGCCTGACAAGCTGCATGCTTGGATAAGGGTCTGGTAGGGGTTTTGGGGGTAACCCACGCTGTCTTTTTGTTGTGGGCATACCCTCAAACTCAATACCACACACAAAAGGCCTGGTTGTAAACTTGGGGTGGACACCCACGGTGGGTTATTCAATTTGTCTGTGTACTTCCCCCTCAAAAATCTTCACAGCGCAAGTGGCCCCGCAAGTCAGAGCATCCTGATCCGACTTACGGTGCCACTTCCATTCAAATAAAGAGGCTCCCATAGGGAACTAGTGTTGACAATTGGAGGCTAAAAAAACACTGATAAAAATCATTATGAAAAAACCTACGTGGGCACACAATTGGCTCTCTGACACTTGGTCCTGGATCCTCCACATTTTCGGAAGTGGCTTCCACGCTGCTTGGCAAGTTGCCAGGAGATCTGGGTTCTGACCTGGCTGGGGATGCCACATCCTCGCATGACGCAACATCTGCAATGTAAATTTGTAAGGGAATACAAGAATATAAGGTTAAACAATCATTGCAAATACACATATTTCTATGATCCCACTACACAAAAATCTGTGCCTACAAACCTTCATGTTGCTCTGGTGTCTCATCACTTGTTGGCTCCACCAGAATAAGTTCAGGAATAATGTCTTCATCTACATAATACAAAACATTGGCCGTATCATAAAAGTCACAAGAGGTACATTTGTTAGGACATGGTGCCCTGCTTGATAGCTCTTTTAGTAACAAATATGAAGACATGTACATGGTTATCTACGAAAAATATGGTACATTAATGTTTGACAGTGCATAGGAACCAATTACCTTTAGTGGAATCTGTGCCACCATCTGGGCCCATGTCCTCCTCTTCTTCCACAACTGCCGATGGAGCTGCCAAACCTCTCCTCCTCCTTTCCCATTGTTTGGCACGGAGTTTACGTTTTTCTCCTATTTAAAGGTTTGAATAATAATCTGTGATTAATAGGAATGTTTGCTGAGAAGATTCGTGCAGGAAAGAACGTTCGTTGCAACACAATACATATATTTTTAACTATGGCTTCCTGACTTTTAATGTCATATACTAAAACATCATCAATAGATCGATCTAATCACGACATGACAACTAAAATGAGTAATCTAACTTTTTACATAGACATTATAATCTAGACATGTTAATACAACATACACAAAATTATAAAAAACATATTGCATGATTAAAAAAAAAATTAATAAATAAAACTTACTTTTTTTCAAAATCCGATGGATTTGGCCCAGCTGATCCTGCTCACGGTGTTTCAGGTCAGACCACCGTTTACGAATCTGATCTTTCGATCGCTCCACACCGAATTTTTTTACCAAACAGGCCACCACCTTATCCATGATGCCATCTTTCCTGGCATTGGGCCGATCGTAATTTGCCAACTTGCCATCATAATCCATTTTTTCTAAAATGGAGACCATCTCCACCATTTCTGGCTTTGACATGGGTGTAGCCCTTGATTTTCGGGTGGCCCAATCACTTCGGCCCACACTAATTGAGCTCCCAGATTGTTGAGACATTATTCTTGATTACAAGATTTTTCCACTGCTTCAGGTGTGAGTGTCGCATGTAGCCCTGATCTTCGGCACGTACACACCCCTGCACAAGCCCGCCACTGGAGGAGGAGTTGACGCCTGCGCTGTATTTAAAGGACGCCAGATCGTTCGGCCGACGATTCGCTAGCGGACATATCGAGAGTTGGAGCACGATCGAGCGGCGAATCACGACTTTTCCCCACAAACAAAGGTACGACTCTTTTAATAGAAAGTGTGTGTTTTGGGCCCTATACAGCTTTTATTAGGAATATCTTTATTATGTGCCAAAATACATGCTATTTTAATATGTTTTGTGTTGTTTTGTGTCTTGCAGGCATATACTGTCCTGCAATATGGTGGACAATTACACCAGCCACAACTTTCTAATAAGTTTTATTGATGAGTTCAGGCAACTGCCGTGTTTGTGGCAAGTGAAGTCCGCAGATTATAAAAATAGAAAACTCAGAAAACAGGCCATGGAACATTTGGTGGCCTTCTACAAGCCCGTCTGTCCTGGGGCAAATTTTAATTATATACGCAAAAAAATAAACAGTATTCGCACTGCCTACAGGCGGGAGTTAAAAAAAATAGAGGAGTCCACCCAGTCTGGAGCAGGTGCACGGAATGTATATGTACCACGGCTGTGGTACTATGATAACATGCGATTCCTGGCAGACACCATGGAATCCAGGCCGTCAATTTCAACACTGCCTTCTACTTCGGCAGAGGGCTCAGTGTCGGTTGATCCAAGCCAGGATGAGGATTTCCTGGAGGAGAGTTTTACTCAGGTATGGCATTTCACAATATATTGTCTGCTAAAATGTAATCATGTAACAAAATTATAAGCTAAACCATAATTGACCCTTTATGTAAACGGGCATAGCAAGGGGTTGGCATGACAGGCAACCGCCAGGGGCGCAGGCCAAGGGGGGTGGGTCACAAAAACATTGGCATTGTTTTATTGTTTATTTTAACAATCCACTCAGCCTGCACACCCCAGAACCCCCAGTTTGCAGGCGGATTCATGCAGGTGTAAAACATTGAGAGCTGCTTCATGCAGGTGTAAAACATTGAGAGCAGCTGAGCCAAAAGACCAGGAGACTGAGACTGCCTCTCACTGCATCCCCAGCACACCTCTGGTCTTACAAACACTGCTGCATCCCCAGCACACCTCTGGTCTTACAAACACTGCTGCATCCCCAGCACACCTCTGGTCCTAACAAACACTGCTGTAGCCTCAGCATTCCTCTGGCTCAACCTTTTTTAATACAAAACTAACAGCTCCTGCAAATGATCCATCCATCCTTGCTTCCATGTCTCTGGTCTCTCACTCTGGGTCAGCAAGGCAGGTGGCTTCCTTATTCCTGTTTCCCTGCACTGCTTCACCCTCAATGCCCTACATCAAGCCCTCTGCAAGTTCAGGCCCCTCTCTCTCTGCAACCCCCTCCTCTCTCTCTCACACCCCCTCTTTCTCTCCCTCTCTCTATCTCTCAACCCTCTCTTTCTTTTTCACACCTGAGACAATGATTGCCCACTAGAGAGCTCTACACTGGGCAAACAAGGGGCAAATTAGAAACTTTTAATGCCCTTTAATTTTTTTTTTGGGGGGTGGGTTACAGTTTTACATTGATCTTGGGGGGGGGGGGGGGTTGTTGCCAAATACAGCTCCTCAACAAGGGCACTGGAGACCCTAGATACGCCACTGTATGTAAAGTCTGCTATTTGTTCCCAATAATATAACAAACATGCATTTTTATATACACTATAACATTCTAATCAATTGTTCATTTCATCAACAGGGAAGTGTCACTGAGGAGGAGCCAGGTTGCAGCCAGGAGCCTGGGGAGCCTGAGGAGCCTGTGGAACTATTTCCACCACCACCTCCTCCTGCCAAACGGAGGCAAAAGAGGAAGCACGTGGATGACATAACCGATGAATTTATCCAGGAGGCCACCATAGCCCTACGTCGGAAACCGGAGGCCAATGAGTCCTTCGGCAACATGACGGCAAAAATTTTGGATAAGGTGGACCTCAGGCAGTGTCAGTATGCCAGAAAAATTATCCTCAATGTGCTGCAAAAGGCTGAAAACGGGATCCTTAATGAGCACAGCCATGCATGCCAGGAGCACCCGTGCCCTCCACCTCCACCTCCACAACACCCACCACCTCGCCAAATGCCACATGGCCAGTGGCAATATGGCCAGCAGGATCCAAACCTGCCCTCATGGCAACCTGATTTCAGTTACCAGCAACTTTAATTTTTGTAACCCCCTATTATTTATTTTACCCCTGTTTGCCAGTTTCTAGTTTAATTTTGTCCAAATGGAACTTTTTTATGTTTAGTTTATTATACGGAAAGTATTGATGTTTTCTTTGTTTTTTTTTGCTGAGATACAAAAAATAAAGAAAATGAAAATAAAAAATGGCCTATCTGAATTTGTTAACATGTTTAATATTGTGCATAACCTGAAAAATATGTTTTAGACATTAATTCATACAAGAATAAAGGGTCATATCAATAGTTAGATCTTTGGTGTGAAAATACAAAAATAATGGTGAAGAGTTCAAATTATTTAATTATAAAATTTGATAGAACAGATAGAATAGACAAACATTATCTTCATCATAACAGAACACATGCCTTTTGATTAGAAAAGTGTGGTATTATGAGCAGCATCTTCCTTCTTCTCACATTTATCAAGATGAGCATGTGCTCCGCATTTCACCTATTTCTTGGACTTCCGCGAGCCGAAAGTTCTTTCTGAATAAAATGTTGAGTTTACTAGAGAAAATTCTTCCGGGAACTCATTTGGTTTGATCATGCGTGTTGGGATTTGTAGCTGTGTGTCGGCCGAATTGTGTACTGACAGGCGAACAATCGTCCGTTCTGGTGTCCGCAGACAAAAATTTTCATGTTTGCAAGAAAGACTTTTGTCCGCGGATTGTGCGCAGACATCTGTCGGAGGCACCATACTAACACGCGTACAATCGGCAGATCTTTCGTCCGCCGACGTTTGTATGCCGACGATCGGTACGTGTGTACGGGCCTTCAGGGCCGGTTCAGACTTTAGCGATGTCAAACTTCGAATGTGATTTGCACCGCACTGCGGTGCAAATCACATGCAATGTCTGTGCAATGCAAATTCAGCCATGCAGATTGTAAGTCTGAATTTGCATCACGTTCGGACCAAACTCGTGCAGGACCCTTTTTTTGGTCCGCACCAGAATCTGATCGCATGGGTGGTCACACCTATGCCATCCGATTCCTGTCCAAATTGACAGTTCACACCGCGATATGTGAACTGATCCGGGGATGTCATTAACTTTGTATTGACACTCCCAGCGGTGTGAACTGCCTGCGAGTCGGGTGCGATGTGGGACCCGCAGTGGATTCACAGGGTTCCCCCATTGCACCAATGTGAACCGAGCCTAACTCTGACACTAACCTAGATCAAGCCCTGATCCAGCTATTTTTTCTTCTTTTCATACACTTTTCTTTGCTTACATGAGCCAGGAGAAAAAGATACAATGTATTATATCATGTAAATATGTAATACAATGTATCTATTCTCCATTCACAATCAGAAAACAAGACAGGGGTGGGATGTACAGTGACTGATCACTGCAATAGCCGATCAGTGGTTATCACAGCGATCAGATGATCGGGAACCGGGCAGCGGAAGAAACGTGTATTCAACCCACCCAATGTAACAAATCCTTGCAGCGGGCAGTGAAGCAAAGCCTTTATATTATAACAATGCCTGGCGGGAAGTTAAATAGGTTGTAAAAGTAGAAGAGTTTTCACCTCCATGCATTCTTTAAAAAAAAAAAGAATCTTCTGTGCACAGGATCCACTCTACTTACTTGAGCCTGATCTCGATCCAGTGATGTGCCCAAGAGCTGTCTCTCTCTCTCCTCACTGGCTCAGAGACAACAGCAGGAGCCATTGGTTCAGGGTGTGAGGAGGGAGCTGAGCAGCACTACTGACACACAGTGTGCGGATCAGGGGAGAAGATAGAGATCTTGTGTTCCTGCTAAACAGCAACACAGATCTCTGTCTTTCCCCCAGTCAGACCATCCCCCACACAGTTAGCAAGCACCCTCTAGGGCGGTGATGATAAACCTTGGCACCCCAGATGTTTTGGAACTACATTTCCAATGATGCTCAACCACACTACAGAGTGCATGAGCATCATGGGAAATGTAGTTCCAAAACATCTGGGGTGCCGGTGTTCATCATCACTCCTCTAGGGACACATTTAACCCTTTGATCGCCCTTGAGTTAACCACTTCCTTGCCAGTGTCATTAGTACAGTAACAGTGCATATTTTTAGCATGGCGAAAAGCCCAGGAGGCACTCAACGCTTTAGTAGAATGCGCCTTCACTGGAAAAGGAGGAATCTCACCCTTCAGTGAATAGGCCTGTACCACCGTCTGTCTGATCCAAATGGAAATGGTTAATGGTTGCAGCAGCCAGTTCTTTATGAGGTCCATCTGTAGGGACAAAAAGAGCGTCCGATTTTCCAAAAGGACGCAGCGGTCTCTAAGTAAACCCTGATAGCCCGGACCACATCCAAAGAATGTAAAGCATACTCCTTAGGATGCTGAGGTTTAGGGCAAAGGGAAGGCTGTACAATGTCTTCATTTAAATGTCATTGGTCCCCAAAAAAGTGTCAGCTAGGTGTCCCATTTGTCCGCCACAGTGTCCCAATCCTGCTAAAAATCCCTCATCGCCACCATTACCAGTAAAAATAAATAAATAGAAATGGCATACAAATACCCATAGTTTGTAGACGCAATAACTTTTGCGCAAACCAATAAATATACCCTTATTGGGATTTTTTTTTTACCAAAAATATGAAGCAGAATACATATTGGCCTAAATTGATAAAGAAATTCGATTTTTTACATTTTTTTTTATTAGATGTGTTTTATAGCAGAATGTAAAAAATATTGTTTTTGTTTTTTTCAAAATTGTTGCTCTAATGAAAACCGCAGAGGTGATCAAATACCACCAAAAGAAAGCTCTATTTGTGGGAAAAAAAGATCAATTTTATTTGGGTACAGCGTCGCACGACTGCGCAATTATCAGTTAACCACTTGCTGACCAGCTGCCGCAGTTATACGACGGCAGGACGGCAGGTTCCTGCGAATCGACGTACCTGTACAGTGGTCCGCGGGAGCGATACTGGGGACGCGAATGCGCGCCCATTCGCCAGTGAGGAAGCTGATCCACGGGGCCGCGATTGCCGCCGGGCACCTGCGATCGCTCCTCGTGAAAAGAGAACAGCGGTCTGCTGTTGTAAACACAGCAGACCATTGTTCTCTCTGGAATCAATGCAGAGCTCCTGTGTTCCTCCTATTTAGGATCACAGGTCTCTATTTTAATTTTACAAGCCCATCCCCCCACCCCCACAGTTAGAAAACACCCCCTAGGCTCACATGTAACCCTTTGATCGCCCCTGGGTTAACCCCTTCCCTGCCAGTGTCATTAGGACAGTAACAGTGCATATTTTTAGCACTGATTACTGTAGTAATGTCACCGGTCCCCCCAAAAGTGTCAAAAATGTCAGTTAGGTGTCCGATCTGTCCGCCGCAATGTCACAGTCCTGCTAAAAATCGCAGATTGCCGCCATTACTAGTAAAAAAATAAAATAAAAATGACATAAATCTTTCCCCCAGTTTGTAGATAAATTTTGCGCAAACCAATCAAAATACGCTTATTGGGATTTGTTTTTACCAAAAATATGTAGCAGAATACAAATTGGCCTAAAATAATAAAAAAATAGATTTTTACATTTTTTTTTCTGGGGGGGGGGGGGGGTTATATAGCAGAAAGTGAAAATATTGTTTTTTTCAGAATTTCATTCTTTTTTTATAGCGCAAAAAATGAAAATCGCACAGGTGATCAAATACCACCAAAAGAAAGCTCTGTTTGTTGGGAAAAAAAGGACATCAATTTTATCGGGGTACAGCGTCACACGACCGCACATTTGTCCATTAAAATAACGCAGTGTCGAATCGCAAAAAATTGCCTGGTCATTGGGGGGGGGGGGGATCTTCCGGTCCAGAAGTGGGTAAACTAACGCATAAAATGGCCTGATCATTAAGGGGGGTAAAACCTTCCATGGTAAAGTAAGGCAGTACTGAATAGCAAAAAAAAGGGGAAAACTCTTTAAGTGGTGATATCAGAGTTATCCATGATTATCCACAAATCATCAGGACTGTTAATATCCCACAATAGCTCCATCGCTGCCCACTCCTCCACACACGTGCCCCACAATACACCAACAGCACAGCATCACTACCTAGGATTCCTCAGGCCGTAAAGCGCGATGCTTGTTTGCGGCGCTCACCATAGGAACGCTGAATGGTTTACAGATTAGTTGCTAAGCAACGTGTGGAGAGGCTGCTGTGCGGAGAGAGAGGGATTTGTGAGTATCATATATTTATGATCGGGGGAGCGGGGTGTCCCGATCTATAGGCGGCACATAATCGGGGCTATTATTATTACTGAACTATTCACACAGTGCTAGGAAATAGTTATAGACCATGAGACTCTACAGGCATCCAATCGGCTTGTTTTATGATGGGGGTGACGGTGTAAAAACTGCTAGCACCACAGTAAGAGGTATTTACTAAAACTGGAGTAGCTGTGAACGACAACCAATCAGCTTCTAGCTTACATTTCCCAAGCTTCATTGAACAAGCCAAAGCTAGAAGCTGATTGGGTTCTATGCTTCAGAATGCATCTTCCAGTTCTAGTAAACCCCCCCCCCCCCCCCTTCCCATGCCTCCTAGGGCTGGTGTATCAGATCGCAGGCAGAATCGCTGCGATTGTGCATGCAGTACCGAATCATTGCAAATTGTGGGACGCACATGCAGTTCCCATGACTTGCAATGGCACCCCTAACGCGGTGCGATTATTGCCCAATAGAATCGCCGGACGCCTGTTGCCCAAAAGAAGTTATTGTCGTTTTTTTGGGCGATAAGCTATCCCAGGGTTCTGCTGGCACGATTTTACCGTGATTCGTCGTGCGACAATTGCGGCAAAATCGCTCCACATATTGGGGGTGCCATTGCAAGTCACGGGAATCGCACGGGCGTCCTGCAGTTTGCAATGATTTGGGATCGTGTGCAGAATAGCTGTGATGCTGCCCGCGATCCGATACGCTGGTATGTGAACGGAGCCCTAGGAGGCATGGGGGAGGGGGGATTTACTAAAACTGGAAGATGCAACCTGGAGCATAGTAACCAATCTGCTTCTGCAATTCTGCCCGCGATCTGATACGCCGGTATGGGAACGGTCTCCTAGGAGGCATGGGGGAAGGGGGGCTATTTACAAAAACTGGAAGATGCAATCTGGAGCATAGTACCCAATCAGCTTCTGCGATTCAGCGATTCTGCCCGCGATCTGATATGCCGGTATGGGAACGGTCTCCTAGGAGGCATGGGGGAAGGGGGGCTATTTACAAAAACTGGAAGATGCAATCTGGAGCATAGTACCCAATCAGCTTCTGCGATTCAGCGATTCTGCCCGCGATCTGATATGCCGGTATGGGAACAGACCCCTAGGAGGCTTGGGGGAAGGGGGGCTATTTACTAAAACTGGAAGATGCAATCTGGAGCATAGTACCCAATAAGCTTCTGCGATTCAGCGATTCTGCTCGCGATCTGATACGCCGGTATGGGAACGGACCCCTAGGAGGCATGGGGGAAGGGGGGCTATTTACTATAACTGGAAGATGCAATCTGGAGCATAGTACCCAATCAGCTTGTGCGATTCAGCGATTCCAGCGTTCCCATACCGGCGTATCAGATCGCAGGCAGAATCGCTGAATCGCACAAGCTGATTGGGTACTATGCTCCAGATTGCATCTTCCAGTTTTAGTAAATAGCCCCCCTTCCCCCATGCCTCCTAGGGGTTCGTTCCCATACCGGCATATCAGATCGCAGGCAGAATCGCTGAATCGCACAAGCTGATTGGGTACTATGCTCCTGATTGCATCTTCCAGTTTTAGTAAATAGTCCCCCTTCCCCCAAGCCTCCTAGGGGTCTGTTCCCATGCCGGCGTATCAGATCGCGGGAAGAATCGCTGAGTCGCAGAAGCGGATTGGTTACTATGATACAGATTGCATCCTCCAGTTTAGTAAATCCCTCTTCCCCCATGCCTCCTAGGGCTCCGTTCACATACGGCTTCACAGTCAGTTCTCTACTGCGCATGCGTGAAGCGCGCTGCGCTTTGTCAATGGCCGGCGGTGGGGGAAGGACAAGGGGTGATCTTGCCACAGCGAAAGGGGCTTAATGTCCTTTAGATTGTAAGCTCCATAAGCAGAGCCCTCCTAGGAGTCCCTTCTGTATTGAACTGTATTGTCCCTCCTCTACATTGTAAAGCGCTGCGTAAACTGTTGGCGCTATATAAATCCTGTATAATAATAATAATAAAAATGTGGCAGCGATGAGGGGGAGGCAGATAAGCGGAGCTTCCCCTTTTGGGTGGAGCTCTGCTTTAATGCATGCGTGCTGACATATTACATAAGCATAGCTCCCAACTGTCCCTGACTTCAAGGGACTGTCCCTGATTTGGAACAAAGTCCCTCTGTCCTCATTTTGGTCTGATCTATATAGTTGCATATAAAATACACTACTTATCTATCAAAAAGTGTTTCCCAAAGTATTAAACCTTTCATCCAATTTCTAAATTGCTGCATCTGTAAATTCCAAAAGCCAATATAAAGGAAACGTAGTGTTAAAAAAAGAATTTGTGAATTTAAACAATCGTCTTTTTTTTTTAAATTCTCCTTTAACCACTTCTGGACCGAAAGGATTTACCCTCTTAATGACCAGGCCATTTTTTGCAATTAGGCGCTTTGTTACTTTAACTGACAATTGCGTGGTCGTGCGACGCTGTATCCAAATTAAATGACCTTTTTTCCCCACAAATAGAGCTTTTTTTTTGGTGGTATTTGATCACCTGCGCATTTTTTTTTTTTTGCACTATAAACAAAAAAAGAGCGACAATTCTGAAAAAAAAAAAAAAAAAGGTTTTCACTTTCTGCTATATAGCATTCCCAATAAAAAAAATGTAAAAATCAAATGTTTTCATCATTTTAGGCCAATTTGTATTCTGCCACATATTTTTGGTAAAAAAAATCCCAATAAGTGTATATCGATAGGTTTGTGCAAAAGTTATTGCATCTACAAACTAGGGGAAAGATTTATGTCATTTTTATTTATTTATTTGTTTTTTACTGGTAATGGCGGTGGATCAGCGATTTTTTTACGGCGGACAGATCGGACCCCTAACTGAAATTTTAGACACTTTTGGGGGAACCAGTGACATTACTACAGTAATCAGTGCTAAAAATATGCACTGTTACTGTAATAATGACACTGGCAGGGAAGGGGTTAATATCAGAGGGCACTCAAAGGGTTAAATGTGTCCCTAGGGTGTTTTCTAACTGTGGGTGGGGGAGGGGGGGTGAGCTTTCTGAATGAACACAGAGACCTGTGTTCCTAAATAGGAGGAGCACAGGATCCCTGTGTTCATCACTGACAGAACAGCCGTTCTGTGTCCACGAGGAGCGATTGCGGGTGTCTGGCGGCAGTCGCGGCACGGGTGCATTAAGAAGGCACATTGGGGTGCTATTCACATTGTATGGCACCGCAGCACACCGGTGTGGAAGGGTCCTGGATGGCAGATGTTTCCAATATGTCTATCTATTATGAACGTTTGATACAAGCTTATTGTTTTGGATTGGAAAGCAACCTTCCTGCCTAATGGTGGGCATGCATGATGTGATGAAACTGAAAGATTGATACCTGATCACTTACGATCAATATGGGTGTCAAAATAGCTATGATCCATTCCTGTTAGACAAAAACCTCATGCATGCAGTGGTGTCACTAGGGTTGGTGTCACATGGTGCTGTACAACATGGTGTCACCCCTCGGCGGGGCTCTCCTCCCCTAGCCTGCCACAGTACTCTGTCGTGCCGCTGCAGAGTGACAGCAGGAGCAGGACAGAGCAGCGGGCACTGGGCAGGCTAGGGCATCAGGCTCTCTCTGGTCTAGCCTGCCACAGTGCCCTTGCCAGGTACTGGGCAGGATAGTTTCAGGCCAGGAGTGTACGGTCACAGACAGTGCATCCCAAACTGGCCCATGTAAATGGTGCGGTCGTACATTGTCATGGATGAGGGTAACACCATTGCGGACGGATATTACTTCCTACTTGATGGTGTCACCCCTCTGGCAGGTGTCACTCAGGTGCGGTCCGCACCCCCATAGTGACGGCACTGCATATATGGCCTCCAGAACTCCAGGCTTTATTTTTGTTTTTTGTTTTTTCAGGTTTTGGATAGTGGGATTCAAGAGTTAAAATATGTCTCTCAGGATTTAACTCCTGTCTTTGATCCCATTGAGAAGATTTTTCCTCATTTCCTGGTGCCAGTTTGGGATGCGCACTGTGACCGTACGCTCCTGGCCTGAAACTAGCCTGCCCAGTACCCTGTGGCAGGCTAGACACTTATACAAGAAATGGATGGTGTGGGTGTCACTGGGGCATGGAAGGCAATGACAGCAGTAAACACATACAGGCCCAATTCACAAAACTTTACACAAGGATGAAGATTTTTCCACTACAGCCATGTGACTGTAATGATTTACTCATTAGGCTCCAAGGTTCGAAAATTAACCCAAATAGTTACATGCAATTACAGATGGTTGGCTCTGGGCCCAAACTGCCTGCATGCAGGGTTTCTCATCAGTCCCTTATCGCATGTAACTATCGAGTGCCCCCACAGAAAGCAGCTTGCTATGGGGCCACCCGAGCCGAGCTGCAGCTCCATGTGTCCATTCAGACATGGAGCTGTGGTTTGGCCCAGCCCCCCTCTTTCTCCTTTTGGAGGTCATCTCATTGTTGCCCTTCTAGTTCACCTGTTGTTAATTTCATTAACACCAAATTAGCTGGAACTGATTAACAACCCCCTCTGCTACTTAACCGCTTGCCGACCGCCGCACAACTATTTACGGCGGCGGTCAGCCCCTCACAGGCAAAGTGACGTAGTACTACATCGCTCGCCTGTGAGGCTCTAGGGGGCGAGCGCGCACCGCCGGAGGCGCACTGTCGCCCCGCTCGTTCCCTAAGCAGTCCCGGCGGTCACTTGCGATCTCCCCGTGGAGAGGGAGAAAGGCAGGCGGCTAATGTAAACAAAGCCGCCTGTCATTCTCCCTGGTGTAAGAACAGAGATCATACGGTCCTGCTATGCAGGATCGTATGTCTCTGTTGTTACACCACTAGCCACACCCCTTTACAGTTAGAAGCACGCCCCTAGGGACACACTTAACCCCTTGATTACAAATAAAGTTAACCCCTTCCCTGCCAGTGTCATTTTTACAGTAACAGTGCATATGTATAGCACTGATTACTGTAGTAATGTCACTGGTACCCCCAAAAGTGTCATAAATGTCAGTCAAGGGTCCCATCTGTCCGTTGCAATGTCGCAGTCCCGCAAAAAAAATCGCAGATCGCCGCCTTTACTCGTTAAAAAAAAAAAACACCAAAAATGACAGAAATCTTTCCTTTAGTTAGTAAACGCAATAACTTTTGCGCAAACCAATCAAAATACGCTTATTGCAATTTTTTATACCAAACGTATGTAGCAGAAAACAAATTGGCCAAAAATTTTCAAAAAATTAGATTTTTACATTTTTTTGGGGGAATTTCATATAAAAAATGTGAAAAATATTGTTATTTTTTCAAAATGTACGCTCTTTTTTTGTTTATAGCGCAAAAAGTAAAAATCGCACAGGTGATCAAATGCCACCAAAAGAAAGCTCTGTTTGTGGGGGAAAAATGACGTCAATTTAATTTGGGTACAGCGCCGCACGACCGCGCAATTGTCCATTAAAGTCACGCAGTGCCGAATCGCAAAATAGGACCTGGTCAGGAAGGGGGTAAAA
This sequence comes from Pelophylax lessonae, assembly GCF_965119305.1. Lineage (NCBI taxonomy): Eukaryota > Metazoa > Chordata > Amphibia > Anura > Ranidae > Pelophylax > Pelophylax lessonae. The sequence continues at coordinate 230,293,492 of NC_138768.1, forward strand.
TCTTCCGGGGCTTAAGTGGTTAACTGACCAGATCAATATCCCAGGAGTTTAATTGACTTGATGCTAAATTCTGATTAAAGAGTGTTCCTTTAATTTTTTTGAGTAGTTTATATATATATATATATATATATACACAGTATATATATGTACAGTTATACAGTATCTGTTTCCTTCTGACTATTCAGGTGTTGCTCACAGTATAAAATGTCTGAAGTGAATCCGGAATCTCAAGAAGACACATTAAACTATGAAGCTGTAGGCCAAGATATCCCTATGGAAGTCAGTGAATCCAATGCTACTGAAAATAATGAAGAGCACACAATACTTCCATCCAGTTATACTTCCCTGGAGGACCACCCTGGGACTACAAGTGGAGATGAGGTGGAGCAAGAAAATGACCATGTGCCACATAATCCAAGCCCCCGCAGTCCGACTGATGAAGAAGTACATGCAAATGTAAGAGGATGGAGAGTCAATTACAATTTTTTTGCTTTGCAAATGGAATCTTATATAAAGCAGTATTAAACCCCAAAACAAACATTTATTATATTGCAGTTTAACAGTTCTTAAATGTGGTGGCTACAGTCGTTTTCATTTTTAGGCTTTCTTTCTTTTACTTTCACCTTCTGATCTTGCCAGTAAGTCTGTTGTTTTTCAACAGAACAAGATGTCCTGCAGATGTAGCAGTTAGAGGGCTGAGACAACCCATTTTAAACTGACAGGGGTGCTTACAATGCTTTTTTTTTATTTATGCAAGTCTCTTAGGCCCCGTTCACATACAAGCGACGCTACTTCGCACCGCGACCTCCGAGGTCGCGGTGCGAGCAGTGCGCCGCGACCTCGGAGCGGCCGCCACGGACTTCATAACATTGAAGTCTATGGCGGTCGCCTCCTGGTCGCCCCAAAGAAGCTCCGGACCCTTTTTCTAAGTCGGAGCGACTTGTGTCGCTCCTATTAGAACGGGTCCGAGGCTTCCCTATGGGAGGCGACCTACGGCGACCTGTGAGGCGACCAGGTCGCCTCACAGGTCGCCTTAGTGTGAACGGGGACTAATCCCAAAAGGAAAACATTTTGCTTTATCCGCTTAAAAAGTGTTACATTTGGAAAAAAAAAAAAAAGTGTTACCTGGAGTTTGGCTTCTGTGTGTTAGTGTATTTAAATCTGCTTGTACATCTAACACTTCACTTCCCTAGGCTGACAATGCTGCGGTCCAAATGTGTCTCTGTTGCTCCATCATCCAGAGTGTAGGAACTCTAATACAAGATCACCAGTTGAAATCAGAGGGAAAAAAGAAAACTAATGCAGCCACCACCCCTAATAATTGGTGAACTGCAATATATTACATTTTTCGTTTTGGGTTGAATTCCGCTTTATTATAATCATTTTTTACAATAGCTGCATCGTCAAGGCTTCATTTAAATTGCTTTGCCTGCATTGTGTCTGAAGAAACGCAACATAAAGCAGGTCAAATGCAGCCTCGGAATTGTCAGTCACACTACACCTTTCCAAGGTGTCAATCTGATTTTCAAACGCTTGTCAAAAGCAATGTCCGTGTACATTTTTTTTTTTGCAAAACAAAAATTGTATACATATAGCAAAAAAAAAGAAATATATATATATCTTTTTTTTTTTACCTATGTTTCTGAAGGAAGACTACCACGGTTCGGGTCATTTTATTTAGGAATAAATTGATGTTTAAACAGACCTCAAAAATTCCACTCGCCTGTTCGCATTTTGCAAGTGGAATGATAAGGATGGCGAGTAAGGGCTGTGCTGTATGGGGAATGTAGTGCCTACCGCTGCCGTTCACAGCGCAGCCTGCATTGTAGTGAGTGCATTGTTCTTCAGAAAAGGGTGGACCCGGGGCGCAGAGCAGTGCGCCCTGAGCCCACCCATTGTGTGACAATAGCGAAGGATTCGCTATTGTCACACGGATTCTCCTCCTGATCCTCCTCCTGGCCAATCAGGAAGCTAGTCCGAGACCCGTTTCCTGATTGGCGGAAAGGCGAACAATTGCCATTGGCCAAGGAGGAGGAGGAGGAGGGAGACACGGAGGATTAGGAGAAGCCGCCGCTGGATCAGGTAAGTGAACGCTGGTCTCTCGGCATGCTGTGCTAACTCTGCATTTAAGGGGACACGCTGTGGGCACTCTACATTTAAGGAGGCATGCTGTGGGCACTCTACATTTAAGGGGGCACACTGTGGTCACTCTACATTCAAGGGGGCACGCTGTGGGCACTCTGCATTTAAGGGGGCACACTGAAGGCACTCTACATTTAAGGGGGCACGCTGTGGGCACTCTACATTTAAGGGGGCACGCTGTGGGCACTCTGCATTTAAGGGGGCACGCTGTGGGCACTCTGCATTTAAGGAGACATGCTGTGGGCACTCTGCATTTAAGGAGGCATGCTGTGGGCACTCTGCATTGAAAGGGGGCAGGCTGGGGGCACTCTGCATTTAAGTGGGGAAGTTTGTGGGCACTCTGCATTGAAAGGGGGCACGCTGTGGTCACTCTGGCGAGGGCGTGTTTAGGGGCGGAGCAGGGTGGGGTTTGGGTGGGGCAACAAGTGGCGAGTAACTCTTAAGGCCTGGCTAGTAGCTCATGACTTGAAATTTTGAGCCCTGTACTGTATATATATATATATATATATATATATATATATACACGTATATATACACACACACATACATATATATATATATATATATATATATATATATATGTGTATACACAGATATATATATATATATATATATATATATATATATATATATATATATATACATCAATTTATGCCTAAATATAATTACCCAAACCATTTTCCCAGCAATAATCTACGAGAGCTCCCAAACTGGGCCATATATACTGAACAGCAATCTTTCATGGAGGCAACAAACAAGAAGTGTAGACTCCCTGAAGAAGGGCCTTTTTGTGTTTCTGTACCAAAATACAGCTAATCCAGAATATTACAGCCATGCAACTTAATTTTAATGGATTGATTAACTGCTCCCCTCTGTTTTTGCAAAACAATATTTAGGAGAATTATGGCCTCCCATTAAAATATGTGCTGCAGCACCTAATTATAAGTGCATCTGCAAATAAAATATTGATTGCAGAACTTTAGAAGTGCACCTGCGCGGTTTTCTTTTAGTCCCCCTGCAGAGTCCCACAAATATCTGTTGATCCTTACAGTGAAGTCCATCTGATGCAGCTTCCTGTTCTGTAATGTTTTGTGGCAACAATGCTGCACTGCTCCTGAATTTGGAGCAGAGTTGCCACTCTCCTGTAGTCTGTGTGTGTGTTTGGACTACAGATGAAAAAGCTTGCAGTGGGTAGGGCCATCAGCATTGTTGCTGCTGATTCATAAGCCCGTAGCTTGTCAATCAGTACCTGACCACACCTAGTCCTGCCCACTGCTTAGTGGATTGGCAGCACTGATTGGACAGCTGAAACCCTCCCACTGTGAGCTGCAGTGTCTGGGAAGGGGAGCATGTGAGGCATAAATGAAGGAAGATTTGGCTCAGTCAGGGAGGGTAAAGGTCATTTTTTGCCTTCTTTACAAGGCTTGTGCATTACCTAATATCTGGATTTCATACTTGTTTAGACTCGCATACAGGAGCCTTTAATTGTTCTTTTAATACATCTCTTACAATTTTTGAAAATGCATGCATCTGGTACAGGTGCGTAACTGCAGGGGCTGCAGGGGTTGCAATTGCAACCGGGCCCCATGCTCCAGAGGGCCTGTGTGGCTCCCCTGTACATCTGGATGTGAGGGGCGGTGGGGGCAGCATGTAGAGAAATCACTGTCCTCCTTTTTCCTCCTGTAGCTGCAGGAGGAAAATGGAATTAATTGGTTCCTCTGTATGCTGCCCCCGCCACTCCTCCTATCCAGTTTGCTTCTGTTCTGCTGTCTCTGGGCCCCTGTGTGCTCCCTTGGTCCCCCCCCCCCCCCACTGTGCTGTGCTGCCCCCCCTCCCCCACACTGTGCTCCCTACCCTCTCCTGCCGGCTGCTGCAGGGGATGTGTCACAATAGAGAAACAGGAAGGGGTCAGTAAATATGTAATTTACCAGCTCCTTCCTTTTCTGAATGGACAGAGTCATAGTCAGTGATATTGAAAAAAAAATGATAAAAAATAATACAATTAAAATACCAAAAAATAAAAACTACTGACACCAGTGGGTGAACTTCCAGGATCTCAAAGGTCACACTTGAGACCGGGCCCTGGCATTCCACCACCATGGGGAGGCCCCAAGATGGCAGGAAGGGGGCCCACTGCAGTACTTGTGAAAGGGTCCCGCTGCAGGACTGTAATAAAGGGCCCCGCAACGAGAGTAAAGGGCCCCAGGATCAGTGGGAAGAGCCCCAGGCTTGAAGGGAAGGGCCCGGGCCAGGGGTTCGGGGGGGCCCTTCATGGTTTCCTTGCACCGGGGCCCTGAAGGTTCTAGTTACGCCTCTGATCTGGTATGAAGAAGTTCTCTGTGTTTTATAACCAGTTTCATTATAAAATATTAAACCTCGTATTCTTTGACAACTAGGAATCAAACAGTGCAAGAGACAGCATAGCAGACACTCTCTATGAGACAGATCCTGAAGAACAGGTGCTTGATGGAAGAGTGTCACAATTAAATCATGGTACCGAGGAAAATCAGCCTGATCCTACAAATATTCAGGTAAAATTGGTTTAGCCAGCCAGGCAAGTCAATAATGTTATCACTTGCATGCGCAAAGATCTGCAATTCTGTGATTCTTGTACCCCTGCCAAAGAGCATATTCAGGTCCCTGTACTTAACGTGGAATTTAAAGTAAAAAAAAAAATAAAAATGAGCAAACAGGCAGGATTTTAATGCGGAACAGACATACCATGTCTCTCCTGCATTAAAGTTCCATTAGCTTTCTGTATGTCTTATAAACTGAGCTGCACAAGCACAGCTCAGTGTACCAATTACGGCAATGTCGAGATGAATGAACTCCCACAGCACACGTGACGTCATCTTGGCCAGGCCAAAAAAATGGCTGAAGATTGGTACCTGGAAGCTGATCCGATTGAAGGTGACAGTGGCTGATGGGTATCCTTGGGGGACCGCAAAGCTGGATAGTGGGTGAGTATAGATTTACTTCTCACATATGCAATGCGGGAACCCTGCAAATCCACTGCGGGTTCCTGCATCACACTTGACTCGCAGGCAGTTCACACTGCCGTATGTGAATCACTGGGGGTGTCACTACAAAGTTAACAACATCTTCAGATCAGTTCACATATCACAGTGCAAACTGTCAATTCGGACATGAATCGGATTGCATAGGTGTGAACACCCATGCAATCCGATTCTGGTGTGGACCAAAAAAAGGGTCTTGTGCGACTTTGGTCTGAATGCGATGCAAATTCAGCCATACAATCTGTATGGCTGAATTTGCAACGCACAGACATGGCATGTGATTTGCAGTTCGCTGCGAATCACATGCGATGTCTGACATCGCATATGTGTGAACCGGCTCTAAAGCAGATTTAAATTGTATTGTAATTGTACTGTCTGCCCTCGTGTTGTAAAGCGCTGCATAAACTGTTGGCGCTATATAAATCCTGTACAATAATAATAATATTTTACTGTTGTTTTCAGTCTTCTTTTTTGTCCTTTTCACACTCCCTAGCCTCTACTGATGCACCTGAGAGCTACTAGTGTAGAGCGAGCGTTAGTTATTTCCTTCCACATGCTCTGCTTTGGGTGTACTGCAATCCCCATAGAGCTGAATGTATCTGCATGTAGATGTGTAGTGCCCCTCGGGGATGAGGGGGGAGAAGGTGGCTACTTTCACATACACAAGGCGGGTATAGAAAACAAACGTAGTCACCCTAAAATAAGAAGTCTGAGAATAGCACACAAAAAGTGAATACTTTTTCAAGGCACTGTATAAGTCATATCAAAGCATTTCACAACATGGCACACATCAAATTGCATTTCTCTGTGCCAGCTTCCATTCCAGCTAAAGAGTATTTTATAAGGCTTCTTTCACACGGAGCGGACCATATTGCGATCCGCTCCGGCACTTTTTTTTTTTTTCACGGACACGGATGACACTTGTGTCATCCGGTCCATATGTCCGCTTATTATCCCATCCATTTGCGGATGATATGCGGACATAATGTATGTCTATGACATTGCGGATGTCAGCGGATGACACCGCTGACATCCGATTTTGCATCCGTTCCGTTTTTTAAATGGAAGAAAAATAGGGTTCTGTTCCGTTCCAAAAAACGGAACAGAACTGAAAGGACGCAAATCGGATGTCAGCGGATGGTCATCCGCTGACATCCGCAATCCCGTTGCCATGCATTATGTGCGTATATCACCCGCAAATGGATGGGATGATATACTGACATACGGAACGCTCGTGTGAAAGGGGCCTAAGAATGTTCTTTAGCACATTATAACCACAGCTTTCCCACATAAGGTTACATAGAAATCCTGTGATATCACATCTTGTGATTTCTTTCTCTCTTTCTACAAAGAAACCATCCAGAGATAAAGGGGATCCCAGGTGGGGATTATGGACCATCCTAGTGAATATACAGGATATGGAGCTGTACCTGTCTGCTATTTTTATGTAAAGCATATATAAATATGAAACTATAAAACAAAACCATTAAAGTTATTCCAGGCTATAAATCCTCCTTTGACTACCCTGTGAAAGGAAGATGTTTAAACCTACATATTCTCAGGGCGCTCAGGTCCAGGTCCCATGGTCTCCCCAGCGGCGGATTCAGTGTAGAGGAAGGACAGTTGACAATGGATGTCCCATAGTAAGCCTATGGGTGACCCCACCACCCAGGCATTTCAGTCATTGTCAGGGATCTCTGCCCTACCCTAAAGCCCGCCGCTGGGAAGATCATGGGACCATACCATAGTGCTCTCAGAATTAGTACGTTTTAGCAGCTTCCGTTCACATTGCAGTTGGAAAAGGATTTAAAAGGCGGGTGGGAGCTGGTTTAAGCAGAGTTAACAATAAGCATAAAATTACACTATAACCACCTCCATCCCAAACCTATTCTGACACTTCACTCCTACATGTAAAAATCTAACAGATTTTTAGCAGAGACCCTATAGAATAAAATGGGGTGTGTTGCAATTTTTTATGTCACACGGTATTTGCACAGTGGTTTTTCAAATGCAATTTTTTGGGGGGAAAAAAACACATTCATGAATAAAAAAAAAAAACAAAACAGTAAAATTAGCCCATTTTTTTTTGTATAATGTGAAAGATACCTAACATGTCATGCTTTAAAATTGCGTCTGCCCATGAAATGGCAGCAAACTACAGTGCTTAAAATTCTCTATAGGCGATGCTTTAAACGCCTTTACAGGTTACCAGTTTAGAGTTGCATGGGCGATATGTTCGCCATCCGTCCAGCGGGTCGGATCGGATGAAAACGTACAGACGGTCCGTTTTCATCCGATCTCCCCATAGAGCAGAGCTGACAGGTCCGTCTCTGCACAGTGGGTGGAGACAGACCTGTCATCTGCCTGCATAGCGGGGATTAATGGAGCAAAAAGGGGCCTTAATGACAATGTGAATACCTCTCAAGATGTATAGATAGGTGGCACATTGACAAAACTAAGGTGGCACGTACATAACAAAGGTAAACTCTAATGGGAACTAATGGATGGTTAAGGAGCGAGGAAGGGAAAAAGAAATGAAGGGTAAGGTGCACTAGGCAGGGAAGCACACCCCTGTGATCATTTAGGTAGCCACTTTTGAATACTGTATAATCACAGTTTGGATAAAGCAGACAACATGGTCAAGAACATGAGAAACAAAGAAGGTTTAATTTAAAGCTGAACGCACACTGAAGTGGCAAGCTGTCGGAGCGCTTTACCTCTCTGTGCATCTGTCTGTTTCGACTGCGGTAGAGTACAGTGTGGTGCATGATCCAGCCCATCACACAGCTCTCTTTTTTTTCTCACTGAACTTTATTTTAAGTGTACAAAAGTACACTTCATTCACTGTATGTCACTGTAAAGCAGCACATTTTGTACAATGTGCTGCGACAAATCGCAGCATGCCTGCATTTTATTGCAGCTCTCTGCAGCGCAGCTCCAGCCTGTGTTGCAGTATAAATGGGACACACAGAAAACAACTATTTTTTGTGTGTCCTTGCGATGACCGGCGTTTTACAATGCAGTAAAACAGCAATCTCCGCACAAAACAAAGTCCATAAAGACATGGATTAACAAATTTGGGGTAGAGGTACTTGACTGGCCTGCACAGAGTCCTGATCTGAACTCGATAGAGCACCTTTGGGATGAATTAGAGCGGAGACTGCGAGCCAGGCCTTCTCATCGACATCAGTGCCTGACCTCACAAATGCGCTTCTGGAAGAATGGTCAAACATCCCCATAGACACACTCCTAAACCTTGTGGACAGCCTTCCCAGAAGAGTTGAAGCTGTTATAGCTGCAAAGAGTGGGCCAACTCAATATTGAACCCTACGGACTAAGACTGGGATGTCATTAATGTTCATGTGTGTCTAAAGGCAATACTTTTGGTAATATAGTGTATATGTAAGCAGTGTCAGTACCTGAATTTGACTTGGTGTTCATGCTTTTGCAGTCACTTTACAGCAGAACCAAGAGAGGGGGAGAGAGAAGCTGCACAATGAGCCAGTCAGGTGTGCCAAGGTGCAAGAAGCTGTTCTTATTGGAGGAGAGAGCAGAGTGGAAGAGAGATGAGCTAATCAGTGTGCTACATCGATTTTCACTAGCCATTCATGGGGTGGGTGTTGGGAGAAAACCTGTAACAGAAAGTGAAACTGCAACAGAGAACGATCAGGTCCCTAGCCCCGCTAGACATAACTATTCTGTGGGGCTAACACTGTAAAATCTCAAGACTGGATAGACAGAAATACAAATTCTTTGAAGTACAAAAACTGACAAACTGTCCAAAGGCATAATGAAGATGTAAAGAAGTGTACCTGACTCAGTTTGGCTATGCCAGCAGGTAGAAGGAGCTTTTGGATATAATATATAGAATAAAGTTGGAATCTGATACCAGCAAGACAGAGATTTGAAGACTTGTTCTTGGATCTGGTTCACTATGGAGGACATAGTAGATAGTTCTGTATTGTAATTCTGCTTCCCACTTACACGTGTAAGGGTCATCATTTCACACGGGCTTTCCGATCAGGTCCGCTTGTCAGTTTTTCATGTGAACCTCTTTAGATGCTCCATGCACCCCTATAAAGCAGCGGATGTCAGCGGTGACATGCCTGCTGACACCCGCTGCTATCCAATCCGATCCTGTCCGTGAAATCCAGACAAATGGAAACCCTATTTTCCATCCATCTGGAGGATCGGATCGGATCGGATCGGATAGGATCAGATGAAAATGGACAGGCGGTCCGTTCTCATCCAATCTCCCATAGAGGAGAGCGGGATCTAACAGGTTCGTCTGTGCACGAAGAGCAGAGACCGACTTGTCATCCGCCTGCTCAGCGGGGATCGGCGGATCGATCCCCCTCTGAGCAAAACAGAGTCTGCCAGGCAGGAAAGCCCGTGTGAAAGGACCCTAAGGGGCACATATTCCTCTGAGAAAGTGGCGAAGAGTTTGTATAGGTAGGTTAACAGGTGGGAGGCCGGGAGAGTACTTCTACATAAATCCTTATATGAGGTAATGGGTTTATGTCCAGGATAGCTGGTAAAACCTGGTGGAGTTGGCATGCCACCCAGGCATTAAACGGGCAGAGCGCCACGTTTTGAATTTTGTCATATTGTAGCCATCCCAGGGTGGAAGAAAGTCTCAGTGCCGGAATTTACCTGTAGGCACTAGTTAGTTCTATGTTCTTTGGTCACTGATTTTAGGGCCTGGAGTGGGGTGAAGACAAGGGACAGTGGGTGAAAAGTACTGAAAAAGAAATACAAATTGTTTAAAACTGTAACAATGAACATGCTTTGTATTTTTAACCTTTGTTGTTTTACTTGTTTATTAGGAGAATATTGGAGATGATGAACCTTCCAAAAACGACAACGATGAACTGGAGGATATAAATCTCCCACCGCAGTCAGATATTGTTGTCCAGAATGAAACCTTGCAACAGTATGTTGTTGAAGGTCAGACACCAGATACTAGTAACACAGGAGACCCAGTTCCTGGGGACATCAATGAAAAGGCAGATTCAGAGAGGAAAAGTCCAATAGATGAAGACTCATTAATATACACTGCAAGCCCTAAAACTGCATTTGAAGAGGAGAACACACCTCCAACAGATAAGCCTCTTGTGAGTATTATCAGGGTTACCAGTGTAGACTGATAAAGGGTGAAACACATACTGTCTGTGCCATACAAAAAAGTAAATATTACCTTATATACATAAGGAAAACTTGTCATAGAAGAAACAGGGATGCTAAAATCACTGACCCCATTCTGGAAATGCTAGTTATCAAAAACATCTGCAGAGTCGCGCTGAATGTGTGATTACCCACAGTGTTAATTAAGTCTACGAAAATATTTTCGTCGACTAAATCAATACTATTTTAGTCGACTAAATATGACTAAAACTAAAACAAATCAGATGACTTATACGACTAAAACTAAATGGCATTTTAGTCACATGACTATGACTAAAACTAAATTGAATTTATATCACAATGGCTAAATTTGTGTCTGTAACGCATGTTCAAATCTTAATACCATAAATAATAAACATGTTATTCGATTTTTACTCCAGGAGCATATAATGTTTGGCAGTTCTATTAAAATGTAACTAAACCCATTCGATTTTAGTGGATTAAAATGTACTGGAGATTTTAGTCGACTAAAATACGACTAAAACTAAAAAAACTTAGATGACTAAAATACGACTAAAACTAAAATGGCATTTTAGTCATAAGACTATAACTAAAACTAAATCGAAATTTGATGTCAAAATTAACACTGATTACCCATGCATAACGAGCAATAAGTGACATTAAAAATTATAGAAACCAAAATGGTGAAATCATTTCAAAGGTGAGAATATTCTTGTCAATGCATCAGCATTGCCACCTTGCTTGAAAGAAGAAAATGGTCGCACACCACCAGGGAATCCAATGAAGAAAAGTTCTTTATTCACATAAGTGGTACAAGGTACAGCAGGGTAGGACAGTAGACGCGTTTCACACGACTGCTTCGTGCTTGTTCACTACAAAATGTGTAATGGTAGGCCATCATTTAAATACCCACACCATTGTTCAATTAGCCACCTAATTACTCCAAACCTGACACAAATCTGCTTGCATAAAAATACAAATAGAAATACTTGACAGAAATAAAAATCAAAACATATATAATTGTGAATAAACATAAAAGTGAAAAAAGGAGAAAAAGACAAAAAAACTAAAAAAAGAGGATATATGTATATGAAAAAAACATATCAAATATATGTGCATCTAAACACACACATGTATACAAAATAATAAAAAAAAAAATGATTAAACAAAAAATGTATGTGTATATGTGTGAATGTGCACATATACCGCAACATAGATGTAAAATCACCATATATATTATAGAAAAAGTTGAAGGAAGAAGCAATACACAACAATGTCCATCCAGTCCTGTGTCTAAATGTTTTGTCTTGTCCTCTGGTGGCGCTGCCTATATAGGTTTAGATATATTGGGGTGTATACTCTGATGATTAAAGGTGCCTATGTGCTAAATATGTAATGTTATAATATAAATACACTCATATAAAAATATATAATTCATAAACATCAAATTGGTGCAAATAAGCAAGTGCAAAAAGTGCCTTCAAGAGTATTAAAAGTGACTGGTGCAAAAAAGTATGTGGTAAGTGATATACACAAGCAATAAATAACCAATTAAAATAACCAATATTAATAAAATACATGCAATGGTAAAGTGCTTTAAAAAAGTGCTATATAGTGTGGGTCACCCCAATTAAACCACCTCGCTGGTATGGGGGTAATCTGAAGTGCCAACAGAGGCTAATATAAAGTTTATGTACAGCTCGCAAAGTCCAGTAAAAAAGATCCAGTAAAAGAGTCTATATGTCACATGCCGTGACTACAGGTAAGCATAGGTAGATATAAGTGACAACACTCGGGTAACAACACTCTGGTGATAGGTGAAGAGGAACCCCGTGGTGGGTGGTAAGGTGCTGGGATATCCCTCCGGTGGAAATGCACACTTACCAGAAACACCCACCCCACACAGGGGTATAGAGCGGGTGTTTAAATGGGTCTGGCAGCCTAACGATATCCTCCTCTGCTTGGATGGGGGCGTATGCCGAGGCCCAGGCTGGTCTAGGGATATCTCCTGGTTTGGTCCCCTGTATGCCTTCCTGACCTAGGTGTGTTCCGAGGTGTCCACTCTACTCCACTCCCGATGTATTATGCCAGAAAGTAAATGGTGGACATAGTGTAATTCCGTATTATACTTTATTAATCAAAAGAATGTACAGAGGTATTCACATTGAGCAGGTAAAAATCGAGCGTGACTAAGTGTCAGAGCGCTTGCGATCCAAGCCTCGTTCCCATACAAGTTTACCGGAAATGACTCGACACGCCGTACGCGTTTCGTAGCTCGTACGTCAGGCTGCTGATGACGTAATATTTTGTGAGTCACTGACCTTGAGCGAGTACACAGTTTAGGAGATTTAGCTTCACTTACTGCATACTCATTTTGGGTCAGTGATTTAGCAGTTAGCTGTGGCTTATGGCGCTTTTCCACTGCATGGAACCAAACGGTTCGGCTCGCTTTTGTGCTTTTCCACTGCTGGTACTGCATGGTACGGTGTAGGAACGGTTCGGTATGGTACGGTACGGCGGCGCTTTTCCACTGCATGGAACCGAACGGTACGGTTCTCAAAAACAGTACCACCTCGATTGTGGTTCCAAGAGGTACTATACCGGTACCATATCCCACAATCCTTTGCATGCAGTCACTACTAGCCACTGATTGGTCAGAGAATCGTTGTTATCCCACCCACTTAACTTTAGTACTACTTTAGTGGAAAAGCAAAACCATACCGTACCGTATTGAACCATGTGGTACCAGCAGTGGAAAAGCAAACCGGGCCAAGCAGGGCCGAGTAGAGCCGAGCCGGTACTTGCAGTGGAAAAGTGCCATTAGTGTTTAGCACTTCTGACCAAGCAGGACTCAATCTGCATGATGTTTACATGTTCTCACTGTGCCTGCGTGGGTTTCCTCTTGAAACTCTGGTTTTCTCCTACACTATGAAGACAAGCTGGTAAGTTAATTGGTTTCATTCTAAAACTGTCTCTATTCTGATGTTCTGCTGAGCGGCCACAGGATGGTTGTCTCATCATTGGCCCCAGTAGTAGATAAAATGCTTTGAGCCTACAACTAGGCAGCCAGCATTTTCCGAAGGAAATCAGCAATAGTAGCCTACATATAATTGGGGCTTTGCTGGTGACATGTACCTTCTGTGGTTTCTAGCTCTGCTTCCACAAGTTTCAAGTCTTACTTTTTCTACTTAACAAAGGGAATTCTTAAGCTGGCCATACACGCATAGAATTCTCCATGCTTAATAAACAGCAAGAATGGTGGAATATTCCCTGCCGGCTATTGTGTTTTGACAACTGGCTCTAGTGGCACTCTCACACACTGTTTAGGGGGACTGATTTATTATTGGCTCACCATCCAGTTACAGTTATATGTTACTTGTGTCTTTGCATAGATCACATAATAAGAAGGAAATGTGTTTTCTTTGTGCAGAACCTAGTATGGTCGTTTGGCATAAACAATAATATCCCAGTTTATAATCTCCATGATGAAGAGCATCAAGTGCTTGTTTATGTGTGTGCTCACACAGCTGTCATTCATGACTTCACTCTTAACCGCCAGCGCCACCTACAGGTATGAACCGGATATATAAGTTACATTTATATGGTATGTTGCATTATTGTATGTAAAAAAGGCACCATTCTTCTTTAACCACTTCTGGACCAGAAGGATAAACCCCCTTAATGACCAGGCCATTTTTTGCGATACGGCACTGCGTTACTTTAAAGTGGAGTTCCACCCAAAAGTGGAACTTCCGCTCATCTGCTTCCTCTCCCCCCCACCGGTGCCACATTTGGCACCTATCAGGGGGGAGGGGAGAACAGGTACCTGTTTTTGACAGGTACCCTTCCCCACTTCTGGGAGACAGCGCCGTGGCGCTGTCCCTCGCATCTTCGGCCCCCCTCCTTTTTCCGCTTCGCACATGCACAGTAGGGAACCAGCTGTGAAGCTAAAAGGCTTTACTGCCGGGTTCCCTTACCCTAAATGGCGGCGGCAGCAGCACCCAAGAGCCGATACGAAAATCGGCTTCGGGTGCCGATATTGGACAGGTAAGTTCTAATATTTAGAAGTCAGCATCTACAGTATTTGTAGCTACTGACTTTTAATTTTTTTCCTAGGGGGGGGGGCGGAACTCCTCTTTAACTGACAATTGTGACGCTGTACCCAAATAAAATTGATGTCCTTTTTTTCCCCACAAATAGAGCTTTCTTTTTGTGGTATTTGATCACCTCTGCAATTTTTATTTTTTGCGCTATAAACAAAAAGAGAGCGACAATTCTGGAAAAAAAAAGCAATCGTTTTTACTTTCTGCTATATGACATTCAATAAGTGTATATTAATTGGTTTACGCAAAAGTTATCATGTCTACAAACTAGGGGAAAGATTTATGTAATTTTTTTTCCATCGTTTTTTAGTGGGACTGCCACATTGTGGCGGACAGATCAGACACCTAACAGACATTTTTGACACTTTTGGGGGGACCAGTGACATTACACCAATCGGCTCTCATAGCCTCACCCCCTATGGTAGCCATATCTCCAAACTTATATGTTTCAGTGTATGTGAATAAAAACTTAGGCCAGCCAATGATTTACACCATCATTGGCCTGCCATAGCCTGAGAGTTTTATTTATCCTGCTTATCCAGATTTTACAGATTTGCTATGTCTAGTTTTACTGGTTATTTAGTAGCATCACTATACTCCTACAGGGGCACTGCAGTTGCATTTCTTGCATGTGTGTGAGTGAAGACAGGAGATGGATTGCTACAGCTGACTGCGGACCAGAGAGTCTTATCATTGTATGGGATTCATTTTCTGGGTAAGGTTAGCTATATGCTTTATTCTCTAATAATATAACCTCTGGCATGGCAAGTGGGATCCTTTATTTGACTTGAAAGGAAGCATGTGACGAATAATAAATCTGGTATTTTTATTTTAGTACTATTATATGGTTTGTGGGTATCCTTTAAAGAAGAACTCCAGATTCAGCCCAGCATTCGGTATACATTTGCATGATCATGCTGTAAATAAACTACCAAAAGTATTGGACGCCTGCCTTAACACCCACATGAACTTTAATGGCATCCCAGTCTTAGTCCATAGGGTTTAATATTGAGTTGGCTCACGCTTTGCTGGTATAACTGCTTCAACTCCTCTGGGAAGGTTGGCCACAAGGTTTAGGAGTGTGTCTATGGGAATGTTTGACCATTCATCCAGAAGCGGAAGGTGTTCTGTTGGGTTGAGGTCAGGATTCTGTGCAGGCCAGTCAAGTTCTTCTACCCCAAACTCACTCATCCATGTCTTTATGGACCTTGCTTTGTGCGCTGGTGCGCAGTCACGTTGGAACAGGAAGGGGCCATCCCCAAACTGTTCCCACAAAGTAGGGAGCATGAAATTGTCCAAAATGTCTTGGTATGCTGACGCCTTAAGAGTTCCCTTCACTGGAACTAAGGGGCCAAGCCCAACCCCTGAAAAACAACCCCACACCATAATCCCCCTCCACTAAATGGATTATGGACCAGTGCACAAAGCAAGGTCCATAAAGACACGGTAAGCGAGTTTGGGTGGAGGAACTTGACTGGCCTGCACAGATTTCTGACCTCAACCCAATAGAACACCTTTGGGATAAATAAGAGCGGAGACTGCCATCCAGGCCTTCTCGTCCATGTCAGTGCCTGACCTCACAAATGCGCTTCTGGATGAATGGTCAAACATTCCCATAGACACACTCCTAAACCTTGTGGACAGCCTTCCCAGAAGAGATGAAGCTGTTATAGCTGTAAAGGGTGGGCCAACTCAATATTGAACCCTACAGACTAAGACTGGGATGCCATTAAAGTTCATGTGTGTGTAAAGGCAGACGTCCCAATACTTTTGGTAATGTAGTGTATGTGCTAGTACAATTTTCCGTACCTGCTGAGATCTGCCCAAACTTTAAATATGTAAAAACGATTTCCCTTGGCTCACTACAGTCTGCAGGAAAAATAAATGCTTTACATAAACTTGAGCATCGTCAGCATCTCTGTTAGCAAGTAAATATACTATTGGGGCTGTTGATTGAAAAAATTGCATTATGCATAGCAACATCTAATAGCTGAATTGGGTAAGTATGAGCAGTTTACATTGTGGGGGTGGAAGGGGATGCAGACTTTCATCTATTTTGTGGGGCTCAGACCTACCAGAAATGGGGTATAGGGGGACAGCCACACAGGAATATTGGATTTTATCATAATGATGTACCTGTAACTACTATGTGGGTCTCAATACATTACCTGTTCTTCGACAGCGAAGGCTGTTGTTCCTCTGAAATTGCAGTGGGGCTTTAAGGGGACAGTTTTGGCAAATATGTGCTTCCTGGAGTTATTCTTTAATAAATCAACTCATTGTATTGTTCACTTTGAAGTTAGCAGTTTATGACTGTGATAAAAGTGGTTAAAGCATGACCATATCTATGACCTTCTCACATCAGACGTCACCATATTGTGACGCAAACCGATATCACTGTTTACCAGGGAAATAACTGTTTCATGTGGCACATAGTGTATTGCTAAGCTGAATATTGATTTAGATAATAAATCACCTGGTTCCAATATATGAAGGTTACAGATAATTAATATTCAAAATATTCTTTCATGCCATCCAAAGAGCAACAGTATATATTTTGTATGTTACTAAAGCATGACCTGTAAAGCACTATACCATTTGCACTAAAACAATGAAATACTGGGGGCTGTTTATCATATTGGGATATTTGTGTATATATGGCATACTTTTAATGTCTGTAACACATATAGTTAAGCAAACAATTGTTTTTCCTGTGCAGCCTCCAGTAGGTGGTTGGTTAAACTGCCATGGGTTCAGTTATAAACAGGCACCTGAAATCTGGGAAGCTACTTCTGCTATCACTAACTAGGATCTGGCTGTCTATTCACCTTAGTGTGGAACTTACTGGGGGGTCACTACATGTCTGCCCAGTGGCAGAGCTAGACTTTTAAAACAGGGGTGGCAGGGTATTATTTTGGGGGATCAATATACAAAGTGTTCAATTACACTAAAAATATGTTATTTTCCACAAAATGTATATACTGTAGATCCCTATAGATCCCCCTTACAGCATGCCAGGGTGAGGTCCCGTCCCCCATATAGATCCCCCCTTACAGCAGGCCAGGGTTAGGTGAGGTCCGGGGAGTGTAATGTTTTCAGCAGGGGGGGGGGGCAACAGGGGTGGCAAGGACTTAGTCTGGGGTGGCATTGGTACACCCTGATGTACAATGGCACTATCCGATGTCCCTATCATGTCATCCAAGGACTAAGTTAGGTTGTCCTCTTCAGTAAGCTGAATTATTATAATATCTTCCTGTAACAGTATATCAATCCAGTGTACACAATATTCATTAGCTCAGATTTTTTACATGCATTTCATTACGTGGTCAATCCACCAAGAAGTAATATTTCAAATTATTTTAGGTTACCTATTTTCAGATATAGTTGGGCTGAACCACCCACTTGCTTGAGGATTCCAGAGGAAAATGCCTCACCACCAGAATTCTTGGTTGTAACCAACCCTGCCCTGAATAGGATATCTCATGTACTACTGCCATTTCTATAATGTAAAATAAATTCCAAATCCTACAGGAAGAAAGAGGTCCTAATGCAATAAATGTGGCAAGTCTGATAAGTGGTTGATAAAGTGCGGAATATTCACAGCTGGAGCCTTAAAGATATAGTTAGATGCTGAAAGGTGGCTCAGACCAGCAGCATCCTTCCAAAACTGTAATATAAATTTTCACCCTTTCAGCAAACAAAAGCATCTTATTCTATCCAAAATTTGTCAAATTAGATTCATCTTGTTCTGCTATTCATCCCCAGGTTATCGTGATCTTACTTTTAAATAATATACTTGATACATAAAAACTGGGTATGACATACATGAAAAATAAAAGGCTTAATTCACTAAGCTGTAACGCATATTTGCAATAATAATTGTTATTTTCAGCCATGTGACTTTAATTTTCAGCTCTTGTCGCTCATAATAATGGACGTTTTTACCAATTATTATTAATATATATATATATAGATATATATATATATCTATATATATATATAAAAAATTATTATAACTATAGTTTAGTAAATTGAGCCTAAAATGACACTGTTAATATCATTTCCATCTTGTGTCCTGCAGCATCCCTGTTCATACGATATTCCAGAGCCATCCAGAAGGGGGAGTAGTTGCCATAGCTATGTCTCAGAATGCTAAGTACTTGGCTACTATCGGAGGAGGAACAGTTCAGGTATAATATGATCAGTTTTTTTATGTACATTTTATTATATATTTTTTAAAGAAAACACTCAAAATATGTTTTAACTAATCAAACCATTCATTGTTGAAGAGGTCCTCTTATCCATTCACTTTTGCTTTCTTTTTTTTGTTTCTTAAAGCCCATGGTATGTGAAACACACTCAGACTAACACCCAGTACAAAAAAAAGTGCACACACAAGATGTGAGAACACAAAAAAGTGCATAGAGTGTATGAATAGTCCATTTACGAAGAGGCAGGACCCTGACCCTGTTCCCCGGGGGCGCAAGGCTCCTGACAGGGACTGAGGTGCTCACTGTTCCACCTCGCTGAAACCTGGCAGACCCTGTTCTCTGGGAGGACTGCTGAAACAGCCTACCCCAAGTTCTAGGTGGGTCTCCCCCGAAGGGAGACCCCATGAGAAAGGGCGAACTAAGCCAGAATGCCATATCCACCACCTCCCAAGACTTTCAGGGTAGGCCCAAGGACCCACACACTACTAATCACTGTGAGCAAAGTACACCCGTGCAAGTGACAAACACACAAAAAAATACAAACACACAACTAAAAGGGGGGACAGGGAAATGGAGAAGTGCTAAAAGTGCTGTGGTGCAGTACCGTGGCAGGCCCTTCTGCCAGTAATCAAAAATTCCTCTGGTCCCGGACAAAAGGCCCGACCCTAGAGGCAGCTGTGAAAAAAGTTTGTAGGTGCAGTGACCAAAGTGCCGAAAAAATTCTAGATGAGTTCACCAACCTGTGAGAATTAAGGCACCCCTGGCTGAACCATACCAGGGGCGCGTACATCACGGCTTTTCTCACAGCCCGGCTTTCGGACAGACCAGCGCCTCTTCATTCCACAGGAAGGTATCAGAACTTGGAGAGCTTAGGGAGAGCCTTGCCTACAAGTGGGGACAAGCACAAGGCCAGATTCAACCCAGGAAGAGAAAGGCTCCCCCACTGCTCCCACCGTTTACACCTGATTACATCAGGGAAGTACTAACTGACCCCCCAAATGGCAAGGGGTTCAAGGTTCTCTCCCTAACAACTGTTAAGAACAGATACTACACTTGATCTTAGCCAGAGGTTTTGCTTTCTAGATTGTTCAAAGGTACCTCTTCCTACATTCACTTGGGTTCATTGAGTGTTCATCTTTTATATTTGATGTGAGTAGATGCTCTGCTTTATGGTGATACCATCGCCCTTATTAGGGCCATGCAAACAGTCTGTGCTATTTTATATTGGGCAAATTCCTAATGGCTGATTTGCAAACAATGTGTGTGAGAGGAGATCTGAAAGTAACCCAGTGGGGGCTCCAATACACATACAATACTCTTCAATGTCAGTGATTTGTGATCAGTAATCCACCCTGAACTATAGACTATAGGGTTTGATTTGGAAGATTGCTGGCAGAGACATTACTGATTGTGGCCTTTCCTTGTATGTAGCAGATTTACCCTAATTGCCCACACCTACCTAGCAAATACTTACCTTTCCTTCACTCCCCCTCTGCTGTCCTCAGGTGTTTCAGGATATAAATGAGCATATAACTTACTCCATGTGACAGCACTAAACTTTAGTGGTGTCACATTGGGGGTCCATAGCCCTGTGTTAGTATGATTCTGGCAATTCATAAGAGGGGCGTTAAAGTCAAACCGGGAATTTTAATTTTACAGTTATAAAAAGGGATGCTAGCATGAAGGTACTACATGCAGTAGTAGGTGGCAAGTGTGTCCTATTACTGATAGGCAGCGCACATGTTGCGGGCCAGTACAGAGACCATTAATCAAGATGGTAGATGACAGTGTTAGTGCGTACACGAAACAGCGTGTGGTGATGAAGTTTCTTGTGAATGAAGGCGTAAAACCCGTGGATATCTACAGAAGACTTTAAGCACAGCACGGTGATGAGATGCTCAGCCACAGTAAAACATTTGAATGGTGTAAACATTTCAAAGATGGCCATACACTCGCCATTGACAATCCCAGCCGTGGTGGTTCTCAGCCCACAGCAGTCATTCCTGTGAATGGGGAATGCCTGATCCTCGGTAATCGACACATAACCTGTCATGAAATTGCACAAGAGACAAATCTTTCTAATGACGAAGTAAAGCAGACTGTCCTAGGATGGTTCAAGTGTACTGACAAATCTTTCTATGCTGATGCTTTCCAGGCATTAGTTAACCACTTGAAGGCCAGGCCTATTTCTGTAACGCTCCTGCGTTTCTTATATGGTGTGGATTTTCAGCTGCAGAAATAGTTCCACGTCAGTTGTCATGTAAGAGATATGCTGAGATACCATTCCCAACCTCAATGACTCATGTGTGGAAGGTCTTATTTCAGCCAGTAAATACACACAATTAGCAAGCTGGTTCCTAGAGTGACTTTATATATGTGGTAACACAATGATGAAGGTTTGAGGGATAGGTTGAGTGGAGGTGGTAGGTGATAGACACTTGAAGGTGAGACAGTAGCAGATGGATGCAGGAAGGTTTAACAATGTTGTATGATAGCAGATGATAGAATAGCAGGTGGACATACAAAAGAGATCAACCCAGTGCAGAAAAGTAGCAGTAGTCTCAAGAGCTAGCAATCTAGTTTATGCAGATGTGATAAACAGTCTCTACTATGCAGAGCTAGATAGTGTAAGCTTAGTATAAGTTTATAGAGAATTCCCCTGCGGGGTACTTAGCACTATTAGCGATACAGCCGAAGGGTGGTTCAGGAGAGGCAGATGATCCAGTAGCGGGATACAGGGATCAGCGCAGCGAGGTTCCGTCAGCGAAGTAAGCTTGCAAGCATGGAAGCTTCAAGCAAGGTTAGCATCCAGATAAGGGTGTTTGAACGAACACATGTGAGTGAGAGCCGACGCCTTAAATAGCCATCTAGTCCGGCGCTGAGTGATGACAGCTCCAGTCTTAAAGGTGTTTGTGGAAAGTGTAATTTAGGGTGCCAAAGGTACCGGAACATTACAATACCCCCCCTTTAAGGCCTGCTCCTGAAGGCCTCTGGAGCTGGTTTGTCTGGGTATCTCGCATGAAAATTGCGGATTAATCTAGGGGCATGTATGTCAGAGGTGTTTAGCCAGGTGTCGTCTTGGGGCCCATAGTTCTTCCATCTAACCAAGTACTGAAGTCTTCTTCTGTAGATACGAGAATCCAGAATCTCTTTTATCTCGTATTCTTCTCCACCTTCAACTTGTACAGGAGGGGGAGGTGGAATATTAGGCCTTATTCCTTGGTCCGGAACATGGGGTTTTAGTAGCGACACATGGGAAATGGGATGGATTTTTAGGTCCATTGGCAATGTAAGCTGCACTGCAGCTTTTCCAATAAGTTTCTTGATTGGGAAAGGTCCCAAGAACAGAGGTCCAAGCTTTTTGCTAGGGATCTTCAGTCTCAAGTTTTTTGTTGAGAGCCAAACGAGGTCCCCGATAGTATACTGTGGAGAAGGTCTTCTACGAAGATCATAGTACTTCTTTTGTTGACTGTGAGCGTGTGCAATGGTAGTATTTAGTAAACCCAGAGAATCCTTTATTTGGGAAAGATAGTCTGAGGCTACTGGGTTATTTGAAGGAAGGATGCGTGGAGGGAGAATAGAGGGATGGAACCCATAGTTCAAGTAGAACGGACTCTGCTTGGTTGTACTGTGAGTTGCGTTGTTGTAGGCAAATTCTGCCAGGGGGAGAAGATCCAACCAATCATCCTGTTGGTAAGAAGTGTAACAACGTAAATACTGCTCGATGCATTGGTTGACTCTTTCAGTCTGTCCGTTGGTCTGCGGATGGTAAGGAGAAGTGAGCTTCCGCTCAATCCGTAGTATGTGACATAGTTCTTGCCAGAATTTAGAAATAAATTGGGATCCACTGTCAGACAAAAGAGTTTTTGGGATACCATGTAATCTGAAGACATGTTTCATCAGGAGTTCTGCCGTTTGTTTGGACGAAGGTAGTCTGCGAATAGCAATGAAATGTGCCATCTTTGTCAGATGGTCCACTGACACCAAGATGGTATTAAATCCTTTGGAAGGAGGCAATTCTACGATGAAGTCCAATGACAGAACCTCCCATGGAGTTTGGGGTATTGGTAGACTGCATAGTAGGCCGGATGGTCTCGTAGTGTCAATTTTGGACCTGGCACAGACATTGCACGAAGAGACGAATTTTTGTATAGATGTTTTCATGTCAGGCCACCAGAATTGCCGAGAAATCAAATTGAAAGTCTTTGTCATACCCATATGTCCTGCCATAGGCACATCATGCGATAATTCCAAGATCTTGGTGCGTAGGGTAGGTGGTATGTAAAGTTTGTCGTTGTAGTAGAGGAAGCCTTCTGCATCGGTATTTAGTTGTGGTGGGGGTGAATCCAACCTTATACCATGCAGAACCTCTTCCTTCAAGGAACGGTTAACTCCAATAATGCATTTGTGAGGTATTATAGGAACGGAAGGAATTTCAAAGTAATTTTCTTCAGTTAGTCGTGATAGTGCATCCGCCTTTTTGATCTTATCTGCAGGTGTGTAGGTCACTAGGAAGTTAAACCTTAGAAAGAATAGTGACCATC
The DNA here is from genome assembly GCF_965119305.1 of Pelophylax lessonae. Lineage (NCBI taxonomy): Eukaryota > Metazoa > Chordata > Amphibia > Anura > Ranidae > Pelophylax > Pelophylax lessonae. The sequence goes on from NC_138768.1 coordinate 230,316,654, forward strand.
GTACCTGTCGATGCGAGAGAGTTTTGCTAGTCTGAAGATATTGGAGGTTTTTATGGTCCGTGTATATAATTATTGGTAATTGGGTGCCTTCGAGTAAATGTCGCCAATTCTCCAGAGCCAATTTTATAGCAAGCAGTTCCTTCTCACCCACGGGGTAATTTATCTTGGGACTGCTCAGGGATTTAGAAAAAAAGGCGACTGGATGAAGTGGTGAAGTGGGGGTAGGTCGTTGGGAGAGTATTGCTCCTACTGCCAGGTTTGACGCATCTACCTCCAGAATGTATTGGAGGGATGGGTCTGGATGGCGTAATATGGGAGCGGAAGTAAACCTTGTCTTTAACAAGTGGAAAGCCTTATTTGCTTCTTCTGACCATTTAAATGGTATTTTTATGCTAGTGAGCTGTGTGAGGGGTCTCACAATAGCAGAAAAGTTTTTTATGAACTTCCTGTAGAAATTTGAAAATCCCAGGAATCGCTGTAGCGCCTTGCGTGTAGTTGGTGTAGGCCAATCCTGAATGCAGGATATTTTACTCATGTCCATCTCGATTCCTGTTTTGGATATGATGTAGCCTAGAAAGAGTACCTCATCTTTATGGAACAAGCATTTCTTCAGCTTCACATAAAGATTATGTGCAAGCAATCTCGATAATACAAGTCTTACATGTCTTATGTGTTCAGACAGGGTCCGTGAATATATAAGTATATCGTCCAGATATACCACAACACAGACATCTAGTAAGTCTTTAAAAATATCGTTTATAAATCGTTGGAAAACTGCAGGGGCATTGCATAGGCCGAATGGCATCACAAGATACTCGAACAATCCGTATCTAGTTCTGAACGCAGTCTTCCACTCGTGTCCATCACGGATTCGAATGAGATTGTATGCTCCTTTCAGGTCTAATTTTGAAAAATAGGTAGCTCCACGCACCTGCTCAATGAGCTCAGGGATAAGTGGTAGAGGATAGCGATCTTTTATTGTGATAGCATTCAATTTCCTGTAGTCGATGATAGGTCTGAGACTTGAATCTTTATTGCGAACAAAAAAGAGTCCTGCTGCTGTGGAAGAAGTGGAAGGTCTAATAAAACCTTTTTCCAAGTTCTCATCCAAATAGGTTTTGAGATGGGCAAGTTCATCCTGTGAAAGAGGATAAACATGACCGAACGGCAATTTGCTATTTGGGAGTAGATCAATGCTACAATCATAGTCTCGATGAGGAGGTAATGCTTGAGCATTTTTCTCAAGAAAAACCTCAGAAAGATCCTGATAACATAGTGGTGCAATCTCATCTGTCACCACAGACAGAATCTTCCCGGAAAACGGGAGGTTACACGTTTCCTCGCAATAACAAGAAGGGAAGGTCAAGGACCGTTTCTTCCAATCTATGGTTGGTTGGTGTGTGTGTAACCAGGGAAGTCCCAACACAATGGGAAAGTGGGGTGATGGTATTAAATTGAAGGTAGAAGTCTCCCTATGAGACTCGTTAATAGTGACTAGAAGTGCTTGTGTCTGATCGGTGATCGGACCAGAGGATAACGGAACACCGGTAATAAGACTTACTGAGACAGGTTTGAGTTTAGAAATAATAGGAATTTTATTTAAAGCAGCAAAACATATATCCATATAATTTCCACAAGATCCTGTGTCAATCATGGCCTTAGTAGTAATCCTGTTCTGGTCCCACTGTAATGTCAAAAAAACAGAAATGTAGGGGTTAGTGAATGAAGTTGTCAATCCTCCTAGAGAGACATGTGAACACTCACCCTTCTTTTTGTTGACTAGGGGGACAGACGTTTATCTTGTGATCCGGGGATGCACAGTACAAGCAGAGATTTTCATTTCGTCTTTTGGCTTTTTCCATAGTTGATAGCGGTGGGCGTATGGTTCCTATCTCCATAGGAACGGGGTCAACGGCCAGACTCCGAGAGGAAACGGATAATGGCATTCCCATCTTTTCAGCCTTTCTTTCTCGTAGTCTTCTATCTATGGTAATACTGAGTTGTATTAATGCATCCAGGGTTTTTGGCAGATCCGCTCGGGCGAGCTCGTCCTTAACGGCTTCTGATAGGCCAAGCCTAAATTGGGTTTTCAGAGATGCGTCATTCCATTCTGAATCAAGGGTCCATCTCTTGAACTCTGCGACAAAGTCTTCCACAGGCCTCCTTCCTTGTTTCAAGGATCTTAACTGAAGATCAGCAGTACTCTGCCTATTGGGGTCATCATATAGGCTAGTGAGCTCTGCCAGGAACAAGGCATAGGAGTTGAGAAGCTGGTCGTTTTTCTCAAAAAGAGAATCTGCCCAGGCTCGAGGATCGCTTGATAGGTAAGAAATAATAGTACAAACCTTAATGAGATCAGTAAGGTAGGTACGAGGTTTTAGCAAAAAAAGTAACTCACATGCGTTTTTAAATTCGCGAAATTTTTTGCGATCGCCTGTAAATACCAAAGGGGGATTTATCTTGGGTTCAGGGGACTGAGCAGAGGTAAGTTGTGTCAGTCTAATTACCTGCTGCGACAGAGCCTGATTGTCTTCTTTTAATTCAGCAAGTGCGTGTATTAACGCAGATACTTGCTGTTTTAATTGTGTCACCTGAGTGGCTATTTCTGCTGAATCCATTTTTTAGGTTTGTTCAATCTGTAACGCTCCTGCGTTTCTTATATGGTGTGGATTTTCAGCTGCAGAAATAGTTCCACGTCAGTTGTCATGTAAGAGATATGCTGAGATACCATTCCCAACCTCAATGACTCATCATGTGTGGAAGGTCTTATTTCAGCCAGTAAATACACACAATTAGCAAGCTGGTTCCTAGAGTGACTTTATATATGTGGTAACACAATGATGAAGGTTTGAGGTATAGGTTGAGTGGAGGTGGTAGGTGATAGACACTTGAAGGTGAGACAGTAGCAGATGGATGCAGGAAGGTTTAACAATGTTGTATGATAGCAGATGATAGAATAGCAGGTGGACATACAAAAGAGATCAACCCAGTGCAGAAAAGTAGCAGTAGTCTCAAGAGCTAGCAATCTAGTTTATGCAGATGTGATAAACAGTCTCTACTATGCAGAGCTAGATAGTGTAAGCTTAGTATAAGTTTATAGAGAATTCCCCTGCGGGGTACTTAGCACTATTAGCGATACAGCCGAAGGGTGGTTCAGGAGAGGCGGATGATCCAGTAGCGGGATACAGGGATCAGCGCAGCGAGGTTCCGTCAGCGAAGTAAGCTTGCAAGCATGGAAGCTTCAAGCAAGGTTAGCATCCAGATAAGGGTGTTTGAACGAACACATGTGAGTGAGAGCCGACGCCTTAAATAGCCATCTAGTCCGGCGCTGAGTGATGACAGCTCCAGTCTTAAAGGTGTATGCGCACCTTTCCAAAAGTAAATGGTAGGGCGCATACACTTGTGGAAAGTGTAATTTAGGGTACCAAAGGTACCGGAACATTACAATTTCTGACATTTGTTGCTTACCAGCTAAAATCAGTATTTTTGCGGGTGCCTCTGGAGAAGTCCATGGGAGGGCGCAATCTATTGTACGCCCCGTGGTTGCTACAGGAGTACAGATGTTTGTCGGAAACGGTCTCACCTTTGACGGCCCACACTTTAAGGGTCTGGGATAGCAACAACCACTTGCTCTCTCATGTCCCGTTGGCACCCTTGGGAGGTTTTACCTGGTTTTCACCCGGAGAACACCTAGACTTTTTTGGGCCATAGCATCTGATCATAACACTACCTGTGGCAAATTTTTAGAAGATGGGAAGTTCCTCCCCTTGGAGTCTCTTAGAACATGGTACGATGACTTTCCCATGGACTTCTGGAGGTTTAAGCAGCTCCACCATTTGTTCTCAATACAGAGATCTGCACTTTGGGCAGTATCTACCCTTACTCAGTTTGAACGTTTGTTCATTGCTGAGGAGCCAGTGCCCCATATGATTTCAAAGCTTTACAAACTACTTACTCTGGTTTCTCCCACAATTTAACCAGCTGATATCTGGGAATGGGAATGTGATTTAGGTCGTGAATTTTCTGAGGACCAATTGGTTCATCTGTATCAGTTGACTCACTTTAGCTCCATGGACCCTAAAACCCAAGAAAATAATTATAAGATTTTGACACATTGGTATTGTGTTCCAGCTACCATGGATGGCACGTATTTACCCCTCTGTCCTGGATCTCTGCTGGTGGGGCTATGGCCAACACTGTGCGCTTTTGCACATATGGTGGGAGTGTCCTGCGATCAAAGCTTTCTGGATGGACGTCAGATTGAAAAAATCCTGGACATAGCTGTTCCTTTGTCCCCAGAACACTTCCACCTTCATGTGCCAACCATACCACTTAGCCAATACAAACAAAGTTCCTTGCCACATTTGTTGAATGCTGCCAAATGTGTCATACCAATATATTCAAAGCAGGCACAGGTTCTTAGCTACGAGGATTGGTTTAAGAAGGTGAACTAGATCATGGAGGTGGAGGAATAGGTAGCGACCTGCAGGGATACTTTAGAGAGGTTCTGCGCGACTTATCATATCATGACTTCAGACTATGTTCTATCCAGCCTAGAATGTTGCCCTCCTGAAAATGGCCGACCCCACCTTTGGATCATCCTCCTGATCTCTGAGTAGCGATCTCTGTATTTTTTTTATCTGTTGTCCTTTTTTTTCTGTCTGTATAATGGTACTTGCTGACGTGCAGTTTTGAGAATTGCAATGGTTGTGAAAAGCGTCCACTACTCCCCTACCTCCTACCTCCCCTTTCTCCCCCCCCCCTTTTTTTTTTTTTTCTTCCTTTTATTGGATTGTTGTTTATTTTTCTTATATTGCACGTGTGGGATATTTGATGTTGGGGGAACAATGATCATTTAGCAGAAGGTATTTCTAGGCAGTTGCTTGGGTATCCCCCAGCACACGATGGGCCATATCATGGACACCAGGGCAAACCCCCCGTATAGTGCTCCCATCTTATGGTCCACTGTTTATCCTACTGATTAATACGGTGGTCACTATGGCCTCCCTTTCCTGCTGGGCTGGCCTATGACCAGGGACCAGGACCGCTGTTGGAAATCACGTGGCCCCTTACAGCCTTCCTGATGGGCCCCCCAACCTCGCCTACACCCCCCCTTCCCGGGGTGCAGAACAGCAGCACTGACTTTATCTGCCTACACCTCATAAATGAGGAAAAAAAAAAGGCCCTCCTCTTCTTCCACCTTCTGAGCCTCTCTGTTGACCTAATGGGGCCCAGGGAAAGTAATTTAAGCCCCGGTAAGCAAGTAGGAGCAGTGGTGTGGTCTAGTAAAATCCATGTTTTTAGGCATAAAAGAACATGAAATAAAGCTGCCCTGGGCCCCCCTGATTAGCTGATCAGGCCTGGGCCCAGTACAACAGTATCAGCGGCCCTGCCTATGACCAACATTGTCGTTTACAATATCACTGATTGCTGGCTTACATCCTAGGCCAGTCTACACGACATCTTGGAGTCTGCATTCTCCCTTACTCTCTGTTTATTTTATGTTATATATTATTATTTTATTTTTTATTGATTACATGTAAAAGTGATCGGTGATACAGTATATGCTTACATTTGATTCTTGGTTTGTTATGAGTGGTTGACAACTCTGATCACTCTAAATCTGTTTGTGTATGTTATGCATACAGTGGTGATCGAAAGTTTGGGCACCCCAGGTAAAAATTTGTATTTATCTACCGACTCCACAGCCCTGTGCCTCTTCTATCTCTTGCTTTTCACACAGGTACTTTGTGACAGATTCCTTTTAATAAAGTCGATTATATTTTATCTTATATATTTTCTGCAGAAAGTCTGTATTTGGGACTGGACCACAGGATCTGAAACACCAGTCTGTACTGCTGAGCTTGATGGAGAATTTGGTCTTCAGGTAACATCACAAATTGCTATGTATGCTGCTGAGTCTGACCTAGGTCTGATCTATATTGTCTCAATAACCCTACAGTTAATGTTAAAGTATATATTTAGTGTATATGCTCAGCTAATTTTAAATGATATGTAAAATGTGAGCCTGGTTCAACAAGATTTAAACCAGAGTTCCCACCTATGTTGCAATCTTATTGGGTGGTGGAGACTAATATGATTGGCCTATACACTCCATAAAGTGCTAAACTATTTGTTGGCACTATTTACAGTACAGTACAGTATATATTCATTAGATCAGGGATCCTCAAACTATGGCCCTCCAGCTGTTGCAGAACTACACATCCCATGAGGCATTGTAAAACTCTGACATTCACATACATGGCTATGCATGATGGGAATTGTAGTTCCTGAACAGCTGGAGGGCCATAGTTTGAAGACCCCTGCATTAGATTAATAAATGTATAGATATATAGCAGAGCAGTAAACATGAACAGACCTAACTAATAGCTATCTCTTTCTTGGATTAACATTTTACATTTCTGTATGAAATTGCCATTACCTACAGTGCCTTGCAAAAGTATTCGGCCCCCTTTAACTTTTCAACCTTTTGCCACATTTCAGGCTTCAAACATAAAGATATAAAACTGTAATTTTTTGTGAAGAATCAACAACAAGTGGGACACAATCATGAAGTGGAACGAAATTTATTGGATATTTCAAACTTTTTTAACAAATAAAAAACTGAAAAATTGGGCGTGCAAAATTATTCAGCCCCCTTAAGTTAATACTTTGTAGCGCCACCTTTTGCTGTGATTACAGCTGTAAGTCGCTTGGGGTATGTCTCTATCAGTTTTGCACATCGAGAGACTGAAATGTTTGCCCATTCCTCCTTGCAAAACAGCTCAAGCTCAGTGAGGTTGGATGGAGAGCGTTTGTGAACAGCAGTTTTCAGTTCTTTCCACAGATTCTCGATTGGATTCAGGTCTGGACTTTGACTTGGCCATTCTAACACCTGGATATGTTTATTTGTGAACCATTCCATTGTAGATTTTGCTTTATGTTTTGGATCATTGTCTTGTTGGAAGACAAATCTCCGTCCCAGTCTCAGGTCTTTTGCAGACTCCATCAGGTTTTCTTCCAGAATGGTCCTGTATTTGGCTCCATCCACCTTCCCATCAATTTTAACCATCTTCCCTCTCCCTGCTGAAGAAAAACAGGCCCAAACCATGATGCTGCCACCACCATGTATGACAGTGGGGATGGTGTGTTCAGGGTGATGAGCTGTGTTGCTTTTACGCCAAACATAACTTTTTGCATTGTTGCCAAAAAGTTCGATTTTGGTTTCATCTGACCTGACCAGAGCACCTTCTTCCACATGTTTGGTGTGTCTCCCAGGTGGCTTGTGGCAAACCTTAAACAACACTTTTTATGGATATCTTTAAGAAATGGCTTTCTTCTTGCCACTCTTCCATAAAGGCCAGATTTGTGCAGTATACGACTGATTGTTGTCCTATGGACAGAGTCTCCCACCTCAGCTGTAGATCCCTGCAGTTCATCCAGAGTGATCCATGGGCCTCTTGGCTGCATCTCTGATCAGTCTTCTCCTTGTATGAGCTGAAAGTTTAGAGGGACGGCCAGGTCTTCGTAGATTTGCAGTGGTCTGATACTCCTTCCATTTCAATATTATCGCTTGTACAGTGCTCCTTGGGATGTTTAAAGCTTGGGAAATCTTTTTGTATCCAAATCCGGCTTTAAACTTCTCCACAACAGTATCTCGGACCTGCCTTGTGTTTTCCTTGTTCTTCATGATGCTCTCTGCACTTTAAACGGACCTCTGAGACTATCACAGTGCAGGTGCATTTATACGGAGACTTGATTACACACAGGTGGATTCTATTTATCATCATTAGTCATTTAGGTCAACATTGGATCATTCAGAGATCCTCACTGAACTTCTGGAGAGAGTTTGCTGCACTGAAAGTAAAGGGGCTGAATAATTTTCCACGCCCAATTTTTCAGTTTTTTATTTGTTAACTAAGTTTGAAATATCCAATAGATTTTGTTCCACTTCATGATTGTGTCCCACTTGTTGTTGATTCTTCACAAAAAATTACAGTTTTATATCTTTATGTTTGAAGTCTGAAATGTGGCAAAAGGTCGCAAAGTTCAAGGGTGCCGAATACTTTCACAATGCACTGTAGGTACACTGCACAGATATACACTCACCGGCCACTTTATTAGGTACACCTGTTCAATTGCTTGGTAACACAAATTGCTAATCAACCAATCACATGGCAGCAACTCAATGCATTTACACATCTAGACATGGTGAAGAAGACTTGCTAAAGGTCAAACCAAGCATCAGCCTCAGGGAAGAAAGGGGATTTGAGTGACTTTGAACGTGGCACGGTTGTTGATGCCAGGCGGACTAGTCTCAGTATTTCAAAAACTGCTGATCTACTGGGATTCTTACACACAACCATCTCTAGGGTTTACAGAGAATAGTCCGAAAAAGAGAAATTATCCAGAGAGTTGCAGTTGTGTGGAAGAAAATGCCTTTGGTAATGTCAGAGGTCAGAAGAGAATGGGCAGACTGGTTTGACATGATACAAAGGCAACAGTAACTCAAATAACCACTCAATACATCCAAGGTATGCAGAATACCATCTCTGAACACACAACACATCAAACCTTGAAGCAGATGGGCTACAGTTTCAGAAGACCACACCGGGTGCCCCTCCTGTGAGCTAAGATCAGGAAATTGAGGTTACAATTTGCACGGACCCACCATAATTTGACAATAGAAGATAGGAAAAAAACGTTGCCTGGTTGGATGGGTCTCGATTTCAGTTGCGACATTCAGATGGTAGGGTCAGAATTTGGTGTAAACAACATGTTATATTCTCCGTGTTGTGAGAGACACAGGACTCTGGTCTGGAACAACGGATGTTTATTGAGGACTCGCTGTACACTACAACATGCATTACAGGACAGCTCTGTATATCAATGCATCTCTTACATGTCTCTAAGATGGCCACTCTGCCCCTTGACCCTTGTCATCACTCCTGGGTGGAGCCAGCCTTAAAGAAACAGTACATGTGAAACCCTTCAGGTATAACACAACATGAAAGCATGAATCTATCCTGCCTTGTATCAACGGTTCAGGCTGGTGGTGTAATGGTGTGGAGGATTTCTTGGCACACTTTGAGCCCCTTACCTACCTGAGTATTGTTGCTGACCATGTCCATCCCTTTATGACTACAGTGTACCCATCTTCTGATGGCTCCTTCCAGCAGGATAATGCACCATGTCACAAATCTCAAATCATCTCACCACTGGTTTCTTGAACATGACAGTGAGGTCACTGTACTCCAATGGCCTCCACACTCACCACATCTCAATCCAATAAAGATCCTTTGGGATGTTGTGGAACGAGAGATTCTCATCATGGATGTGCAGCTAAAAAGTCTGCAGCAACTGCGTTATGCTACCATGTCAATATGGACTTAAATGTTTGCGGAATGTTTCCAACACCCTATTGAATCTATGCCACAAAGAATTAGGGGAGTTCTGAAGGGCAAAAGGAGGTCCAACCCTGTACTAGCAAGGTGTACCTAATAAAGTGGCCTGTGAGTGTACATTTGCTGACTAACTCAGCATGCACTGCAGACATATAAATGGCTATAGACCGGTGTCCAACCTTTCTGGCCCACATTGGAAGAAGAGGAATTGTCTTGGACCACACATAAAATACACTAACAAAGATAGTTGATTAGCAGAATAATTCGGGCAGATCACAAGTTAATGATCACTGATATAGATAATGTTCCTATCTGGTCAATAAAACTTCACTTTTGTAATATTTTTTATTATGGAAGTAAAAAAGGGCAACATAAAACGAGTGCGATATTTGATGTTTTTGATAAATGAATGCATCAATATCTGGTTCGATGGATGTAGTAGCAATTCTCAATGAATTCCCAAGGTACTCTTTAGATATTTTGGTTCTAATTTTTCCCTTTGTGTGCTTCATCCTTGAAAATAGCTGCTTACAAATATAGGTGCTACTGAAAACTGATGGAATGGATAAGGCATGATTGTGAAAAAGTGGGATATTTTTCTTTGGCAAGATAAAACTTATAAAAGCCCAGTAAAGGCTGTCAAATGTATGTGTTTGCTAAATGTAAACGCATTTTGACAAAAAAATCACCAAAAATAAAAAATAAAAAAATAAAACATTTTAAGTAAGTTAATATTTTTGCGTTGGGCCGCATTCATAGCCGTCATGGGCCGCAGGTTGGACACCCCTGTAGATGACCACATGAACTGTAGGTCTTTGCCGTTGCATTAAGTGAAAAAAGGGGGTGATATACTGTGCTAACTAGACCAAAATAATAAAGCTGCTAGCACAATCAACTGACAAAAAGTTGGTGGAAAACATGTGAAAATATATATAGTGCAGCGCTGCGCTAGAAAAATGTATACAAAGTCCATATGGCATACACAGAATAATTTGTAAAAATAATAAATAAATGAAGTGAGTCCCAAGTGAAGGAGTGAAATTGACTGTCCAAGGTGATGTATGTGATCAAGGAAGCTGATAGTTTCCCTTCAGAATAAGGAATCAATATGTGCTCACCAGAAGTTGTAGACCCAAAATACCTTATAGCAAATAGGTCAAATAAGGCTCATGTAGTATGTCATAGGTCACCCCATCTCCCAATCAATCAGTGACATATAGGGATAAGCAAAATGACACAAACATAGTGTAAATCTGGTAAAAAAAAAACTGTTTATTTTAAAGGAAATACACTTACAACAAACATCAGATGGTAACAGCACATGTAATAAGAGATAATGTTAGGCTGTATCTGGCATGGTACTGGCGCGTTTCGTCATACCTGACTTTCTCAAAGGATATATGCCTTATGGATTTTCTATACATTTTTCTAGCGCCGCACTATATATATTTTTTCATATGTTTGCCGTTGCATTACTTATGAGATAGCTAAAGTATATAAGGAAAGGGGGGATTATAGTCTGCAATATTGTAACCTTCAAATGTACACTGTTTCTGAATCAGTAATACAGGTCTGTCTAGATTTTTATACATTGTCAATATCTGTTCACATTTTAGAAATATATTATATTTAATCCTCAAGATCACACACAAATAATTACCAACAGTGAAACACAAGTGATATTTTACTCATGGGTAAGTAGCACATCTAAGACTACCACATATTTGTCTTTATTATTCATTTTTTTTCAGTAGTTGCACACCCTGAAATGATTGATATATATATATATATCTTGCCCAAAAAATACTTTATTGACATAAATTACTATGCTAATATATATGTACTGTATATAAATGTACGCACCATTTTTACAGCACTCCTTTTCTACATATATCTTTTGTTCAGTGGTAAGCAGAGATAGCAAAGGTCCCTGTGCAAAATGGGAATATAAACGCCCTTTGAAACTTGTCAAAATCCTCCATGTATGTGCATACATGACATTGTGCCACCTGGCTGAAATTTGTCTCCAGGAGGTATTCACAGAATGTCTAATGTAGCTTATGCCTACATACAGTGCATTCAGAAAGTATTCACAGCGCTTCAATTTTTCCACATTTTGTTATGTTAAAGCCTTATTACAAAATGGATTCAATTCATTATTTTCCTCAAAATTCTACAAACAATACCCCCATAATGACAACGTGAAAGAGGTATGTTTGAAATCATTGCAAATTTATTTAAAAAAAAAAATAAAAATCACTGTGTACATAGGTATTCACAGCCTTTGCCATGACAATCAAAATTGAGCTCAGGTGCATCCTGTTTCCACTGATCATCCTTGAGATTTTTCTACAACTTGACTGGAGTCCACCTGTGGTAAATTCAGTTGATTGGACATGATTTGGAAAGGCACACACCTGTCTATATAAGGTCCTACAGATAACAGTGCATGTCAGAGCACAAATCAAGCCATGAAGTCCAAGGAATTGTCTGTAGACCTCCGAGACAGTATTGTATCGAGGCACAGATCTGGGGAAGGATACAAAAAAATGTCTGCAGCATTGAAGGTCCCAATGAGCATGGTGGCCTCCATCATCTGTAAATAGAATAAAATTGGAACCACCAGAACTCTTCTTAGTGTGGGCCACCCAGCCAAACTGAGCGATCTGGGGAGAAGGGTCTTAGTCGGGTAGGTGACCAAGAACCTGATGGTCACTCTGACAGAGCTCCAGCATTTTTCTGTGGAGAGAGGAGAACCTTCCAGAAGAACAACCATCTTTGCAGCACTCCACCAATCAGGCTTGTATGGTAGAGTGGCCAGATGGAAGCCACTCCTCAGTAAAAGGCACATGACAGCCCACCTAGAGTTTGCCAAATGGTACCTGAAGGACTCACAGAGCATGGGAAACAAAATTCTCTGGCCTGATGTAACAAAGATTGAACTCTTTGGCCTGAATGGCAAGCGTATTGTCTGGAGGAAACCAGGCACCCTCATCACTTGGCCAATACCATCCCTACAGTGAAGCATGATGGTGGCAGCATCATGCTGTAGGGATGTTTTTCAGTGGCAGAAACTGGGAGACTAGTCAGAATCGAGGGAGAGATGAATGCAGCAATGTACAGAGACATTCTTGTTGAAAACCTACTCCAGAGCGCTCTGGAACTCAGACTGGGGCAAATCTTCCAACAGGACAATGACTCTAAGCACACAGCTAAGATGACAAAGGAGTGGCTAGGGGACAACTCTGTGAATCGCCTTGAGTAGCCCAGCCAGGGCCCAGACTTGAACCAGATTGAACATCTCTGGAGAGATCTAAAAATGACTATGCACTGACGCTCCTCATCCAACTTGATGGAGTTTAAGAGGTCCTGCAAAGAAGGGGAGAAGCTGCCCAAAAATAGGTGTGCCAAGCTTGTAGCATCATACTCAAAAAGACTTGAGGCTGTAATTGGTGCCAAAAATGCTTCACAAAAGTATTGAGCAAAGGCTGTGAATACTTATGTACATGGGATTTTTGTTTTTTTAATACATTTGCAAAGATGTCAAGCAAACTTCTTTGACATTGTCATTATGGGGTATTGTTTGTAGAATTTTAAGGAAAATAAGGCATTTAATCCATTTTTGAAAAAGGCTGTAATATACCAAAATGTGGAAAAAGTGAAGCGCTGTGAATAATTTCCAGGTGCACTGTATATCGTTAGAGAAAGTGTGATCCAACTGAGCTTAGTTTTTTCTGCTGTTAAAGGGGATGACTGACATATTTGGAATTTTAACATTAGGCACCTATCTACCTAAATTAACTTTATATACAGAATGTGCACCAGCAACATTTTTTTTTTTTTTTTTGCTAACCTTAACTTTTACCTTTAATTTATCATGAGACAAAATGTGCACTTTAAATCACTGTTATCTTACTTAATTTTCCCCACATACAGGATAACTCTGTTTTGAAATACTCAGCTCCTCCCCTGAATGATACCGTAAGTACATTTTCTTGATTTAATTTTCCCTATGACTAAGCCACTGTGGAAGGGCCGAAACGCGTCAGCAGGTGTGGTTTCTTGGTGGAAACATGTAGGCTGAATCCAATCCTTATACACAGGTTATGCTGGCTGGTTGGGAAAGCCGCATTTTCTCTATTAACTGCACACATTGCTCTGAATGGGCATACTGAAAGCCTGCATCTGCGGATCATGGGAATGGAATCCCTGGCTTTTAGCAGCGTTCCAAGTTTAGCCAAAGGTTGCAAAGCAAAATATTTACTCTATACATAACCAAAAGAAACACAAAAAGTGAAATATTGCCCGATGGCAAGATTTAAAATGGCTTTCTGTGGTGACATGGAGAGGAAAAGCCTATTCCCTGCCACCATGCTGTAAAAAATAACCCTTGCTCTCTGTGTTCAAGCAGTGGTCTCTCTGCCAAGGTCTGACACACCCTCTGCTTAGTCAGAACTCTCTAACTAGTAGAAAATGTAACTTTACTGATTGGAGAGTAGGGATGAGTATAGCTGTGTTTGAATCCTAATCCAAACCCTCCTGCAAGGAAACTGTCACTGTGCTGGGCAAATCATAGGTGGTCAAGGCATTCACTGCCTAGTAGCAGCATGTACTGTATAAAATCCCCTTGTATACATGGAGTTATGGGGCTGGAATTGCCTCAGTGCTTATGATTGGTACAATACAATACAGATTCCTTAGGTGGGTTGGGTGGGTTCAGACTAGGATCCAAACATACCTGAGCTCATTCTTATTGGGGAGCTATAGGTCTAATTTAGCAGTGTAGAACTAGTATTGAGAGTATTCATTTAATTCACCATGTGCAACTCTTTTGTTCCAGTTTCCTGTTCTTCACTTTTTCAATAGATAGCCATCATAGACTAGCCTGGCTCAGTCCACTTCCCAGATTCTTTAAGTAGCCCAATATTACGCTGGTCATACATTGAACAATTTCTTGGGGCTGGACTAGAGAATTCTGTTACATAGTCAGGTGTAAAAAAAACACAGGTCCATCTACTTCAACCAATAGAAAAAAAAAAAGCCAACCATACAATCCCATATACACAATCCTATACCCGCAGTTGATCGAGAGGAAGGTGAAAAAACCCCAGCAAAGCTTAATTCAATTTGCTCCAGCTTGGGAAAAAATTCCTTCCTGATCCCCTGAGAGGCAATCAGATATTCCCTGGATCAACTTTACCTATAAATGTTAGTATCCATTTATATCATGTACATCTAGGAAATAATCCTGGTCTTTTTTTAAAGCAATCTACTGAGCTGGCCAGAACCACCTCTGGAGGGAGTCTATTCCACATTTTCACAGCTCCTACTGTGAAGAAACCTTTCCGTATTGGAGATTAAATCTCTTTTCCTCCAGACGTAAAGAGTTTCCCCTTGTCCTCTGTGGTGACCTTAAAGTGAATAACTCAACATCTAGTTCACTATATGGACCACTTATGTAATTATACATGTTGATCATATCCCCCCTTAATCTCCTCTTCTCAAGAGAGAATAAATTCAGTTCCTCTAATCTTTCCTCGTAGCGGAGCTCCTCCATGCCTCTGATCAGTTTGGTTGCCCTTCTCGGCACTTTCTCCAGTTCCCCGATATCCTGTTCATTCTCCTATCTACACTAAACAGTGCGAATGGAGGAATCCCCCCTGCCTGCTATTAGGAGGGTGTCAACAGAGTCAGCCTCTGTTAACATTTTTTTCTGGTCGATCAGGAACTAGCTGACATTCTCTTAGTGTATGGCTAGCTTTACAGTGTATGAACACCTCTAGTTAATTGGCTAAAAAAGTCCTTTATGTGGAATAATCTGCTCAACTACTGGTACCAGTTAAATGTCACCCCAAAGCAGCCCATAGATGATTCAATTTTGTTCCCTTTCACCACGGGTGGAAGGAAAGAAATCCACTTGATTCCCCCATCAACACAGTTAATGTTGATGTGTTGATGGGGGAATGCCTCCCGTTGCACTATTGTGTTCTCCAAGTGGGGGGCGACAGAACACAATGATTACTGTGGCTATAGCTGCCAGCAGTAATCGCATTTAAAAAATCCAACAGGCTGGCTGTACCTAAGTTGATTGCTGGATCAACTTGGGTACAAGTAGCCTGCCGATAGATGGATCACATATTGGCCAGTCTCTGCTGAACTGGCCGAATTTCGATTCATGTCCGGCTTCAGACCCTTTATTTAATTTTCCTTACTTGTATACTTATTGTAGTGTAATATTGGCCCTTTCTTCTCTAAATTAAACTCAATATATAAACTCACTGTAATGAGTATATGCAATCTAAGCAGAATTTCTTACCTCCAAGTATTTAACCTGATCGCATTTACTTTATCAATAATTAATTCAATTTTACTATTATTGTGTTATTTTTTGCAGACCTTTAACAAAGTCGTGGGAGCCTTTAGCCAATCGGTTTTCCATTCTGGTAATGTAAGATCCTTGACAGCTACATCTGCAGGAAAATTGGTTGTCTGGGAGACCATGAATCCCCCTTCGATCAGAGCAAAAGCTTTCATAAAGCCACATAATAAGAAAGCATTAAAGCTGATGCATCTGCAGAAAGATGCAATTACTGTGCTCACTGCCCATGACAGGTAATGACAACAACTAGGCACAGTAATTAGAAAGGCCAAAAACAGTTAATGTTTTAGGTAGTAATTCCAATGAGATATATTTGAATATGTAAACTAAAAATATACCTCCCACAAAACATTATATTAAACTTACAGAAATCAGTAACTACACAATAAAGAGTATTTATTATTTAGCACCAAGAGCAACAAAGCAATATAATGTACGGCATCTAGTCAGGATCAGCTTTTCCGATAAAGGTTTTGTCTTAAGAAAAAAATAGAGCTTTGCAGAAATTGCTCACATTGAAACAAAAAGTTTACCTAACCACTTTAAGACCGGTAGATTTTGCTGCTTAATGACCAGGCCCTATTTTGCGATTCAGCACTGCGTGAATTTAACGGACAATTGCGCAATCGTGCGATGCTGTACCGAAATGCAATTGACGTCCCTTTTTTCCCCACAAATAGAGATTTCTCTTGGTGGTATTTGATCACCTGTGCAATTTTTATTTTTTGCGCTATAAACAAAAAAAAGAGCGACAATTTTGAAAAAAACACAATATTTTTCACATTCTGCTATATCAGTGTTTCTCAACTCCGGTCCTCAGGGCACACTAACAGGCCAGGTTTGCAAGAAAACTGAAATACATCACAGGTGATATCATTTGCTTCTCAGTGATTGCAGTATTCTAGTCTGAATCTCCTCAAGGTAATACTTAAAATCTGGCCTGTTAGTGCGCCCCGAGGACCGGAGTTGAGAAACACTGTGCTATATGACATCCCCAACAAAAAAAATATGTAAAAATCAAAATTTTTTAACATTTTAGGCCAATTTATTTTTTGCTACATATTTTTGGTAAAAAAAAATAGCAATAAGCATATTTTGATTGGTTTGCGTAAAAGTTATTGTGTTTACTAACTACGGCAAAGATTTATGTCATTTTTTTTTTTCTTACTAGTAATGGCGGCGATCTGCGATTTTTTGTGGGAGTGCGACATTGGGGCGGACAGATCGGACCTCTAACTGACATTTTTGACACTTTTGGGGGTACCAGTGACATTACTACAGTAATCAGTGCTAAAAATATGCACTGTTACTGTAATAATGCCATTGGCAGGTAAAGGGTTAATACTATGGGTGATCAATGGGGTTAATTGTAAGCCGGGGGGGGAGGGATTCTAACTGTGGGGGGGGGTTGGGCTTGTGAGATTACCATAGAGACAGGCGATCCTGTATAGCAGGATCGCATGGTCTCTGTGATCATGTCAGGGAGAAGGACGGACGGCTGTGTTTACATCAGCCGTCCGTATTTCTCTATCAGTGGGAAGAGATCCCCGGTGTCAGGCGGCCATCGGAGCCGCCTGACACTCACGCCAGCTTCCCCGCTGACGAGCGGGAGCGCGATGCCGGCAGTGCGCGATCGCCCCCTAACTCCTCCCAGACGAGCTCCGTAATTGTACGGGGCTTTGTCTGGGAGAGCCAGCCTGCCGCAGTACATCTGCGGTGGGTGGACGTAAAGTGGTTATAGTAATACTAAACACACGATGTTTAATTTACATTGTCTCTGCTATTTCTGTAAGTGGATGATGGCACTGTAATTATTTTATTAAAGAAAAATCAAAGTACACTTTTCTTAATCAATGTACAGCTGTCACATGACCCAGCTCTTTCCCAGCCTGTCTGCAGGGAAACATAAGCAGGAGGAGTCTCTAGTCCTCTGCTGCAGGTCACATGTTCAAAAAAAAAAAGCCATTGGAATACAGAGTAAAAATTTATAATATCAATAAATTGTTTTAAATTGGCATACAAGTATATATTGGAAATGAAATCTTTATTATTTTGTGGAAAATAACATGGTGTAGGCTGTGTCGTGCCCCTCCAGCCTGTGTCTCAAAAATAGAGCTTTGCAGAAATTGCTCACATTGAAACAAAAAGTTTACTTTAAGTGATAATTTACATTGTCCCTTATATTTCTGTATGTGGATGATGGCACTGTAATTATTTTATTAAAGAAAAATCAAAGTACCTTTTTCCTAATCAATGTACAGCTGTCACGTGACCCAGCTTAGAGGGAAGCGAAGCCTCCATTAATCTACATCTAATATCCCACCCCCTTTGTGATTAGCTGGTTAGTGGGCATGGAGGAGGAGGGACGGAGTGGGCTATTATTTACCACTGTGTACATGTCCACATGTGTGACTCTATAGTCACATGGGCTGCTCAGATGTGATAGCGAGGAAATGCTCAGCATTGAAACTCACTGAAAACTGAGCATGTGCCGAGCTGCCAACACTGCTCTGCAAAATCCCTAGCTGCATTGGTTACATGGATAGAATGGGATGTAGAGAACAGCAGGATCAACCAGGTTTTTTGTAGAATGCAGCAAACTAATCTCATAGTGATTGAGTAAATATAAACAGCATGTAATACGCCATTTATTCATAGTTTTTTATGATGTGGATTTAGTGACACCTTAAGTCAGGCATGTCCAACCTGCGGCCCGGGGGCCGCATGCAGCCCAGAGCCCCAGGCAATGCAGCCACCTGCCCCCTGACTATTTATTTTTGATGGGGAAGAAGGAAGTCGGGTCAGGGGCACGGCCACAGCGGCTTCCAACAAACTGTAGGCAGAGGCTGCCTCGGAAGGGATCATCCTCTAGTTGTGTTAAATTAGTGCTGGGGGGGGGGGGCAGCAGCGCGGGAAGGGCACGGCGGCGTTTTATTACTTGTATACCTTAACTATAGTTAATATTTTATATGCGGCCCGAGAAAATTTCTCTACACTCAATGTGGCCCAGAGAAGCCAAAAGGTTGGACACCCATGCTTTAAGTGTAGTCAAATGTTGTAGTCAAATCTCCACCATGCTATGTATTTGCAACACAGCAGTTGATCACAAATTTCTGCTCAATTACTTTTATTGTTTTTACAAGATAGCACACCGCAGTCCAGAATGAGATACATAGTGCCTTGCTAACGCACACTTGGAGGGGAAGATATTCCCCACGGGTAACAATCTCACCGTTTCATTCAGCTGCGATTAGCATTCCACGGCTCACCGCCAACACTGCTTCCTAATATACCCCTCCTGTTGCGCCGGACATAATGACGTCACAGCGTGGTGCAGACACCAAGAGAGACGCAACAAGAGACACCACTCCCACTCCTCCTAATCTCTGTCCGTAAAAGGAACGCATATGCGGTCTATCACAGTTGTGTATTATCATTTTTTTTTTTTCCTTTTTTTACCTGGGGCCCAGCTCGGCCTGGTGCATCCCGGTCCATCTCTCCATATTACATCTTTTCTTGGCCACTTCCTGTTACTTAGTACCTCATAAGTAACCACTCTACCTTACTGACAACACTGTCTTTGGTTCCATTTTCAGCAGCTGAAGGCTCAGGGGGAGCTGATAGGAATAATGACTGGGGTCAGGTACACCCCTACAGCTACAGTACTCACCCCATTAATTGTAAATGTTCTTATTCCCCTGCATCACACGCTAATATTGTTTAATTTTGTTTTTCCCCAGATATTATGTCACTGGTGATTTTCGTGGACATGTGAAATTTTATGACCAAAAACTACAACTCCTAAACTGGTACAGCCATCTTAATCTGACTCCAATCCGGTCCATTTCTTTTTCAAAAAGCTCCCCTGTACCAGCAAGCGATAATACAAAATATCCTCAAGATTGCTCCATTACAGGGGATCAGTTTGCTGTAAGGTAAGTCAGAATACCTTGTTTATACTGAAGGGCTCATATTGCTTAAAGGGTAACTCCACTTTCCTGGAAAAAAATAGTTATTAATAATAATATAGCGTGTACAATTGCGACGCAAGTCATACTGTGATTGAATGTTTTTTAACCGCTTAAGGACCAGGCCTATTTCTGGCACTTGTTTACAAGGTAAAATCAGTATTTTTTGCTAGAAAATGACTTAGAACGCCCAAACATTATATATATATATATATATATATCATATTTTTTTTTTTTTTTTTTTAGCAAAGACTGGAGAATAAAATGGCGATTGTTGCTAAATTTTTTGTCACGTGGTATTTGCACAGCAGTCTTTCAAACGCAATTTTCTTGGAAAAAAAACATTTCACTGCATTTTAAAAAAAACGAAACAGTAAAGTTAGCTCAATTTTTTTTCTATAATGTGAAAGATAATGTTACGCCGAGTAAATAGATACCCAACATGTCATGCTTCAAAATTGCGCACACTCGTAGAATGGCCACAAACATTGGTACTTAAAAATCTCCATAGACGACGATTTAAAAATTTCTACAGGTTACCGGTTTAGAGTTGCAGGGGAGGTCTAGGGCTAGAATTATTTCTCTTGCTCTAAAAATCGTGGGGATACCTCACATGTGTGGTTTGAACACTGTTATGTGGGCGCGACATGCGTATGCGTTCGCTTCTGCGCGCGAGCTTGGAGGGACGGGGCACTTTAAATTTTTTTTTTTTTTTTAAAAACGCTTTAAAAATTTCTACAGTTTACTAGTTTAGAGTTACAGAGGAGGTCTAGGGCTAGAATTATTTCTCTCGCTCTAACAATCGCGGGGATACCTCACATGTGTGGTTTGCACACTCTTATATGGGCGCGACTTGCGTATGCGTTCGCTTCTGTGCGCAAGCTTGGAGGGACGGGGCACTTTCAATTTTTTTTTATTATTATTTATTTTACCTTTTAGTTTATTTACTTACATTATACCTTTAAAAAAGTATTTTTTGATCACTTTTATTCCTATTACAAGGAATGTAAACATCCCTTGTAATAGAAACAAGCAGGACATGTCCTCTTTAATGTGAGATCTGGGGTCAAAAAGACCTCAGATCTCACATCTACACTGAAGAGCAAAAAAAAAAAAAAAATTTCATTTTTTTTTTCATCATGAAACAAATGGGCCCTTAAGGCCATAGAGTCGAGTGGGGACCATCTTTCCCTCACTCGACTTCCTGCTTAGGAGGGGAAAGGACCGGACCGTTTTTCCTGCTACAGTTTACTAGTTTAGAGTTACAGAGGAGGTCTAGGGCTAGAATTATTTCTCTCGCTCTAACAATCGCGGGGATACCTCACATGTGTGGTTTGCACACTTTTATATGGGCGCGACTTGCGTATGCGTTCGCTTCTGTGCGCAAGCTTGGAGGGACGGGGCACTTTCAATTTTTTTTTATTATTATTTATTTTACCTTTTAGTTTATTTACTTACATTATACCTTTAAAAAAGTATTTTTTGATCACTTTTATTCCTATTACAAGGAATGTAAACATCCCTTGTAATAGAAACAAGCAGGACAGGTCCTCTTTAATGTGAGATCTGGGGTCAAAAAGACCTCAGATCTCACATCTACACTGAAGAGCAAAAAAAAAAAAAAAATTTCATTTTTTTTTTCATCATGAAACAAATGGGCCCTTAACGCCATAGAGTCGAGTGGGGACCATCTTTCCCTCACTCGACTTCCTGCTTAGGAGGGGAAAGGACCGGACCGTTTTTCCTGCTACCAACGGCTCCAGTAACCGGGAAAAACAACCGGGAGGCAGCTGAAGGAGAGGCACCTCTCCCGCCGCCCATAAAAGTGATCCTGCGGTGACCGCCCGCCCAGTAAAAAAAATACCGGGGTTATGGCACCAGTCCACACCAGAATCGGATCACCTATGCAATCCGATTCATGTCCGAGCTGACAGTTCCCACTGCGATATGCAAACTGATCTGGGGTTTTTGTTAACTTTGTATTGACATCCCCAGCGATTTGCATATGGCAGTGTGAACTGCCTGTGAGTTGAATGCGATGCGGTAACCGGAAGTGGATTCGCAGGGTTCCCACATCGCATATATGTGAACTGGCACTTATGCTGGCAATATATATAATAATAAGAAACAAAAAAATACAGAAGGTTTCATTTTTTAAAATACTCTTTCACTGGAAAGCCTTTTTTCAGCACAACAAAGCCAAATATTGATTTAGTGGGATATGGTTAGATTTTCAAGAAGAACCAAACATTCCTTTCAAATAAAAACAATCATTGATTGACTGAACTGCCCATTTTTGATGTTAAAGCAGTGTTTGGTCCATAGTGACATGATAGCATCACACTGGTGAGTGTGGAGGCCATGGGAGTACAGTATTTATTGTCATGTTGAAGAAACCAGTGGTGAGATGATTTGAGCTTTGTGGCATGGTGCATTATCCTGCTGGAAGTAGCCATCAGAAGATGGGTACACTGTAGTCATAAAGGGATGGACATGGTCAGCAACAATACTCAGGTAGGTCGTGGCATATAAATGATGCTCAATTGGTACTTAGGGGCCCAAAGGGTGCCAAGAAAATATTCTCCACACCATTATACCACCAGCCTGACCCGTTTATACAAGGCAGGATAGATTCATGCTTTCATGTTGTTTATGCCAAATTCCGACCCTACCATCTGAATGTGGCAGCTGAAATCGAGACCAGGCAACCTTTTTCCAATCATCTATTGTCCAGTGTTGGTGAGCCTGTGTGAATTGTAGCCTCAGTTTCGTGTTCTTAGCTGACAGGAGAGGCACCCAGTGTGGCCTTCAGCTGCTGTTGCCCATCTGGTTCAAGGTTTGATGTGTTGTGCATTCAGAGATGGTATTCTGCAAACCTTGGTTGTAATGAGTGGTTATTTGGGTTACTGTTGCCTTTATATCATCTCAAACCAGTCTGCCCATTCTCCTCTGACCTCTGACATCAACAAGGCATTTTCATCCACACAACTGCCATTCACTGGATATTTTCTCTTTTTTTGGACCATTCTCTGTAAGCCCGAGAGATGGTTGTGCATGAAAATCCCAGTAGATCATCAGTTTTTGAAATACTCAGACCAGCCCGTCTGGCACCAACAACCATGCCACGTTCAAAGTCACTTAAATCCTCTTTCTTCCCCATTCTGATGCTCGGTTAGAACTTCAGCAAGTCAAAATCCAGATTTATTGACTGGACATCCAAATATGACAATCATAACAAGGTAGACGCGTTTCACACACTGACTGTGTGCTTAATCATTACAAAGAAAAATGGATATAACATCTCAATATATACACACACAAAAATCCAATCATCAATTAAAAAACAGGTGATACAAATAAGGGATAAACCATTTTCCTAATTACCGAGGACACTGATAGACCCATAAAACATCTATGTGAAACCAGTGAAAAATCAAATGTGAATGCTGTGACACAATTGTGTATGAAAAAATATATAAATGCAAAAAAACTGATAAAATCTAAATATGTATAAACTATGTGTGAAAATTAAATGTATTGTGATTAAAGATATGGATAAAATTACCATTGTTTAATAATATGTGTCAATTATTTAGACAATGTGGGCTATGTGGGACTTTAAATGAGACACCGGCAGGTATGCCCAGCGTCTCCATCCCTGTATCGGAAAAAACGAATTGAAAAGGATTAAAAGAGGTGCATGGAAGCCAGCCAGCCCCCAGCCTGATGTACGAACCCTCCAGTCTGCCACCAACCAAGTAGACCTGTCTCAATATACATACAGAACAGGGGTTTAGTTGACACGCATTTGCAAACGCATATGTAAGCTGCAGAGCCACGACACGGCACCCTGTTATATCTGCAGTCCCTAACACTTTTAAATGTAAGTGTCTCCACTCTGGGAGCACATGGTTAAAGCACATGGTTAAAGATATGGATAAAATTACCATTGTTTAATAATATGTGTCAATTATTGTTCAGTATCTAGTGTTATAATCTGATGTATGTAGCTTTGATCTCCTCGAACTATATATCTCTCTCCGGTCACCCCGATATGATTGTAATTGTTTTTATGGGTGACCGGTTGATGCATATATACACAGGATCATATGTGTTTATTTTGTTCTAAAAACCATATTGTTCGAAATTGTTTTTATTGTACATATATCGTTTGGTCTGTGTATGTTATACGATCGATTTTCTTCTGACCCATACAACTAATATGCACGAATAGATTTATATATTTGACAAAAAACATTTTTAAAATTGAAAATTTAATAACAAACTATTTCATAGTTTTATATTCACATAATCGGATTGTACAGATATCAATATATATATTCACTATTCCTTGTATTTTTGTATATTTTTTGTGCATTTTTTTGCGCTTTTATTCTCATTTTATAATTGACACATATTATTATTAAACAATGGTAATTTTATCCATATCTTTAATCACAATACATTTAATTTTCACACATAGTTTATACATATTTAGATTTTATCAGTTTTTTTGCATTTATATATTTTTTCATACACAATTGTGTCACAGCATTCACATTTGATTTTTCACTGGTTTCACATAGATGTTTTATGGGTCTATCAGTGTCCTCGGTAATTAGGAAAATGGTTTACCCCTTATTTGTATCACCTGTTTTTTAATTGATGATTGGATTTTTGTGTGTGTATATATTGAGATGTTATATCCATTTTTCTTTGTAATGATTAAGCACACAGTCAGTGTGTGAAACGCGTCTACCTTGTCACGATTGTCATATTTGGATGTCCAGTCAATAAATCTGGATTTTGACTCAACCTGGAGTGCTGCCAATTCCTTTTCTTTTATCAAGTTTTCACGGAGGCGAGCCGGGGCATGCACCGGTGTGAGTCATCAGGCAATTACACCACCTTGAGCAGTGAGTCCTTGTCTCTTCAATTAGAACTTCAGCAAGTCGTATTCACCACATCTAGATGCCTAAATGCATTGAGTTTCTGCCATGTGATTGGCTGATTAGCAATTTGTGTTACCAAGCAATTGAACAGTTGTACCTAATAAAGTGGCCGGTGAGTGTATATCTGTGCAGTGTACCTAGGTAATGGCAATTTCATACAGAAATGTAAAATGTTAATCCAAAAAAGAGTTAGCTATTAGTTAGGTCTGTTCATGTTTACTGCTCTGCTATATATCTATACATTTATTAATCTGTTTCAGTAGCAGTATCACCCCCTTCCCTCCTGATTATGCTTGCCTCACTCGAACCAGCCCTGTTCCCATATGTAGCAGCTCTTTCATCTCCTCCCCTCTTTCACAGGCTTTGCTGAGACAATGGGAGCTATTGGCTCCTGCTGTTGTCAGTCATACCATGTGATAAGGGAGTGGGAGCGGGGCTGAGCCGCATTGTGTGTGTCTATAGATGCAGGAAGCATGGCTCAGGATCAAGCCTGCACTTGTGCCCCCAAAGGAAGCAGCTTTCTATGGGGGTGCACATAGAAGAGGAGGAGTACTCCTAATGCAGGAGGTGCTTTACTGGCCAGATCACAAGGAGAAAACAAAAGAAAAAAAAAAGAAGAAAACTAATGCAGCTACCACACCTGGTGAAAGACTGGCAGGTTGCAATGTATAATATTTTTGGTTCGGGGTTTAATACCACTTTAACTTCTAACAGATATGATTTTTTAATAAAAAAGATCATTATACTGAACAAATGTATTGTTTAGTGTAGCCACCAAATGATAATACATCTTATTAATGTTTTCTGCAAAGGAGATTCTGCAATCCAATTAAACCTGTATGATTATGATCAGTCTAACAGAATTTTGGTAAAGATGTGCATTTTTTTTGTCCTATTTGGTGGTTGTTTTTTAATTTATAATGATTGTTTGAGATACAAACATTTTTTCTTCTGTCATTTTGGGTATGTGTTTGTGTTCGTATAAAATGTAAAAAAAAAAATATCTGATTAAAGAAAAAAAAAAAAGATGTGCATCAAACATATCAATTTTATCTTTCAGCAATTTTATTGCATCCACATGGGATGGTCAGGTGCTGCATGTATTTACAGATGGAACTAAGCTGAAAAAGGTGTTACAAGAGCCCACTGAAGCTGTCCATGCACTTGCCTGTCATCCTGGCAAGACACAAATTGCCATTGGAAGTTACAATGGAATCTTGAAAATTTGGGACTACAAAGACCAAAACTATTTCATCAGCAGGATTTTTGGCAAAGGCAAATCTTTGCAGTGTCTGTCATATGACCCTAAAGGTAATCTCTCTATTCCATTTTTCCTCTCTCTTATATGTAGCTGAAATCCAGAAAAATATAGGTGGCAGGTTTTCTAATAATATAATCCTTTTAAGCCTAGCTACAAACCATGGTATCTGACTGATAAGGGTGACGATCAACATCCATAGATAACATCTACTTGCCAAACAGTAAAATTAGAGTATAAATGTTCCCATAGAAATTGGATGATTGTTGCGTGGTCCAGTTAGGCCGGCCATACACAGATCGAATCTCGAACATTTCAAACTTGAAATTGGGCAGGCTGAATGTACCAAATTAATCGATCGATCTACTTGAGCACAACCAGCCTGCTGGATTCTATTGCGATTATTGCTAGCAGCAATGGCCCGGCAGGAGAGATTCCCCCATTAACACTGTTTGTGTTTATGGGGGAATCGAGTGAATTTCTTTCCTGCAACCATGGAAATCCGCTCCATGTATGGCCGGTGTTCTAAAATTTTGTCGGACCCATGAAAATTCCGGACCTCGTCACTTCCGGCTGGTGCGAGCCCCGGTGCGCATGCACACAAGACATTTTCAAGGTCTGAGTAAATTCTAAGAGTTAGCGAACAGCTGGTTGAGAGGAGGAGGGGCTGAGGTGGGACGTACACACCACCGTGGGAAAATTGCTGTCACGGGTGAACCAAAGGTGCTGGAGACTCCAAAATTTTATCGTAGGTGGCCAAGACCCTTCCCTATGGCTTACCTTCCCTTACATTCTCTGGGATGAAAGGGCGCGGAGCAGTGACCCCGAGGCCCGGTTCTCAGGGTCACTGCTCCGCGTCCTTTCATCCCCGAGACCCCAAATTTTTATCAGCTGTAGGGGAGCGTCTTGGCTACCTGCTATGTAATTTTGGGGTCTCCAGCACCTTTGGTTCGCCCGTGACAGCAATTTTCCCACGGCGGTGTGTGCGTCCCACCTCAGCCCCTCCTCCTCTCAACCAGCTGTTCGCTAAGCCTTAGAATTTCATCTGACCTTGAAAATGTCTTGTGCGCATGCGCACCGGGGCTCGCACCAGCCGGAAGTGACGAGGTCCGGAATTTTCATGGGTCTGACAAAATTTTAGAACACCGGCATTAGGCTGCTTAGGCAATGTGAATGACACCCTAAAGTGGACTTCAGGACTCCAAAAGGAAGAATTAACTCAATAGACAAACCCTAAAAAAAATTGTGATAGTACCACATCTTGTAAATCTGGCTATATGATTTGTCTGGTAAATGTATTGCATCACTTTTCTTAAACTGCCAGACTGAATTAAATATTTTGGCCCCTAGAAGATGTTTGCCATAATGTGCAAGTATGCACAATATATTTGCACATTATGGCAGAGTTACCTAGCAAAATGATGATCCTCTCGAGAGCTGCAATGTCAGCATGCCCCTCTGTTGCCGGAACTTCCATCTTTTCATGGTCTTCTTAGAGGTTCTGAGTATCAAGCCTTTTACATGGCCTGATCCGGATGACATAGCGCCGGTGCATGCGCACAGGAGCTATTCTGTCACAGAATCGTTCCAAGTTGTATACTGAGCTGGGCATGTGCGGCTTGGTGTACATTTATAGAAAAAAATGCTGATAAGAAGGTAGATAGGAAGATACATGCACAGTCTTTTCTGTCATAAAAAGCCTACCTGTACTTTTCTAAAGAAAAGACTTCACCTTCGATGTGAATAATGTCAAAGTTATCGCCAAATAAACTGATCTATAGCAGAAATGTAAAATAACACTGGTTTATAAGCAGTGCTGTATCTTGGCCTAGGCCGACAAGGCCCAGGCCTAGGGCGGCACTATGCAGGGGGGGCAGAAAAAAAGCTTCACCCCGCATAAAAAGGGTCCCCGTCGGCTTGTGCTACTCTTTTAGTATAGTGCCAATCTTTTGGGGCGAATTGGGTCAGAGGGCAGGGTCCAGGAGGCAAATCAGTCTGGCATCCCCATACAGCGGTCACACTGCTACCTGTCGCTATGTTAGTACCGGCTGGTCAGGATATTCAGACAGACCACAGGCCGCCGACCACACTTAATACAACTGGCCTGATGGCCGCCAATGCTAATAGGTGTGGCTCATAAACAGGAAGGGGTGTGGCCTTTATAGGAAGGGGTGGGTCATATTTAAATTAGGGGGTGGACAAGTTTAGTCAGGCCTAGGGCAGCACAAAATACACCACTGTCTATAAGGGTTTTACAGGTGCAAGAGCTGGCATGGTTAAGTCTAAAATATAATAAATGATGGCTGCAGGGAAATAATATAAAAGGCACGGCACAATGATAAAGGGGGAAGGATTGATATAGATGAAGAAAATATTTTCCATGTTATAGGAACCACTTCTAAAGGGAGGAGTAGCCGTTATACCTCAGGTTGTTGCTGGTGCCTGGGGTTTGTACTGAATACACTTGTCTGCACTGGCGGTTTTAGGCACGGGCGAACGGGGCAGCCGCCCGGGGCGGCATTTTTTCATAACACGTGGGGGGCGGCATGCCCAGGCCGCGGACCGGTACCGGTCCGTGGATCAAATGGCACCGGACCGCCCGAGCCCCGTTCGCCCATGCCTAAAACCGCCGCAGCCGAGCCCAGGAGCAGAGCATTGCTCCCCCCCGAGCCCGCCCATTGTGTGACAATAGCGAATGAAAATTCGCTATTGTCACACTGATCCTCCTCATGGCCAATCAGGGAGCGGGTCCTCCCGCTTCCTGATTGGCCAAAAGGCAAACTCCACGCCATTGGCCGAGGAGGAGGCGCCGCGGGAGGACTGAAGAGACGTGAAGAGAAGTGAGGTAAGTGCTGTGCACGGACGGGTCTCGCGGGGGGAACGCTGGCGCTCTGCATTGAAAAGGGGCACTCTGGCATGGCATCTCTACATTGAAAGGGGGCAATGCTGTGGCACTCTGCATTAAAGGGGGCATTGCTGTGGCGCTCTGCATTGAAAGGGGGCATTGCTGTGGCGCTCTGCAATAAAGGGGCAATGCTGTGGCATCTCTACATTGAAAGGGGGCATTGCTGTGGCGCTCTGCATTAAAGGGGGCATTGCTGTGGCGCTCTGCATTAAAGGGGGCAGTGCTGTGGCACTCTGCATTAAAGGGGGCATTGCTGTGGCGCTCTGCATTAAAGGGGGCATTGCTGTGGCGCTCTGCATTGAAAAGGGGCATTGCTGTGGCGCTCTGCATTAAAGGGGGCATTGCTGTAGCGCTCTGCATTAAAGGGGGCATTGCTGTGGCGCTCTGCATTAAAGGGGGCAGTGCTGTGGTGCTCTGCATTGAAAAGGGACATTGCTGTGGCGCTCTGCATTAAAGGGGGATTGCTGTGGCGCTCTGCGTTAAAGGGGGCATTGCTGTGGCGCTCTGCATTAAAGGGGGCAGTGCTGTGGCGCTCTGCATTGAAAAGGGGCAATGCATTTATTGGGGGCAACAATGCTGTGGCACTCTGCATTTATTGGGGGCATTGCTGTGGCACTCTGCATTTATTGGGGGCAATGCTGTGGCACTCTGCATTTATTGGGGGCATTGCTGTGGCACTCTGCATTTATTGGGGGTATTGCTGTGGCACTCTGCTTTTATTGGGGGCATTGCTGTGGCACTCTGCTTTTATTGGGGGCATTGCTGTGGCACTCTGCATTTATTGGGGGCATTGCTGTGGCACTCTGCATTTATTGGGGGCAACAATGCTGTGGCACTCTGCATTTATTGGGGGCAACAATGCTGTGGCACTCTGCATTTATTGGGGGCAATGCTGTGGCACTCTGCATTTATTGTTATGTTGTCATGTTAGTTTTTTTTTTTTTTGGGGGGGGGGCGCCGGGAGGGAGTCTTGCCCGGGGAGCAATTTAATGTAGATCCGCCACTGCTTGTCTGCTTGAGTATTATCTGTGTACATGGGTAGGAAGACAATTGGTTGGCATTCAGATTATGTATGCTGATCAAGGGTACTGGTGTGTTACAGGTTACTATGTGAAGTACATCTTGTCATATGTTACCCCAGGCAGCATGTACAGGGTCTTTTGTCTTGATATTTATTTTCTTGGAATTACAGGGTTCTTTTTAGCAGCCGGCTTTACAGATGGAAGTGTACATATACTTGATGCTGTGACTCTGGAAGATGAAACTAAAGAACCATTCAAGTATGCAAGAGGATCAATAATTCATATCTGTTTCTCTCATAATTCACGCTATCTTGCTACAGCAGTAAGTATCAATAAAGCTACAATTTTATCTTCACATGTACAAAATATGGTAATGGGGAACCTGTAACTAAGGGACTCCTGAAGCAAGCAAAAACCCATTCACTTCAGTTAATAGAAAAAAAAAATGCTAGTTGGAGCAGAAAGAGAAAAGCCCAGTCACGTCACATGGCAAAGGCTCTCCTCCAATACCAAAGTACTCTCTAAAGCAGGGCTCTCCAAACTACGGCCCTCTAGTTGTTCAGGAACTACAATTCCCATCATGCCTAGTCATGTCTGTGAATGTCAGAGTTTTACAATGCCTCATGGGACGTGTAGTTCCGCAACAGCTGCTGGAGGGTCGTAGTTTGGGGATCCCTGCTCTACAGTATTATGGTTTTATGGTGAACCTTCTATTGGAAACCACAGGTTCCATACTTTAGCCTGCATTTTATGGATGAGTCCCAAAATGCCGGCTAAATATAGAGCGAACACTGCGGTGTCCAGTAAAGAGCAGATGGCAATATATGCCCCCTGTTATGAAATGGCCCCTAAATGTCAGTAATTTGTTTTTAAAGTTCAAATAGGGTTGCGCTTAAAACTTTGAGATGGAAACCAAAAAAAAAGTCCCAAGAGTGATAAACCGAAGTCCATTCAATCACAAATGCACTGTCCATCACCGAATGGTGTGTGATCCCAAGTAAAAAAAGCATCCACATCATAGGTTGGCTGCTTACCAACTAATATTGACCTCCTGTTATGTTATGGAAGGTCTCGCTCACTTGTGGCTTTAAACCCTGCCTGGACCTCTGATCAATCAAGGAGACTAAAGCCTCGTACACACACAACGATTATCGACCGACCGATCGGCCGTCTTTTGTCCAGTGTTGTTGTGTTGGTTGAAATGTTCTCTAGACTGCACACGAATTTTATCGGCCAACAAAAACCAACTTCAGAAGTGATGTCATGTTCTGGTTTACTTTCCGTGTGTTTTTTCTTCTCTGAGCATGCCCAGTCTTGCTCATCTGATTTTCGTCTGACGAAATCTGTACTGACTGACGAAAATTCACGGCCAACTATCGATGCGTGTGTACGAGGCATTAGGTTAAAAGTAACTGTACTCTCCACTTCTGAGGAAACTCGGTCTCCTGTAACCCCAAAAAAGATAACGCTTTTATAGCATAAAATCTTTTAAATGTTTTATTAAATAATAAAAGTTGCACTTACAGAGTACACTATAAAACACACATAGAAACTATGGTAATGGGAACCTGAACAGAAGGAATATGGTCTGCCACCTTTCATGTCCAGTTGCCTCCATCCCTAAATACATGAAAAAACAAGGAAAAGAAATTGGGACTTTGAATGAGGTCAACTAGACAAATAAGTTTATTTAATTTTTTAGAACCTGAACCTGTCACTAGGGACTCCTGAAGCAAGCAAAGACCCATTCACTTCAATGAATAGGGAAAAAAATGCTAGGTGGAACAGGAAAAGTAAAGAGCAGATGGCAATATATGCCCTCTGTTATGAACGGGCCCCTAAATGTCAGTCATTTGTTTTTGCTTTTTTTTCATATCTTTCTGCCCTCACTTTAGAATGCCCATTTATTTTTCAAGTTTGCAGCAGAAAATATTCACACTATTTTCAACTTGTAGTGATACAAGCAGTTTTTGCTGTTATAAATATAAATATATGATTGTGTCTTCCAGCCATATGTTTTACGGTATCAGAAAATAGGCTGGCCATACACTGATCAAATTTCTAGGGTTTCCTGCTGAATAAGCTGAAATGGGTGACCTGACAGCACCATCCGGTTCAACAGACTTTACTCTGAAAATCAAAGGAGTGGGGTGGAAATTTTCTGGACAAACTTTGGCTGCAGCAAATCACCTGCAGTCAGTGTTTGGGTATTCCAACAGCCTGCAGTCATTCCTGCTGTCAGAATACAACAGGCAGTAGAGGGGATTCCTCCATCTACACTGTTTAGTGTGGATGGATGAATCTGTTTGGTTTAAATTGTTCAGCCCGCAGGCTGGGGTTTGGCTTATGAATTGAAGTTGTTTCCACAGTGCCATCATTCACACTCACAGTTTTGTAGCACATTTGAAAGAGTAGAGTAAAATGAAGAAGACCTAAACAGGGATTTGAGATAAATAAGGTGATGGTTAAAGTCACAGAAATAGATATGCAGTATAACAGACTAGCAACCTCTATGTTCTTGTCTTACTCTCTTCTACAGCAGTTGTGCAGGGAGTTTTACAGTGTAGCATCATTCAAAAACAAAAATATACACACTGTAATACATTTCAATTTACCAGTCCTTAGATGTGGTTGCTGCATTTGTTTTCTTTTCTCAAAACCTTTTTCCTTCAGGCCTCTTTCACACTGGCTGACCGATAGGATTTGCCTGTCAGTTTTTTACGCAGACCAGTTTGGACCATCCATCGCTCTTTATGGTTGGCGGATGCCTGCTGACACCTGCCAACATCCTATCCTATCCTGTCCACTAGATGGATGGGGATCCGTTCCCCATCCATCTGGTGGAAGCGGACAGGTGGTCCATTTCCGTCCGACAGCACATAGAGGATAGCGGGCTGTGTGAAAGGGGCCTTACTTTCACTTGGTGATTCTACCAGTAACACACTTCCAGTCCTAAATAACAACACTCATCGACTATTTAGTATTAAACAAAATAGGACTATGGCCTCCTGACCCTCTGCTGTTCTTAATAACATAGAGGAGAGCAGGAGCCTTTGGCTCTTGCTGCTGTCAGTCAAATCCTGTAAGGAGGAAGCAGGGGGCATGCCTGAGCTGTGCTGTGTGTGCCTATGGACATACACAGCTCGGCTCGGGAGCACGTAGCATTGCTTTGTTGGCACTCGTAAGAAGAAGGAGGGGAGAATGCCGGTGGGGGGGGGGGGGGGACTGACAAAGAAGAGGAATAATCTTTTTTATTTATTTAATTTGAAAAAAAATGCCTTTAGAATCACTTTAATTGGGCTTTTATGGAGGAGATCTATTGAAGTGTGTTGTTCCCTTTTTTATATAAATAGTTTTGCATAATTAGGAGAAGGAATAAAGGAATAGTGTGGTCATGTGACTATTTACTGTACTATATTACAATAACAGCAATAATAGAAATAGTGGAAATGATTATTAATGAGGAGCTGTTGTCCTTTTTAGATGTCCATTTGGAAGAGGTCATCCTAATCTATATAATCTTGTCAATGTTTGTTAGTGTAATAGAAACCTGCCAGTAAAGAATCAATCAGTGTTCGCATAGATAGAGCAAAAGTAGTGCTTCAATTACATTCATCTGTGGACTACTTACTGCACATAACAATGTATCCAGCATCCATCACATCAAAGTCTGTCCACAGTAGCTGAGACTGCTATAAGCATATATGCTACTGTTGCCAATTTCATCAAAGTTTGTATCCACTCACATATGCTGTTGTTCTCATTCATACATATGCCCAGTACACGGCTCCAGCTGGTGAGGTTTCAGCTTTGCTGCTCACCCTTGGTTTACAACTGCTCTGCTTCAGGGAAACAGATAATAAATTCCAGCCATGAAATGGTAGTTATATGGTAGGCTATCATAGGAGGAGTATAGTCTTCACCTGTCAGGTCCCGGCCGGTGGCACAGTGACAGGGATGCGTCATCACTGGAAAAGCCACAGGCAGTGTAAAAGCCCCTCTGCTAGGTGATGTTATGTTGTGCCTATGTGTTACTTCACCCAGAATTTTCAGTGTTACTGTTGACGCATTTTAATAGAAGCCTTATCACACATTCCTCCCTCTAACTGTCCTTTCGCTAAAAGGGATTGGGTTCAAACCTTGTTCTTTGAAAGAGATTTATAGATTATTTTATCTTCATCTAGAGAGGGTCTAAGGAAGAACTAGATGCTGTATAATTATTTAAAGCGTTTAAGTTAAAAAAAAAACCCAAAAAACGAATATTATATATATATATATATATATATATATATATATATATATATATATATATATATATATGTATAGATCCCGTTCCCTTAAAGTGGTTGTAAACCCACTTTAGAGACTTTTACCTATAGGTGCTATAAATATCTCCTAAACATGCACCGTTTAGGAGATATTTACAGTGCATGCAGCCGATGACGTCATTGGCGCATGCGCTCTGAAGGAACGGCCACCCTGTGCCGTGAACGGCGGCTCCCATTCGCATGTGCGGGAGTGATGTAATCGTGCCTCCGGCCAATCAGATGGCCTGAGGACACGAACCAGAAAGCAGGAGAAGTCCTGTAGCTGAGCGGTCGGCACTGCGGGGGCTTTGTTTTAAGGTAAGTATTTCATAATGATGCATACTAGCTCAGGTTTAAGGTATTTCATAGCGATGCATCCTAGCTCATTATGCCTTTGTCTTTACAGGTTTTTTTTTCTCATTTTCCTTCAGAGGGTTTACTTCCTCTTTAAAGCATGTTATACAGCACAGTGCTTGTGCTGTGTATATTGGCCCTTTCTATTACCTATAAAACCTGTATAAAAAAAGTATATGTATAAAAAACAAGCTGCGCTAAAAATTGAAACAGTCCATGTGAATGTCCATAAATATAAAGTGATGACACTTGTGCAGGTACCGCTTACCAGATTCCAAACATTAAAGAGCCAAATAGGTGAAGGCAGATATCTTCAAATGTGAGACGCGGTAAACTTCAAAGGACTCCAATATGAATCTCCTCAGTGAAACATTAATGAAAAGAAGAAAACGACACCATAGTGTAAACCAATAATGGAATGAGGAATAGATGCACCAAATGAGTTATGACCTGTGCAGGTACCGCTTACCAGAAGTAGCAGATTCTATAGCCAAAATACTGAAAGATGACTCCACCGGGCCTCAAGGGATAAACAGCAAGCCTGCACTGTTGTGATGCAAATCTCCAGAAATGGGTATTATATAAAAAAGAAAAAAAGGGCAAACGCCATAGCGTAAAACCAAAAACAACAGGTAATAACACCCGAAATGTGTGAAGCTGGAAATTCCAGTGCTGAATGTGGTAATTAAATAGTGAAAAGGTGACAACCACCACCAAACTGAGTAGGTACCCCTTACCAGATATAGCAAGAGGAAGAATCAGATAGTCTCCCCAGTGTGATTGACCGCTTACCAGATGGACTTATAAATAAGCATGAAATAATAGGAGGTCCCGATCATGCAACCAAGAGGGCACCAGTAAGGATGGGTACTCTTACCGACTCCAGGTGATGTATGAGCGGGGGTTCAGAGTGACGTTGGGTTAAACTCCAAATTGGACTCCACCAACCAGGCTCAGGAAGTGGTGAAGGTTACCCGAGGAATAAGGAGGGGAGAGCCATAGCATAAAATCCAACGATAATTTATTCAAAACATAAAAATTGCACTTACAAACATCAGATGATAGATACGTGGATAGAAGGGAGGTAACAGCCGCCGGCCGGACGGCTCCGCTCGCCCGTCCTTCGTAGACAGATACGTAGGTGTGACATCAGCACGCCGTGACCTGACTAGTTTCATCAAAGATGATATTCTCAAAGGTGCGGGCGGCGTGCTGACGCTACCTATAAATAGCAAGAAATTCAATTGAACCGATGACCGGAAGTTCCCTTTCCGCCATCTTGGTTGTGGTAACACGGAACCGGAAGTGTACGTCATAGTCCGGGACAGGATATGAGGTACGGTATGTCAGATGTAAACAAAATGTTCCCAATGATACAATTCCATGTCTGAGGGGTCAAGTGATACACCAACCGGAACCGGAAGTCCGCCACGAAGTCCGGAACAAAAAGTTGAATGCACCATAGCAACCCCAAATAGCGGAATTGCCAATGGTACTAGCCCATAGGCAAAAGGGACAAATTTGCCATCGGCCAGCAAAATATAAAAACAGCTAGATATAGCAACAAAAAAAATTTTTTTTAGTAACAAAGATGCTAATTGAAAGCAAATAAAATCTAATATGGGATATTCCGGTCATGGATTCCAGTCTTGAATACAGTCCACATTAAAAGACTAAAATTATTAAATTAAATTAAATTAAATAATGTATTCAAAAATAATTATTAAAATTAAACCTATATTAAATGGCTCACATTACGGCATATTAAAACAAATTCATATACAGGAAATTAATAGTATAGAGAACTCATCTGTAATAAACACATTAACCCTTAGATGGAAAACAATAAATTTCGCCATCCAAGATGTTACATACAAAGGTGGTACATGGTAAGCATCAATGAAAAATTTTTTCAACTCAAGAGTTATCAATGAATGCGTTGACCTCTGTATCGACATTCAAACCAAAGGGTGTGTATGTTTTAACCCTGTAGATCCAGGCCATCTCGAGGCGGGAGATACCTCTCATCAGAGGCTCACCCCGCCAATGAGGGGTGAACTTGTCTATTCCTAGAAATAGTGTGTTTTTAGGATCACTGTTATGGGCCTGAGCATAGTGCTTCGAAACCGAATGTTTCGGAAATGATTTACGGATATTAGCCACATGTTCATTGAGCCTGACATTAATAGGACACTTGGTTCTACCTATGTATTGATAGCCACATGGGCATTGGAGCAAATAAACGACTCCTTTGGTGGTACATGAAATGAAAGGCTCAATGTCATGTGACTTCCCAGTACTTTGTGAGGTAAAAGATTTAGTATTCCGTTTCTTTGATGAATTTAGAGAACATATCTGGCACCTATTACATTTATAGTAACCCGTGAGCTGGTCCAGGAAAGTGCTCCTGGGTTTAGGGGGTTCCAGCACATTGGGGGCCAAACTGTGTCTTAAAGATAATGCACCCTTGAAAACAACCCTAGGTTTTTCAGGTAAAGTTGTACTCAGGACAGGGTCATTATTTAAAATATGCCAGTGACGGCGTGTTAGATTTTTAATGACCATGTGCTGGCTGGAAAAAGTAGTAATAAAGGGTGCAGCAGGCACATTGGAAACAGTATTGGTGTTATCTGCCTCCCGTGGTTTCAAGAGTGAAGCTCGATCTTTTTGCTGCACCTCCAAGAGTGTTTTCTGGAGAAATTCATAATCGTATCCCTTCTCAAGAAATCTCTTGGTTAGGACCTCCGACTGAGAAAGAAAATCTTGGTGATTAGAACAATTTCTCCTGATGCGGAGGTACTGACCCTTTGGTACAGCCCTTAGCCAAGGGTCATGGTGGCAGCTATCGACGGGGATGTACGAGTTTCTATCCGTCGATTTAAAATAGGTAGAAGTTATGAAACAATTATCCCTCACAGTTATGGTTATGTCAAGAAAGTTAATAGTAGATTGACTACATTCATAATTAAGTTGAATACCTCTTGAGTTAGAATTCAACATTTCCATAAAGGCTATTAGGTCACGGTGATGACCATCCCAGAGGAGGAGGACATCATCTATGTACCTGGCCCATAACCTCAACTGAGGCCTGTGGTGGGCATATATGACGTCCTCCTCCCACTGTGCCATGAAAAGGTTAGCAAGGGAGGGGGCATATTTTGCCCCCATAGCCACCTATAAAACCTGGCTGATCCTGCCTGGCTATAGCCTCCCCTCTGTAAACTGACCACGGTATATCATGGTTGCTGAGCCCTGATCATTTTACATGTCTCTGTCATCCACACCTCTCCTGTCCTCCTCTCGCCCCTCCCTCCCTGCCTGTCTGCTCCTGTGTCAGTGCCTGCCCCCCCCCTCCTGCTGCTGAAGTTTCATTTAATGTTTTATACCATCCTTTCTGTTTAATATCCCTGTGTGCTCCTGTGTCTGTGTTTTATAAAAATAAGCCGTTCTTTACCAGTTTTTAGAGTGCCGATCACTGCTCACGTGACCCGCCGGCTCTCTCCCCCTCTCCTTTTCCATCAGCGAGGAATCCTTGGCTTCGCCCGCTGCAGCTAACACATGGGGAGAAGAGAGGGCCAGCAGGTCACGTGAGCGGCGATCGGCACTCTGAAAACTGGTAAAGAATGGCTTCTTTTTATAAAACACAGACGCAGGGGCACACAGGGTATTAAACAGACAGGATGGGATAAAGTGGCTTACCAACTACTTTAAGAAGGATTACAGCCTGCATTTTATGTCATATGCCAGGAGAGACTTCCTGAACCTTGATATTTTCATTGAAGATTATCAAATTTTGACCAGGACCTTTACAAAACAAGTGGACTGCAGTAGTAAGATTCTCACTATCAGTTGTCATCTCCTGTCATTTTTTAAGAGCATACCAAAGGGACAATTTATTTAGGTAGGGCAGAACTGTAGCAGATTGGAAGATTACAAAAAAAGAAGCAGATGAATTAATGCTCCAGGGTATGGGGAAAAAGGTTTTGAAATAGAGACACTATTGAAGCAGAATGGGTGGAATGCTTACCTAGGGAGAGTCTGCTTCTATAAGAGAAGAATGTCACAATGATGATCCATCAGATGAATTTTGACTTTGACTTGGCCATTGCACTTCGTTTCAATGCACAAACCTACTGTAAGAAAAATAATTTCTTGACATTGGAGGATAACAATCTGATAAGGAAAGGACTGAGAAAGCCAAAAACATCCATTCCACATACATTCTTTCAGGGCTAGAATGGGTAAAACGTGACTGGCAAGGAGGTAATTTCATATAAAAAATGTCACAGACTGAATCAAAGTGCATATTTGAGTTTGACACTTTTGCCCCACCAGGGCTTTTGGTTGAGATTTATGGGTGTAATATGTTATTTTGTATTCATTAGTTTCAGAGTTTTAAGAAGATAAAGTGTTTTTTTTATTTTAAGACATATATTTTAAGGATATAACTGCTCTTGAAACACAGCTTTTAACAGGGTAAGTAAGAGATTGATTAGTAATGAAGCTATAAGGATATGGAATAAACCAGCACAACAGGGGTTAATAGAGGGAGGAATACATGAAAAGCAATGCCCTGAGCATTCCTTGACAAAGAGAGAGGCTTCTATCGAAACGCATCAGGGGTAACACAGCGTGACATCACCAAGCAGAGCTTTTAAATTGGCTGCGGCTTTTCCAACAGTACTGCACCCCTGTCACTGTGCCACCGCCTGGGGCCCTGACTGGTGAAGACATCACACTCTCCCTCTGATCACCTACATTCTAAATCACTACTTTATGGCTGGAATTTGTTATCCCATCCACTGAAGAAGAGGAGTTGTAACCTGTGGGTGAGCAGAAAAGCAGAAAACTCACCAATATGCATAAATGAGAACAGCATATGTGGAGACATACTTTCATGGAATTGGCAACAATAGTATCATATGCTTAGGGCAGTGACAGCTACTGTGGATACACTTTGATGTGATGGATATTGGATACATTGTTATATAAGTAGTCCACAGGTGGATATAACTGAGAGACTAACTTTTTTTGCTTTAACCACTTCTGGACCGGAAGTCCCCCCCCCCCAATGACCAGGCCATTTTTTTGCGATTCGGCACTGAGTTATTTCAACGGACAATTGCACGTTCGTGTGAAGCTGTACCCAAATAAAAAATTGATGTCCTTTTTTTTCCCCACAAACAGAGCTTTCCTTCAGTGGTATTTGATCACCTGTGTGATTTTTCTATTTTTTGTGCTATAAACAAAAAAAGAGTGACAATTCTAAAAAAAAAAAACAATATTTTTCACTTTCAGCTATATAACATTCCCCCCCCCCCCAAAAAAAAATTAAAAATCAAATGTTTTCATCCTTTTAGGCCAATTTGTATTCTGCTACATATTTTTGGTAACAAAAATCCCAATAAGTGTATTTTGATTGGTTTGCGCAAAAGTTATCGCATCTACAAACTAGGGGAAAGATTTTTGTCATTTTTTTTTTATTTATCTATTTTTTACTAGTAATGGCAGCGATTAGCGATTTTTAGCAGGGCTGCGACATTGCGGCGGACAGATCGGACCCCTAACTGACATTTTTGACACTTTTTAGGGGACCAGTGACATTGCTACAGTAATCAGTGCTAAAAATATGCACTGTTACTGTAATAATGACCCTGGCAGGGAAGGGGGTTAACCCAGGGGCGATCAAAGGGTTAAGTGTGAGCTTAGGGGGTGTTTTCTAACTGTGAGGGGGATGGGCTTGTGAAATCAATACAGAGACCTGTGTTCCTAAATAGGAGAAACACAGGAGCTCTGTATTGATTCCTGAGTGAACAACGGTCTGCTGTGTTTACAACAGCAGATCGCCGTTCTCTCTTCACGGGGAGCCATCGCGGCTGCCGGCCCCGTGGTTCAGCTTCCCTGCTGGTGAGTGGGCACGCACGCCCCCAGGATCGCTCCTGCGGACCTCTGTACAGGTACGGTGATTTGTGGGAACCTGCCGACCTGCCGCTGTATAACTTATACGGTGGCT
This sequence comes from Pelophylax lessonae, assembly GCF_965119305.1. Classification (NCBI taxonomy): domain Eukaryota; kingdom Metazoa; phylum Chordata; class Amphibia; order Anura; family Ranidae; genus Pelophylax; species Pelophylax lessonae. The sequence continues at coordinate 230,357,216 of NC_138768.1, forward strand.
GGTTGGCAAGTGGTTAAGCAAGCATTGACTGATCAAAAATCAAGAGAAACAAGATGGGCTTTAAGGTGCCAACAAAACACAATCAGTATAAAATCTGTAAATTTTATTATTTTTTACTTTTTTGATACAATTGGTGTCTAATTATATGAGAGGTTGTTGAGAGAGGTAATTTTTTATACACATGGCGTTAAGGGTTCATGCACAATGCAGCTCAAAAAAAAAAAGCTGCTTTTACAGCCATTTGAGCTTTTAATTGAGCTTGAAGAAGCTTGTACTTTTTTTTTGGCTCTTTTGCAGTTTTTTTTGAGCTTTTTTTAAGCATAAGTTTTTTTTTTTTTTAAACCCTCCCCTCATTTTTCTCATTTTTTTTTTTGTGTGTTTTTGACCTTCTTTGAGCTTTTTCATGCTCATTCGTGCTTTTTCACGTGTTTTTGGGCACATAGGTGCCTTTTCTGCTCGAAAGCTCCTCTCAAAAACGCAATTTTGGTGGTCGAGGGGGTATTTCTGCCTGTAAGAGCATATGCGTGCAGTGGCGTACCTAGAGCATTTGGCACCCGGGGCGGATCCTATATCTGGCACCCCCCCCCCCCCCCGACTTTAAAATGTAAAAACACCCACAAAAAAAGTAATGTTTTCAAGAATATTTTTTGCACAAATTTCACAGCCCCCCATCACAGTGCCCCTTGCGGTCTGCCCTCCATCTCTCTAATCACAGTTCCCCCTTTTGCACTCTCTGCCTCCCCTGCACAGTCCTACCTTCAGCATAGATAGATAGCTAATATTAGCAATGTGTTTAAGTTTGAGTAAGAGATTGTAGACTTGCTAAAGGAGATATTCAGAGACTACAGACATGATACAGGAGATGGTCAGAGATTGAAGACATGATACAGGAGATGGTCAGAGACTGCAGACATGATACAGTAGATGGTCAGAGACTGCAGACAGGATACAGTAGATAGTCAGAGACTGCAGTCATGATACAGTAGATGGTCAGAGACTGCAGACATGATACAGGAGATGGTCAGAGACTGCAGTCATGATACAGTAGATGGTCAGAGACTGCAGACATGATACAGTAGATGGTCAGAGACTGCAGTCATGATACAGTAGATGGTCAGAGACTGCAGACATGATACAGTAGATGGTCAGAGACTACAGACATGATACAGGAGATGCTCAGAGACTGCAGACATGATACAGTAGATGGTCAGAGACTGAGGATATGATACAGTAGATGGTCAGAGACTGCAGACGTGATACAGGAGATGGTCAGAGACTGCAGACGTGATACAGAAGATGGCCAGAGACTGCAGACATGATACAGGAGATGCTCAGAGACTGCAGACATGATACAGGAGATGCTCAGAGACTGCAGACATGATACAGTAGATGGTCAGAGACTACAGACAGGATATAGGAGATGGTCAGAGACTGCAGACATGATACAGGAGATGGTCAGAGACTGAGGACATGATACAACAGATGGTCAGAGACTGCAGACATGATACAGTAGATGGTCAGACACTGCAGACATGATACAGGAGATGGTCAGAGACTGAGGACATGATATAGGAGATGGTCAGAGACTGAGAAAATGATACAGTAGATGGTCAGACACTGCAGACATGATACAGTAGATGGTCAGAGTCTACAGACATGATACAGGAGATGCTCAGAGACTGAGGACATGATAGAAGATAGAAGAGCACTAGGGGGGCCGGAGAGCACAGACGAAGCAGAGAGCATTGGAGGTGCTGAAGGGCACGGTGGGGGGGGGGGACTGGAGAGAATTAAGAGGGGGTTTGGAAAGCATTGTAGGGGGATTGGAAGATGCAGGGGGTGGATTGCACTGGGGGGGGACAGGGAGCACTTGGGGGGCGAGCAGGGAAAACCAGAGGGGTGGAGAGCACTGGGGGGGACAGGGAGCACTTAGGGGGTGGGCAAGGAAAATCGGGGGGTGGAGAGCACTGGGGGGGACAGGGAGTACATGGGGAGCAAGCAGGGAAAATCAGGGGGGTGGAGAGAACTGGGGGGGACAGGGAGCACTTGGGGGGTGGGCAGGGAAAATCAGGGGGGTGGAGAGCACTGGGGGGGACAGGGAGAACTTGGGTGGTGTGCAGGGAAAATCAGGGGGTTGGAGAGCACTGGGGGGGACAGGGAGCACTTGGGGGGGGCGGGCAGGGAAAACCAGGGGGTTGGAGAGCACTGGGGGGGACAGGGAGCACTTGGGGGGCGGGCAGGGAAAACCAGGGGGGTGGAGAGCACTGGGGGGGGCAGGGAGCACTTGGGGGGCGGGCAGGGAAAACCAGGGGGGTGGATAGCACTGGGGGGGGGGGCAGGGAGCACTTGGGGGGCGGGCAGGGAAAACCAGGGGGTGGAGATCACAGGGGGGGACAGGGAGCACTGGGTGAGGGACAGGGAGCACTTGGGGGCGGGCAGGGAAAACCAGGGGGGTGGAGAGCACTGGGGGGGGGGGACAGGGAGCACTTGGGGGGAGGGAGAAAGCACTGTGGGGAGCTGAAGAGCATGGGGGGGTAAAGAGCAGGGGGGGTCTAGTGCACTGGGGGTGGGGCTAAAAGCACTGAGGGAGGGATTAGGAGCACTGGAGGAGGTTAAGAACTTTGGGGGGCCAGCAAAAGAAGTTGTATAGGAGGGGGATGGGGCAGCTGCATATAGATGAATTGATCTTTCCCTATTCTTCCTGCAGGAGGGAGAGGAGGAGAATCGGTTATTCAGCAGGAAGCTGCAGGAAGAATAGAGAAAGATGAATTCCTCTATATGCAGCAGCCCCATCCCCCTATCCAGCACACACTTTTGCAATGGGCACTCACCTTCTTCCCGCCGAGGCTCCACCCCTTCTTCCCGCCGAGGCTCCGCCCCCTTATTCCCGCCGCGGCTCCGCCCCCTTATTCCCGCCGCGGCTCCGCACGGACTGAAGGAGCTGCCACTGCAGCTGCCTTCACACTGCGGGATCTGTCTGAACACACCCGCTGACACCCCCCCAGTGAGTGGCACCCGGGGCGGGCCGCCCCCCCATTGGTACGCCACTGTATGCGTGTAAACTCCTGAAAAAGCCAAAGTGTGCATGGACACATTGGCTAACATGCAGGAAAAATGAGAACTCAAAAAAGCTCAAAAGCCTGTAGGAGCTGCTTCTTTTAGCTGCGGTGTCATACTTGCCAACTGTCCTGTTTTTGCAGCGACAGTCCCGGCAAATAGAAGCCTGTCCCGTGTAATTTATACTGTCCCTTGCAATTTATTTATATTTACATATTACATTTTTTGTAGGGTCACACCTGAGCACATTTGACACTCTAGAATTGCAGGGAATTGTGAGGAGAATTCTAAACTTTAGGCAGAAGTAGTGCAGCTAAATGGGAGAATTATTCCAACTCTGCTACTTTGGCTCTGTTACTTAAAGCAGAGTTCCGGGCACAAAATCGATCTTTTTTTTTTTGTGTCCGTCCGCTAGTTCTCCTTCACCTGAAAAGGAATTGGATAGTTAGGTTTTTTTTTTTACTCACCTTGTAATTGAAGATCGAAAATACTCACCTCAGTGTACTTCCTCCCTCAGCGCCGCGGCTCCGCTGTCACTTCCTGTCTTGCGATGATTCCTGGGAGCTGAATGTCATCGCTCCCAGGAATCAATGCGACGGCACCGGCCCCGCTCGTCACTTCCGGGGGGATGCCCAGAAGCTGTGGAGGAATGCAGCGCCGCACCGGAAGTGACGAGAGGGGCCGGTGCAGGCGCATTCTGGGAGAAGAGGACGCGGAAGAAGACGCAGAAGAGGACCGCGCCGGCTTCAGCTGCCCACAAGAGAGATGGCAACGCTGTGGAAGAATTTTTATAAGTGAGTATTTCATCTTGCAGGTAAGTGCGAACCGGGACAGATCAGAGGCTAGCCAATGTGGAATGTACTAGCCCTGACTGTCCCGGGGTATGTTCACTGAAAAATGTTTTCTGTGCCCGGAACTCCGCTTTAAGTTTGAAATTCCCTTTTCAATTTCCTGTAATTCTCTCTTTATTGAGTAGACCCTATAATCTGATAATAAGTAGGCAGAGATTAATTATGTGGAGTGGGTGGAGCTTCAGGGAAGTGGGTGTGGTAAGTAATTAATAGCTGTGCTGCAAAGTGTCCCTGGAAATTTTTTTCAAATGTTGGCAACAACTATGCGGTGTGCATGAACCCTAAAAAGTCCATCTTGTTTCTCTTGATGTTTAATTAGGTTATTAGGATGGTGGTGCCTTTGGCAATCCCCTGATCCCTTTGGAAGCACTGACTGATACTATATTGGCATGTTTATATCTTACTTTTTTGAATACTTTAAAGTGCACTGCAGGACTCATCTTTTCATTTTCTGTTAACCACTTAAGCCCCGGAGGATTTGGCTGCTAAACGACCAGAGGGTATTTTGCGATTCGGCACTGCGTGACTTTAACGGACAATTGCGCGGTCGTGCGACGCTGTACCTAAACGAATTTGGCGTCCTTTTTTTCCCACAAATAGAGCTTTCTTTTGGCGGTATTTGATCACCTGTGCGATTTTTTGATCACGCGCTATAAACAAAAAAAGAGCGTAAATTTTGCAAAAATAGCAATATTTTTCCCTTTTTTTTATATGAAATTCCCCCCAAAAAAAATGTAAAAATCAAAATTTTTTAATATTTTCGGCCAATTTGTTTTATGCTACCTATGTTTGGTAAAAAAAATCGCAAAAAGCGTATTTTGATTGGTTTGCGCAAAAGTTATTGCGTTTACTAACAAAGGGAAAGATTTTTGTCATTTTTGTTGTTTTTTTTTTTAACGCGTAATGGCGGCGATCTGCGATTTTTTTTGCGATACTGCGACATTGCGGCGGAAAGATCGGACCCTTGACTGACATTTTTGACACTTTTGGGGTTACCAGTGACATTTCTACAGTAATCAGTGCTATATATATGCACTGTTACTGTAAAAATACACTGGTAGTGAAGGGGTTAACTTTATTTGAGAGGGAGGGGCTGTGTGTGTCCCTAGGGGCGTGATTCTAACTGTGATTGGCTGTGGCTTCAACTGTATGCAGAGTGATCAATGGATCTACATAGTAGATCCATGTGATCAGCTCTCATACAGAGAGGAGAATGACAGGCAGCTTGTTTACACAAGCTGCCTGACTTTCTCCCTCTCCCCCGCCGATCGCAGAGTGGCTGGCGGCGATCGGGTCCGCCGGTCACACGCGCGGGGGGGTCCGTGACCACGCGGGAGCGGGAGCGCGCCTCCGGCGGCGCGCGCTCGCTCCCTAAACCCTCACAGGCGAGCGACGTAGACCTACGTCACTTTGCCTGTGAGGGGCTGACCGCCGCCGTAGATAGTCGTGCGGCGGTCGGCAAGTGGTTAAAAACCTATTTATCTATGTTCGTAATTATGCAAAAGCATGGATAAGGCATATTTGCTCATTGTTACATAGACAGGCATTGCTCTCTGCTTAGTTGTGATGCACAGTGTTTGTGCCTTGCTAATTTTCTACTAGATGTAGTCTGATTGAATCAATAGACTCTCTGCAGTCTTCAGTGGCATTAAAAACCACAAGGATTCGGTAGCCAGAAATGATGTGATCCTTTGTCTTTTCATAACATGAAGGAGAGCAGGAGCGCAAGTTAACTTTATTTCTCACAGTAATCATTTATTTTGGTTATGTGGATGCCCCATTTATTAAATGATTTCTATGGTCATAGCATACACTTTTATTTTATAACATCAGCATTGTAATAACAATACAAGCAATAGGTATAAATATATATGTTGCTTGTATTGTTATTACAATGCTAATGGTATAAAATAAATATTGGATTGTCAAGTATAAAATTTGACAATCCAATATAAGCCTGCTTAAAAAAAATCTCCTTTTATGTTGTGAGTTCTGCCTGTCTGCTTTTTCTCCTCTCAGCACCTCTGTAGTTCACAAGGCAGGCTCTATGATTTCTGTGACACAGCAGTGCCTAATCGCAGGACATGGTGAATATGTGTCACAGAATTCAAGGAAGTAAATGTGCAAGGGTTTTTCCCTACACAGTTGAAGGTGACTTTTCCAAGTGGCTGGGGATTTGGTTTTTACCACCCCCTCTATCCTGGCAACCTAAGGCAGCTGCCTAAGCAGCCTTATGCTGGCACCAGCCCGATGTGAATGATTTTACATTTTGTCCCTAGATATGCTTTATGTAAAATGTGATTATTAACAATAGGCCTCATTATCATTTGCAAAGCTCCTCAGTAGGGAAGCTGCCTGTTTAGGCATTTTGATGGTAGAAAACAGAAAGCTAATTATATTTAACATCTTAACCACTTATGCCCCGGAAGATTTTACCCCCTTCCTGACCAGGGGGATTTTTGTGATTTTTTTACTGCGTGACTTTAACGGACAATTGCGCGGTCGTGCGACGCTGTACCTAAACGACTTTGATGTCCTTTTTTTCCCACAAACAGAGCTTTCTTTTGGTGGTATTTGATCACCTGTGCGATTTTTACTTTTTGCGCTATAAACAAAAAAAGAGCGTAAATTTTGCAAAAACAACAATATTTTTCACATTTTTTTATATGAAATTCCCCCAAAAAAATGTAAAAATCAAAATTTTTTAACATTTTGGCCAATTTGTTTTCTGCTACATATGTTTGGTAAAAAAAAATCGCAAAAAGCGTATTTTGATTGGTTTGCGCAAAAAGTTATTGCGTTTACTAACTAAGGGGAAGATTTCTGCCATTTTTGATGTTTTTTTTTTAACGCGTAATGGGGGCGATCTGCGATTTTTTTTGCGGTACTGCGACATTGCGGCGGACAGATCGGACCCTTGACTGACATTTTTGACACTTTTGGGGTTACCAGTGACATTACTGCAGTAATCAGTGCTATACATATGCACTGTTACTGCAAAATGACACTGGTAGTGAAGGGGTTAACTTTATTTGAGAGGGAGGGGTGGTGTGTGTCCCTAGGGGCGTGATTCTTACTGTGATTGGCTGTGGCCTGAAGTGTAGGAACAGTGATCAACGGTCCTACATAGTAGAACCGTATGATCACTGTTTCTACACAGGGGAGAATGACAGGCGGCTTGTTTACATCAGCCGCCTGCCTTTCTCCCTCTGCACCGACGATCGGCGAGTGACCGGCGGACATCGGGTCCGCCGGTCACATGCACGGACTTGCTGGGGAACGAGCCGGGGCTGACTGGGCTGCCTGGCCGGGGCTGACTGCCAACGTATATCGTCGTGCGGCGGTCGGCAACCGGTTAAAGTCTTATGAGCAGGCAAGCCCTTTATTGCAGAAGAGACATGCAGACCTACCTGCCTACTCATATTCTTCTTTGGAATAAAAAGCTCAGTTCAGTGTAGATACCAGCACAGAGCCTGCATGGCAGGATGGCTGTCTGCTGCATGTGGACCCAATGACAATGGGGTACTTTGACGTAGTGGTGGGCTTGAGCACAATATGGCCATATGGTGGGACCAAATCCCCATTTTTACTCATTTTGATCAGGTCTTAGTTGCCTTGTTATATTTGATAGTTATTTCTTTTGCATGTGTGCGCTATCCTCTGTAGTTATATATGTCCTGTGCATGTGAACGAGTGATGTCATCCCTTGCTGGCCAAACAGCCGGGTATCCAGAAGACTCCAGGTAGAAGATGCTGGTGATGGACGTTGGACCATTGAAGGTTCTCCTTCATTGAAGGTAAGTATCGCAGAGTTTAGCTCCACTTTAAAAATTCCTTCAGCAGTTTAGTGATATTAGTAAAATGTAATCAGTAATACCAGATATCACTGCTATTTACCAACACAGTCTCATACATACTGGAGGTCATACATGTCTCATAAAGGAAATGTGTTCTCTTGTTTCAGGATGAAGAGTTCACAATAACAGTGTTTCAACTGACTAAACAAAATGGGTATACGTTTTGGGAATATTTAGCCAGGAATCAAAGTCACTATAGACCAATACAGAGTATAATGTTTGGCATTCACCTGGATAGCAATGAACCCAGACTTGCATCTCTTGGAAGGGATCGGATGTTGGTTGGTATTTATTATTTATTTTATTATTTATTTCAGGTTCTTGTATAGCGCTGTCAATTTACGCAGTGCTTTACATATACATTGCACATTCACATCAGTCCCTGCCCTCAAGGAGCTTACAATCTAAGGTCCCTATCTCACATACATACACAGTAGGGCCAATTTTTTTTTTATACAGGATCCAATTAACCTACCAGCATGTCTTTGGAGTGTGGGAGGAAACCCACGCAGGCACAGGGAGAACACGCAAACTCCAGGCAGGTAGTGTCGTGGTTGGGATTTGAACCAGTGACCCTCTTGCTGCTAGGTGAAAGTGCTAACCACTGTGCCCCCGCTCTGTACTACTAGGTAGATTGCAGTGATGTATATTTATAAGCACAACTATTGCTGAACATTTGTCCTAATGTATATTTTTTCTGAAATGCAAATGTAATTTCTTTGTATTCACAATTACACAAAATTGTTTTAGTTCTTTTTCAGAGCACAGGGTCTTTTTTTCTTTTTTTATTGTTCCCCAAACTGTTTGTTACTGATGCTATCATGGTTTTCTCTCCAATAGGTGGAGTATAATATTATCAAGAGCAGTAAAGACAATCTAGTCATCGAAAGCAGTGACCGCATTGACCAGAGTGCGGTTCCACAGTGTTTAGTATGGTACCCTCCTTTAACAAAAGAAAATTTTATTCTGGTTGGCAATGATCAGTATAAAATGAAACTATACAACACAACTACTAAAATGTGCAGGTGAGTAGAAGCACTGTATAGGGTAAATCACAAAGCATGTCTTCTCTGTGTTTTCTTCTTTATGGGTAAAGAAAAACAAAATCAATGTTTATGTGGCTATGCACTAGGGATCGACCGATTATCGGCAAAGCCGATTATTGGAGGGCCGATATTCACTTTTGCCGACACTTGGGTGATACCGCACCGTCCGGCATACGATCTTGGAGGTAACGTGGTCACGGCAAAGCAAAATTCAAAATGACCTTCTTCGCATCCTCCCTTTCCAACACCCTTCAAAGTGACCACCAATCAGCGGCTGCATCTAATCAAATGCACGCACGGGTTGATTTACTAAAGCTGGAAAGTGCAATATCTGGTGCAGCTTTTCATAGAAACCAATCAGCTTCCAGTTTTTTTTTGTCGAAGCTTAATTAAACAAGCTAAAGTTAGAAGTTGATTGGCAACCATGCACAGCTGCACTAGGTGTTCTGACAACCCCCGGTTCTGGCTATCAGAATAGAAATGTCTAAAGCCCCGTACACACGTACTGATCGTCGGCCGAACGATCGGCCGTCTTTTGTCCAGGGCTGTCGTGTCTGTTGAAAACTGCAAAAGACTGCACACGAATTTTGTCGGCCAACAACAGCCGACTGCAGAAGTGATGTCATGTGATGGGTAACTTTCCTTGTTTTTTTTCTTTTCTGAGCATGCCCAGTCTTGCTAATCTGCTGTCTGTTGGCCGAAATCTGTACTGACTGGCAAACAATCGGCCATTCTAGTGTTGGCCAACAAAAATTTTAATGCCTGCACACCCGATTCTGTTCGGCCGAAAATGCGCTGTCGGCTGTCGGAAGCATCATACTAACAAGCATACAATCGGCCGATCGGTCGTCGGCCGAATATTTACGGCCGACAATCGGTACATGTGTACGGGGCTTTAGTGTAATAGGTCAAAGAGACTGCCAAATAAAAAAATCCTTAGGAGTCCAAAGTTTTTAATGTTCAACTGGTTAGGACAAGCAAATCAAAAGACAGCCAACACCTTTCTGTACCACACTATCCCCCTTCATCAAGGCTAGGTGAAATGGCGGAGGGTTAAATGGACTCAAAAGTACTATGGCAGGCAGAGGATGTCATAAATTGCAGTCAATTGTGGTGTTCACAGTAGAAGAAGGGAAGTTTAATTTGAGTTGAGACAGTCCATTGCAGAGATAACTCCCGTAGCTAATCTACAAATCTCTATATTTAAAGCTAAATTTCAGGCAAACCGCTAAATAAACAATTGGCATATGCTTTTGGGAACTGTTTTGCCTGTCAAAAGATTTGCATTTTTTTCAACAAAGGCTTTCTTCTTGCCGCTCTCCAATAAAGGCCAGATTTGTGGAGTGCACAACTAATAGTTGTCCTATGGACAGGTTCTCCCACCTGAGCTGTGGATCTCTGCAGCTCTTCCAGAGTTACCATGGGCCTCTTGGCTGCTTCTCTGATTAATACTCTCCTTGCCTGGCCTGTCAGTTTAGGTGGACGGCCATGCCTTGGTAGTTTTGCAGTTGTGCCATACTCTTTCCATTTTCAGATGATGGATTGAACAGTGCCGAGTGAGATGTTAAAAGCTTGGGATATTTTTTTATAACCTAACCCTGCTTTAAACTTCTCCACAACTTTAGCCCTGACCTGTCTGGTGTGTTCTTTGGCCTTCATGATGCTGTTTATGCACTAAGGTTCTCTAACAAACCTCTGAGGGCTTCACAGAACAGCTGTATTTATACTGAGATTAAATTACACACAGGTGAACTCTATTTACTAATTAGGTGACTTCTGAAGGCTATTGGCTCCACTAGATTTTAGTTAGCGATATCAGAGTAAAGGGGGCTGAATACAAATGCACGCCACACTTTTCAGATATTTTTTGTAAAAAAAATTTTGAAAACCATTTATCATTTTCCTCCCACTTCACAATTATGTGCCACTTTGTGTTGGTCTATCACATAAAATCCCTATAAATACATTTGGAAGTGTGGAAAATTTGGAAGTGTGGAATAATACTTTTCAAGGCGCCGTATCATCAAGAAAGTTAGGCAAAACATCCAACATGGGTTCAGCCAGCATGACAAATGCCGGCAAAGAAGGTCTATTCCAGCATCAAAGATGGGCCATCTTTGTGTTGCCCACTCCTATTAGAGGGTCACATCCCTTCCGGTAAGCAGAACATAAGAGTAAAGGGTGTCACCTGGCTTTCCTTAGGATTTCTGCTTCCATCAGGGCTGTGGGACCTCTGAAGTTTCTATCTGGGACTTTTTATAACACTTATGTTGTTTTATTTAACGGACATTTCAAATTTAATTTTTTTCTTTATTCATAATTTTGGAGTGCTGCACAATTGGTTTATTATTAATTAAAAAACTTTTTGGGTGTTTTTTATAATACCTGCCTGGAGTTCAGCTTTAATAAAATAATTACTCTAAGATAAACTTAGCAATAATAGCTGAAAATAATTTATTTTTCCTTTATCTGTGTACAAAAGAAATAAGCCCAATGCATGTGATCTGCTCAGTGTATTTTCTAAAGTGTTACTAAACCCAGCACCCTGCATTCACTATATCTGGTCTCCCACAGTACACAGAACATGGAAATAGTTTTAGTAAATATAAACGGCTAAATACCTTTTCTCATCAGCAGTATATAGCAGTCTCGTGACGTCTATCAGTGTCTTGTTAAAGCTTGTAGGAGGAGTTTTCATACTGCACTAGCTGTCCTATGAGGATGCAGGACCCCTAACCCTCTGTCTGGACAGTGCTAAATGGCCCTGTGCTGATCACATGCACTCTCTTAAAAAAAAAAAAGCCTCTCTAGCATAACACAGCAAACTGAGCATGTGCAGCTTGTCCCCCTACCCTCTGTACTATCTGGAGATGAATAGGGGACACTGGAAGAAGGTGAGGATCAGAGAAGCCAGGATCAAAGAGCTTTTTTACACAATGCAGAGGATTAACCCCTTAGGTTCCACAGTGAGTATAACAAGCATGCTTTACTGCATATACAGACTGATTTTACTCTTGGGGATTTAATAACAATTTAAATATACAGTGGATTGTAAATCTATATTCACATAGGGCAGCTATATTTGCTCATTACATATGCAGGCTCTATTTTTTTGTTCAGTAGTGCTTTATGTCTGCCATAGATGGATCAAATCTTGGCCAGCTCAGCAGGGACCAGCCGAGATTTGATATATCAATGGGCAGGCTGGTTGTCCTGAAATCAATCCATGATCAACTTCAAGCGGTTGTATCCCGCTTTTTGACACTTTTACCTACAGGTAAGCCTATAATAAGGCTTACCTGTAGGTACAAATAATATCTCCTAAACCGGCACGGTTTAGGAGATATTTACAGTGCATGCAGCCACTCGCGCGAGCGGCGCATGCGCTCTGAAGGTCCGGGGGGACCTTCAATTAACTTGCCGGGAGCTTGCCGGAAAAATCACTCCCGCGCGCATGCGCGGGAGTGACGTCATCGTGGCTCCGGCCAATCAGCGCGCTGGAGCCGTCTCTTCCGGCCAATCAGCGCGCCGGAGCCGCCGAACCCGGAAGAGACGACGAGGGATCATGGCAGCGCCCGCATCGATGTCCGGGGGTCCGTGTCGGGGCTTCGTTTTAAGGTAAGTTAAACATAATGGGCTAGTATGCGATGCATACTAGCTCATTATGCCTTTGTCTTGCAGGTTTTTTTTTTTTTTTATAGGGTTTACAACCGCTTTCAGTACAACCAGCCTGTCAGATTTTTTTGCATGAGATTACTGTCGGTGGATATAGCTGCCAGCAGTGATCATTGTGTTCTGTCGATAGGGAAGGCTCCCCACCAGCAGTGATCATTGTGTTCTGCCAACTCCCCACCAGCAGACCACAATGGCGCTGTGGGAAGAATTCCCCCATCCACACTGACTGGGTTGATAGGGAAGTCGAGCGATTTTCTTTCCTGCAACCTGTTCAGTCATCTATGGCTTTCTTTAAAGTAATTGTACATTGCTAATCCTGTTATACAACTGCAAACCTTGCAGATGGGCTCTGACTGACTGAATGAACAATTTATTCACTGCAGTCTCTAATTTGAGAAAGATAGATAATTCTCATGGTAGAAAGAAGCAAGTGAACAATAGGTCTCAGAAGAGACATGTGGAGTAGTATGATTCCATGCATGGCAAGAAAGAGACACAATAATATTCAAAATAACAATGAAGCTTAGCAATACTAACATATGTTGTATTGATTTGTGTGAAGTGTGAATTTTAATCATAGTCCCATTTTAAATAAGTGAAGACATATTATATGCTTTTTTTATAAGAAAAAGAATGTTTGATATTTGGCTGCTCTTTGATGTGGCACTCGGAAATGTGTAGGAGGATGAGTAATGCAGTGCATACAAACATTCTGCCCAGATCTTTTCATATTTGTGGAATGTTTAATACAGACAGAGTACTTATTATAGAAAACAATTCTCCTTGATATACTGTATACTGATGTACCAGTGCTTCTGATACGTAATACTAATTAGATACTGGCTGAATGGACAGCAACAGGAATTATTTGTGGAACTCATTGAGCTGCAGAGCACGTTCAAAGAAATTATTACATTAATATGTGGATGTTATTTACAATAAATTTGCAAAACTGTTCATCCTGCAAATCTGCATGTATATGCATTCTGGGCAAAGCTAACAAAATAAAATATTAGTAGTAGAAATGCATCAATACTGGTATCGGTATAGATGCCAATACCAAGCATTTGAGCGAATACCAGTGGCGGCTGGTGCTCCATGGGCCTGGGGGGGGGGGGGCGGTAGACAGACCACACCATACCCCCCCCCGGACCACACCAGCCCGCACACCATAACCCCCCCCCCTCCCCCCGGTCGCCGGCTCACTCACCCTGGACATGTGGAGGGCAGCGGCGGCGGCGGCAGCGGCTGCGGCTTCCCCCTCAGTCTCCTGCATCTCCTCCCTCCTCCTCCTCCTCCTTGGCCAATGGCATGGCTTCTCCTTTTGGCCAATCGGGAAACGGGTCTCAGGACCCACTTCCTGTTTGGCCAGGAGGAGAATCCGTGTGACAATCTTCATTCACTATTGTAAACACAACTGGGTGGGCTCAGCCCACCCTTTTTTGAAGCCTGTTAGAGGCTCTGGCTCTAATCACGTGCTTAAAAAAAAAAAAACCCATTGGAATCCATGCGTCTGGCGTCCTGCATGTAGATTAGGGGGCCGGACGCATGGATGGGGGGGCGTCGCCCCTGCGCCACCTAATGGACAGGCTGCCACTGCCGGATACCGATACTTTTCTGTCTGATTTACATCAATACAAAATGAATTGGCGCAAATTGCATGCAATTTCCCCCACTGCTCCTGTGTGTGTGTTTGTGTGTGTGTGTATAAAAAGGGAAAAGCTACATCTAGTGGGCAGGTTAAAAAAAATGTTAGAATTCACAGTACATATCTGGCCATAATCTACATAGGTGTTCTGGTCCGCCCGATGATAGCAAATCATGGCCGCTGGAAGAGAAGTTCCAGTACCCCAGGTGGTCTGCATCCAAGCTGACTTTACTTCTGCCTTATACCCATGCAGGGCTGGCCCTACCATGGGTCCCACTGGGTCCATTGGACCCAGTCAGAACTTGGAGAGGGGTAGCAATTTGACTCCCAAGATTTTTTTTTTTTACAGCAGTTTTGTGTATCATCAGTTCGCGGCATGTTACGGGTGGCATTTCCCCATCTCATACTGCCGCCCATAGTGCAAACTGATGAGTATGAGGAGGCAGAGTGTCTCCTCCTGGGAACTCCCCTCATGTGATCGTGGTGTGCGCAATGACCTCAGACATCCGCGCACTCCATCTCACGCAGGGCAGGCTGGATCTTCTTGGGTGGTGGGCACAGCAGACACAGGAGTGACAGGACTGAGGACAGACAGTGGATGTGTGGTGGACTGGTCCGCTGGTGGGTTATGTAAGAAGATAACAGTATACATTATATTTTCTAAATGTTATATTTATATAAAATAATGGATGTGGGGGCCTTTTGTTAGGCATGGTTTTTTTTTTGTTGGGTGGGTTGCAGCATTTCATTCTTGGACCCAGGCAGCACAATGTCTTGGGCCAGCCCTGTACCCATGGGGTATGGGAATTTCTCCTCCAGTGGCCATGATTTGCTATCATCGGCGAACCGGAACACCTATGTAGATTATTTTGCATGTGGCCAGATATGTACTGTGAATTCTAACATTTTTTAAACTGCTCACTAGATGGCGCTTTTTCATTTCTATACACACAGGAGCAGTGGGGGAAATTGCATGCGACCATTTGGAATTGACGAAACTCACACAGCAAAGTATCGTTACTTGGTATTGGCGGGTACATGACCGAAAGTATCGGTAATCGTACTCGCAATGCCAATAGAAAAAACAGTATCGGTGTAACCCTAGTTACTAGGCTATTTTCTCTCCAGGTTGGATGTCCTTCATTCGTAAGAATAGTGTAAATCAGGAAAATACCACATTATGACCACTTGATGTAGCTGATGATCATAGTAAATAGGTACTTATTTACTATGATTGTCAGCTCTAATTTCACAATTGAGAAATTAATCGGACCGGATTGGTTACAGTAACATACTGTCTCATTGTTTTTGGTATTACCATGTGACATATCACACTCATTTGAACTGGATCTGATTCTAAAAATTCTGACATTCTACATTTAACAAAGAATGTGATGTATCAGATTTGTAGTGTTTGAATTTGTAACATAGTGAATTGGGTGTAATCCCAGTGTTCGATTTTAAAATAATCATAATTTGTGTCAGATTTCTGAATTGACTTCGGCCAATGTGATTTTGATAGTAATACAAAGGGGCATGTCATACCATGTTTACATACCTCCCAACTTTTTGAGATGTGAACGATGGACAAATATTGGCAAACATATGTAGGTATAGGACACACACCCCTGCCACACCCCCTTAAAGGAGACTTCTACAAAAAAATGATTAGTTAAACCCACAAGTGCTTTTTTTTTACCAATACTATTCCTTTATACTGGCTTTTGAAATTTACAAATGCAGCAATTTAGGAATTGCATGAAAGGTTTTAGCACTGGGAAACACTTTTCGATAGATAAAAAGTGCATTTTTTATACAACTATATAGATCAGACCAAAATAAGGGACAAATGATGAGGAAAGAGGGACAGAGGGGCTTTGTTCCAAATCAGGGCCATTTGAAGGAGAGATTGGTGCCTCAAGCCAAGAGTTTTGGGACTTTATGGGCTAATACAATGTTGTTGGTTTTATACAATTTATTTGAATTAACAACATACAAGTATATATAAAATATATATAAAGAGGAGAAGAGCATATACATTGGGTGTATGGGTTATAGACCCATAAGTTATAGTGAATCAAAGTAAGAAGTTTTGTGACATGGTGATATGGTGACAGTGGTATGTCTCTCTATCTGTCCACGCTTCTTGTTTTAGCGTTGGATCTATAGGGAGAATATCCTGGGTTTTCCTACGCGTTTCGGCGTGATGCCTTTATCAAGGCAAATCAGGGCCATTCCCTTGAAATCAGGGACAGTTGGGAGCTATGTCTTTATAGTAGTGGTGGGTGAAAAACCAAATGTACCATTAGGTAGGTAAGTGCATTTAGGTGGCAAAGAGGTGGCTTTTCCCTGTTTAACTACTAGTCACATATTTTTGTTCCATCATCAGAAAGAATGCACAAAGAAGTCAAGTCTATGTCCTGTGTAAACTAGGTGACCTTAGCGGAGAGTATTATTTAGGGTGGTAAAACTGCATGCTTACAGACTTTGGTGATGAAAATCTGACCCTGGTGGATACATTAAGGTTGATTTACTAAAGGCAAATGTACTGTGCACTGCAAGTGCAGTTGCTCTAGATCTGAAGGGAAGTTCTGCTGACATCTATCATTCATCATGTGCAAGCAAAAATGTTTTTTTTATTTTTATTTCCCTTGCATGTGATTGGGTATTCTTTGTAAAGTGAGGTTTTATCTAATTTACTAAGCTCTGGAGCATCTTACAGTGCACAGTATATTTGCCTTTAGTAAATCATCCCTATTGCATTTCTGGCGCGACCCCTTTACACTGTAATGGTATAAAGTATCACGGATTAGCTGGATTCAGAGCATGACAGGCAGGATTGACTGTTTGGCTAAGATGTGCCCAATTTTTTAGCTACATTATATGTATGTTCATTTGTTTCCCTATGTTAGAAAGACCCTCTTGGGCCCAACATTTGGATCTCCTGTAAGAAAAATGGAAGTGTTCCCTTCAAATGATCAATACGCAAGTAAAGGCTACATGGCATATATCACAGATGATAAGGTATGTTTTCCTTCTCTAACTATAATAGTTTATTGATTATGCTCTCGGACCATGCATTAATAAGGAGTTACATGTTCTGTTTTAATTATACATTTATCTAGTGATTGGCTGATGAATAGGGTTGTATGGCGAATGAGAAAATATTAAAGCTTCACTTAATAGTTTCTGTCTGCTGGGAATGCATAAAGATGTACTGATGGATTTAAACAAATGAGGAGTAAATAAGGCTGGATGTTTCCAGGTCCACAGTTTTTATGTTACTCATCTTATGCTACATCACTATCGTTCCATCCCTGTCTTGTTGCTTGAAGCTATGCTGTCACTGTCAGCATAATAAAGTGGAGGGGTATAAAAAAAACACGAAACCCCTAAGATCAGTGATTATTGGCAGACGGTGCAACAATGCATTGGGGAGATCACAGGAGTAGATATTGTCAATGATCTTTGGGTTTGTCTATTCCATAAAATCGGTAAACTTTTCCAAAGTACGATAGTCCCAAGCCTTCTAAACGCAGCAAAGGGTACAATCCCCCCGACAAATGGTTAGGATTGGAAAGCCCTACAATTAGAGATTGGTGTAAAAGAGTAGATTATATATATATATATATATATATATATATATATATATATAATATGGAGTGCTTGGGAAGCAGAGAGGAACATCAGACAGAGAGTTTTACAAATAACTGGGTAAAATGGGTAGATTTTAGGAAGACGAGTAGATATGTAGAAATTTGGATGGATTATAGTATGAAAATAAGGGAGAAGGGACAATAGATAAATGGACGAGTAATGCCGAGTGAAAGGGGGAGAGAAATTGGGGGAGGGGGGGGGGTTGGGGTAATTGTTTCAATAAGGAGATAAATGTATTTGTATTTTTGTATTAACCTGAATTTAATAAAATGTATAATTTTGATTAAAAAAAAAAAAAAGAACTAAACAAGAATCTGTTTAGATGGTGTCACTCACCAGCAGTGCTGTATCTTGGCCTAGGCCAACAAGGCCCAGGCCTAGGGCAGCACTCTGCTGGGGGGCAGCAAAAAAGCTGATGGAGCTGCACTGATATGCTGCCCTGATGGGCACTAATAGAATGCACTGATGGCCACTGATGAGGCAGGACTGATAGGGCTGCACTGATAAGGCAGCACTGATGGGCACTGATATGATGCACTGGTGGCCACTGATGGGGCTGTACTGATGGCCACTGATGAGACTGCACTAATATGCTGCACTGATGGGTAGTAATGAGGCTGCACTGATGGGCACTGATGTAGCTGAACTTATGGGAACTGATAGACTGTGGTTGTGGTCTGTGGTTTACAAATGACAGGGTGGGTCATAAACAGGAAAGGGTGTGGCCTTTCCAGGACGGGGTGGGTCATATTTAAATTAGGGGTGCCCAAGTTTAGTCAGGCCTAGGGCAGCACAAAACCTAAATACTCCACTGCTCACCAGACTACAGACTTAGGC
Source organism: Pelophylax lessonae (assembly GCF_965119305.1). Lineage (NCBI taxonomy): Eukaryota > Metazoa > Chordata > Amphibia > Anura > Ranidae > Pelophylax > Pelophylax lessonae. The sequence goes on from NC_138768.1 coordinate 230,375,844, forward strand.
CAGCCACACACGGTGCAAATTTTTTTTACCCGTGGTTACAGGAAAGAAATTTGACAGTGGAATCAGCAATTGTCTTCTCCCAGCGGGGCTGGGTGTGGAAAGAGTGATTATCGCTAGCGGCTATAGCAGCTGCTAGTGATAATCGCAAGAGAATCCAGCAGGCTAGTTTTACCCATGTTGATCAATCTATTAACTTGGTACATTCAGCCTGCCCATTAATGGTTCGAATCTTGGCAGGTCCCTGCTGAACCGGCCGAGATTCAAATCGTGTATGGCCGGCCTAACTCCTTTCACAATCAAACATATGTCAGAGGTGCATGTCTATGTAAGAGAACTATAGGGTAGACACATATTCCTGAGAGCTGCTTTAGCTCAGTTCACTGTATGCTGTGCAAATTAAATGATTTATTTCATTAAAATGATCATATTATGTACTTACCCTGCAACAGTATTGGTATGATGTGCAACTACAGTACTTCATCATTATTATTCTACCAGACTGTGTACGTTATGGGACATGTACGCAGAAATTGTGGTCTAATCTAAACCTTGTATACCAACGCTGCTTTTTACTATTGGTACACCCCCATGCCCACTTCAAGAAAAGTAGGTAAAAGTTATGTAATGCATGCACTGTGTTTTTCATAAGGATGAGAATTCTTGCCCAAACAAGTGTTTCCAGCTTGTGCATGTGCAAAAATTGGTCTGTTTTTAGATACCCTAGGAGTTAATACTGTAAGTACTTCTAATGCTTGCAGTATTTATTATTGCTTGAGAGGATTTTGTAACGTTTTGAAAAAAGATGATAAGACCTGGCTGATCCTTCTATCCCTCTTGTGACTGACAAAAGTAAAAGAAGGTGTTGGCCACACATAGCATGAAAGAAGAAAATGGTCGCACACCATCACGGAATCCAATGAAGAAAAGTTCTTTATTCACATAAGTGGTAAAAGGTACAGCAGGGTAGGACAGTACTCTGCTGTACATTGTACCACTTATGTGAATAAAGAACTTTTCTTCATTGGATTCCGTGGTGGTGTGCGACCATTTTCTTCTTTCATGCTTCTCCTGGTGGCGAGCCGAGGTTCAGCACCCACCTTGAATCGTGGACTTTGACTAGCCTGAGCGGTGTTATCTCTCTTCATTGGCCACACATATGTTAAGTCAGTTCATAGGGAGACTAACTTGGGAAGCAATGGCAGGTCCCAGCATTACAAACAACATCTCTGCATCCATCATAGGGAGACATCAGCTCTTCTACGGGAAGCTGTGTACTAGTCTTTTCTTTAAACCAAAACATTTTTTTATTCAAGTTCCTATAGTAACATTGGTGATTAAGGGATAATCTACTGTGCATTACCAGAATAAAGTTTGGCCTCTGCATTGTCTCTGTTACAGTACAATTTATGCATATAAAGTGGAAATAGACATATGGTTATTAATACAATTTAACAACAAATTCCTTTAAGCCCAATGTCTTTTTCATCTAGGTCGGGCTTCAGATCCTACCTATTGATGGAAACCCACACAAGTCAATGGCTCTCATTTGCCATCCTGATGGGGTAGCCAATGTTGTCTGCTCACCTGATGGGCAGTATGTGTTTACTGCTGGAGGAAATGATTGCACAGTTTTTATGTGGAAAACAAACTTTCAGTAAGTAAAAAATAAATTTCTTATATTAAAATATAACGAATTGTATATAAGACATTTACCGTGTTTAAAATGATTAAAAATTAACATATATGGGCAGAATAATAATTATATATATATATATATATATATATATATAATACCATCAAAATAAATAAGTAGCATAACAGTTAAAAAGTGAATAGACTCGCTGCTATGGCATAATTTACATTTTTCATTCCTGATAAGTAAAGTATAAATTCTAGGTAGGGTAATACTTTGTAATGAGGTGTAGAATGTAACACAGAAGCTTGCAATAATAAGGGATTTAAAAATTACTTTATTGCATGCTACCCTCCCTGTAGTAACACAGATAGAGTACTCATCATTTACGATCTCTTCTGCACAATTCTCATCTGGCATTTAGCAGTATGCCTGCATGCGGATAGAAGTCCAACTATAAAAGCACAGTGATTTCTTTACAGAATCACTGTATTTCATGTTTGTGTTGAAATGCCAATTTTCTTCAGCAGGTGGCATTATGGGTAAAATGTAAAATTATAGCTCTATGCTCAGCTAGAACACCTAAGATATATGAGAAGAGGAGCCCTCTAAGCATACAAAGGGTGATTTCCAGGTTTATTAACTTACAAGCTTAACTACACTGTATTGTCAATAGTATGGAGACGCCTGCCTTTAGACACAAAATAACCTTAATGGCATCCCAGTCTTAGTCCGTAGGGTTCAATATTGAGTTGGCCCACCCTTTGCAGCTTTAACAACTTTAACTCTTCTAGGAAGACTGTACACAAGGTTTAGGAGTGTGTCTATGAGAATATTTGACCATTCTTCCAGAAGCACATTTGTGAGGTCAGGCACTGATGTTGGACAAGAAAGCCTGGCTCGCAGTCTCCATTTTAATTCATCCCAAAGGTGTTCTATGAGGTTGAGTTTAGGATGCAGGCCAGTCAAGTTCCTCCACCCCAAACTCGCTCATCCATTTCTTTATGGACCTTGCTTTGAGCACTGGTCCATATAATTTGGTGGTGGGGGGATTATGATGTGGGATTGTTCTTAAGGGGTTGGACTTGGTTCCAGTGAAGGGAAATCTTAAGACGTCAGCATACCAAGACATTTTGGACAATTCCATGGGGGTTTGAGGATGGCTCCTTCCTGTTCCAACATGACTGTGCACCAGTGCACAAAGCAAGGTCCATAAATGGACATCACATGGATGATCGAGTTTGGGGTGGAGGAACTTGATTGGCCAGCACAGAGTCCTGAACCTCAACCCGATAGAACATCTTTGGAATGAATTAAATGGAGACTAAACAAAAGCTAGGGGAGGTAATTTAAGTCATTATATAGCAGCTGCTTGATAAGCCTGTGGGGCTATGGTTGCTGCATTTTGCTTTCTGGTATTGCTCTCTAGTAGGTAGTCGTGCCATAGACGTTTATAGACTGCCAGACTATTAGTTGCTGGGATAGATCACATGACTGTACTGTATTATTAATATTATATTTTCCTTTTTTTAAGAAAAACTTTGATTAAAAATATCTTTCTTTTTTGGTAATGTATTAATAGTAACACTAGTCTGTATATATGACATTCCTGTTTGGGTTACAGGTCTTTGGAAGCCGTCGCTTCCCTTGGGGGTGATGACTTAATACCTTTCTATGGGATGCTGCCTGGGGGAAGAGATGGAGCATTATTCAAGGTTAATTTTTAACCATATGAAACATTTAATTTTCTATGATATTGTTTGTTTGCAGTTGTTTATTATTAGTTTTTTTCTAACAAAATTACAAATAACTTAGAGAGCAGTGCTTGAGCTACAGTAAAGGCCATAAGGGACCTTTTTTTAAAAAAAAAAAATTAATAAATTGACTGGTTCACAGTGGTTCTCAAAGTTGTAAAGTGCGACGTTCACTTTAATCCAAGTCACAGATGTTGAAGGCCATTTACAATATGTACGTTCACATACTGTGAAGGGTTCGTCGCCCTCCTGAATCCTTGCGAGATTATATGACCCTCAGAGATCAAGCTTTGTAAAAATGGTAGCTGAACAGAATCTGAAATAATTCTGGAACCAGAGAAAAGTGGTAATGATTTTTAACGACAACTTTGATTGAAACCTCTATAATCCTTTCATGGACAGGGGGTGTGGTTTTTTTTTCCACAAAAAATAATGCAGACTTAGCTCTGAAAGTGGATGACTAAATCACCTCTTTCGTTTTTCATTGATATAATATTTTAGCACCTTTAAAGAGTAGATCAGGAATCTGGAAAAAAAAAATCATACTCACCTAGAGGGCTGCAGCACTGCTAAGATTGAGAACTGAGCAATCAAACACTGCTGATCGCTCAGTTCTTGGTCTTCAGTGAGCTCTCTCATTCAGTTTCTGGCTCTCTGCTCTGCCCCAACAGTGCTTACTGGAGCTCAGAGCTTTGAAGGGTGCTGAAGGGGCTGGCTCAGGCTCTCAGCAGCATGCTGAGGCTGAGCCAACTGCCAGTCCAGGCATCTGGGTGTATACCAACCATATGGTCGGGATTTTTCTTGAGCTTGGACTAGTTGAGTGATGTCAGCTGACAGCAGGCTTTAGCCTTGCAATACCCAGCATAAAGGAAAACAGGGAAGTTGCAATAACATCTAGGCTATGCAGTTCTATGTGCCTTGGCTCAGGAATAGCAGATATAGGATAGATTTCATAAGTGATGGGACCAGATTTGATGTTTGCTCTATCAGCCAGGAGAACAGCGCTTCTTTGAGACTTGGTCTGCAGAGGAATTTGATGTTGTTGTACCAAGCTATGATCAATGAAACAAGTACAGGCACCCGAGTCATTTATAGCTTGAGTTTGGGGTCTTTCTTACGGCAGCAGGAAGGACAATATGAATTGACCTATCCAACATAGAAAAGAAGGAATGACACCCACTGCCTTTCAAAGGCCAAGTTCCTACGTAGTATTCATCCTCATTGCAATACAGACAGAGGTTGTACTGAAGGCGTCACTACCTCCCCTCCGATGGCAGGGGAGAATGTAGGAGTAAGAACTGTATGGCCTCATGCACCTAGGTGCATTCAGGCATCTATCATAAATTGTGTATACAGTCAGGTCCATAAATATTGGGACATCGACATAATTCTAATCTTTTTGGCTCTATACACCACCACAATGAATTTGAAATGAAACAAAGAAGATGTGCTTTAACTGCAGACTTTCAGCTTTAATTTGAGGGTATTTACATCCAAATCAGGTGAACGGTGTAGGAATTACAACAGTTTGTATATGTGCCTCCCACTTTTTAAGGGACCAAAAGTAATGGGACAGATTAACAATCATAAATCAAACTTTCACTTTTTTATACTTCGTTGCAAATCCTTTGCAGTCAATTACAGCCTGAAGTCTGGAACGGCAGCAGCAATAAATGGCTGTACATGGGTATATTCCTTGCTTGCATAAACTGGCACACTAGCATTAATCCCTGAATGGGACTTTTGTGTTCATTCAGGAATTTACACGTTTGTGAGTTTACGCAAGCACAGTGTATACTCACATATAGCCATTCAATACTATTGATAGCTCTATGCTGTAGCTGCCTCTCTACGGCCTTTTTCACACTGATGTGATGCAGTCTGACCATACCGTAGGTGCAGTGTAGTGTACCCATGGGTTTAGTGCTGGTTAGCTGTACTTTCCCATGGAGTTCTATATGTCCCACGGTTCTGGTGCGCTTTCTGGCAAATCAGGACCGCTGTAGTAGCAAGTATTGCACAGAAGTATGACCATGCACAGTTTTGTAAACAGACCTATGCACATCCATGCCCAAATGTGAAGGTTCTCACGCTGAAGTCCAGCTATTTGGATTGGCCTGATTTTCCTGACATAGGTTATGAGTAAGCGACCTACAGAGTCGTGAAACGCGTCAACCGTGTCCATGTCTGTTCGATGCACCGCTGTCTTTTATGAATGGGAATAAACACTTCAAGTTCATTCACCTCTGAGTGCGGTCACTTTTTCTCTTTGGAAGCTTGATTTTCCTGACAGCTTTACTGCTCCTTCTCACAATGCAAGTCTCCACAGTTGCTTAAGGATATCTATAGTGAATTTGTCCCTTTTTTTTTTTTTTTATGGTCTGGACTAAAAAATATCATTTTTAAAAATTGTTATTTTTTTAGTGAGTTAAAGTGTTACTAAACCCACAACAGTGAAATCAGTTTGTACAATGGGTATGAAAAAAAGAATCACTCCCTTTAAAATAATCACATTTTGTTACTTTGCAGCCTGAAATTAAGATAGAGACAGTTTTTGTTTTATCCAGCTCTATTTACTATCGCAACCTATAACATCCAAGTGAAAGATATAACACCAACATAACAGAAAAAAAATGTTATCCCTTAAAAAAAAACCTGCAAATGAATCTGCCAGAAGCGCACTCAAGCTGGCCATACACAGTTAGTTTATACTATGGTAGGAACAGCTTCTTAAAGAATTGGCACCAGTTCTCAGCTCTGAGCTGACGTACAGCGGTAGACCAGAGTGGAGTATGTCTATGCTGGGAATCTATCATGTATGTGACAGCTTCCCACACAGTACTGTTCCCTCCGCCCCATTCAGCTGTCAGACGGGAAATTCTCTGGCCTAAACATAAAAAGAGTGCTCATTCATGAGTTGTCGGGCCACACATGTAACGCTCGGTATGTCCTGACCTCTGCAAGATGGAGAGAGGAGGGCAGTAGAATAAGCATCTTGAAAAGTAACCATTCTTTTTCAGAACAAAAGGCTAAATATTCACGTACTGAATTTGTTGTAATGTATTACTGATGTTTTTTGACAAATGTCATTTAGGCACCTTTCACACTTATGCGACCTAAAAGTTGCGCGATTTCAGCTCGATTTTTTGCAGTGATTTTGCTGCGATGTTGACTGGACTTGAAGCAATGCCTATGTCTATGGACCTCAAAACGCATTAAAGCGGAGTTCTGGCCACAAAAAAAAAATTTCAATGAACATACCCCCGGGACAGTCGGGGCTAGTACATTTCACAATGGCTAGCCTCTGATCTGTCCCAGTTCGCACTTACCTTTTAGAAGAAATACTCACTTTTAAAATTTCTTCTCCAGCACTGCCATCTCAGGTGTGGGCAGCTTGAAGCCAGCCCGATCCTCTTCTGCGTCCTCTTCCGTCCTCTCCGGTCCCACGATGCACTGCACCGGCCCCCGCCGTCACTTCCGGGTCTGCAGCGTCATCCCTGCACAGCTTCTGGGCATGCCCAGAAGCTGTTTAGCAAGGTATGACGCGCCTGCACCGGAACTGACGTCGGGGCCGGTGCAGGCGCATTGATTCCTGGGAGCGATGACGTTCAGCTCCCAGGAATCATTGCAAAGCGGAAGAGACGGCGCGGGCCGCGGCCGCCGAGGGAGGAAGTGGAAGAAAGGTGAGTATATTTTTCTGCAATTACAAGGTAAGTTAAAAAAAAAAAAAACGTAACTACCCATTTCTTTTTCAGGTGAGCTATAGCAAGCGGATGGCCCAAAATCGACTATGTCGATTTCGTGGTCGGAACTCCGCTTTAAAATCGGCTCATAGTAGTGCAGGGACTACTTTGAAGTCATTGCGACTTGAAGTTGTACAAATATGAACGGTACTCATTGGAAATCATGGAGTACAACTTGTCATGCGACTTTGCAGTCCCAAGTCGCAGGAGAAGTGGTTCAAGTGTGAAAGGGGCCTAAAGGTGAACTAACCCTTTAAAGAGGTTTTATTTAATAGGACAGCATCACTTTTGATAGATACAGAGATGATGGTTGTTTTTACTTGTTCACATTTGCTTGTGTTTTATGCAGGAGTTGGAAGATTACTTTTACTATGCTCAAATGCGTAACCAGGGTATTGATACAATGGAGACCAGACAAGTTTCAACACATATTCCCTTGAAAGAAGTTCCTTTCATCATGCGAGCACTGGGATATTATCCAACAGAACAAGAGGTATTTATAGAACTGTAGAATTTGTTAATAGTGAATGGATTTACATTCTCACTAAATAAAAAAAATACACATTTTAAAGCAGTGATCTTTAGCCATTGATTTGGGAGCTTTATGTGGTTCTTGTCTAGGGAACAAAACTGAACTGACTTGAAGGCCCTGGTAGATGGCTGTTATGGCATACCACTGTTTTTTTTTTCTTTTTTCAAAATTTGTGAGACTTCAGGTATGCTTTAAAGGAAACCTATCAGCAAAGAAACACAGAGGCCACTGCTGATATTTTTTTAACCGCTTCCATACAGAGCAGTTAGACACCCTTCCTGCCCAGACCAATTTTCAGCTTTCAGCACTCTCACACTTTGAATGACAATTGCTCAGTCATGCTACACTATAACCAAACAAAATTTTTATCATTTTTTTCACACAAATAGAGCTTTCTTTTGGTGGTATTTGATCACAACTGGGGTTTTTTTTTTTCGTGATATATGCAAAAAAAGAGCAAAAATTTTGAAAAAAAAACACTTTTTTTTAGTTTCAATTATGAAATTTTGCAAAAAATAAATTTTTCTTCATACATTTGGGCCAAAATGTATACTGCTACATGTCTCTGGTAAAATTAACCCAAATTAGTGTATATTATTTAGTCTGTGTGAAAGTTATTGAGTCTAGAAGCTATGGTACCAATTACTGAAAATTGATCACACCAGATGTACTGACTGCCTATCTCCTTTCTTGAGGCCCTGAAATGTCAGGACAGTACAAATACCGACCAAATGACCCCTTTTTGTAAAGTAGACAGTCCAAGGTATTTAGTAAGAGGCATGGTGAGTTTTTTGAAGTTGTAATTTTTTCCCACAATTCTTGGGAAAATGAAGAAAAAAATTTTTTTTTCTTTTTTTTCCCACAAAGTTGTCAATTTATAAGCTATTTCTAACACATAGCATGTACACAGCAAAAATTACACCCAAAAATACATTCTGCTACTCCTTCCGAGTATGGCGATACCACATGTGTGAGACTTTTACACAGCCTGGCCACAAAAAGAGACTCCACGTCCAAGAAGCACATTCAGGCGTTCTAGGAGCATAAATACACATAAAACTTTCTTACTACCTATCACACTTTTCAAGGCCCTAGAGCACCAATACAATGGAAAAGTCCACAAAATGACCCCATTTTGGAAAGCAAACACTCCAACGTATATTCTATGAGGCATTATGGGTCGTTTGAACATATCATTTTTTTCCACAGGTTTTTGGAAAATGTGGGAAAAAAATGAAAACTTTTTTTTTTTACACAAAGTTGTCAATTTATAGGATATTCCTAACACATAGCATGTACACAGCAAAAATGACACCCCAAAATACATTCTGCCACTCCTCCTGAGTATGGCAATACCACATGTGTGAGACTTTTTCACAGCCTAGCCATATAGAGGGGCCGAACATCCAAGGAGCATCATCATGCATCCTAGCCACTTGCCTAGGCCTATTTTTGACATTTGGTGTTTACAAGCTAAAATCAGTTGTTTTGCTAGAAAACTGCTTAGAACCCCCAAACATTATATATTTTTTTTTAGCAGAGACCCTAGAGAATAAAATGGAGATTATTGCACTATTTTTTATCACACCGTATTTGCGTAGCGGTCTTCCAAACGCAATTTTTTTGGAAAAAATTCACTTTTTTTAATTAAAAAATAAGAAACCAGTAAAGTTAGCCCAATTTTTTTCCATAATGTGAAAGATAATGTTACGCCGAGTAAATAGATACCCAACATGTCATGTTTCAAAATTGCGCACGCTCACGGAATGGTGACAAACTTTGGTACTTAAAAATCCCCATAGGCGACAATTTAAAAATTTCTACAGGTTGCCATCTTTGAGTTACAGAGGAGGTCTAGGGCTCAAATTATTCCCCTTGCTCTAACGATCGCGGCGATACCTCACATGTGTGGTTTGAACACCGTTTACATATGTGGGCGGGGTTTCTGTATGCATTCGCTTCTGCGCGCGAGCTAACGGGGACAGGGCGCTTTAATTTTTTTTTTTTTTTTTTTTTACTATTTATTTTATTTATTATTTTTTATTTTTACACCGTTTAAAAAAAAAAAAAAAATTGATCATTTTTATTTCTATTAAAAGAAATGTAAATATTCCTCGTAATAGAAATAGGCACGACAGGACCTCTTTTTTGTGAGATCTGGGGTCAAAAAGTCCTCAGATCTCACAAGTACACTAAAAGATAGAAAAAAAATAAATAAATAATAATTATAATATAAAATGAAAAAAAAAAAAAAAGGACCTTTAAACCGGTTGCTAGGCAACAACATTTTCCGTAGCTCCGGTCCTCCAAGACCATAGAGTCAAGTGAGGGCAAGCTTGCCCTCACTCGACATCCTGTCTGTGAGGATTCGGGACCGGATCGTTTTCCCCGCTGCCGGCGGGTCCGGTAAGCGGGGAAAAGGACCGGAACGCGTCGGGAGGGGGGGGGGGCGCCTCTTCCGCCATCCCGGAAGGGTGATCCCACGGCGAATCCGCCGCTGGGACCACCCTTATCGGAAAGCCAACCGTCCACCGTTTAAAAAAATACCAGGGTTATGGCAGCTATCTGCTACCATAACACCGGTATTTAGGTTTAAACAGACGACGTATATAAACCTTTTTGGACTTGGACATGGTGGCTGTATGAAGGGTGACAGGTACTCGGGTACTTTGTTGGGCAGGTGACAGGTACTCTGGTACTGATGAACAGGTGGCAGGTACTCGGGTACTCCGATAGGCAGGTGACAGGTACTCGGGTACTCTGATGGGCAGGTGACAGGCAGGTGATAGGTACTGATGAGTAGTACTCACTGACTGATAGGTGATAGGTGATACTGTACTGATGGGTACTGATGATCAGTACTGATACGTGATAGGTACTGATGAGTACTGATGAGTAGTGATGGGTACTGATGAGCAGGCGGCAAGTACTTGGGTACTTCAGGCGTCAGGTACTCTGATGAGCAGGTGGAAGGTACTCGGGTACTCTGATGGGTAGGTGACAGGTACTCAGGTACTCTGATGACGGGTACTCCGTTGACAGGTACTCAAAGTACCCGAGTACCTGTCATCAGAGTACCCGAGTACCTGTCATCAGAGTACCCGAGTACCCGTCATCAGAGTACCCGAGTACCTGTCATCAGAGTACCCGAGTACCCGTCATCAGAGTACCCGAGTACCTGTCATCAGAGTACCCGAGTACCTGTCAGAGTACCCGAGTACCCGTCATCAGAGTACCCGAGTACCCGTCATCAGAGTACTCGAGTACCTGTCATCAGAGTACTCGAGTACCTGTCATCAGAGTACCCGAGTACCTGTCATCAGAGTACCCGAGTACCCGTCATCAGAGTACCCGAGTACCTGTCATCAGAGTACCCGAGTACCCGTCATCAGAGTACCCGAGTACCCGTCAGAGTACCCGAGTACCTGTCATCAGAGTATCCGTCATCAGAGTACCCGAGTACCTGTCATCAGAGTACCCGAATACCTGTCACCAGCCCATCAGAGTACCCGAGTACCTGTCATCTGAGTACCTGATGACAGGTACTCGGGTACTTTGATGGGCTAGTGACAGGTGCTCTTTATTGGGGGGGGGGGCAATCAGTGTGTTTAGGGTGCACTGTAGTTGGTAACTAGCTGTTACCACAATCTCCTCCTCACACAGGATCAGTGTGTGAGGAGGAGAACACGGTGACAGCTAGTTACCGTGTTCTCTGTTGACATTTGTGACCGGCTGTGATTGGACACAGCCGGTCACGTGGTAAAGAGCCAATTTCATTGGCTCTTTACCTAGATCGGGGATCGACTCTGTCCGAGGGACGAGCCTCGTCCCCGATCGCTGCTCTGCGCGCCCCCGGGGGCGCGCATTGCAGAGAGAACGAGCGGCTCGTGCTGGAGCCGCTCATGTGATCGGCTGTGATTGACACAGCCGATCACGTGGTAAACAGCCAATTTCTATTGGCTGTTTACCTTGATCAGTGATGGGCTATGTCCGAGGGACGAGCCTCATCCCTGATCGCGCCGCTGCGCGCCGCCGGGGGCGCGCAGTAGCAGCTAGAACGGGCCGACGTCATATGACGGCGGCCCGGATCTAGACAACCACTTTTCCGACGTCATTTTACATGACTCGGTAAGGAAGTGGTTAAGGTGCCCATGGCTGTTATTCCTATCTTGTTTCACTATCAAGTGCTACCCAAGTAGTAAAGGAAGGACAACAATAAAGATGACAGACCTTCACCGTGTGGATTTAAAAACACATTAGCAGTGCCATTTCCCATGTGTGTTTTTTTTTTTAAAGGTTACTTTATGTAAAAGCTTGTTTCTCTTTTTTCCCCTTCTTTTTTTTTTTAAATGTCCATACTCACTAGCTCACTACTCACTAGCTCACTACTAGTTATTATTGAATTAGCTCACTAGGTGACAAAGTTTAGAGTCAAGTGCAGGCATTACCGCTGCACAGAGGCGTAACTAGAACCTTCAGGGCCTCGGTGCAAATAAAAAAAACATGAAGGCCCCCCCGGACCCCTGGCCGGGCCCTTCCCTTCAAGCCTGGGGCTCTTCCCACTGATCCTGGGGCCCTTTACTCTTGTTGCGGGGCCCTTTATTACAGTCCCGCAGAGGGACCCTTTCACAAGTTCTGCAGTGGGCCCCCTTTCCTGCCATCTTGGGGACTCCCCATGTTGGTGGAATGCCAGGGCCTGGTTGCAAGTGTGACCTTTGCAATCCTGGAAGTTCACCCACTGGTGTCAGTAGTTTTTATTTTTTGGTATTTTAATTGTATTATTTTTTATCATTTTATTTTTTTACAATGTCACTGACTATGACTCTGTCCATTCAGAAAAGGAAGGAGCTGGTAAATTACATATTTACCGACCCCTTCCTGGTTCTCTATTGTGACACATCCCCTGCAGCAGCTGGCAGAAGAGGGAAGGGAGCACAGTGGAGGGGGGGGGGGCAGCACAGTGGAGGGGGGCGGGCACAGTTGAGGGGGGGCAGCACAGTGAACGGGGGGGGGGCAGGGGAGTACACAGGGAGACTCATTTTATTTCGGGTGGAATGTAATGTCACCAAACTCACCAACACATCTAAATGACCCCAGTGATCTCCTCCTCTTCCTATACATCTCTTGTCTGTGAGCATGTATAGAATTTCCAGCTAAGATCAAATATGAGAAGCAAAAGCCTCAGAAGCATCAGTGGAATGAGATATTTATCAGTATTTTATGCTTTCAATTTATTATATTATTAATAAGAAGATTGAGATCTTTACACATCCTGCCTCTGTTGTTTTAAACCAATAGAGACCTTCTTAAAAATGACAGGCTGACTGCTTATGTTTAAAAACACAAAAACTCAAGAACAGACAATGTAACATTTTGTCATCTTTCATGTTTAGGTGGAAAATATGCTAAATGAAATCAAATTTAGTGAGTATGTAAACACTGGAAAACAAGTTAATGACATAGACCTCGGGGACTTCATAAAACTCTACATAAATCACAGACCTGCATTTGGATTATGCTTAAATGAGCTACAACAGGCATTTCAAGTTCTTGGTTTCACTAACGAGAAAGGGGAACTGGCTGTGAACAGAGGAGATTTACTGCAGCTTCTGCAGACAAGAGGTGAGGAACCAGCACACTAAAATGTATTATTAACAAGAGGAGACAGTAATATCTTCTTATAATACAATGAAAAATACTGATGGGAATAACAATTATTGAAAATGTATTTATACCTACACCCGCTGTTGTGGACGGTGATCACCATGGATGCCAGCCTGACAGGCTGGGGTGGAGTACTGGACACTCTTTGCGTCCAAGGAACGTGGTCGACGGTGGAGTCGTCTCTACCGATCAATGTCCTGGAGCTCAGGGCGATCAAGCTCTGCCTGCTCTATTGGGCGCCTTGGTTACAGGGTCTCCCGCTTCGAAGTTCAAACGGACAATGCCACGGCTGTGACTTACATCAATCACCAAGGGGGCACCAAGAGTGCGTGGGCGGCCAAGGAAGTGGCCGAGATCCTGACCTGGGCCTAGGCACACGTTCCGGCTCTTTCCGCAGTTCACATCCCAGGGGTGGAGAACTGGCAGGCGGATTACCTAAATCGTCAGACTCAGGATCAGGGGGAATGGTCCCTGCATCCGGAGGTCTTTCGCCTCCTGTGTGCCCGATGGGGAACTCCGGAGGTGGATCTGTTTGCATCTCGTCGAAACAGAAAAGTAGAGCGGTTTGTAGCCAGGGCTCGAGATCCTCTGGCCAATGCTGTGGATGCACTGGTGGTGCCTTGAAGCCGTTATTGGCTGATCTATGCCTTTCCCCTGCTACAACTGTTGTCTCGGTTCCTCCGCAGGTTGGCGGTGGAGACGGTGCAGGTGATCCTAGTAGCGCCAGACTGGCCTTTCCGGTCTTGGTATGCAGATGTGGTGAGGATGACCGTCAAGCCTCCATGGTGGCTGCCTCTGAGAGAAGATCTGCTGTCTCAAGGACCGATCTTCCATCCTGCTTTACAGTCGCTGGCTTTAACGGCTTGGCGGTTGAAGGCCAGGTGTTGAGAGACAGAGGTCTCTCTGAGGCTGTGATTCCTACCTTGTTGAGAGCTAGGAAGGCTACTTCCAGGAAAATTTATCATCGTACTTGGAAGATGTATATTACCTGGTGTGAGTCGCAAGGGTTGCATCCTTGTTCCTTTTCGGTGGCGAGGGTCTTGGCTTTCTTGCAGAAAGGAGTGGAGCAACGTTTGGCTCTAGGCACGATTAAAGTTCAGGTGTCAGCCTTAGCCATTTATTTCTAACATCCCTTGAAGACTAACTCCTTGATTCGCACCTTTATTTAGGGGGTGCGTCATCTAGCTTCGCTGAGGAGGTCCCCTTTACCTCCGTGGGATCTGAATTTGGTTTTGTCCATGCTACAATGACCTCGCTTTGAAAATATTAGAGAAATTTCTCTGCCTTTGTTGTCTCAGAAAGTTGCCTTTCTGGTGGCTATCACCTCTGCTCGCAGGGTGTCTGTATTGGCTGCTCTGTCCTGCCGTTCGACTTATCTGGTCGTTCATAGGGATAAGGTTGTTCTAAGACCTAACCAATCTTTTCTCCCCAAGGTGGTGTCGGCTTTCCACCTCAATTAGGCTATTGTGTTGCCTTCGCTCTGTGTGAAGCCCTAGCATCCTAAAGGATTTGCCCTGCATTCGCTGGATGTGGTTTGAGCGATCAGGGTTTAACTGTCGGTCACCGAATCCTTTCGGACGTCTGATTCCCTGTTTGCCCTTCCTGAGGGATCTCATAAGGGTTAGGGTGCGTCTGCTGCAACCATATCAAAATGGATCAGACAGACTATTGTTCAGGCCTATTCACTGAACGGTCAGGTTCCTCCTTTCCCTGTGAGGGCGCATTCTACTAGAGCGCTGAGTGCCTCTTGGTCTTTTCACCATCAGGCTTCTGTGGCTCTGGGTGTGTAAAGCGGCGACCTGGTTGTTTGTACACACTTTTACAAAATTCTACAAGATTGATGTGATGGCATCCTCCCATGCTTCCTTTGGCCTCAGAGTTTTGCAGGCCGCTGTTTGCTGAAGACACTGAGCGTTCCCCTTCCATGTACTCCTTGCTGCAAGACCACTTATAGGTGAGGGCAGTGGCCATTTGTTTCAACCACTTGAAAGGTTGTACCTTTTACATAAGCAGCTTTTTTATTCTGCTGTTTTATAAACACGTGAAAGACATGTTGTTTTTCCTTCAGAGCTTCTGTTTCTGTTATTTACGTGAATTCTAGAATTTTATGCTGCATTGGTTATTGCATTGCAATTGCTATTGTGGTGATAGCCTCTGTTTCACTCTGTAATAATTTTGTTTCATGGTACTTTATCTTAAAGCAGAACATCGGGAAAATAAATGTTTTCCTATGCAGTGGGGCTGTGCCTGCACTGCATAGGTTAATTGCTCGTTTGTCCAGGGTCGCACAGAAAGCCTATACTTACCAGAACCTTCAATCCTTCAGAAAACAGCACTCCCCTAAATCCAGCAGTGGACTGTTTCTGCTGTCCTCGTGTTCATAGCCGGTCTTTGGGCATGATGACATCAGAAACAGTTCATGCACTGCGCTCAGAGGATCGGCAGTTTAGGTAAGTATCTCCGCTTTCCTCATCCTTAGGCAAAAGCAAGCAGTTAACCTAAGCAGTGCAGGCACAGCATCACTGCATGGGAATTCGTTTTTTTTTCTCCCCTGGAATTCTTCTTTATTATAACACAAGTAACAGCTGATTTTAAAGTACAGTTAACGTGTAAGTCAGCCATTCTCAGCCAAGGTTCCTTAGAATCATAGGGTTTCTCCAGAGGTTACTTGAGCTGTGGCTGATGGTCCTTTTTTCTGATGGTGTCTGCAAAGTCTTGGGTCTTACGCCACTTAACAGAACCAGCAGCATGGCGCCACTGAAGTGTAAGGTGGATTCTTCCCACGGACCATCAATGTAAGAGACATTCTTTACACTGACCATCAATGTAAGAGACATTCTTCCCACTGACCACCAATATAAGGTACATTCTTCCCACTGATCATCAATTTAAGGTACATTCTTCCCACTGGTCATCAATGTAAGGAGCATTCTTTCCACTGATCACCAATGTAAGGTACATTCTTCCCACTGATCATCAATGTAAGGAGCATTCTTTCCACTGATCACCAATATGAGGAGCATTCTTTCCACTGATTACCAATGTAAGGAGGGCATTCTTCCCACTGATCCTCAATGTAGGGTACATTCTTCCCACTGATCACCAATGTAAGGTACATTCTTCCCATTGAACATCAATGTAAGGTACATTCTTCCCATTGAACATCAATGTAAGGAGAATTCTTCCCACTGATCATCAATATAAGGCACATTCTTCCCACTGATCATCAATGTAAGACACATTCTTCCCACTGATCATTAATGTAAGGCACATTCTTCCCACTGATCATCATGTAAAGGACAAATGTATTAGATTGGAACCTCTCACAAGCAAGGCTCCCCTAACCCTTTTCTGTTGAGTTGTAGTGTAACTGTACTGTCTTCCATTTTATGATAAAGGACTGCGCAAACTTTTGGCACTACAGAAATCCTACAAAAGAATAATAGTTTTCCCAATGACCCCTGATAGCAGGGTTTTTTGAGACCTGAAATTTTATTTAGGATTCCTAAAAAGGTTAAAAAGGTTGGGAAAGGCTTATGTGAGTTAGAGTTTTTGAATCTTCACCTTCACCAATTATTTCTAATATGTTGCACACAGGTGAGCATATGACAGAAGAAGAACTTGCAGAATATTTTACAACCTTGTTGGGATTAAATCCAGAAGGTGGAAGTTCAGAACTGGACACCTATAATTCTACAGGTTTGTTACAAAATGGAGTGCACCCTCCAATCAAACATAAATATATTAATATGATAAAGGTTACCTGCCAGGTTAAAAAGTTTAAACAAACCAACAGTACTCATTAAGTGCTAATATTTTTCTGTGCAATCAAGGAGCCACTTCAGCCTCCAATGCAAGGTATTTAGGTGGGTTCACAACAGATGCATTTTGAACACGGTGCGAAAAAACACCCACGGAACGCAGGTTTCACGCACACGTTCTGGTGTGAACCAGCCCTTACTCCATCTTGGAGCTCTGCCACACTTCCCTGTCATTTAACAATTTAAAGGGAGCTCATCTATTGAGTACTGATGCACTCATGCTATAGTTTTAAATGGCACCAGGTGTGACAGAGTGCTGGGTCAAAGAAGAATTTGAAGTTTGTATGTAATATTCCATGGAATTGCTGGGCTCCCTGGATGAACAGAAAAGGCAGTACATTGTGAATGCAATAAGGAAGTTGGTTTATTATGCTTTTTTGGCATGATAGGTTCCCTTTTAGGCCTCATGCACACTGGAGGTTATCAAAACGTCAGAAGAAAGCTGGAGCTGTAGAAGGAATTTTTCAGCTTTTTTGCAGTAGCGTTCAGCGTTTTTTAGCAAAACTATACTCCCACAAAAGCTTATGGTTCAAAAACATTATCAAATGCCAAAAAGCCAAATTTGTCAGCCTTTTGTTGCCATTTTTCAGTGTTTTTAAGCTTTTATCAGAGTTGGAGCATTTTTACAGAGGAAAAACTCATCTCAAAACCCACTAGTTCTGGGTTTTTTTCCAGCCAGAAAACACCCCTGACAAAAACTGCTGATAACAGCCTAAGTGTGCATGGACACATAGGATAACATGCTGGGGAGTTTACTGACTACAGAAAAAAATATCTGAAGCCAAAAACAGCAGCTGTAAAAACGTGCAGTGTACATGCGGCTCGAAGGACCATTTGTAAGGGTAACCCCAAAACTCATGGGTTTCCGTAACATTTTGACTGTTGAAGCCAGATTGAAAATTATATTTATTTAGACAAACATGTAGATAGGAAGCCATGTTTGGAGAGCAAGTCAATCACATTACATTCTGTTGGCTTAATGAACATTGCTCTAACTTCTTAAAGACTTGTATTACAATTTATACATTCTGAAGTAGGTGGCACCTATCTATCTAAAGTTCCTTTGAAGTTCCATCTCAGTCTTTGATAACATTCTTTGATATGCGAAATGGACATTTAACATAAATGTGTCACTTCCAAAGCTTATTGGCTAAACAGGTCTTCGAAAGGTCGAGATAGCAATCTAACAACAGGAGGCATAAATGGCTTTTGAAGACAACAGCTGTATACAATATGACTTATCACAAAATATATATCCAATATATCTCCTTAATCATAAATCCATGTTTGATAATCATAAGTAAATATTTAATAAAATGGCTACTTCCCTTTTCCTCATCAAGGCCTAAGAGGAGTTTTTTAGCTGTAAAAACGCTTTAACTCTGATAAAAGCTGAAAAACAATTAAAAAAAAAAACGCTGAAAAACTTAGCTATTCTGCGTTCATCAGGGTTTTTGAGCCATAAGCTTTTATGGGAGTATAGTTTTGCTAAAAAAAAAAAGGCTACAAAACACTACAGCTAAAAACACTTAAAAAACGCTGAAAAACTCACTCTACCCTACTAAAAGGGAATACAGTACACATGTTGTGGGGCCCTAATTGGTGTTGCGGGATTCATTGTGTGTAGTCAATTGTAATTCTCTCTAAACTCCTGTAGTTAATTGCATCCTTATTTTCTGAATGGCTACAAATGTGCACCTGAAAATGCCGTGTTCCCACATCTCTGGTGCTGTCTTCTGTAGTCATAACAGAGCATAGGCATGCGCACAGGGTGTGTCAGGTGTGTAAATTGTAAAAAATAATAAAATGATAAAATCTACTGACACTGTCCACTGATCTACTGATACTGTGAGCCCCTTGCATTATATGTTTTAGCTTTGGGGTGCACACCATAATGCAATAGGCTGCGCACACCTATGTAACAGAGGGAGTCTATATAGCATTCACTCAAATGAATAGAGGCAGCCAAGGATTATATCAGATCTGCACTGAAGGTATATTGACTTTTATGACTTCAGCCTTGTGTTTCCTGGATAGCACTAGTAGCTTGGTTACTGGTTTTCTTTGGTGTTTTTTTTTTTTTTGCAATATATGTTCTCCAACATGACTGACACCGTAAGGCACAGCATACCACGCTCCTGGGCTTCTCTTTTACCTTTCTGATCCTACAGATCTATCTTTATGATCTTACTGGAGTGCATAGCTATTTTGTACATATTTTGTTTATATATTAATTATGTTCAGGAAAAAAAATCTGTTGTCAGGTAAAACTGGAATATTGAGTATTATTTTTTAGCATTTGTATAATGGGTGAAGCCTTTGCGTTCTTTTCATGTGTGTTTCAGGGATTGTTCAGCAGTGTGTTGATAAAAGCTTGTGGTTTAGAGACCTCCATAGCAGAGGCTATAATTTACAGACATACTAAGTGACTTATTTCTTATCAGAGGGCTCAGTCTCAGACTTCAATTAGACAAAACCAGCCACGAAGCAAGGTGTTAAAACAAACAATAAGTACTTGTACATACTGTAAGAGTGTGTGTGTTTATTTATTGAAAAAAGTACTCAAACACCAGTTAAAAAAAACCCCAAAAGAATTGACCCCAAAATATTAAATTTTCCCCTTAAAGGATTAATTCACCTTTATAAAAAAAACTGCCTATGCGGGTGTAGATAAAAAACAAACTGTGCAGCTCTGGCTAAAGCTGAAAAATTCCCTTGGTATAGGTGTAGGTTATTTACATACCTCCTGAAGCCTGACAGGAATACTCCTAGGAAGTTTCTAGGACGTTGCTAAGTGAGGCCTAGTCATTACTGCTCACCTCATCCATCATAGGAGTGAGCTTTTTCTCTGAATCAAACCCTCTCACATGGCTCTTTCTCTCCCCGATGCAGTAGCTCTGAGCTCAGCGTTTAAAAGCTCACCTGTGATGGTGGAGGTGAACAGTGATGACTAGGCCTCACTTAGCAACTTCCTGGGAGTATTTCAGTCAGGCTTTATTGGTATTTTTTGGTAAAGGTGAACTAACTCTTTAACCACTTTACCGCTGCTCACTAGAGCTCTACTGCGGCAAAGTGGCTCGATAACGTCTGGCGACGTAGACCTACGTCACCAGACATTCCCCTCTTTCGGCGGCACACGCGCTGCCGGAGGCTCCCTCCCGCTGTATTCAGTAACAGCGGGAGTCGGGCCAGGGGAGGAGCGACGGCGTTCGCCGCTGCTCTTCCCCGATCGTCGGGGAATCGAGTGTGGAGATCCACCTGCTTGTGTAAACACAAGCGGGCGGATCTCCTATGTGACAGGCAGGGTCAGATTGCAGGGTTAGGCATAGCTGAACCTGCGATCTGTCCTTGTGTCACATAGTCCCCTCCCCCCACACACGTCAGTAAGCACCAGGCATACATTAACCCCTTGATCACCAATAAAAATTAACGCCTTCCCTGCCAGTGTAATTTTTACAGTAACAGTGCATATTTATAACACTGATTACTGTAGTAATGTCACTGGTACCCCCAAAAGTGTCAAAAATGTCAGTCAAGGGTCCGATCTGTCTGCCGCAATGTCGCAGTCCCGCAAAAAAAATCGCAGATCACCGCCATTACTCGGCGAAAAACACCAAAAACGACAGAAATCTTTCCCTTAGTTAGTAAACGCAATCTTTTGCGAAAACCAATCAAAATACGCTTATTGCGATTTTTTTTACCAAAAATATGTAGCAGAAAACAAATTGGCCTAAAATGATAAAAAATTTTGATTTTTACATTTTTTTGGGGGGGAATTTCATATAAAAAAAATGTGAAAAATATTGTTATGTTTTCAAAATTGTCGCTCTTTTTTTGTTTATAGCGCAAAAAGTTAAAATCGCACAGGTGATCAAATATCACCAAAAGAAAGCTCTGTTTGTGGGAAAAAAAGGACGCAAATTTTGTTTGGGTACAGCGTTGCATGACCGCGCAATTGTCAGTTAAAGTCGCACAGTGCCGAATCGCAAACAGTGGCCCAGACGTAAGACAGAAAAATCCTCCGGTGGTAAAGTGGTTAAAGATTAACTCCCAGAAAACAGCTAAATGCACAGACAGGGGTTGATTTACTAAAATTGGAGAGTGCAAAATCTGGGGCAGCTGTGCATGGTAGCCAATCAGCTTCTAACTTCAAATAAACTAATAACTATTGCTGTGCCTACCCCCTTATATGTGTATTAATATAGTTGTTATCACGTACCTCATGGAGATCGAGCTGTAGAGGGGACTTCTCTTGCACCTCCTGTCCAACACCCCTGGTAGAGATGACAGGTGGTGTGGGGCAGAGTGGTACCAGGGCCGGTATAGCAGGTGGCACTAGCTGCGGCTTGACAGGAAACCGATGACCGTGGATCACCGGATGGGCACCTGGAACTGGAACTCCGTGATGCTGGATGAGAAGGCAGGAGCATAGCCGGAACACAACACAAGCCAAGGGGTCATCAACAGCCGGGCAGCACGGGTACAGGAACCTGAGATGGAAGCGGTGTTAAGATACAAGCCGAAGTCGGTATACAGTCTGGCAGCGAGGTGCAAAGGCATAAGACAGGAGCAGGGTCAAACACAAGCCGAGGTCACAGGTAGGCAGGCAGGAATCCAGAGGAGAGTCGAGGACAAGTTAAGTCAACACAGGTAAACCGGAAGAAGGTCAGAGCACAGGTGAACAGGATATTGTGCCAATCCTTCAGTGACTCCCACCACAATTCAAGTATTGCGCTCACCTCCACATTTGACCTCTCATACCAGGTCAAGTTGCGCTTTCCCCTACTGTGGCCCCTCTGCACTCCTCCTCCTCTTCTCCTGTACCTTCTGGTATCCTGGGTCTGTTCCCATAATCACGTGTGTTCCTCAGGAAGTCACGTGACTGTGACAACATACGTTGGGTGGAGGCGGGTGATGTTCCAGAGACCGGAAGTGACGCGGGAGTCTCCGAGCCCCACTGTTATTCCGCAGCAGAAGGTTTTAAACTGTAAATGTAAGTGCTACAATTTTTAATACACTCATTTTAATTTACTACACTATGAGAATGCCCTTTCTTGCATGAATTTGCATACAGTGGTGAAACCGCAAATTTAAGGGGCCATACATGTGATTACGGGAACAGACCCATGATACCAGAAGGTGCAAAGGAAGAGGAGGAGGAGTGCAGAGATGCTCAGTTTTTTGTGCCCCACAGTAGGGGAAAGTGCAACGTGACCTGGTATGAGAGGTCAAATATGGAGGTGAGCGCAATACTTGAATGGTGGTGGGAGTCACTGAAGGATTGGAACAATATTGTGAAAAATAATTTGATTCACTTTGAACTGCATCACAGTTTGGATTATTTTGAAGGACACTCAAAAAGTTGAAATTAATTTTGTTTCACTGTATTCATTATATATATATATATATTTTTTTACTGTTATTTGTACTCGGTATACGATTGGAAGTGTCATACAGATTATCATAGCTTACCTACACCTATAGAAATATGTAGAGAATTTAGATTGCTTATGTTCATGATTGATGCACATTTAATATAACTGCTCCTGGACCACCCCACGTACATGTACTGCAGCAGGATGGCTCTTCAGCGCAAAATTACGTAAGTGTATGTCATTATTTCCAGGTCTGGGGCACGCATGCGCATCGCCTGCAACCTGCTGTGATTGGACACAGTGGGAGCCAATCAGCAGGTCCGGCAGACCCGATGTTTTCCGATACCTGGCGATCATTACCGAGAGAGGCAGAACAGCAGTCTGCCTATGGAAAGAAGGCAGATTGAAGTTCTGTCAGAGGGGAAGAGGGAGATCCTGTGTTTCTTCTAAGCAGGAACATGGATCTCTGTCTTCTCCCAGTTAAAGCATCCCCGCATAGTTAGCAGGCACTCCCAGGGAATACATTTAACCCTTTGATCACCCCTGATGTTAACCCCTTCCCTGCAAGTGTTATTAATACAATGACAGTGCATATTTTCCAACACTGATCACTGTATTAGTGTCACTGTTCCCCACAAAAGTGTCACTAAAGGCTCGTACACACAATAAGAAAATCGGAAGGAAAATTTTGTCCGACGAACGATCTGCCAACTTTCGGATTGTTAGTATAGTGCTTTCGACAGCCGATTACGAATTTTCGGATGACAAAAACTGGATGTGCAGGCTATAAAAGTTTTATCGTACATCAACACAACATCCGATTTTTGTTTAGCTAGTACAGTTTTCGTCTGAAAAAAATCGTAAGAGCAAAACAAGGCATGCTCAGAAACGAAAGAATACATACAAAACAAATCAACACATGACATCACTTCTGAAGTGGAATTCTGTCATACATAGTTACATAGTTAGTCAGGTTGAAAAAAGATACAATTCCGTCCGGTTCAAAAAAAAAAAAACAGTATTAAAAACCCAAACATACAATCCCATATACACAATCCTATACCCGCTGTTGATCCAGAGGAAGGGGAAAATAAACCCCAGTAAAGCATAATCCAATTTGCTACAGCAGGGGAAAAAAAATTCCTTCCTGATCCCCCGAGAGGCAATTGGATATTCCCTGGATCAACATTACCTAAAAAAAAATTTATTACACATTTATATTATGTACACCTAGGAAAGAATCCAGGCCTTTTTAAAGCAATCTACTGAGCTAGCCAGAGCCACCTCTGGAGGGAGTCTAGTCCCTATTTTCACAGCTCTTACGGTGAAGAAACCTTTCCGTATTTGGAGACGAAATCTGTTTTCCTCTATTCTAGATGTAAAGATTGCCCCCTTGTCCTCTATGTGTTAAAGTGAACAACTCAACACCAAGTTCACTATATGGACCCCTTATGTATTTATACATGTTGATCATATCCCCCCTTAATCTTCTCTTCGCAAGAGAGAATAAATTCAGTTCCTCTAATCTTTTCTCATAGCTGAGGTCCTTCATGCCTCTTATCAGTTTGGTTGCCCTTCTCTGCACTTTCTACAGTTCCCCGATATCCTTTTTAACCACTTTACCACCGGAGGATTTTGCTGTCTTCCGTCCAGGCCACTTTTTGCGATTCGGCGCTGTGCGACTTCAACTGACAATTGCGCGGTCGTGCGACGCCGTACCCAAACGAAATTTACGTCCTTTTTTTCCCCCAAACAGAGCTTTCTTTTGGTGGTATTTGATCACCTGTGCGATTTTTACTTTTTGCGCTATAAACAAAAAAAGAGCGTTTATTTTGAAAAAATAACAATATTTTTAACATTTTTTTATATGAAATTCCCCCCAAAAAAGATGTAAAAACCAATTTTTTTAAAAATTTTTGGCCAATTTGTTTTCTGCTACCTATGTTTGGTAAAAAAAATCGCAATAAGATTATTTTGATTGGTTTGCGCAAAAGTTATTGCGTTTACTAACAAAGGGAAAGATTTCTGTCATTTTTGGTGTTTTTTTTTTTAACGCGTAATGGCGGCGATCTGCGATTTTTTTTGCGGGACTGCGACATTGCGGCGGACAGATCGGACCCTTGACTGACATTTTTGACACTTTTGGGGGTACCAGTGACATTACTGCAGTAATCAGTGCTATATATATGCACTGTTACTGTAAAAATGACACTGGCAGGGAAGGGGTTAATTTTATTGGAGAGGGAGGGGTTAATGTATGCCTGGTGCTTACTGACGTGTAGGGGGGGAGGTGACTGAGTGAGTCATGTACAGATCGGATGTCCAGCTATGCTGAACAGTCCGATCTGTCACTCCCTGTCACTATGGAGATCCGCCCGCTTGTGTTTACACAGGCGGGCGGATCTCCACACTAGATCCCCGGCGATCGGGGCAGAGCAGCGGCGATCGCCGCTGCTCCTCCCCTGGCCCGACTCCCGCTGTGAATGAAAACAGCGGGAGCGAGCCTCCGGCGGCGCGCAAGCACCGCCCAGAAGGGGGAGTAGTACTATGTCGTCAGACGATAACGAGCCACTCTGCCGCAGTAATATTACTGTGGGCGGAGGTAAAGTGGTTAAGAACTGGTGCCCAAAACTGAACTGCTTATTCCAGATGAGGTGTTACTAATGATCTGTACAGGGGCAAAATTATATCTCTCTTTCTCTCTGGAGTCCATGCTTGGCATTGCATGCTATTATTAAGCTTATGATCTACCAGAACACCCAGATCCTTCTCTGCTATGGATTCCCCCAGTTCTACTCCACCTAGTATGTATGATGCATGCATAGTCTTAGCCCCCAAGTGCATAACTTTACATTTATCAACATTAAACCTCATTTGCCACATAGTTGCCTAATGAAACAGTGCATTGAGGTCAGCTTGTAAATTGGAGACATCCTGTAAAGAAGTTATTCCACTGCAAAGCTTGGTGTCATCTGCAAAGACTGAAATGCTACTTTTAATCCCAGAGCCTATATCCCGCTAATAGGACAGGGCTCTGCCTTAGTTACATAGGCAGGGCACTGTCCTGTGTAAATTCATGTCGATCGGTGGATGCCAGCGGTAATCCATTGGCTGGCACCTGCTGATAGACATCTGATGTGTTTAGTGCCGGTTCACATTTCTGCAATGCGGGAACACTGCGAATATACAGCGTGTTCCCGCATCCGCACCCCTGGCAGTTCACACTGCCATATGCGATACGCTGTAGGTGTTAATTAAAAGTTAACGACACCCCCAGATCAGATCGCATATCGCAGTGCGATCTGAAAGTTTGCCCATAATCGGATCACACTAGTGTGAACCACCATGCGAACCGATTTTGCTGCGGACCAAAAAAAGGGTCCTGTGCGAGTTGGGTGCGATTGCGGTGCGAATTCAGCCATACAAACTGTATGGTTGAATTTGCACCACACAGAGATCGCATGTAATTTTAGGAGCAGTGCGCTCCGAATTACATGGATCTCTGTGATCGCAGAAATGTGAACCGGCACTTAATCATAGCACGGTCTGGTCGCCGGCGGCTCGCACGCGCGCCCCTACCCCAAAGTGGCAGATCACGTACCTAATTGACACCGTATATCTGTTTTATACGGTCAGCAAGCAGTTAAGCTGTGGCAATAAAATACCTGGAAACTGGTTTCTATGCAGAGCTGCACCAGATTTTGCACTTTCCAGTTTTGGTAAATCAACCCCACTGTGCTTTAGCAAAATAAATGTTATCCAGTTAGAGTTTAGATCCAATTTTAACCAAGTGCAAGAGTTCATCGAAGGAAGTTCAGAAGCAGAGTATTTTGTACCATTATGTTGTGGGTCATGTTGGAAGGTGTGCTGCAGTGCTTTATTGTGAAAAATAAATGGTCAATCCCATATATGGTGTATTATTACAATTCACACAGTAAACATTTAAAAAGGCTGGAATTTTTATTGAACTTACATTTGTGTTCATTATAATTTTTGTGTTTACTGTGAAATCCATTCAGAAACATTATCAAAATGTTTATGCTGCTTTTGTATCTGAGCACATCTACAGTGAAAATCAATCTCAAAAAATGTAACCATTCTAGTGCCAAATGTTCTGCCAGTGCTTATTTACAGGTGTCTACCTTTGCTTGCAGTACAGAAGTGCAGAGTCGGGGGCCTCCAAAAAAATAAATAAATAAATAAAAATTAAATAAGGATTGTGTAAAAGGGATGGAGGAATTGTAGATAGGGATGAGGACAGTCATGCAAAGTAATTGAAGAGGGTACATTTCCACTTAGGGAATCAAAAATGATTGTGAGGCCCTAAAATTCTATACATTATAGCAGGGGTGAATTTGACCTAAAGCTAGTACCCATGATCACTATGTGGAAGCAGTAGTCTCTCTACAGAAATCCAACACTCCCCTCAATCAGTTTTATTGACCTCTGCAATGAGACCTTTACTTACCCATAAAGAGCAAAGCTCCCACTCTGCAGTTACTGGCAGTGGACGGGCTTTTCTGTAGCGTTTATAAATAGAAAACGAACTGTAAGACATTGGACACCTTTTTTTTTGGTGCACCTGGAATGTCTTTAGCTTAGTATGAACTGAAGGGTAAATTGAGATTTAACTCTATGATAGTGAGTAAAGTGATACTAAAGTCTCTTTTTTCAGTTAAAATAACAAACATGTTATATTTACCTGCTCTGTGTAATAGTTTTGCAGCCCAGATCCTCCTCTTCTCGGGTCCCTCTTTGGTGCTCCTGGCCCTTCTCTCCTGTTGAGTTCCCCCACAGCAAGCAGCTTGCTATGGGGGCACCGAGCCAAGCCGCAGCTTCCTGTATCCATTTAGACCCAAACCCTACCTCACCCTTTTCCTTTCTCTCCTCATTGGCTCACTGACTTTGATTGACAGCAGCGGGAGCCAATGGCGCTGCTATCTAAACCAATGAGGAGGAGAGTCCCGGACAGCCGAGTCTCTCGTGCAACATCGCTGGATCTAGATGGACCTCAGGTAAGTATTGGAGGTGCTGAGGGGGGCTGCTGCACACAGAAGGCTTTTTATATTAATGCATAGAATTCTTATGAATTTACAACCACTTTAAGCCTTGAGTTACATACAGAGAGCACAACCTACCTGCTCAATATTTCCATTATTAATCCAGGTATTACTATAGTGCAGTGATGGCGAACCTTGGCACCCCAGATGTTTGGGAACTACATTTCCCATGATACCCAACTACACTGCAGAGTGCATGAGCATCATGGGAAATGTAGTTCCAAAACACCTGGGGTGCCAAGGTTCGCCATCACTGCTATAGTGTATCAATCTATTAAGATAAAAAAAACCTTCTGCCTTTACAATATGTATAGAGCTTTAAGTGGCGATTTACTGAAAGTTCAGAATTCTTGGAAAACGGTAGAAGGACCTGAACTAAATCTGGCTTTTTCCTATTACTGGATGTTACAGGTGCAGCGGAATTACTTGAACAAGAAATCCCAGAGGAAATTACAGCAGATCTATTCGCTGTGGAGATTCTTGGTTTACCGATCCGTACAGCTGACAAGAATGAAGAGCACTCTCAAATTCCAGAGGCTGCCTCATGATAGGAGTTGATGATTGCTAACAATGGTCCTTCTAGTTATAAAGTGCCAAAATGTTTTAGATGAAGTAGGGAATAGTTTAAATGCCTGCCCGTTGTGGGTATTTTTTTGTCTGTTTAGAGATACACAAAAGGAAATGAGATGAATTATCTCCAAAGTGAGATGAAATCCTTTCTCGGACAATTGTCAACAGAACTGTTGTCCCAATTGAAATGTTTCCCCCTTGTCTATTATTCTAATGACAGTCTTAAAAATTAGATTTCCATACTTTATCTAAGACAAAAAAAAATGTTTTATGTTAACATTTACTATAAAGTGTTATTTTACTCTTACCAGATACTCTCCTCACCCCCCAGTCCACGCTCTACTTACCTTTGGGGCTGCTGAGCTGTCAGCATCCCCGCAGCCAGTCCAGCAGTCCCGGGATTTAAAATCCCCACTCTTCCCTCTCTTCTGGGATGGATAGAAATTCACTGTGATGGTGCTGACCAATCAGAATTGATCTGGTTTGTTCCTGAAGCTGGTGCATGAACAAGAGTGGAGATTTCAAATTCCTGAATCACTACACTGGCTCCAGGAATGCTGATGGTTTAGTAGCTCTGGAGTAAGTACGGTGGGGATCAGAGGACTGGGATTGAAGTCCTGTGTTAGTTTAACTTAATGTTTATGCTGTAAAGGAGAACAAACACTTTAAGTTCCCCTTCACACTTATCCATTGTGTTTCATTATTGCACACACATAAACATGAGGTATTTTGTGTGTTAATGTGCTTTGCATTATGCAAGCCTATTTATTCTGACTGCGCTGCCAATGCAAAGTGGCAAATTAAAAATTGTTGCAACACATGTTCAATGGACTGTGCTTCCAAGGTGTGTTTGAATTCTATTTAAATAAAACGGTGACACATTACTGTGTGTTGTATAAGCACACCAAAAATGTAGGTTAATGTAAAGCTAGACTAAAACTAATATTATTTAGCAGAACCAGTCACCTAAGGTTTTTCTACTTAGCATTTCTTTAGTCAAAGTTTTCTTTATGTTGAAATATTCTTCAATTTCATTTTTTTATATATGTTAGAATAAAATTATAACTTTAAATTATAATTTAAACATATATGGTTTTTTTTCCTGGGAAAGCTTCAATAAAAAGATATGGGCACTTTGGAGGTCTGTTTCAAATAGAACAATCTTAAAGTTAAACTAAAGGCAAAACTTTTTATTTCGTTTTGGATAGAGTGGAGAGGGATTAGAACACCTGTCGATTTTTGTTGCTTTTTGGTCCCTGGTAAGGAGACTCACCCTCTCTACTTGTCCTGTTTACCATTATCATTGAAAGTGATACCCTGGGCTGTCTCTTTTTTGCAATGGGCTGTCTCTTTATTGCACTGGGCTGTCTCTTTATTGCATTGGGCTGTCTCTTTGCTGGACTCCTTGCTGAACTGCGCCGTCTCTCTGCTGGATATGGGCCTGTCTCTTTGCTGGATATGGGCCTGTCTCTTTGCTGGATATGGGCCTGTCTCTTTGCTGGATGTGGGCCTGTCTCTTTGCTGGATGTGGGCCTGTCTCTTTGCTGGATGTGGGCCTGTCTCTTTGCTGGATATGGGCCTGTCTCTTTGCTGGATATGGGCCTGTCTCTTTCCTAGATATGGGGCTATACTTTTCGGGATATGGGCCTGTTGAAAGTGCATTGAAGTGCCTCTGAGCTTACTTTGGTAAGTGCTGGATATTTATAATGTTTTGTGCATTTTACTACATTGCTTTTTATTAAAGTGGAACTTTCCCAATCATCATTGATTATTTTTAATCCTCACGCTGCTAGCAATAGTAAATAGATAGTAAATTATAACATATTTACTAACCCAAAAAAAGTTGGAACACTGTACAAATTATGAGTAAAAAAGAACGGACTAATTTACAAATCTCATAAACTTATATTTTATTCACAATATAATATAGATAACATATCAAATGTTGAAAGTGAGATATTTTGAAATTTCATGCCAAATATTGGCTCAGTTTGGATTTCATGATAGCTACACATTCCAAAAAAGTTGGGACAGGTAGCAATAAGAGGCCGGAAAAGTTAAATGTACATATAAGGAACAGCTGGAGGACCAATTTGCAACTTGGCAGCATTTTTGGATTAACTTGGCAGCATGATTGGGTATAAAAAGAGCCTCTTAGAGTGGCAGTGTCTCTCAGAAGTCAAGATGGGCAGAGGATCACCAATTCCCCCAATGCTGCGGCGAAAAATAGTGGAGCAATATCAGAAAGGAGAAAAATTGCAAAGAGTTTGAAGTTATCATCATCTTCAATGCATAATATCATCCAAAGATTCAGAGAATCTGGCTGGAACAATCTCTGTGTGTAAGGGTCAGGGCCAGAAAACCATACTGGATGCCCGTGATCTTCGTGCCCTTAGACGGCACTGCATCACATACAGGAATGCTACTGTAATGGAAATCACAACATGGGCTCAGGAATACTTCCAGAAAACATTATGGTGAACACAATCCACCGTGCCATTGCCGACTAAAACTCTATAGGTCAAAAAAGAAGCCATATCTAAACATGATCCAGAAGCGCAGGCGTTTTCTCTGGGCCAAGGCTCATTTAAAATGGACTGTGGCAAAGTGGAAAACTGTTCTGTGGTCAGACAAATCAAAATTTGAAGTTCTTTGTGGAAAACTGGGACGCCATGTCATCCGGACTAAAGAGGACAAGGACAACACAAGTTGTTATCAGCGCTCAGTTCAGAAGCATGCATCTCTGATGGTATGGGGTTGCATGAGTGCGTGTGGCATGGGCAGCTTACACATCTGGAAAGGCACCATCATGCTGAAAGGTGTATCCAAGTTCTAGAACAACATATGCTCCCATCCAGACGTCGTCTCTTTCAGGGAAGACCTTGCATTTTCCAATATGACAATGCCAGACCACATACTGCATCAATTACAACATCTTGGCTGCGTAGAAGAAGGATCCGGGTACTGAAATGGCCAGCCTGCAGTCCAGATCTTTCACCCATAGAAAACATTTGGTGCATCATAAAGAGTAAGATGCGACAAAGAAGACCTAAGACAGTTGAGCAACTAGAAGCCTGTATTAGACAAGAATGGGACAACATTCCTAAACTTGGGCAACTTGTCTCCTCAGTCCCCAGACGTTTTCAGACAGTTATAAAAAGAAGAGGAGAGGCCACACAGTGGTAAACATGGCCGTGTCCCAACTTTTTTGAGATGTGTTGATGCCAGGAAATTTAAAATCAACATATTTTTCCCTTAAAATAATACATTTTCTCAGTTTAAGCATTTGATGTGCCATCTATGTTGTATTCTGAATAAAATATTGAAATTTGAAACTTCCACATCATTGCATTCTGTTTTTATTCACAATTTGTACAGTGTCCCAACTTTTTTGGAATCGGGTTTGTACTTGTTTTAAACAATTTTTTCACATTTCTTCAGTTACTTCCTGGTTTCCAGGTCTAGACAAATGATGTCATACATCCCAGGAGTCTCCAGGAGGGGAGGAGTGGTTTTCTCAGCTAAGCACAATCTCCTGCATGCATACTTGATCTAAGGGCAGGATCTAAATGCCACATGGATCATTTGCCCTTACTCAAGATGACCATCGCCAGAAATGCTAGGGGGTGTTTTTTTAAAGAGATTTCTCACCAAAATAAAGCATGGAGACATGGATGAATGGGGGATTTTTCTTTAAATAATAGAAATGAATTAAATAGTGTTTTTGGTGCTCAGATACAGTGAAGATCTGCTTTAAATTCCATACAAATAACTTGTATAGCCCCCTAAATTATACTTGGTTACCTGTTCTAAAGGGGGCAGTGCTAGGAGGTATTTCGAGGTAGCGACAAGGGGTGGTCCTGGGGGTGGGTAGGGGGTGGAGAGCATTACTTGTTCCATACCACTTCAAGTAATGAACTAAAACATCTGGCTTTTTGGGCCATGGGACTTAATCTCACTCTCCCATGTTACATCACTAGGTGCAAAAAGTGTCAACTAGAACTTGTGCTTCAAGTGCTCTGCAAGTGTACAACTTGCCAGTTAAATTCTACTTTAACCACTTGACCTACGGAAGATTTACCCCCTCCCTTCCTGACCAGGCCACTTTTTTCGATACGGCACAGTGTTACTTTAACCACTTCTGGACCTGAAGGTTTTCCCCTTTAATGACCAGGCAATTTTTTGCGATTCGGCACTGCATTACTTTAAACGATAATTGCGCGGTCGTGCGAAGCTGTACCCAAACAAAATTTATGTCCTTTTTTCCCACAAATAAAGCTTTCCTTTGGTGGTATTTGAGCATATCTGCGATTTTTATTTTTTTGCGCTATAAACAAAAAAAGAATGACAATTCTGAAAAAAAAACATTTTTCACTTTCCGCTATAAAACATTCCCAATAAAAAAAAATGTAAAATTCTAAAATAAGAGAATATTGATTGGGTTGCCCGTAAGGTATCGCATCTACAAACTAGGGGAAAGACATGTCATTTTTAATTATTTAAATTTTTTTACTAGTAATGGCGGCGATCAGCGATTTTTAGTGGAACTGCGACATTTCGGCGGACAGATCGGACACCTAACTGACATTTTTGACACTTTTGGGGGGACCAGTGACATTACTACAGTAATCAATGCTAAAAATATGCACTGTTACTGTACTAATGACACTGGCAGGGAATAGGTTAACACCAGGGGCGATCAAAGGGTTAAATGCGTCCCTAGGGGGTGCTTTCTAACTGTGTGGGGGATATACTTATGGAATGAACACAGGGACCTGTTTTCCTAAATAGGAGGAACACAGGATCCCTGCATTCATTGCTGACAGAACAGCGGTCTGCAGTGTTTACAATGGCAGATGGCCATTCTGTCTCTACAGGGAGCGATCGCCGCCGGACCCGCAGATCCGCTTCCCACTGTGGCGAATGGGCGCGCACATGCCCCCACTCACGGTCCCGCGAAGCGATGTACAGATACGTCTTTGACAAAGCCGACACCGCAGTATGTGTACTGCTGGCGGTCGGCAAGTGGTTAACTGACAAGTGCATGGTCATGCGACGCTGTACCCAAACAAAATGTATGTCCTTTTTTTCCCCACAAATAGAGATTTTTCTTTGGTGGTATTTAATCACCTCTGCGGTTTTTATTTTTGTGCTATAAACAAAAGAAATTTTGAAAAAAACCTTTTTTTTTACTTTCTGCTAAAAAACATCCAATAATAAAATTTAAAAAATCTAATTTCTATATAAATTTTGGCCCATTTGTATTCTGCTACATATTTTTGGTTAAAAAAAATCCCAATAAGTGTATATTGACTAGTTTGCACAAAAGTTATCATGTCTACAAACTATGGGATATTTTTATTTAGTTTTTTTACTAATAATGGCAGCAACAGCGAATTATAGAAGGACTACAATACTGCGACAGACATTCTGACACTACCCAAATAGCAAGCAATTGTGCTGCAAGTTTTAGCTTGTTAAGCAATTGCTAGACTTGCCAGGCTTCACAAGTTTGTTGCACAATTGCAGCAAGTCCACATTGCATGACTCCAGATCAACTTTCTTTGCAAACATTATGCAAGTCTGCTGCAAGTTCTGGTTCAGTTATGTTGTGCAATAGTCATCCCACCACAGGGGTCACTGTGGCTGAATTTTCATGCTGTAGACTTGCAGAGCTCTTGCTGTAGACTCACCACTCCAACTTTGCTCCTGCTAGAGACTTGGCACGCAAATTTGCTACAAATTGGAAAAGTGTCAACTAGAAGTTATGCTTCAAGTGCTCTGCAAGTGTACAACTTGCCAGTGAAAATGTGCAGCAAGTTACCAGACTTACAGTTTAACACTGCCACAAATTTGTGGCAAGTTATTCTTGCTATCTGGGTAATTAACACTTGACACTTTTTGGGGACCAGTGACACTTATAAAGTGATCAGTGCTAAAAAAAAAAAATGCACTGTCACTGTACTAATGACACTGACTGGGAAGAGGTTAACATCAGGGGCGATCAAAGGATTAACTGTGTGCCTGGTCAATGTTTTTGTGTACTAAGGGAGGTGCTTTTACTAGGGGAGGGCAAAGATCCGTGTCTCTGCTTTGCAGGAACACAGGATCGATGCCTTCCCTACTGACAGAATGGCAATCTGCCTTGTTTACATAGGCAGACTGCTGTTCTGCCTGTGTAACAAATGATCAGCGGGTGCTGGGGCACATAGAGTTTGAGGCGGGTGCCGGCGGCACCCATACGCATCCCTACGTCAAAGAGTCGGATCATGTATATATATATACACACGTTATCTGGCACACAGCTGCCACCCTGCAGCAGTAAAACTGCTATGGGGTAGACAGCAAGATT
Organism: Pelophylax lessonae; assembly: GCF_965119305.1. Taxonomy (NCBI): domain Eukaryota; kingdom Metazoa; phylum Chordata; class Amphibia; order Anura; family Ranidae; genus Pelophylax; species Pelophylax lessonae. Next base: position 230,410,348 of record NC_138768.1, read on the forward strand.
CATATGTTTGGGTTGTTTTTTTTTACAGTTCCACAGCTGCGCCATAAATATTAAGCAGCTTATCAATTGTTGTTTCCACACTGTATGGATCATTAATTTATATCTCTAGAGTAAAAACATTGCAAACGTGTTCAGGCTGTTGTCCTTGCAAACACAGACTGTGTCCTGAAGTGCACTGGATACGTTGTCAGGATAATCCCACTTTAACCATGCAAAGCCTTGCGTAATAAACACACTGTCTCATTGTGCACATCAAATTGTACTAAAACAGGATAGATGTTGTAGGCTGCTTGTCAATGAAATGTTCTACAAGTGGTACTCAACTCAGGCAGATCTAGCAGTCTATAGACATAGCTGCAATGCATATACACAGCTTGAATCAGCAGTTCTTCCAATACCTTAGGAGAAATGATGAGAGAGCCTTAGGACTAAACATCCATAAAATAAACATCATTCTTTTAAAATTCTTTATTTAGAGTGACATAATAAACAGGAGTTACATAGGGCCTTAAGCCAGATTAATCAAACAGGTCCAGAGTCAGTGATTAGAGTATAATACAGAGAGTTACAGTATAATGAACAACATCCCTTAGGAGGTCTAAAACACTAACATCTAATCTGCTGAATAATTTGCTCGGAGCAGGACCATGGACAGCAAAGCTGCCAGAAGATTTAGGAGAAATATGAGGGTATAAATTACTAGCGGGGGTGAAGCCAATGCCTAGCAGAAGTGGGCTTCCTGCTTCTTTTTAGAGAGGCCATGATTTCTTCCATGCATGCACATAATATCATTTATAGTCCTAATCCATTAGTATGCTGTAGGAGGAGAGGAGGAGTTAGATTGTGCTGGGATGCAGGTCCTAGCCCCGTTGAACAAATGTCCCACCAGTGAGTGGCAAAATTTACACTTGGAGAGCATACTAAGATATAGTAGGCAATCAGCCGGGTCCAACTCAAGGCAAAGATCCGTAAGTTCCCGAATCAGTGCACAGACATCTTGCCAGAAGGGGCGTAACCATGGACAAGTCCAGAAGACATGCAGGAGAGTGCCACCGGCCATGCTGCATCTCCAACAGATAGGATCCAGTTCAGTTACATAGTTACATAATTACATAGTTAGTCAGGTTGAAAAAAGACACAAATCCATCCGGTTCAACCATAAAAAAAAAAAAAAAAAAAAAAAGAAACAGTATTGAAAACCCCACCATACAATCCCATGTACACAATCCTATACCCGCTGTTGATCCAGAGGAAGGCGGAAAATAAACCCCAGCAAAGCACGATCCAATTTGCTACAGCAGTGGAAAAAAATTCCTTTCTGATCCCCCGAGAGTCAATCGGATATTCCCTGGATCAACTTTACCTAAAAAAAAAAAATTTAGTACCCATTTATATTATGTACACCTAGGAGAATCCAGGCCTTTTTTAAAGCAATCTAGTGAGCTGGCCAGAACCACCTCTGGAGGGAGTCTATTCCACATTTTCACAGCTCTTATGGTAAAGAAACCTTTCCGTATTTGGAGACTAAATCTGTTTTCCTCTAGACGTAAAGAGTGCCCCCTTGGCCTCTGTGTTGACCTTAAAGTGAACAACTCAAACCCAAGTTTACTATATGGACCCCTTATGTATTTATACATGTTGATCATATTCCCCCTTAATCTCCTCTTCTCAAGAGAGAATAAATTCAGTTCCTCTAATCTTTTCTTATAGTTGAAGTCCTCCATGCCTCTTATCAGTTTGGTTGCTCTTCTCTGCACTTTCTCCAGTTCCCCAATATCCTTTTTAAGAACTGGTGCCCAAAACTGAACTGCTTATTCCAGATGAGGTCTTACTAATGATTTGTACGGGGGCAAAATTACATCTCTCTCTCTGGAGTCCATGCCTCTGTTAATACAAGAAAGGACTTTGCTTGCTTTGGAAACAGCAGCTTGGCATTGCATGCTATTATTAAGCTTATGATCTACCAGAACACCCAGATCCTTCTCCGCTATGGATTCCCCCAGTTCTACTCCACCTAGTATGTATGATGCTTGCATATTCTTAGCCCCCAAGTGCATAACTTTACATTTATCAAAATTAAACCTCATTTGCCACATAGTTGCCCAATGAAACAGTGCATTGAGGTCAGCTTGTAAATTGGGGACATCCTGTAAAGAAGTTATTCCACTGCAAAGCTTGGTGTCATCTGCAAAGACTGAAATGGAACTTTTAATCCCAGACTCAATATCATTTATAAAGATATTAAAAAGTAAGGGTCCCAACACTGAACCTAGGGGTACACCACTGATAACTTTAGACCATTCAGAGTAAGAATCATTAATCACTACTCTCTGAATATGATATTTTAGCCAATTTTCTATCCATTTACAAACTGATCTTTCCAAGCCAGTAGACTTTACCTTACACATTAGCCGTGTATGGGGAACTGTGTCAAACGCTTTTGCAAAATCCAAGTATACTACGTCCACAGCCACCCCTCTGTCCAAGGTTTTACCTCCTCACATACGATGTAGCTTCTCTGGGACCTTGCACCACCGAGTCAGGAGCTTGTAGCCAGAATCCTGCAGTCTCTATAAAATGGAGCTTTTGTGTGTAAAAAGGAAAAAATTGTTTAGTTTGATAAGCAGACAGAGTCATAGCCGTGTCTGTCTCCCACTCAGTTTTCTGGAGGAGCGATGAACATGGTATACACTTACCAGCCACTTTATTAGGTACACCTGTTCAATTGCATGGCAACACAAATTGCTAATCAGCCATTCACATGGCAGCAACTCAATGCATTTAGGCATCTAGACATGATGAAGACAACTTGCTGAAGTTCAAACCAAGCATCAGAATGGGAAAGAAAGAGGATTTAAGTGACTTTGAACGTGGCACGGTTGTTGGTGCGAGACGGCTGGTCTCAGTATTTTAAAAAAATGCTGATCTACTGGGATTTTGACACACAACCATTTCTAGGGTTTACAGAGAATGGTCCGAAAAAGGCAAAATATCCAGTGAGCAGCAGTTGTTTGGACGAAAATGCCTTGCAGAGTTTAGAGGAGAATGGGCAGACTGGTGATCAAGATGATAGATAGGCAACAATAACTCATATAACCACTCCTTAAAACCAAATCTTGCAGAATACCATCTCTGAACGCATAACACTTCGAACCTTGAAGCAGATGAACTACAGCAGCAGAAGACCACACCAGGTGCCACTCCTGTCAGCTCAGAACAGAAGACTGAGGCTACAATTCACACAGGCTCACCAAAATTGGACAATAGATGATTGGAAAAAGGTTGCCTGGTCTCAAGAAGTCTCGATTTCAGCTGTGAAATTCAGATGGTATGTGAAAGAGTGTATCAACGTGCCTTACTGAAATATTATATTTCATAATACATTTCAGCTCATGCCCACTTTCCAATGGAATGTGGTCCCTTGCAATTACATATTAACGAGTCAGACTAACACACCTCATTCACACACCCTGGACACTTGGCAGTTGGATATTTTGCATATAGACGACAGACAACACCTGAACACAATTGACAATTGCTTACATTAACACATCAGACAGCTGAACACAGATGGAGCGGCTTTCCCACAAAACACAATTTTGACAGAGATGTATGGGAACACAAGGGCCTTTTCATGTATTGTTTCTGTGAGATATGTTCTATTGATAAGTTGACCCATGAATTGTAACTGGTTTAAACAGGGTTTTGCCGCCCAAATTTCCTTTAAATGTGTGAGCAAAACTTGAAATAAACTAGATGTGTCTACGCTAAGCTTAAGTTGCTATGTGTCGTCGCATCTCCTGGCCAGCAGACTTCACTATACAGGGGGAGTTGGGACTGGAGGGCCATATATCATCTTGTAATTGCCTCCTGACGAGATTGAGCTAACAGTTTGGTGTCAAGAAGTTGGGATCTGCCATAACACAGTATTGGGTGAGTAATTCTATTTTTTATTTATTACCACCCTATACTGTCAGAGCAGATTAACGGTACCCAGTTAGCGCTATTTTTTAGCGCCTCCCAGGAATCTGATATTCCTAAAGATAAGAGGGGGGTCTGATACCCCAGGGTCTGAAACCCGGTTACAAAGCAGTACTGTGTGTGATAGTGAATTCTCCCTCTAAACCTTGTATATTTGCTGTATAGACATTTAAGTGTATTTTTAGTCGTTATATAAGATTGCATGCCATTGTATAGATGTATGTGGAGATTGTATGTGATATTAAGCTGAGCTTGAAGGTATAAACTTGCCCACCAAGTATAGTTAACAGCAAACCATAAATTGGGTGTATATAAATCTGATTATAAAGACGCAGAAAACCACATAAGTTGGAAACTAGGTTTTCCAATAAAGTCTAAATAATGACCTCACCATCCCTATATTATATATATATATATATATATATATATATATATATATATATAAACCTTCAAACTCAGCTAATTTCACTTTATATTCTGAGCTTAGAATAAATGGGCAATTCTCAAGGTAAGGAGAATCCCAAAGGAAAAAAATGAAATTTACGTTTAGGAAAATTGTATCGTGTATGGGCAACCTTAGTTGTGTAGAGGTGTGTGAGATCCATGGATCGTTATGTTGTGTTAGTTTTAATAATGTTCCTAAAAGTGCTGTATCAGCAAAGCATTTCATAACACTGAATGAATACTGGTTGCATAATAATTTGTTTTGTGTTTATTACTTATGTTTTAAAGTGATGTGATTTTGCCACGAGTACAACAAAAAGGTAACAAATCCGTGCTATGCTGGTCATGGCAGCTTTTAGAAGCAAGAAAATATATTTGGTGTGTAAAGTGTGACCTTAAGGACTAAAATTGTATTTCTATCCTTAAAATCGTGAGCAATTTTGAACTTTATCATTGGGGTTTTTGTCACTGACTTTTTATCTTTATCACTGGCTTTTTAAAAACAAAAAATTTGGTGCCTTTTTCAGCACAAACCCCCCCCCCCCCCCTCCCCCATCTGTGACACAGGTAATTGCAAAAGCTAGGGAGTGTAAACAGCTGTATTGTCATGCCAATTGACTGAGCTGAGTAAACTTGAAGAGGAAAGTACAAAATAATCTGTTAATTGTATATGTAGATGTATATTAACTATCAGTTTTGCTTTTGTAGAAAGAAAACAGTTTTGAAGAATGTTCCAAATGGGTGAAAAAAATGGTGACGTATAATTTCTTGTAGCCAAATGGGAAATTACTAATGTTTATTCTTGAGCTGCTCATTTGTTAACCATGGTGAACAATAATAATTTTTTCTTTAAATTTATGGTATACCATAACAAAAAAATATAGAAATCCACGTGGTAATAATTTGACATCAACAATTTTTGGTATTAGAGAAGTGCACTGTTAGGAAGGAAAATGTTTGACATGCTTACTGTATGCTAAATTCCTCTAACCGTTGGTTTATTTTTAGGAGGAAAAGTAAAATGTTTTGTTACTAAATCTTTCTTGATGCTTATTTCTCAGACAAATTTGATTTGAGACTTTCAGAACGAAGGACGATCACAGCCTTCAACGACAACTCACCAATGGGAGTATTGTTTACAAATTGTTTTTTTTCTGATTGATTAGACTGTTTTTATGGGTGTTAGAAAGTTCTTATTTATTGGGTGTCAGATATTTGATGTGTTCTAATTTGACACATATGAGCTCTGGCATTAATGAGGTGCTATGCCTTAGATAATTAAGCATCTCTTGTCTTATAATAGAAGAAACAGCCCCAGCCCAAATAGTAAGTCTCAGCAATAGCAGACAACCGATAGGCACTGTACTGCATGATATATGGCTATATATATATATATATATATATATATATATATATATATATATATATATATATATATATATATATATATATGTATATATATATATATATGTGGTTGTACAATGGTGAGCAGGAAAAACCTTACAACACACCTTGTATCATTCAAATACCTTTACGGGGAAGATACCTGAAGGGGGAAAAAAAAAGCGCCCCACAAAAACCACGATAGGATCTGGGGATTACCCACATCAATACAAAGGTAAATGAAAGAATACCATGCACCAAACATATATGCATAAAGCTATAGTGACAGAGAGGTCATAGACTCAATCTGTAATTGGTCGGCAGGCCGTACGAATAGAGGGAGGCATACCTACCAAAAGAGATACAAAAAGGTTATATACTAAGCTCCCGCTGAGTAGCACACAGATTTAATAAGAATTTTAGACTATATACCTTATGGAAAAAACTGGTAAATTGTCTATATATACAAATACTTGAAATCTCTAATAAAACATATATTAGATCAAATCGGACGTACGCCTGACCAAATCGGAATCATTCCAAGATAACAATCAACCACGCTTATTATCAAACTGTAAGTCCAATAGTGACACATATAACTACAGACTAAGAATACTAGAACCAAAACACCCTAACTCAACAACATATCTTGCAGGAGGTGGCTCTGGTTCTCGCTGTTGACTAATGATGCATACCATAACCACACATGGAACAAAAAAAACATATATGTACATATACCTATCTTTACCACATTGATTAATATCAGTGGTAATTAAAAACTGTAACTAATATGTTTGTATAAATATTACAGAATTGGTGACAACCACCCTTGAAAAAGGCTCAAGAGGAAGCCGAAACGCGTAGGAACAAACGCAGGAGAAATCTCTACCGAGATTATCCTAAATTGTCACCGATTTTCACATCTGTCACATAACTTTCTGACTTTCAACACTCTTTCACTTGGGTCTATCACCCAAACATTCACAACAATGTACTTACTTGTATCATATTCAAAATATTAAATAATCTTTGTTTTATAATACGATGATATCCTTGAAAATACTCATACCTGCCTAAAAAGTCCCATCCAACTTGGCCTGAGGTACCAACCCCCATACACAGATTCCTTAGGGACGACGGCAAAACCCATATACTCTAAAGGCTAATAGTGATCTAAAAAACTTTTTTATGCAACCAAATATTGCTTTTCAGAACATTGGCTTTTTTTTTTAGTGCTCACCTTTTCTGAAGTCTCAGAGCGTTAGTAAAAAACACTTTTTTTATTTATTTTTTTTTTAAATACCCTGCAAGACCATGCATAATGTGCTAGTATGCATTTCATAGTAGCACATTATGATATACTTACCTTAAGTGCCGGTTCACACATTTGCAATGCGGGAAACCTGCGAATCCACTGCGGGTTCCTGCATCGCATTCAACTCGCAGGCAGTTCACACTGCCATATGCGAATCTCTGTGAGTGTCAATACAAAGTTAGCGACACCCCCAGATCAGTTCGCATTAATCGGATCACATAGATGTGAACACCCATGCAATCTGATTCTGGTGCGGACCAAAAAAAGGGTCCTGTGCAAGTTGTGTCCAAATGCGATGCAAATTCAGCCATACAATCTGTATGGCTGAATTTGCATCGCACAGACATCGCATGTGATTTTCAGAGCAGTGCACTCCGAATCATATGCGATGTCTGACATTGCACATATGTGAACCAGGACTAAAACAAAGCTCTTCCTGCAGCCTTCCTTCCAGGTTCGCGTGTTGTTCTCGACATCATTCCTGTGCATAACTGACTGTCCTCACCACACACTACTCACTAACTGGCTGTCCTTACCGCGCACTGCTCACTGACTGACTGTCCTTACCGCGCACTGCTCACTGACTGACTGTCCTTACCGCGCACTGCTCACTGAATGGCTGTCCTGACCATGCACTGCTCACTGACTGGCTGCCCTGACCGCGCACTGCTCACTGACTGGCTGTCCTGACCGCCCACTGCTCACTGACTGGCTGTCCTGACCGCACACTGCTCACTGACTGGCTGTCCTGAACGCACACTGCTCACTGACTGCCTGTTCTGACCGCACACTACTCACTGCCTGGCTGCCCTCACTACACACTGCTCACTGACTGCCTGTTCTGACCACACACTACTCACTAACTGCCTGTCCTTCCTGCATACTGTTCACTGACTGGCTTTCCTCACTGCACACTTCTCACTGATTGGCTGTTCTGACCACACACTACTCACTGAATGCCTGTCCTTCCTGCACACTGCTCACTGACTGGCTTTCCTCACCGCACACTGCTCACTGATTGGCTGTCCTTCCTGCACACTGCTCACTGACTGGCTTTCCTCACCGCACACTGCTCACTGACTGCCTGTCCTTCCTGCACACTGCTCACTGACTGCCTGCTCTGACCACACACTGCTCACTGACTGCCTGTCCTTCCTGCACAATGCTCACTGACCGGCTGTCCTCACTACACACTGCTCACTGACTGCCTGTTCTGACCACACACTGCTCACTGACTGCCTGTCCTTCCTGCACACTGCTCACTGACTGCCTGTTCTGACCACACACTGCTCACTGACTGCCTGTCCTTCCTGCACAATGCTCACTGACTGGCTTTCCTCACTGCACACTGCTCACTGATTGGCTGTCCTTCCTGCACACTGCTCACTGACCGGCTGCCCTCACTACACACTACTCACTGACTGCCTGTTCTGACCACACACTGCTCACTGACTGCCTATCCTTCCTGCACATTGCTCACTGACCGGCTGCCCTCACTACACACTGCTCACTGACTGCCTGTTCTGACCACACACTGCTCACCGACTGCCTGTCCTTCCTGCACACTGCTCACTGACTGCCTGTTCTGACCACACACTGCTCACTGACTGCCTGTCCTTCCTGCACAATACTCACTGACTGGCTTTCCTCACCGCACACTGCTCACTGATTGGCTGTACTTACCGCACACTGCTCATTGACTGGCTGTCCTCACTGCACACTGCTCACTGACTGGCTGTCCTTACTGCAGACTACTCACTGACTGGCTGCCCTCACTACACACTGGACTCCAGGAGCGCTAAATGTTCATTGGTTAGGGGGCGCTAATTACTTGTCTTGCCCCTGGCGCTGACAACCCATGCTACACCCCTGTATATACTGCCCTAGCCTTTCCATATACCTGGGGACCATGGCTAGAGTGAGGAAGTGAGCCAGTGCCACCACTATTTGTCTTCAGACCGGGTCAAGAGGCGCAGGTGTAGGCCTACGGACCACGGCTGAAGAAATAGGTGGAGAGCAGCCGCAAAAAAACTCCACCCCCACTGTATACATGGGCAGGGCAAAGGGAGTGGAGTAAGGGGAGAAGCCAATGGGGGGGGGCGGCAAAAAAAAGGTTTCGCCTAGGGTGTCAAAAATCCTTGCACCGGCCCTCCTGTACACATAGGTGCGGAAACAAGTGCTGCGTATTCTTGAGCGAAAAAAAAAAAGCTAGAATTATTACCTGATAACTCCTTTTCCAGGACGGTCACATGAGAGGCTCCACCTCCTGCAGGAAACACAAACAAAGACAAGTTTAAAAAGGCCGTTCTAAGCTTGCCCCTTCAGTTATACAAAGATTGCCTTGCCATCAAATACTAATGTTCTGATATACAGTATGTACTCAATATCTTCCATTAGTAAAGGTGGGGGTCCACCGTCCTGGAGGATTCCTGGAAAAGGAGTTATCTGGTAATAACTCTAGCTTTCCCCAGTCATCCTCCAGGACAGTCACATGAGACCCCAAAAATTCATACCTAGGGTGGGACTACAGCCTCCAGGATCTTTCGACCAAAGGTCAGATCTTGGGCGGAGACCAAATCAATCCTGTAGTGTTTCACAAAGGTGGAATCACTGGACTAGATGTCTGCTCGGCAGATTTGCTAGATGGAGGCCCCAGCTTTCTCTGCCCAGGAAGTAGCAATTGGGCGTGTTGAATGTGCTTTTGTGTTCGGCAGGCTGGGAAGACTGAAGAAAGGTTCCTTTATAGAGAAGGCCTGAAGTTTGCTAACTCGTCTAGCTGGCATAACTGTAACTAGGAAGGCTGATTTCAGTGTCAGATTTTTCAATGAAGTCTCCGTAAGTGGCTCGAAAGGTGCTTGGGTTAGAGCCCTGAGAACCAGGGAAAGGTCCCAAGGGGGCCACACCTTAATGCTCTCGGACAGTCGTTTCTTTGAGATGGAATTGAAGTAACGTTTGACCAGAACGTTTTCTATAAGCTGTGCAAGAAAACCCCTTTTTTTTCATTGAAGACCCATCTTTGTTGAGTCTGCGGCTGTCAGGGTCTTACCTTGCCTTCCTGTTAGCAAATATATTAGACATGTGCAGACTGCTGACTTTTATAAATTCTGTTTGCATAATCACTTGCCTGCTGCCTGGGCGTCACTCAGTGATGATGTTGCACACCTGACTATATATGTCACCTGTTGGCTTGCAGTCTTTTGCCCTTGTGTTTGTGCTCCAAGGTGCATCTCTGCTAGCAGTCTTCTATTCTCTGTGTTCCTCTGTGCATGACCTGGCTTGGCTGACGACTTTCTTGGCTCTCTCGGCAGACGACCCAGCATCGACAGACTACCCGCCTCTGGACTCGACCCCGCCTTTGATGGCTACCTGCTTCTAGACTCGATCCTGGCTTGGATGACTACCCACTCTGGACTTGACCCCGGCTGTTCCTAATTTGTCTCCTCACTCTTGCTGTGCGTTTATTGTTGTTGCTCTAATAAACTGCTTTATTTTACGTGCATCTTTCGTGTGGTCTGGTTTCCTGGCACTCGGACAGCAGCTTCTCAATTCTTGTCTGGGTTTCGCGTTTTTGACTTAAAGGGGTGCTTAAAGGAAAAACCCTTGGTTTTATCCGCCAACCTCGTTAACTCTTTTTCAAGTTCGGAGCCGAATAGTGAACTACTGTCGAAAGGGATATTGCACAGTTTATTCTTAGAGGCAAAGTCTCCCTCCCAGGTTTTTAGCCATAGCACCTTCTAGCTGCATTGACTAGGCCCGTGGTGCGAGCAGAGAATCCTACTGCTTCTGCTGACATGTCAGCCATGTACGCCACTCCTTTTTCTATTAGTAGGAGGGAGTCCAAAGCCTCCTCTGCCCCCGGTACTTTGTCTAGGTGCCCCCTGAGTTGCTCCAGCCAAAATTACACATTTCTGACCACACGTGTTCGCTATTTTGGGCTGAGAACCCGTGGCCCCTACTTTGTATGTTCTACGTAGAGTGACCTCCATTTTTTTTGTCTACCTGGTCCTTTAGTTGGCCCATGTCTTCAAAAGAGAGATGCAATTTTTTTGATACTTTGGCCAGAGATGCATCTAGTTTTGGACATTTCGTTAGAACACTTTGTTGTTTGTCAAATAGGAAACTCTTCTGGGCCTTTGGACAAAACAATCTGTTTTCCGGGTTCCATCAACTCCTTGTCTATTATACCTTTGATAGACTGATTGATTGGAAATTATTTGCGCTTTTCTTCTTGAAGTCCTTTATACAGTCTGTCCCTGACGGAGTCCACGGGCTGCGATTCTTGGATTTCTTCCGTAGTATAAATCGCTTTTAAAAGCTCTTCCGTTTTTTTCTGCTGGAAAAAGATGCTTGGAAAATTTCTGTGATTCGATCGAGCCTAAATTGCCGTCTGAGTGGTTTTGAATTTTTGAGATGAGGTGGATAGCCGTTCGTCCCCCTTCATCTCATCAATGGCAGTTTGTAGAGATCTAAGCATAGACGTCATCTCTTTCTTGAGGTTGAGAAAGTCCTTTGCGAGGGGTTTAGTCTCTTTGTCAACTATTTTCTTGATGCACCAATTGCAAAGTAGAGAGAGAGAGAGAGAGAGAGATGCTAACGCCTGTTCTTGCTGCTGCTGCGGTGCCGCCATTTAAAACTGGCCGCTTTAATGTGACTAGACGCCCCCCAGTCTGAAACCGCGCTGTTTGCGGCCGTATTTGCTCAGAAAAAAGATGGCCGCATGTCTACTTCCTGTGGCGGCGCCATCTTACTAATGTCATTTCCGCTCCCGGTGGTCACAATTAGTGTGGATGTGCTGGGAGCAGAGCAGCAGCATACAGGCGTGAGCGGGAGAAAAGGTGAACCCCCAACACCTCATTCTTCCATGTGAGCCCGCCCGAGGGCTAGAGAGGTGTGGCGGAACATGTGGGAAGATGCAGCCCTGCAGATCCCCCACAGTAAGTCCTCCTTGTGGCTCTTCCTCCATCCTTGGTTTAGCCTAAAGTAATGGGAAGGGAAAAAAACAGAACCCCCCTCAAATTCCCAGAAGCAAAACCTACCTGAGTAGCGTAGTTGAGGGGGTTCTTAAAGTTGAGAAGTTTTCCCTTTTTCTCCCCTCGTTCCCCTCAGGAACCTGTGACTGACTTCCTCGTCAGCTTTGGCACAGGGGGGTGGGTGAGGGAGGTATCCAGGGACGCCTGCTGTGGATAAAGGGAAGTTCTAGGAAAATAACAAACTGGGGATGTGTCCTCTCCAGTGCCGGTGTTTGCAGGATGAACACAAGAACTGAAGGGGCAAGCCTAGGACGGCCTTTTTAGCCACTTCTGGACCGGAAGATTTTCCCCCTTAATGACCAGGCCATTTTGTGCAATTTGGCACTGCGTTCTTAAACGGACAATTGAGTGGTTGTGCGATGCTGTACCCCAAAAAAATTGGTGTCCTTTTTTCCCCACAAATAGAGTTTACTTTTGGTGGTATTTGATCACCTGATCACATTTTTTGCGCTATAAACAAAAAAAGAGCAACAATTCTGGAAAAAAAAACCATTCACAATAATAAAAAAAAAACAAGTAAAAATCTAATTTTTTCATCATTTTAGGCCAATATGTATTCTGCCACACATTTTTGGTAAACAAAATCCCAATAAGTGTATTTTGATTGGTTTGCGCAAAAGTTATCGTGTTCTTCAAACTAGGGGAAAGATTTAATGTCATTTTTATTTATTTACTAGTAATGGCGGCAATCTGCTATTTTTAGCAGGATTGCGACATTGCGGCAGACATTTGGGGGGGGCAGTGACATGGATCAGCTTCCCCGCTGCCTAATGGGGTTGCGCGTGCCCCCCCAGGAGTGCTCCCGCGAACCGACGTGCCTATATGTTGGTTGGTGGAGCCGAGCCAGCCTGCCGCAGTGTATCTGCGGTGGGCGGTCAGCAAGTAGTTAAACTTGTGTGTGCAAGTCCCAGCAAGCACTGTTTCTGATAACATCTGGCTCAGCACTGTCACTTCCTATTACACAGTGAACGCTGTATATAGACTGTGCATATATACTAGGGGCCTCCATTTTGTCAATCAGCTCTGATTGCAACCAGGAGATGCAGTCACCCAGACCTCTAAATCATATCACAAGTCACTACTAGTTGGTCACATGTGTGACAAGTTCTATGGGTTACTGCACCGCTCCTATGTCTATTGAGTTGACTTTATGCAAAGTAACCCGAACTGACCAATCACAGTCCATCTTGTACTGGCATGACTTAGGCTGCATTGGCACTGGTAAATAGCACCAGTGCAAATGACAACAGGAGAAATCTGCTGACCATCAAGCCCTGTACGCTTAAGAGCCGGTTCACATTTGTGCAGCTGCGGCGTTCGCGAACTGCTCCTTCATTACATGCGATCGGCTGCGCGGTGCGAGTTTAGCCATACACTTTGTATGGCTAAATTCGCACCGCACCCGCAGCAAACACGCACAGGACCCTTTTTGGCAGCCGAAACAGGATCGGATCGCACAGCGGTTCACACTTGTGCGATCCGATCCTGTGCGAACTGCAAGATATCACTGCGATATGCGATCAAACTGGGGGTGTCGTTAAGATTACATTGACACCCCCAGCGTATCGCATATGGCAGTGTGAACTGCCGGGGGTGCATTTGCGATGCGGGAACAGGCTGTGGATTCGCAGCCTTCCCGCATCGCATTAATGTGAACCGGGGCTTAATGACAGACCAGTGGCAGCTGCAGCTATCTGTAAATATCCACTCTGCCAGCAACAATCCTCATAGGTAATCGCTGGCAGAGAGGATAGCTACAGATAGCTGCAGCTGCCACTGACCTGTCATTAATCACTTGCCTACCGGGCACTTTTACCCCCTTCCTGCCCAGGCCAATTCTCAGCTTTCAGCGCTGTCACACTTTGAATGACAATTGCGCAGTCATGCAACACTGTACCCATATGACATTTGTTATAATTTTTTTCACACAAAAAGAGCTTTCCTTTGGTGGTATTTTTATTTTTTGAAAAAAAAAAAAGTTTTCATAGTTATAAAATTTTGCAAACAGGTAGATTTTCTCCTTCAATGATTGGCACTGATGAGAAGGCATTGATGAGGCTGCACTGGTAGGGGGCACTGATAGATTACACTGATGAGGAGGCACCAATGGGCACTGATAGGCAGCACTGATAGGTGACACTGATGAGGAGGCACTGATTGGCAGCACTGATAGGTGACACTGATAAGGAGGCACTGATTGGATGCACTGATAGGTGACACTGATGAGGAGGGCACTGGTGGGCACTGATGAGAACTGATAGGTGACACTGATGAGGAGGCACTGGTGGGCTCTGATTGGCAGCAATGGTGGGTACTGTTGATCACATAGTAAAGAGGAGCTGATTGGCTCTTTATCTCGACCTGTGATCAGCTGTGTCCAGAGGACACAGTAATCACAAAGTGTGGTACCCGCACGCCACAGTGGGCGTGCGGTGGGCGCAATCACGGGAGGACGCCATATGACACCCTGGCCGGCCAGGCTGTAGTCGTTCGGCTATTGCGTGGTCGGCAAGTGGTTAAAGCGTACAGGGCTTACAATAACTGAAGCCGGCCAAATATACTGTAAAAGACATCGAAAAAACAGTTGTAATTTTGGCTGTAAAATGGGCTGCTCAATCCAAAATGCCCAGGCCTATTTTATGTCCCAGTCCGGGCCTGCTGACCACCACCCCTTCAACCTCTGCAGCAATGCTGGCAGCACTCATACGTCTATTTCTCAAAGACAACCTCTGGCTAGGATGCGGAGCACGTGCACTCAACTTCTCTGGTCGACCATGGTGAGGCCTGTTCTATGTGGAACATTTTAATTGGGTACAGTGCTGCACGACTGCGCAATTGTCAGTGAAAGTAACGCAGGGCGATATCTCAATGCCCTGTTCATGGGGGGGGGTAAATGTTCCAGGGGTCAACTGAAAGGGCCCTAAATGTTCCTATGACCTTCTCGGTGCACCCTCCAAGACACAGGCAGCCTAGGGCCCCCCACTCCCTTATGACACAGGCTGGTCTGGGCCCCCACATGACAAAGGCAGGCCAGGGGCCCCCTGCTCCCGCATGACACAGGCAGGCCAGGGGCCCCCAGCTCCCACATGACACAGGCAGGCCGGCCGGGGTCCCCCAGCTCCTCTGCAATACAGGCTGGTGGCCCCCAGTTCCCCTGTAATACAGGCTGGCCAGGGTCCCCCAGCATCTCCATAACACAGGCAGGCCAGGGGGCCCCCAGCTCCTGCATGACACAGGCAGGCCGGCCCAGGGCCCCCAGCTTCTCCGTAATACAGGCGGTGGCCCCCAGCTCCCCTGTAATACAGGCTGGCCGGGTCCCCCAGCATCTCCATAACACAGGCAGGCCAGGGGGCCCCCAGC
Source organism: Pelophylax lessonae (assembly GCF_965119305.1). Classification (NCBI taxonomy): domain Eukaryota; kingdom Metazoa; phylum Chordata; class Amphibia; order Anura; family Ranidae; genus Pelophylax; species Pelophylax lessonae. The sequence continues at coordinate 230,425,861 of NC_138768.1, forward strand.
TCCCGCATGACACAGGCAGGCCGGCCCAGGGCCCCCAGCTTCTCCGTAATACAGGCGGTGGCCCCCAGCTCCCCTGTAATACAGGCCAGGGACCCCCAGCTCCTCCATGATTCAATGACATCACCAGGTTCTTTTGAGCTGTGGCAACCATTGTTGGGGCTCAGTCCCTATCATATAGGAAACATTTACTACTTAAAAAGTATTTATCTTCCTACAGTAGAGTGACTGTGACCATGCCCTCCCCCCGGGTCAGACTATGGAGCGACTCCTCCGTGCTCAGAGCTGTAATGAATGGAATGGTGGGTGTGCAGTGCTCGGCTTTCCCCATCCCCCCGCAGCGCTCGAGCACTAGCAGCAGCAGGCGGCGCAGTACGCATGCGCGGCGTTGGCTGTGCTCGGCCGTATGCGTGTGGAGAGGCAGAGAAGAAAGAGAGACAAGTAACCGGCGGACACTCTCCGTCCTCTTCCCCCCTCCCTCATAAACCACTGCAGCCATGTCGGGCCGCTCGGTGCGAGCCGAGACACGAAGCCGGGCTAAAGATGACATCAAACGGGTGATGGCCGCCATCGAAAAAGTACGGAAATGGTAAGAAGAAAAAAAATCCCGACAGACAACAAAGGAGGACCGGAGGGAGGAGGAGGAAACGCGTCCGCTGAGGGAGAGCGGAGCCAGGGGGGAGGGGGCGTGTGTGAGGGGCCCCAGTGCTCGCCGCCTGCTCTCCGCGCTCCCGCCAAAGCCGGCAGCCATTTGTGAGGAGGAAGACGAGCGCCGGCCCCGGTGTGGTGCTGGCGGGGGGTTCGGTGCCTTCCCCTCCTCCTTCCCGGGTGACCGGCGAGCACTTTTCCTTCCACTCCGGGGCCCACACATTTCTTTTAAATTTAGCGCTTTGGCCCCGAGGCTCACTGCTCCCTCCCCCCCCCCTCTCGTGTACTATGGGGCTATGGAGGAGGAAGTGCGGCTCCATGGCTGAGCACTGCGGGAGTCCTCCTCCTCCCTACACCGGTCACACAACGTGTTCTAGAAGTTCTCCGCCTGTATTCACACACCAATAGTCAGCGGGCCGCTTCTTGTGGGATGACCTCGCCGATGCCGATTGGACAGCCGTTTAAATGTCCTCACATCAGGGCTGCTGGAGGGCAGGCTGAGAGCAAACACATCATCATCATATCATAGCTCTGCACTGAACACTAAAAGAGCTTACACTCAAACACCTTATACATATGGATCTATAAAAATATACTCGATTTTTTCCTGATCGGAAAAAATACCTCTAGTGCTGGGTTTTTATGCGCGTTTCACATGCGGAAACTCCTCCTACTGTCTAGAATATTCATTTATTCTACCATTTTAGTATTTTAAGCATATACTCCCAAATTTTTATGGGTGTCAATTATGCTGGAAAACTCAACGCAGGTTTAGGGCGTTTTTTTTTTTTTTTTTCCATGTCCCCAAACAGTACTCTAATGCTGGCCATACACTAGCCGAAAGAGCATTAAAAAATCTGTCATTTTTCCGGTTTGTTCCTTTTTACCTCAAGTAAACGGGCACAAATAGAAATTCGGTTTTAACTTTTCAGAGCTGAAAAATTGAAGGAACAGTTTGGAATCGGGTGCTTTCCAATTAGCTAATCAGGAGCCTAATGGCTCCACTCACACCTGGGCGCTTTGGGATGGCGGCAGAATGATTGCAATTCTGCCCACAATCTCAAAATGCACTACAATTGCAAAAACACAGGCTCAGGTGCCAATATCTTCAGTGGCACTTAAAGTACAGTATTGTCATGTGATGTATCACGCGGCAAATCACATTTCATGAAGGTTGCTGCCCAAAAGAAGCTGCAGCCCAATGGTGTGCTGCTCAGGCTCTGTTGTAGCAGGGTATATATGGATTCTTGAGCATCCGCCACTGGGAGTGAAGGTGCGGGACGGAGCTCATCCCAGCTCCTGCTATGGCTTGTTCAATTGGAAGGGATGCCTGTAGCCACACATCTGTGTAGTCCCTAAAATCGATGTAAGAGTGGCAACCTCTGCCTGGACTCCAGCCAGGCCACTACCCAATGCGTTTCGCTCCCCCCTTGGAGCTTAGTCATAGGAATCTCCTGCTCCTTTTTCAAGCTTCACTCAATGCGATTTGCCATGTTTGTTTTAGATGCCATTGAAAAACAAATGGCACATGAACATGCATCCTTCAATTGTTGATAGCAGAATGTATAAAATGGAGCCATTAAAAAAAACAGAAGATGTGGGGTTCCTACCACAATCCATACCAGGACCTTAAGGTCTGGTATAGATTTTAAGGGGGACCCCACAGCATGAAAAGGGGGATGCATCAATTTTAGGAGAGGCTTCCTTCTGGGATGACAGCCATGCAGACCAATTTGATGCAGTGTGCGGCGTATGGTCTGAGCACTGACAGGCTGACCCCCCCACCCCTTCAACCTATGCAGCAATGGTGACAGCACTCATACGTCTATTTCCCAAAGACAACCTCTGGCTTTGACGCTGATCACGTGCACTCAACTTCTTTGGTTGACTATGGCAAGGCCTGTTCTGAGTGGAACCAGTCCTGTTAAACTGCTGTATGGTCTTGGCCACCGTGCTGCAGCTCAGTTTCAGGGTCTTGGCAATATTTTTTTATAGCCTAGACCATCTTTATGTAGAGCAGCAATTCTTTTTCAGATCCTCAGAAAGTTCTTTGCCATGAGGTGCAATGTTGAACTTCCAGTGACCAGTTTGAGAGAGTGAGAGTGATAACACCAAATTTAACACAGCTGCTCCCCATTCACACCTGAGACCTTGTAACACTAACGAGTCACATGATACCGGAGATGGAAAATGGCTAATTGGGCTCAATTTTGGACATTTTCACTTAGGGGTGGGTGTACTCACTTTTGTTGCCAGCGGTTTAGACATTAATGGCTGTGTGTTGTTATTTTCAGGGGACAGAAAATTTACACTGTTATACAAGCTGTACACTCACTACTTTACATTGTAGCAAAGTGTTATTTCTTCAGTGCTGTCACAAATTAAAGATATAATAAAATATAAAAAAAATGTGAGTGGTGTACTCACTTTTGTGAGATACTGTGCCTGTTTGAATAAAGGCCAGGTTTACCTGTGTGTGCTGCGTTTTTGGCGCAGAGTGAGTTTAGGCTTGTTTTACAAATATTTTTAGGCGTGTTCCTATTGACCTCTATTAGAGCGCACATTTTCATGAGAGTGCTTCAGAGATGCAGCATGCAGGACTTTCATGCACATTCATGAAAATAGCATTTAGTGGGAGTGCTCAAGCTGACCGAACTCCCGCTGAGGTGTGGTAGTGACATCATACTGGCCCGGCCAATGAAAGCACCTGGCAATCGATACCTGGAAAGCCAGTTGCTGAAAGATGTCAGCAGCCGGCAGGGAACTCCAGCAAGCTGCATTGCATGACTAAAGGTAAGTATAGTTTCACGTTTAATGCATGTGTTGTAATGGGGTCTAAGATGGAGGTGACAATTGCTTCGAGAAACCTAAGTCCCGGTTCACACTTGTGCGATGCGGGAAGGCTGCAAATTCTCAGCCTGTTCCCGCATTGCAAACGCACATCTGGCAGTTCACACTGCCATATGCGATACACAGGGGGGTGTTAACAACACCCCCAGTTTGATCACATATCGCAGTGCGATCTGACAGTTCGCACAGAATCGGATCGCACAAGTGTGAACCACTGTGCGATCCGATCCTGATGCGGCTGGAAAAAAGGGTCCTGTGCGGGTGCAGTGCGAATTTCAGCCATACAAAGTGTATGGCTGAATTCGCATCCGCACATCCGATCGCATGTAATGAAGGAGCAGTGCGCTCCGAATTACATGCGATCGCCGCACTCGCAATAGTGTGAACCGTTCCTAAAGGTTTGCCGAAAGATTTGCAAGTAGGTTTATGAGCTTGTTTGTAGGCATTGCTCTTACACATGCTGAAGCTTGTATGCACATGGCCATAAAACCCCACTCCAGACACATTTTGTGTTTTTTAGCTATTGATAGAATGGGGAAAAGTCATTTTTTTCTGTTTAGGCTTTTATCTGTGACACTATTGGGGGACTTTTCTTATACTTTCTGTGATGCCTGTACAAGAAATGGAGGAAGTAGTCATTCTTGGGCAAGAAGGCACAGGTAACAACCATTATTCCTTTGAGTCTATTCACACTTCTGCGGCCTACACATTGTGCAATTTCCATTAGACTTTACACTGCAACTTGATGCACCTTTGAATGTGTGCAAATTTGTTACGACTTTGGTTTTGATCAATGTGATTATTTTGTTTGTGCTCTTCAAAGTCATTAAGACAAGTGCAGAATGGAAAACATGGTTTTGTTTTATTATTTTCTAATGAATTCCAAATTTTCAGAACAATTTCAATTTGATTCGAAAATTGATCAACCGATTTAAATTCTGTGTGAAGCAGGCCGGGAAGTCTGCTGCCGCATCCTTAGCAACCAATGACTCCTCGGTTGTCAACGGGTTTCCTTTCTGACAGCTGAATGTAAAAAAAAAAAAAAAATACCGGCAATGAAAAATAAATGGAAAAAAAAGGGGGTCCCCCCCAAATACATGCCAGGCCATGCTAAAATGTAAAAAAATAAAAAACCCACGGCAGCACCCCCCTCTTAAAAAATGCATACCAGACCCTTATCTGAGCATGCAGGCCAGGAAGGGGCAGGCAGTGAACCATACCAGGGCACATGCCCTTAACGTGAGGGTGCTTTAGAGCAGGGGGAGCTCTGCCCCCTCCCCAAAGCACCTTGTCTCTGTGTTTGATGAGGTCTGCGAGTGAGGAGCTTATTGCAATCTGAAAGCACCCTTTACCAAGGGTACTTAGTAGCCATTCTTTATCATCAAAAAAGGCGGAAAAATCACGCCGTCCGCCGCCAACCTAAAAACAAAAGAAAAACCTCTGGTAACCCAGTGGTCTCGTCTTGCCCCTTAGGTATTTAAGAGCTGTCACACAGCGGGAGTCTTCTTCAACCGGGCTGGAGTTTTTTTTTTTTTTCTTGTGGTGTCGGGCAGCGCAAGTGACGATGAATCCACACTGGGTGAGATATATATATATATATATATATATATATATATATATATATATAATATATATTAGGGATGCACCAATCCGATATTCAGATCGGAAATCGCCCCCGATCCGGACAAATTAGCTGGATCGGAGATCGGTAAAGTTTAGCCGTCCCATGGGCCGATCCGGTTTTTGCTGAGTAACGGCTCAGCCATCCCTTACTAGGTGCAGTAATAGTATGGGATGGGAGCCGCTAATTCCTGGCTAATGCCAGGCTGCATGCTTGGATAATGGTCTGGTATGGATTCTTAAGGGGGGACCCCACCCCATTTTTTATTTTTTTTTATTTTCTCTATTGCCGGCATTCTTTTCACAAGGCAAACCCAAATAATTTTATATCATGCAGGTGCAACTTTCATGTGACTTTTCAGGGTTTACATTGAGATCTATGGACCTCAAGTCGATTGAAAGTCAGCCCAAAGTAGTGCAGGAACTACTTTGAAGTCACATGGTTATTATAGGGAAACATGAGGTGCGACTTGTCATGCAACTTTGGGGACCAAAGTCGCATGACAAATAGCACAAGTCTGAATGGGGCCTTAGTGAAAATATGTTCTGGTTTTTGTTTGTGTCCTTGTTGGAAAGATTTAACATCGCAGGAAGTGAGGGGAAATCTCCCAAGTAGGAACGCAAATGGTGGGAAAAATGACAGCAGCTGTAACCCTTCCTTGTTCTGTCCAAAACATGAAAAAAAGTTTGGTCAGGAGTTCAAATTTTAAGTTTAATACATTAAATATAGTTAAACAGAAATCCGCAGACTGGATTAAAACATTGTTCAAATTCAGAGAAAGCCTGCCTTCATCACCATACTTTTATCACTTTATCTCTTCTGCTCAATTTGGCTTTGTTATCCAAGTTTCCAGCATTATATTTATGGTCCAGAAATGGTGAACATTGCATAGAGATAAAATGCTCTACAGTAGCTGACTCTCTGCCAGCCTTTTACAACCTTGGTGCCTTCTGGGTTCCTCAGGGGTTGACAAAATGCCTTAAAAATTGCTCGATATTGTGTACAAGTCAGTGGGTGGATCAAGCCTGACTTTTTGTTACACAAAGCCACAGGTCTTCTTTATGCAACATTACACCTTTGGGCATTGCGTGGGCCAACCGCCAGTGTCCTAACCACTGCTGATGTCATCTGTTGATAATGAGGATGTTGGAAAACTTGTCTGAATCACCGCACCCTCCCCCCACCACCCTTCTTCTCTGTAAGCACTGGGGCCATGTTGGTTGGAATACTAGTCCATGCCAGTGTGCTTTGTAAAAATAAGGCCCCTTTCACACTTGTACGACCTGAAAGTCACACGACTTTTCTGCTACTTTGATGCAATGCCTGCCCCCACTCGGCAGCGGGGACTCTGATGCACAGGGCCGGCAGCTCCAATTGCGCCGGGCACCTGCGATCGTTTTCCCGCTGTGAGAGGAGGACGGTTCGATGTTGTAAACACAGCTGACCATTCTTCTCTCTGCAACGATCAGAGCGCCTGTGATCCTTCTATATAGGATCACAGGTCTCTGTGATCATTTCAAAAGCCCAACCCCCATACAGTTAGAAACCCTCCCCTAGGCTTACATTTATAACCCCTTGATCACCCACAGTGTTAACTCCTTCCCTGCCAGTGTCATAACAGTAACTGCCTATTTTTAGCACTGATTACTGTAGTAATGTCACTGGTCCCCCCAAAAGTGTCAAAAATGTCAGTCAGGGGTCCGATCTGTCCGCTGCAATGTCGCATTCCCACTAAAAATCGCAGATCGCCACCATTACTAGTACAATAAAAATGACATCTTTCCCATAGTTGGTAGACGCGATAACATTTGTGCAAACCAATGGAAATATGCTTATTGTGATATTTTTTGAAAAAAAAAAAAAAAAAAATGTAGCAGGAAACAAATTGGCCTGAAAATGTAAAAAAAATTGATTTTTTTTTTTTTTTTTAATTTAGGAATGTTCTAAAGCAGGATGTGAAAAATATATATATTTTTTTTCAGAATTGTCGCTCTTTTTTTTGTTTATAGCGCAAAAAAATAAAAATCGCAGAGGTGATCAAATACCCCCAATAGAAAGCTCCATTTGTGGGAAAAAAAGGACATCAATTTTATTTAGGTACAGCGTCGCACGACTGCGCAATTGTCCGTTAAAATAACGCAGTGACGAATCGCAAAGAATGGCCTGATCATTAATGGGGCAAATCCTTCCGGTCCAGAAGTGGTTAACTGGAAAAAGTGTGAGAAACACTGCTCTATGCCATGAGCCCTGGGGAGATTGAGGAAGGGGCATATGATAGTAAAGTGCATACTGCTTCCATCCACCCTTGTCCTGTCAGCTGCCTTCATGAGCACAGATGGTCCATTATTTCACAGAAATTACAGACTCCAGTTGTGATGGCTGTACAAAGAAACCCACATGCATTTGTGTACTGACTAAAGTGCGGTTTCTTCTTAAGGGGTTTTATACTACTCTTTCACTTTCTGTTAGCACTGCACTTTTTTTTTTCTTCTCTTTTAACTCCAGTGAGTCTTATGCCTCGTACACACATGCAGATTGTCGGCCGAAAAGATTCGGCCGGCGACCGATCGGCCGATTTTCGGCTTGTTAGTATGATGCTTCCGACAGCCGACAGCACACTTTCGGCCGAAAAGAATCTGTCGTGCAAGCATTAAAATTTTTGTATGCCGACACCAGAACGGCCGATTGTTCGCCAGTCAATACAGAATTCGGCCGACAGACAGCAGATTTGCAAGACTGGGCATGCTCAGAAAAGAAAAAACACACGGAAAGTTAACCATCACATGACATCACTTCTGCAGTCGGCTGTAGTCGGCGGACAAAATTCTTGTGCAGTCTTTTGCACTTTTCAACAGACACAACAGCCCGGGGACAAAAGACGGCCGATCTGCACGTGTGTACGGGGCATAAGGGACAATGTTTCTTCTCACACCTACTTCATTCAGGCCTTTCCCACACATGCTTGATGCTTCCATTAGCCGCCCATATTGCTAGGAAGGCCTAGTCTGCGCTATTGTGGTTTGTGTGGTGACTTTTAAATTCATATGTGCGTGAACCCTTCTGGTCCTTTCCCAGACCCTATACTTTCTTCTTCCCAAATCCACTTGCATCTTCTTCCTGGCAGCAGCACAAGGTAAGGGGGTGCATTGTGATGTAAGGAAGGATGGGTGACTCTTAACTTCTGATGGTGGGCTCTTGACATCTCATGTAAGGGTGTAAGGGGGCATGGGGTGCTCTGGACATCTAATCTTATAGATCTAACCGGCCCTTTGAGGGCAACCATAATGCTGATGTGGCTCGCGATCAAATTGAATTTGACACCCCTGTCTTAATGCATAGAATGCAGTAAGATTAAAAAAACCTTCTGCCTTTACAACCCTTTTAAACCTACCCAATAAAAAAAATGTAAAAAATTAAATTTCTTCATCAATTTAGGCCAATATGTTTTTTGCTACATGTTTTTGGTAAAAAAAAAAAATCCCAATTAGCGCATGTGTATTGGTTTGCACTAAAGTTATAGCGTCTACAAACTATGGGATAGCTTTATGGAATTTGTATTTTAATTTTTTACTAGAAACGGCCACGATAAGCAATTTTTAGTGGGATTGTGACAGAAAAATCTGACGCCCAAGTGACATTTTCTGGGGAAAAAAAAAAAACCCCTCACTGTACTAAAAACACTGACAGGGAAGGGGTTAACATCAGGGGCGATCAAAAGGTTAAATGTGTTCCCTGGGAGTGCTTTCTAACTGTGTGGGGAATGCACAGCCATTCACTGGTAAGATCAGTGTGCTTCTGTTTCTTCTCTGACTCTTATGCAGCTGAGAACACAAGCTATGTGATCACTTATTTAAAAAAAAAAAAAAAAAGTGAACTAAAGTATATAGAATAATTTTTATGTATAGGCAAAACATTTTGTGTTTCATTTTTAACCTGAATGGGTTATTGTATAAGTTGAGATTTACAATCACTTTAAAGCGTAGTCCCGGCCTATTTTGCAACTTTAGTGATTCCTGGAGTGCTCGCTATGCTGATCAACAATTGGGCCACGGCCACCGACATCACTTCCGCCTTTGCATTGCATCCTGGGAGCTGTTTGTCATCACTCCCAGGAGGATGGAATCAGGAAGAACTCCCAGAACACTCCTTGGAATCAGGCCCACATCTAAGATGGCCGCGCTCAGACAGTGTTTTTAAAAGTAAGATTTTGACTAAAATCCAATACTGTACACCTTGTAAGTATGAGAATAGCGGTTCTGTAAAGGGCGATGGATTAGTATTATAGGGGTATTTTTAGTTAAAGGTATTTGAGGCCGGAACTCCGCTTTAACCACTTCCTGACTGACCACAGTACATAAACTGAAACAGGTCGGCTCTATTGCGCAAAATGATGTACCGGTACGTCATTTTGCGCTGTAGCTAGCAGGGGGGGGGGGGGGCGCATGCCGATTGGCCACTGGGGCCACAAGACCTCTTCTTTCAAGGGGTGATTGTCCTGGTTCCGAATTCTGAAAATTTTCAGGGTTTTTACTCAAACCTGTTCAGTCTTCACTAGGACGGAAGGCAATGCTTCGAAGCCTGGACCTCAAGGCGCTAAACTTCTTTTTGCAGGTACAGAAGTTCATAATGGAGTCCATTCAAACGGTGGTGGCATCCCTGCATTGGGGGGATTTTTTTTGCCTCTATCGACATCAAGGATGCTTACCTTCACATTCCAATATGTGCCAGTCGCACTCTGCTTTGCTGTGAGAGAGGAGCATTATTAGTTTGTGGCGTTACCCTTTGGTCTCGCCTCCGCTCCTCGGGTCTGCACAAAAGTGTTGGCTCAGGTGCTAGCTTTGCTATGCCAATGGGGGATCGTGGTACTTGGCTACTTGAATGATCTCCTTCTGCGAGGGGGGGTCTCCATCTGCTCTGATGGAGAACCTGGAGATCACAATACGAACTCTGTGGGAGTTCGGCTGGATTCTGAATTTTCAGAAGTCTGCTCTGGTTCTGTCCACAAAGCTGGACTATTTGGGCCTGACTCTGGACTCTGCCGTAGCCAGAGTGCTCCTTCCTCTGGACAAACTCCAGAAATTGCAGGCTGCAATTTGCCTCCTGCTGTCCAACAATCCCTCTGGACTTGCATGCAGGTGCTGGGCCTAATGGTATCTACCATCGAGACAGTTCCGTTTGCATACGGTTCCGTATGCAGTTCCATACGCGGTCCCTGCAAAAGCAGATTTTGACCAAATGGGACATGACTCCGCAGTCTCTGGACAATCCAATCTGGCTAAGTCGGGGAACAATGATGTCCCTGATATGGTGGCTTTACTCTCTGACGCTTCGGCTGGGAAAATCCTTCCTCCCCATGTATTGGACAGTGATCACCACAGATGCCAGCCTGTCTGGCTGGCGAGGCGTCCTCGGCAAGCATTCTGCTTGGGGGGATATGGACGCTGGAAGAGTCCAGACTACCGATCAATGTCCAGGAACTCTGAGCACTCAGAATGTGTCTGGGTCATTTGACAGATCATCTTCAGGGATGACCTGTGCGTATTCAATCAGACAATGCCACAGCCATGACTTATGTCAATCACCAAGGGGGCACAAGAAGTACCCTGGCGGCTCCGGCATTCTAAAGCTCTCTATGCCTTGCACATTTCCCTGGGTGGAAAATTGGCAGGTTGATTACCTCAGTCAGCAAGCGTTGGACCAAGGGGAGTTGTCCCTTCATCCGGAAGTGTTTCATCAGTTGTGTCTCCGGTGGGGCACCCCCGAGGTGGATCTGTTGATGTCTCGGCTCAACAGTTGCAGAAGTTTGTGGCTCGGTCAAGGGATCCTCTGGCGGATGCCACAGACACACTGGTGCCCCGTGGGGTCAGTATCGTCTGATTTACTCCTTCCCTCCTCTCAAGTTTCTGCCAAGACTTCTACGTGGGATCAAGGTAGAAGGGATTCCAGCCATCTTAGTGGCTTCTGGCTGGCTTTACCGGGCTTGGTATACCAATCTGGTGCGGCTGGTCATCGACGTTCCTTAGAAGCTTCCTCTCGGAGGATCTGCTTTACAGTCACTGGCTTTGACGGCTTGGCTGTTTAACACCGGGTGCTAAAGTATAGAGGTTTATCTGAGTCGGGTATTCCTACACTGTTAAAAACTAGGAAATCTACTAGGAAGATCTGCCATCGTACGTGAAAGACGTACATTGCATGGTGCAAGTCTCTCTTGGGGTTCATCCTTGCTCCTTCCTTCTTGGTGGCTCGTATCTTAACCTTCCTTCAAACGGGGTTGAACAGAAATTGGCCCCGAGTACCATCAAAGGGCCAGGTATCGGCCTTGGCAGTCTTTTTCCAATGACCTTTGGCCACACACTCCCTGGTGCGCACTTTTCTTCAGGGTGTCCGACATTTGATTCCTCCGGTGTGGGCTCCGTTACCGCCTTGGGATCTTAATTTTGGTGCTTTCAGCTCTACAGAAACCTCCCTTTAGAAAATATTCAGGAGAATCCCCTGCTTATGCTGTCCCAGAAGGTGGCCTTTTTGTTGGCGATCACCTCTGCATACAGCATATTGAAGCTGGTAGTGTTAGCCTGTCGTTCACCTTATCTGGTGATTCACAAGGATAAGGTGGTGCTTTGCCCCTATCCATCATTCCTACCTAAGGTGGTCCCTGACTGTCATTTGAATGAAGACATTGTATTGCCTTCCCTGTGTCCCAGGCCTAAACATCTAAAATAAATCGCCTTGGATGTGGTCTGGGCAATTAGGGTGTTCCTGGCAGCTACAGAGTCTTTCAGAAAGTCAGACTCTCTATTTGTGATCACGGATGGACTTTGCAAAGGGTTGTCCGCCTCCTCTGCGACCAATTCCAGATGGATCAGACAGATGGTGGTTCATGCCTATTCCATCAGGACTCAGGTTCCTCCTTTCCCTGTCAAGGCGCATCTCTACTCGGGTACCTAGTGCCTCCTGGGCCTTCCGTCATCAGGCGTCAGTGACGCAGGTTTGCAAGGTGGCGACCTGGTCGTCTGTGCACACATTTACAAAGCTTTTTATAAAGTGGATGTATTGGCATCTGCGAATGCTTCCTTTGGCCGCAAGGTTTTGTAGGCTGCTGTTTTTAAGAGGAAAAAAGACCGGAGGGGCCCAAAGGGTCACTCCGGAAAAGTAGTTGTAAAAGGAGAACCAATAACGGTGTAAGATGCAAAGAGAGTCCCTTTACTGAAAATATGTAAATTGCAAATGTATATCATAAATAACCCTCCCAGACACCTCATGATAAAAAACCATGCAAACAATGTTGTCACAGTGGGCACACACAAACGGGCCCCATTCAGTCCTTAATGCATAGCACCGGTGCACAAGCAAATAGATGAGGATTATATCTGATATTTCATATTGGGGAATTTCCCTATTACTATGGAGCCTAGTTCCTCAAATGTCAGTTCATAAACAAGAAATCTTGTGTTTCTGGGGTCAAAGTTGTAAAGATAGCCCATAGTCAGTCCCAAATGCACAGAACAATTGCAGATACGTTGCCTCCTATGGAGGTAATCGCCTGTTTCCACTGCACAGGTGCTAAAATTTAAAGTGCTAGTGATGCAGATATCTAGTCTGCCTAGGCTATGAATCAATGTACATCATCCAGTATACACACTAGCCTACCTGTGTACATCCCAATTCAAGGCTCCACGTGAGCTGGATAGCTGTACAGGCACTATTGCCACTGCAAAACCACAGTCCACTCAGGGAGGCAGTTGGAGAATGATGGTAATTATCACTAGACTTAACTGCTAGTAATCCAGACATTGTACAATGTGGCTGTATTCCTGGAGTTCAGCTTTAGGAACTTGCCCATTCCCAATAAAGCATATTTTTGATTGTTACAAAAATCTGATTAGTTCCTTTTAGTCCTTTCAATATCACATCTATTTGGTTCTGAATTTAAAGGATTACCTGTAGTAGGCATAGCCCGATTATCGCCAATGCCGATATGCACTTTCCCCGATATATCGGTATCGACCCCGGAACTGGCCGATATTGCCGATATTTTTGTGACGTCATTCTGCCTTATTAGGCCACCTTCCTCGCCTTGGACAGCCTTGTCTGAAGTCGAGACTAGTCTTGCGGGAGTATATTACAGCCATACACCCACCCACCCTCCCACAGCAGCCCGGTGCCAGCCAGCCAGCCACCCACATCCACATGCCCTGTACCAGCCAGCCACAGGCACTGTACCAGCAAGCCAGCCACCCACAGGCCCTGTACCAACCAGCCACAGGCACTGTATCAGCTAGTCAGCCACCCTCCACAGGGTGCCAGACAGCCAGCCGCCCACAGGCCCTGTACCAGCCAGCCGCCCACAGGCCCTGTACCAGCCAGCCGCCCACAGGCCCTGTGCCAGCCAGCCTCCCGCCACAGGGTGCCAGCAAGCCAGCCATTAAGCATTAAACAAAAATTAACATGTTCAGTACCAGATTTGTGTCAAAAATATTATTATTTTTTTTCAAAACTTTAAATATACAAAATATCGGCCGATACCGATACGTTGTGACCAAAATATCGGTATCTGCCCTGAAAAAAACATCATCGGTCTATCCCTAACCTGTAGTATTAATTTGTGTTACTGCTCTTATTTTCAGATTGTGTTTGCGTATTCCTTTCTGCTTGGCCCATTGACTACAGAAAAAAGCAAGAATAATAAGGGTCACCTTTTTGTTTTACAACTTTCCTTTTTTCTTTTTTTTTTTTTTTTTTGTGTTTTTTTTATATACATACCTTTGTGTATTTTCATATACATACCGTGTGTGTGGTTTTTTTTGGAGAGCATTGTTAGGCCCCTGTCACATGGCAAATTTGATCACATCCACCTGTCAGTTTTTCAGACAGACCTGAACGAATGGTCCATTTCCCCCTTATAAACAGACACAGCCTACCTCCCGATCCAATCCGCTAAAAAAAAAAAGGTCCTATTCTGTTTAGACAATTGGGTGTAAACAGACAGCCTGGAGTCCATTTACACTTGGCCACCCATAGAGCAGAGAAGGGGGCAGCCTTTTGCCTCATTTTGCGTGAAGGAAAAGTTAAAGCTACTGTTTACACCCTTGTCCTTGCTATAGCTAGCCTTGTTACAATTGTAATGATCAGCTTTTGTTAGATTTCCTATTTCTGCAGTGTGGGCGCACAAGTAGTGTTTGCCTCTGCAATTGGTTACGGTGCAGGATGAGGGGTACAATAATATGAAAGAGATATAGATAGATATATATATATATATATATATATATATATATATATATATATATATATATATATATATATATATATATATATATATATATATATAGTAAAGATAAGCCCAGGATTGGGTATTTATTGTTGGGTTTGGGAAAATATATTTTTTTGATTTTTTTTTTTTTTTTTTTTTTTTTTTTTTTTTTTGTTTTATGCATTTTTTATTGAGAATGGTGCATTTTAATTCACACTTAACAATGTGTTCTATAGCCCATTTACGTTGTTTTGATGCATATCCTTTTGGACCCCAGAAAACAATGTTAGGGATCCAAGTATAGGTGGAGTCTGCTGGTGCCAGAAAATAACTTGGTAAATTTACAGGAGCTAATATTTTACAGTATACAAAGTATGTGTATAATATATTGTAAATAAAAAAAAAAAAAAAAAAGGGCAGGCTAATCCAGGTCACCAGGCTGCCATGGTGACTACAAAAATGCTGTCTGGAAAGTCTATTTGCAATCTCATTGTTTGCAATTATATCAGTTACCACTAGGTGATGTCTGGAAGAAACACAGCTGACAATCATTGCCGCAAGTGCTTGTGTGTGTGCTAGGAACACCAGTATGAATATGTGTGTGCTAACCCCACTAGTGTGTTTGCCTCAGTAGCCTAATGTCTTGTTTGTGAATATGGATCATTGAGGTACATAGCTTTAAATATGTGCAACTAAAGTCTTTTTATGGGTAAAGGTGAGTGTCAATTGTGGTGTTAAAGTGATTGTAAAGGTAATTTTTTTTTCTTTTTTTTAAAATAACAAACATGTTATACACACCTGCTCTGTGTAATGGTTTTTCACAGAGCGGCCCTGACCTGCCTCATCTGGGGTCTACCACTACTCCTCTTATCCATCCCTCCCCCATAGCAAACCGCTTGCTATGATGGCAGATGCGGGGGCTCGATCATGAGCCCGGCTGTGTGCATCACAGGAATTTACTGACAGCAGCAGGCGCCAATGTCTTCAGTTGCTGCCGTATGTCCTGTAAAGAGAGAGAGAGAGATAGAAGAGCTGTTGCAGACAGGCACAGTTATGGATTGAGATTGGGCTCAGGTAGGTCCTGACCAGGGGGTATTTTGCGATTCGGCACTGCGTGGCTTTAACGGACAATTGCGCGGTCGTGCGACGCTGTACCTAAACAAATTTGACTTCCTTTTTTTCCCACAAACAGGGCTTTCTTTTGGTGGTATTTGATCACCTTTGCGATTTTTTTTTTTTTTTTTTTTTTTTTTTTTTTTATCATGCGCTATAAACAAAAAAAGAGCGTCAATTTTGCAAAAATAACAATATTTTTCACTTTTTTTATATGAAATTCCCCCAAAAAAATGTAAAAATCAAAACTTTTTAACATTTTTGGCCAATTTGTTTTATGCTACTTATGTTTGGTAAAAAAAATCGCAAAAAGCATATTTTGATTGGTTTGCGCAAAAGTTATTGCGTTTACGAACTAAGGGAAAGCTTTTTGTCTTTTTTTTTTTTTTTTTGTGGGACTGCAACATTGCGGCGGACAGATCGGACCCTTGACTGACATTTTTGACACTTTTGGGGTTACCAGTGACATTACTGCAGTAATCAGTGCTATATATATATATATATATATATATATATATATATATATATATATATATATATATATATGCACTGTTACTGTAAAAATGACACTGGCAGTGAAGGAGTTAACTTTATTGGAGAGGGAGGGGTTAAGTGTGTCCCTAGGGGCGTGTTTCTAACTGTGATTGGCTGTGGCTACTAGTGTAAGAACCGAGATCAACGGTCCTACATAGTAGAAACGTGTGATCTCCATTCCTACACAGGGAAGAATGACAGGCGGCTTTGTTTACATTAGCCGCCTGCCTTTTTTCCGGTGTAACGGACGATCGCGAGTGCCCGGCGGACATCGGGTCCGCCGGGCACAGGCGCGCGGGGGGGGGTCAGTGACCGCGCGGGAGCGCACCTCCGGCGGCGCTCGTTCCCTAGAGCCTCACAGGCTAGCGACGTAGTCCTAAGTCGCTTTTCCTGTGAGGGGCTGACCGCCGCAGTAAATAGTCGTGCGGCGGTCGGCAAGCAGTTAAGATGGGAGGGGGGAAAAAACATTTGAAAGGGTTTTTTTATCTTTAGTGTTACTAAACCCAGGAAAGATTTTAAGCAGAGTTCCACTCAAAAGTGGAACTTCCGCTTATCTGTCTCCTCCCCAACCTCTGGTGCTACAATTGGCAACTTACAGGGGAGAGCGGTTACCTGTTTGACAGGTACCCTTGTCCCCACTTCCATTGGACCTCGTCACGGTGAGGTTCGGCACAGGTCTGGCCCCTTACTTTTCCCTCTGCTTCATGGCCAATTACCGAGCGCAGCGCGCTTCGCGCATGCGCAGTAGGGACCCAGCCGGGAAGCCGCAAGGCTTAACTGCAGGGTTCCCTTACCAGCAATGGGGGCGGAAGCACCCGACAGCGGATGGAAACATCGGCTGTGGTACTGGACTCCAGGACAGGCAAGTGTCGTAATATTAAAAGTCAGCAACTATAGTATGTGTAGCTGCTGACTTTTAATTTTGTGGGGGGGGGGGGGGCGAAACTCCGCTTTAATTACTTATTTTCAGAGCCCGCTTTGTAGATCTCACACTTTGTGGTAATGTGTTCCTCTTCTGTGGTACCTCTCGGGTCTGTCTTATTTTGAAGTGCTGTTCTGTTTCAAACAGACATCTATTTACACAGCTAGGACGGTTGCCAGTGTCAACTATTATTATTATTATTATTATTATTATGAACATTCTTTATTGTGGGCATCCAAGGGAAAACCGGATAATACTGTCACCAAAATATCCTGTCACAATTATTATTTTTTTATTTATTGTGTGCAAAATTGCTTTTATGTAGACTGATCCAGATTTTTACAATTTTCCTCAACTCCAAGAAACAGGAGATCTCTTCTGAACTGTTCTAAGTTCTTCGTATATTCCCTAGGATAATTCACTGGGGGTGGTAATGCCAGTATTATGGCACTGGCTTCCTAGTAGATACTTAAAATAAGAATTTCATGCATGGTATCTTTTTATAAATTTAGATTGATCCAGCTTGTACCAATGTAACTATGTAATGTATATACCATACAGTACCTGAGTGATACCTCTAGAAGTTGGAAATCACTTTGTAGACACCGCTACATCGGTGATCTTCACTTGCCTCCGGGTCCTGTGCTGAGTGGATGGCCTGATGCATTGTGATTGCCACTATTATGGCTACTTAGCATGGACACAATTTAGAGAATGCTTTCTGCCCTGAATGCAAAATGCAACGCGTTCCTTGATTGGCTCTTCCCCTTGTCCAATGAGAGAATGCTTTGAATTAATTTAGAAAATGGAATGCTTTCTCTGAATGGTGCCCGTGCTGAGCAGCTGACCTCCTGTGTTCAGTGTATAAGGCTGTCCACTCAGCACAGGACCTAGAAGCAAGTGATGGGTGTCTACTACATTGATTTCCACCTTCCAGGGGCAGAACCAGGTATGGTATATACATAGTTACATTGAAACTTGCTGAAATAATGTAGCTTTATTGAAAATTCTAGCATGCCTTAGAGCTGCACGATTATTATTTTTAAAAAAATCACGATCTCGAGTCACCCCCCCCCCCCCTCACGATTTTAAAATGGCATGGCATATTTTTTGTTAGAAAATTACAACATTATAAATATTTTTTTTAGCAGAGACCCTAGTGAATAAAATGGCAACCGTTGCAATCTTTTATGTCACACTGTATTTGTGCAGAGGTCTTTCAAATGCAGTTTTTTGGGTAAAAATACACTTTAATTTAAAAAAAAAAAAAATAACCAGTAAAGTTATCCCAATTTTTTTGTATAATGTAAAAGATGTTACATCAGGAATTGTGAGAGCATCGTGATCTTTATTCTAAGCAAAAAAAAATCGTTATTCTCATTTTATCCAGAATCATGCAGCTCTACATGGAAGCGACGTGCAAAACGTGACCTCTGGATCCCCGAGTTCCTTTCCCCAATCTGTATGGCTGGGGAAGAATGTAATGGAGTGTAATCTGCCCTGCATTCGATTTATTGGAGGGAAGGTGAAACCATCAGGGTTCTTTAATATTTGTTACAGCATGCTGCATTTTAATGTTTCTAGACTCTAGCATGTTCTATTTTCACAAACTCACACCTATCTGATGAGTTGGTGTGAATGGCGGCTATTGGAAATAATTAATTTTAGCTTGTAGTCTCATTGGATCTGTATTGAGCAATGCAGTCTAGTGCATTTGGTGTGAGTGGGCCCTAACAAGTACAGGTCAGGTGCGTGAGTTTTTATAGTTTCTTCTCACTGCTGAGCTAAAATACTTTATATGAAGGTGGATTGTGTGGTTTATTTTTTCACTTTATAATATATTTGATGTATTTCATATAATTTTTTTTTATTTTCAGGGAAAAGAAATGGGTGACTGTCGGAGATACTTCTCTTAGAATTTACAAGTGGGTGCCTGTTGCTGAGCCTAAAGTGGATGATGTAAGATATTCTCAGTTTAAGAATTTTCCTGTAATAAACCATCAATCACATTTCATACCTTATTCGCTTCACAACATGTATTCCCAAATGTTCATATAGTGGTCTGCTTCTTGCTTTACTAACACTGATGGTTTACATGCAGAAACAATTTTTGTTGCATAATATGAACAGTAGTCGTTGTCTGCAAAAGTTTTTATCTTTTTGATCAAACTATTTATTTTGGACGGGTTTTTATGCATATTGCAGTACAGCTATACTTTTCTGTGGGAAAGAAAAGTGTAGAACACAAATGTTACAAACCAAGCTACACAGCTATGTTTCCAAGTAGATTTATTTTACATTTTGGGAAACTATCAAGGTTTTTAGTGAATCCATGCATAGCATAAGCTGTGTAATCATAGAATCTAAAAATGTCCCCCTCAAGTGGTTAGAAGTAGCATTGCACCTTTTTTATGGAGGCTGAAATGTTCTATAAACCTCCCAGATATTTTTTTTTCACTCTCAAGATCGCACTACTTGTTCAGGGGTTTTCAAATCCAAATTAGCGTTTACATAGGTCCAGCATTGTAGGTGATCCGATCACTTAAAGCTGGAACTCCACACTTTAAAAATGAATCTTGCACAGTTGTACAGGCTTCTATCCAGTACAAAAATTGCTTACTCTTAATTTCACTGCACATTCTGAGCGTCTTGTGGTGTGCATTAGAAACTGCAGCAAGTCAGAGCCCACCTTATTTCATGCCTGAAAGTCATCCAGCATCTAAACCAACCTAACTGTCCATGGTGCTCCCCTTTCATTTTTTGTTTTTCAATCACAAGTCCTTAGCATCATCTTTGGGTGTTGCCTAGGGTGGTCTGCTTGCAATTGCAATCTTTCTAGGAATGCCTAAAGCTTCTGAACAGAGGTCACAATGCCCACAAATACACAGTTGTTGATTGGTGCCACTGAGGTTGATAATGACCTTGTATGTGTTGACCCCTGTGTGGGCAAGTCTTTGAGGTGATGATGGCAGCAGTTTAAAACTCCTGAAAAACCTACAATTCTCAGCAAAGAAAACTAAGAAAAAAACCAGACTACTGTTTTTCCCATCCAGAACAGTAGTGAGAGTGACACCAGTCTTAAAGTAATTCTAAAGGCTTAAAGGTTTTTTACCTTCAGTATGCAGCTCCCCCTGCAGCTCCACCTAATACTTGCCCAATCTTGATCCAGCGATGTTCTGTCAATCACAGCCAGTGAACAGGGGGTAGGGCTTGCTATGGGGGTACTCGGCAGGGTGAAGGAGCCCAGAGTGCCGACGGGGGACCCAAGAAGAGCAGGATCGGGGCTGCTCTGTGCAAAACAATTACATAGAGCAGTAATATGTTTTTTTTCTTGCATTAATCGACGGACACAGCGCTCCATAAATCATAACTAGTGGGTTATTTTGCCGCCTTCAGGAGTAGGACTAGGCAGAACAAAAAACACCTGGCTACGCCCATGGCCCATCCTCCACTGATATATAACACCCCTCTCTGCTCTAGGCAATCCGTTTTAATCTGCCTAGTCAGGGGTAAAGACCTAGGCTCCTGGCTGGGATCTCTGGTCCTAGCAATTTTTGCCTTCCTTACATCTTTTTGTTTTTTTCCCTCGGAAGATCTTCAATCAACTGTCGGGCTGGGCGAGGGGCTGGATAATCTAGATCCAGTGGTCCGCCCAGCCCTCATCGTGGAAGGATAAGTACAGTTCCCCTCTCTCCCCTTTTGGTGTTTGTTTTTTTTTTTTTTGTTTTTTTTCGTGGTTGCGGGTAACCTCCAGGGATGGTCGGACCTACCTGCAGGTTCCCTTCTCCCGTCCTTAAATCCCTCACTTAGCTGGACTTTCCCCACTCTCATTCCCCCCTGTCTGGGCCTAGTCTGGTGGGGGTCCCAGGGCAGAGAATACAGCAGTCTCCCCTGCTATCCCCACTCTGTAAGGGTTCTGGGATAGTGTGTGTCCTGCACTGGTAGTCTGGAGGGTTCCCAGTGTAGGAGACCCCTAGGTGCATGCCCTGCTGTTTGCAGTGTGGGTATAGTAAAGAGGGGTCCCAGTGCAGAGACCAGTGCAGATGCACAGCAGTCTCTCCCCTAAACGTGTGTCCTACCTTCAGGGGGAGTCCCCTTGCAGAGGGTGCAGCGTTGCAGAGTGCAGAAAAGATCCTGGCAGCATGCTTCAGTGTTTGGAGCTGATGGTGGCCATTTTCCCTTAGTCTAGGTGGTCTCCGGTTGGCAGCCTTGTTTATGTAGCTGGATGATGTCACGGGGGCCATTTTCCCTTAGTCTGGGAGATGCTGGAGACAACTGAAGCCTCGTGGGGATGCCAACGCTCCTCCTTAGTTTCCTCTTCCTGTACCCAGGACATATGAACAGGGATGGCGTCCATGATGATGCTGGGTTTGAATTCTCTGCGCTCCTCTGGTCGGTAGGGTGAGTCTTTGGGTGTCCATCTTATCTCTCTCTCTCTCTCTGATGATGGGTACCCTGAGCATTGAGGGGATCCTTTAGTGATGCCAAAAGATCGTTTTTGTACTGCATAAACTTTCTTTATGGAGTCTCAGGGTCACATCTCCCCCACTGACCCCCTCATGGAGGTGACAGGTCCCTCGGAACCCCAGCTTTCCATGGTTGCACTGACGGTGGTCCTGCAGTCCTTGGTGTCCCGGGTGGAAGTGGCGTGTGGGCAAAGGCCCAGGAGGAAGCGTCCCCCCCCCGCCTTCCTCTGCTCAGGCTGTCTCATCTAAATCTGAGCCTGATACCATCATGAACACTGTATTTAATAGCGGGGGGATTTAATATCACACCCCTTGATCCATCAGAAAGTGAGGATGATTCCTCCATGGTCGCAGCGGCAAATGAAAAGCCGCTGGTAGGCGCACTTAATAATGCAGTGCGTGAGACTTTAAAGATGGAGGATGAGGCTGATGTAGCCACAGAGGTGGCTGTGTCGTTTGGAGTACAATGCGACTTATGCGTACCAAAGGGGTTTCCTTATGTGCCTTATTTTGACAGGTTTTCCTGTAAGGAATGGGAACAACCAAAATTACCCTTTGTGGTCCCCAAACATTTTGCTGTAGGTTACACTTTTGAAGAGTCCCTTTTTAAAAAAGTGTACTAGTCCACCAGTGGTGGACCCTCCTGTTTCCAGGTTGAATAAAGCAACCATGATCCCAGTAGAGGAATCCCCATCCTTTAAGGACCCGGCTGACAAGAAAGTGGAGGCTGTGGCACACAGCATGCTTACTATGGCTGGTTCGGCTTTGCGGCCGGTCTTTGCCTCAGTCCTGGTGTCTCAGACCCTAACTGAATGGGCCAAGCTTTTGCACCAGGGCCTGGGGGGTGAATCAGGTCCCGCTGCTTATGTTGATTTAGCAGACCAGTTGGACCATGGTGCAAAAACGATAAAAAAACTGAATCGCAGGTAGACGTTCTCAAGCCACACTGTTCCAGTGGGCGAGAATCAAATTTGAAACGTACCTTACGGTCTAATGGTGACCGGGAACCCTGCGCAACCAGGGGTGCAAAATGGTAGACAAATTGAGGGGGGGGGGAAAGGGATTCCCTCCTGGAATGGTTGCAAAGAAGGGGCTCACAGGGATACTGGTGCAGACATAAACTTTATTGGTGATAATGCACACATAAAAATGGAAATCACAAAATTAAAATGTGTGAAGACTCGTCAATGTAGACTGAATGACCCTGAAGACCCCTACGGGTGTCAGGATGAACATAGACAGCAACAACACACGCTTCTGTCCCCACCCACCAAATCCTGCTCTAAGGCACAATTGGTGCAGGCTAGGTGTGATATGTCTGAATCAGACCTCAAATCACTCTCAAAAGCCTGGACAATAGTGCATTTGGCCAACAGTAAACAGACTGGGGGGCCAAAAAGTAACTAACTGGGCATGCCCGTTGTATCAAGTGAAGAACTGAATGGTAGATTACTGTGTGTGAAAACAAAGTCACCAGAGAATCACTTAATGTATGGTAGATGCATCACCATGGTGTCATAGTTCCATAAGATTGAAGGCAAACAATAAGTCTTCCTGTGGTGTTTGTCTAATCTCCTGACGGGGTACTTCCAGAAGGACCTGACCACATTAAGCAGTTCAAGGAATAATGTACTGAAAGGGTAGCGGCTTAAACAGCCGGTTTGCTTAAACAGCAATGGAAAAGTATAATAGTCTCCAAAGAGAGACCCCCAGAATTTGGGGAGGGGATATCAGGTTTCCCCTACAACGGCAAATTGCCGGAGATATAGCTTGCTGGCTTAATAGTCTGGATGTGGCAACACTGAAACATCACCTGATAGGGTTAGGATGTAGTGTATCTGCATGTATAATGTCCAGTTCGGACCCGTGGCTGGGATTCCTAGGAGTTCCCGGGGTGTGGTATACCGACAGTGCAGAATATGTAATCCAATCTAGAATATAAGTGTGGAGAATCGGCTCTTACCAGATATCCCCTGTTATCATCGATACAGCCAGAGATGAAGTACCTTCTCAAGTTCTCTGGTCCCAGAGGTGGGTGACAGGTGCAGATTGTAACTTGCCAGATCATCCAGAGTCCAAGTATCACTGCTGCCGATCGCAGCTGACATCTCACGTAGTACCGCCAATGAGCTGATTTAGCAGGCTCAGTCCCGTGTCAGGAAGTGTCCTTGGTAGTTTTTCCGGGTCGCTGCGGAGATGTTGCAGCCAGTCAAGTTCACACGGTGTAATCTCGAGCAGGAGACAGTGGGTGGGTGGAGCGTCAGCGTGTGACATCGTTGGACCATGGGCTGCAGTTTTATTTGTGATTCAGCTCCTGTGCTGTCCAAACTTTCTGTTTTAGCTGTGGTGATTAGGGGCGTGCTGTGGCTTAAGAATTGGTCCACAGACCAAGCCTCTAAGAAAGCTTGAATTGATCTGCCCTTTAAAGGCAATCGCTTGTTTGGGGCTACCCTGGATGACATCATTAAGGGTATCATGGGAGGGAAGAGTACCTTCCTGCCACAGGCAAGGAAATGGAAGGAGCCTCGTCGCAGACGGGGGCCCTCCTTCTCAGCCCAAAGAAAATTATTTTATACTTCTGGGACAGGATTAGGGAAATAGATCTTTCTCTTACGTCCTCCGACAGTCGCCGCCATCTTCATATTCGTCACAATGGGGGTATTAGACTTTGCTCCGAAGGAGTAGCTAGGCAACAGAATATGTTAATATAAAAGCTTTAACACATCCCACCCCCAGGGGGTGGTCCCCTCAGGCAATACCCTCCTACTTCCTGTATCCATACCTCAGTTTCAATGTCTAGCTTGTCAGGAGTAGCTGGATGTCTCTATGCTGGGGCATTTTGTCTCAGCCTTTCTCTTTGAGTTTTTGTTTTGAGTTTTTTCTCACTTTGTACTTAGCTGTTATTTTTGTCAGCATTAGTTAGTTCTTCTGATGAAGAGGATTCGTGCGGGCTGGGTCTCGGGCTGATCCCCCTGGTCGCAGGTTGTGGGTCAGTGGCTTCCTAGCCTGCCATCGAGCGTTCAGCCAGGTACCGCTCCTGGCACAGTGAACGACCCATCCCTGTTAGGTGCAGGGATGATCGGTGAGGTGGCTACCTCACTGGACGCTGTGCGGTTTCTTAACCCCGATTCTGTGCGTCCTGGATGCGACTCTCCCTGCCTCATGTGCAGCGTTTTGTTCGCCTGTGCGGGTTCCCCACGCCATTAGGAGGTAAGTGTATCTATGTGGGGACCTGTCTGTCGGGGGGTGTCAGTCTGGGACTGTGTAACCTGCCTCTGTTCACACTATTTGGCTCCCTGTCACTCTGACTGCACGCTGTGGGCTGCAGGGGGGGGGGGGGGGGCTGTGTGGCACTGTCTGTGTCAGCCTTTGTACAGTGTGAAGGGCTATGTGCTGTGGGGCATGTTTTTTGGCATGTTGGGGCACAATACAGCTATCGCTGCGGCGATCCGCCATGTTTTTTTGCATGGGTGGTGTTGTACTACATCACAGGAGTGGGGGAGCGGCGGTTTCGGCGCCAACCGACGCCATTTTGCCTGCGCTCGCCCCAGCCGCATGTTTTCAATGCGGGCGGCCATTTTCTTGTAGCCTTCCATAGGCTTTGATAGAGCGCCCTGATTTCATCACTTCCTCTTTCCTGGTGTGCACCGATCGAGGCAGCAGCAGGGGTCCCCTCAGGTTTTATCTTTCTGGTTTTCCTATATCCATTGCCTGTATTCTGTTTTATCCCTGTGGGGGTCTCAGTGTGCCTGTGTGTGTGTGCGGTGGGCTGCGCTCGCCGCGCTTGTTAAAGGGGCAGTTAACCCTTTATTCTCCGGCAGATTTTTTGGGGCAATGGATTCTCAGGAGGGCAAATTTCCTGCCACCTTGGTGGGAAGCCAGGGGACTGCTGTTTCTCCCCCAGGGGGGGATTTGGCTGCGGTTGTGGCTAACCTTGCTGCTCAAGTGCAAATGCTTGTGGCTGCTCAATCCACAAAAAGGTCCAGAGCTTCAATTTCCTCTGGCTCAGAGGGCGATGGTGATGGGGCTGATATGGCTGGGGTCTCCCTATCGGGGTCCCGTTCCTCCCTGGATCTTGTGGGGTCCGAGGTGGAGGCTGAGGTTGAAGGGGTGGATAATTCTCCCCCTGGCTCGTCTGAAGAGCTTGCACTCATGAATTGGTTGCTTCTATTAAGCAGACGCTGCGCTTGCAGGATGAGCCATGTCCTCCTACTGCCTTGGCAGCTTATGGGACAAAGAGAAGACGCAAAACATCGCAGGTTTTTCCCTGCACGGATGATTTCCAGAGCGCTGTTAAGGAACAATGGCGTAATATCCGCAAGCCTTTTGCGGTGCCCAGTAGGTTCAAACTGCGTTATCCTTTCACGCCCGCTACTGATGAGCGTTGGTGCGTGCCGCCTCCGGTGGATCACGCGATAGCGGTTTTGAATAAGTCTACTGCGATTCCTGCTGAGGATACCCCGGTGTTCCGGGATGCCACGGACAAGAGGCTGGAGTCTCTTGCCCGTCATACCTGTTCTATTATGGGTTCTATGCTGAAAGCTCTGTTTGCCTCCCTTATGGCGGCCCAGGCAGTCGCGAGCTGGACGCAGGTGCTTAGGCGCATTTTGGTGGCTGATTCTGCCCCATCGGCGACATTGGATATGGTGGATCAAATCCATCAGGGTGTCATGTATTTGTGCGATGCGGACTTGGATATGGTCCCGTTGGCCGCACGTGTACACGGTGTGGCGGTGTTGTCTCACCGCCTGGTTTGGTTGAAGTGTTGGTCGGTGGACCAATCTTCGCGCAAGACCTTAGCCAATCTGCCCTATGACGGTTCTCGCCTTTTTGGCGAATCCTTGGATACACTGATAAAGTGGATCACGGGGGGTAAGAGCACGCTCTTGCCCCAGTCCCACAAGGCTAAGGCGACTCCCGGTAAGAAGCATGCTTCCTTTCGGCCCTCTCAGGGGTCCTTTCGTGCCTTTCGGTCGCACTACAAGGGCAAGCCGTTCAAAGGTCAGGGCTCCCAGAAGAAGCCGTGGACAGGTAAGCAGAAGTCCGGCCAGTCCGGATCCGCTGCCCACAACAGTGCGGCCTGAAGGGGCGCCCTCACCCGGTTCTGGGGTGGGGGGACGCTTGCTCGGTTTTCCACAACCATGGCTGTCCCGGGTTCGGGACAGGTGGGTTCAGGAAATCGTTCGATCTGGTTACAAGATCGAGTTTCTCTCTCGGCCGGAGAGCAGATTTTTCCCCTCAAATCTTCAACTGTCTCCAGAGCGTTTGCGGGATATGCACCTAGCGGTGCGGGACCTGAGGGCTCAGGGAGTGGTGGTTCCGGTGCCTCATCGGGACAGATTTCGGGGGTTCTATTCCAATCTGTTCACCGTGCCCAGGAAGGAGGGCAAGGTACGTCCGATTCTGGACTTAAAAGCTCTGAACCGCTTTGTGCGGGTCCGCAAGTTCCGCATGGAATCTGTGCGGTCGGTGGTGGCTGCCCTGGTTCCGGGGGAATTCATGGCCTCCATCGACTTGAAGGATGCGTACCTACACATCCCCATTTTCGAGGGTCACCAGAGGTACCTTCGATTTGCCATTTCGGAGGATCACTACCAATTCGTGGCGTTACCTTTTGGCCTCGCTTCGGCTCCGCGGGTTTTCACCAAGGTGCTTGCACCGCTGCTGGCCTTGTTAAGGGCCCAGGGCATCTCTGTCCTGGGGTACCTGGACGATATTCTGGTTCGGTCTGCGACCAGCCAGGGTCTGGAGTCGGATCTGTCCGTCACGGTGCAGACTTTACAGGAGTTTGGTTGGACGATAAATTATCCAAAGTCTACGCTGTGTCCGTCGGTTCGTCTTCCCTACTTGGGGATGATCCTGGACTCGGTCCAGGCGAAGGTCTTCCTGCCGGACGACCAACTCAAGACTCTTCAGGGAGAAGTCCAGTCCCTCAAGGACGTTCCGTGCTCCTCCCTGCGGAAGTGCATGCGGTGTCTGGGACTGATGGTCTCGGCTTTCGAGGCGATTCCCTTTGCCCAGTTTCACACGAGGGGTCTCCAGGCGGAGATCCTGTCCAGGTGGGACGGGCGTCCGCAATCTCTAGATGTCCAGATTTCGTTGAGTCATCGCACCAGAAGGGACCTTCTGTGGTGGCTCCAGTCCCCGGCGGTGTCGGGGGGAAAGTCTTTTCGTCCTCTTTCATGGACGGTGATCACCACGGATGCCAGCCTGTCGGGCTGGGGTGGTGTTCTGGGCGTTCTGTCTGCCCAGGGAATTTGGTCGGAGGAGGAATCCTCCCTTCCAATCAATATTCTGGAGTTGCGTGCGATAAATCTCTGCCTTCAACGTTGGACCGACAGACTGCTCGGCTGTCCGATTCGAGTTCAGACGGACAATGCCACGGCGGTGGCTTACGTCAATCACCAAGGGGGCACCAGGAGTGCCCGCGCGGCTCGGGAAGTGGCCGACATTCTTTCCTGGGCCGAGACTCATGTCCCGGCGATATCGGCGGTACACATTCCGGGGGTGGAGAACTGGCAGGCGGATTATCTGAGCCGCCAGACCCTGGATCAGGGGGAATGGTCTCTCCGTCCGGATGTCTTCCAGATGTTGTGCGCGAAGTGGGGTCTTCCGGAGGTGGACCTGTTCGCGTCTCGTCTGAACAACAAGGTAACAAGGTTCATGGCAAGAACGCGCGATCCTCGGGCAGACGCGTCAGACGCGTTGGTAGCCCCGTGGCATCAGTATCGGCTGCTGTATGCGTTTCCGCCGATTCAATTGCTGTCCAGGTTCCTTCGCAGGTTGATCTCGGAACCACACATGGTGATTCTTGTGGCACCGGACTGGCCTCGCCGGTCCTGGTACGCGGACCTCGTGAATCTGGCGGTCGACGCTCCTTGGCGTCTGCCTCTTCGAGAAGATCTCCTGTCTCAAGGGCCGATATTCCATCCTGCTTTACAGTCGCTGGCTTTGACGGCCTGGCTGTTGAAACCGAGGTCCTGAAGGATAGGGGTCTCTCTCCGGAGGTCATTCACACTTTGATAACGCGAGGAAGTCTTCCTCGGGGAAGGTCTATCACCGTACTTGGAAGGCCTATTTTGCCTGGTGTGAGTCCAGGGGGTTTTCACCTCGCACTTGGTGCCTAGGGTGTTGTCCTTCCTTCAGACGGGTGTCGACCAGCGTTTGGCGCTGGCTACGGTCAAGGGTCAGGTGTCTGCGCTGGCCGTTCTCTTTCAACGTCCTGTGGTGTCTAACTCTTTGGTTAGTACCTTTGTTCAAGGGGTGCGACATCTGGTCCCTCCTAGGAGGGAACCTTTACCTCCTTGGGACTTGAATCTTGTTCTGTCCGTGCTACAACATGCTCCCTTTGAACAGATCAGGAAAATCTTGTTGTCCATGTTGTCCAAAAAAGTCGCTTTTTTGGTGGCGATCACTTCGGCTCGCAGGGTTTCGGAGCTGGCAGCTTTGTCCTGCAAGTCTCCGTATCTGGTCCTTCATCTAGATAAGGTGGTCTTGCGACCTAACCCTTCTTTTCTTCCGAAGAGAGTTTCGGATTTTCACATCAATGAGGATATTGTCCTGCCTTCGCTCTGCGCGAAGCCCAAACATCCGAAGGAGGTGGAGCTGCATTCCTTGGATGTTGTTCGGGCGATTAGGGTTTACCTGAAATCGACTGAATCTTTCCGCAAGTCGGATTCCTTGTTTGTCCTTCCTGAGGGACCTCGGAAGGGCTTGGCTGCGTCGGCCTCTACCATTGCCAAATGGATCAGACAGACTGTGGAACAGGCCTATGCTTTGAAGGGGAAAGTTCCCCCTGTGCCTGTGAAGGCGCACTCTACAAGATCTCTGAGTACGTCTTGGGCCTGTTGTCATGGGGCTTCTGTGGCCCAGGTGTGTAAGGCGGCGACTTGGTCGTCCGTTCACACCTTCACAAAATTCTACAGAGTGGATGTTCAGGCATCGGCACATGCTTCCTTTGGCCGCAAGGTTCTTAGTGCGGCAGTTCCTTAGAGCCTCTTGTATGGGCTCCTTGGCTGTTTGGGATACTTGTTGTTATCCCTGGGTTATTTGTTTTCCTGGGTTTTTGCTTCTGTTGAGCAAGTTTTTTTTCTTCTCTTGTTGCCCAGATGGTTTCCTTCCTTTGGTAAGGTTCCTTTCTCTGCTGTGGAGACGGCGTTGCCTTGGGCGCGGCTGCGTTTCCCACCCCTCATGTTTGCACTGCTTTGGGACGTCCCCATTGTGACGAATATGAAGATGGCGGCGACTGTCGGAGGACGTAAGAGAAAGCGGAATTTTTGTAAAATCTTACCTGTAAAATTCCTTTCTCTGAGTCCTCCGACAGTCGCCGCCCCCGCCCCTCTTTTGGGGTTGGTTGTATACTCTACTGCTATTCCACTGAAACTGAGGTATGGATACAGGAAGTAGGAGGGTATTGACTGAGGGGACCACCCCCTGGGGGTGGGATGTGTTAAAGCTTTTATATTAACATATTCTGTTGCCTAGCTACTCCTTCGGAGCAAAGTCTAATACCCCCATTGTGACGAATATGAAGATGGCGGCGACTGTCGGAGGACTCAGAGAAAGGAATTTTACAGGTAAGATTTTACAAAAATTCCGTTTTTAAATATTCCCCGGGGGGTTCCAAGCAACCTTGGTCTGGTAAGCCTAGAGATAGCTTCCCCGGACCAGCAGACAAGACTCCTTCAGCATGAAGGTCTGCCCTCACCCATTATTTGGGTGGGGGGACATCTTCGCTGATTTACGGCTCCGTGGACATCGTTAATGAGCGTCAAGGAGATCCACAAAATGTTTATTTTGGGGGTACCCATGAAGGGGACCAAGCTTGTCCTTTTTCAGGTTTTTTTAGGTCCTGAGTCTCCTTGTGCAGATTTAATTCCTGCAATGGTTCAGGAGATGTCTGAACTACCTAAGGTCCCCCCTATCCCTGTCCATGGAATTGATTTACCTAGGTCTAATTCTATTCCTGCCCAGGGTGGTCCTTCCTCTGCGCAAACTTCAGGGACCACAGGCTGTGAGTCACCGGCTGCGGTCACACAGATGGTTCTCTCATTTTGTATACAGATTCTGAGTCTGTTATCCACTTTCAAGACAGTTCTGTTTGCACATGCAGCTCCTTTAGCAGGTTCTGCTCCACAGGAGGATACCAAAGTTTGTGACAAAGGTAACGGGGTTCTCTGACTGACTCCGCAGGTGTCCAAGGGCCATGGTAAGGCCAGTATAATCCTTGGCTAAGGGTTCTTCTGCATTTTTTGCAAGGAATCAAGAGCGAGGATCTTCCGATCATCCTGGTGCCTGTAAACTTCCTTTGGGAGCTTCCTCTCAGAGAAGACCAGTTGTCCCAAGGGCTGATCTACCATCCTGCTTTACAGTTGCTGGTTTTAATGATTTAGCTATTGAAAGCCAGGTACTGAGGGATAGAGGTCTGTCTGGGTCAATGATCCCTACTATGGTGAAGATGAGGAAGTTGTCCTCCAGCAAGATATACCATTGTACGTGGAAAGCATACATTTCTTTGTGTGAGTCGATTGCCACTCATCCTCAATCCTTTTCTGTGGCTCTAATCATAACCTTTCTTCAACAGGGCGCTGATCAGAAGTTGTCCTTGAGTACTATCAAGGGCCAGGTGTCTGCCTTGGCAATCTTCTTTCAGGGACCCCCTAGCCACGCACTCTTTCATTGGTACCTTCATTCAGGGGGTTTGACATGTGGCACCACCAGTAAAGTCTCTTTTGCCACTATGGGATTTAAATTTAGTACTTTCTGTTTTTTTCAGAAACCTCTAACCGAGAATATTCGAGAGATTCCCTTGCCTACGTTATCTCAGAAGGTGACATTCTTGGTGGCTATTACTCGACTCCCAGGGTATTGGAATTGGCGGCCTTATCCTGTGGCAGTCCATATTTAGTGGTCCATGGAGATAAAGTGGTTCTTCGTCACTGTCAATCATTCCAGCCCAAAGTGGGCTCTGACTTCCATTTGAATGAGGACATTATGTTGCCTTCCTTGTGTCCCAAGCTGGCTCATCCCAAGGAATTTGCTTTGCATACCTTGAATGTGGTTTGTGCGATTCGGGTGTATCTGGCAGCTACTAAGTCCTTTTGGAGGTCAGACTCGCTTTTTGTAGTTATGGACGGACCAAGTAGAGGGCTGGCCATTGCTTCGGCTACCATCTCCAGATGGATCAGACAGACGTTGACTCAGGCCTATTCCATTAAATGTCAGGTTCCACCTTTCTCTGTCTGAGTGCTTCTTGCGCCTTCCGTCATTGGGCTTCAATATCGCGCGTTTGCAAGGCAAGTTTGCATACCTTCACAAAATTCTATAAGGTAGATACTTTGGCATCTGCAGATACTTCTTTTGGCTGCAACGTTTTGCAGGTTGCAGTTTTTAAGAGGGACTGTTCCCTCTTGAGGGTGTTTTTTCTTTAAACTTTTATTTTTCAGACGGGGCTCCTGTGTCCTGGTTAAGGGCACTTATGTTAAGCCTTGGGTTATTTTCCCCACCCCTAATTTTCTTTTTGGCACTGCTTTTGGACGTCCCACTATTTATGATCTATGGAGCAGTGTGTCCGTTGCATGAAAGAGAAAATGGGATTTTTGTACTTGCCATGAAATCCATTACTCTGAGTTCGACGGACACAGCACCCACCCTTCTATGGAGTTCTGATACTTCTAATACTGCTTGCTACTCAACTAATTATCTAGACCAGAGACGAAGGGGTTATATACCAGCTGAGGACAGCCCATGGGCGTCCTTTGTTCTCCCTAGTCCTACTCCTGGAGGAGGCAATATAACCCACTATTTAAGATTTTTGGAGCGCTGTGTCCGTCGATTAACTCCAAAAATCCTTTTTTTTTTTTTTTACTTTTTAGGCTGTTTACTATACACTATATTACCAAAAGCATTGGGAAACCTGCCTTTACACACACATGAACTTTAATGGTATCCCAGTCTTAGAGCTGCAAAGGGTGGGCCAACTCAATATGGAACCTTGCAGACTAACAGCTTCAACTTTTCTGGGAAGGTTGTCCACAAGGTTAAGGAGTGTGTCTATGGGAATATTTGACCATTCTTCCAGAAGTGCATTTGTGAGGTCAGGTACTGATGTGGACGGGAAGGCCTTGCTTGCCGTCTCCACTCTAATTTATCCTGAAGGTGTTCTATCAGGTTGAATTCAGGACTCTGTGCTGGCCAGTCAAGTTCCTCCACCCCAAACTCGCTCATCCATGACTATATGGACCTTGCTTTGTGCACTGGTCCAAATAATTTGGTGGAGGGGGGATTATGGTGTGGGGTGGTTTTTCAGTGGTTGGGCTTGGCCCCTTAGTTCCAGTGAAGGGAAGTTTTAAGGCATCAGCATACCAAGACATTTTGGACAATTTCATGCTCCCAACTTTGTGTGAACAGTTCGGGGATGACCCCTTCCTGTTACAGCATGACTGCACCAGTGCACAAAGCAAGGTCCATAAAGACATAGATGAGCAAGTTTAGGATGGAGTAGCTTGACTGGTCTGCACAGAGTCCTGCCCCTAAACACAAAAGAACACCTTTTGGGATGAATTTTATTTTATTTTTTTCAGCCTGCAAGGTAGATGGAGGGATCCCAATGCTGGGAGATTGCATTCTGACAGTGACACCCACCTCTGTTGGAATACGCTGATTGGCAGCTGAAGCTGGTTGGCTTCAGCTGCTGATGGACAGATAAATTTCCAACGTGTCACTTCGACATAAGTCTTTTAAGCAGTTGACTCGAGCAGTTGGCCCCACACGCTCGTTGAAGTTTGGCTAGTCCAGCAGGGAATTTCAATCAGTGTATGGTCAGCTTTACGTAGTTTAGAGAGAACTTTTTCTCTTTCATTCATTGACTGACACAGCTCCAGAATCTTCATGATCATTGGGTTATGCAGCCCGCAACAGGAGTAGGACACTAGGCAGGAAAAAGCTTTACCACGCCTATGGGGCAGTCTCGGGGAGCATACTCACACTTCCTGCTATAGGTATTCAGTTTTTTTTCTGCATAGTCAGGAATAAGGACCTAGTTCCTTGCTGGGATCTCTGGTCCTAACATTTTTTCCTTTTTTTAAACTGAATCTTTTTCTTTTATTTTCGGTTTCTGCGAGAACTACAATAAACTGGTGGACTGGATATTCTAGATCCTTAAGGTCTTCCCAGTCCGGCCAGCGAGCGCGCGCAGGTCTCAGCTTCGCCGCGACATAGCCCCACTGGACAGGGGGTTGGCCTGCAAGTTAAAGTTCTCGCGAGAACGCATACGCCCTGGTCGCGGCCTGAGTCGCAGAGTTCCTCCTGGCCGACAGCACCC
The DNA here is from genome assembly GCF_965119305.1 of Pelophylax lessonae. Taxonomy (NCBI): domain Eukaryota; kingdom Metazoa; phylum Chordata; class Amphibia; order Anura; family Ranidae; genus Pelophylax; species Pelophylax lessonae. Next base: position 230,459,581 of record NC_138768.1, read on the forward strand.
CCATTCCGGTGGAGGGGTGTTTTGCCTGGAGCAGTGCCCACCCGGTTCTACAGTATGGTAAGAAGTTATCCCCCCTCTCCCCCTTGCAGGTTTTGGGGTGGACGTGGGCCCCTCCCTGGGGCAGTGGGACCCCCCCGGGTTCCCTTCCCTCTCCCCAGCCCCTCTAGGGTCACTGTGGGTCTTCCGTACACCCCCCCTTTCTGGAGATTGTGAGCTGGCTTTTGCCATGTGCTCTAAACGGGGGCTTCCTTTTTGCTGCTGACTGGTTCTCCCCCCGGGCGCACACTGGGGGTTACAACAGGGTCCTTTGCCACTCTGGGGGTTAATGACCTGGTCAGGGGGGTTCTAAGGGCTCCTAGCTGTTGTGTTGGGCTGGGGGAGCGGATGAGTTCACATCCGCGGGTCTGAAAATTTAGGCCATGGCTTTGCTGCCTACCGGTCGGATGCTGTGTGGGAGGCCCCAGTGAGGGTGGCTGAAGCGGGGTTGTCTCTGGGCGGTCGGCTCCGGCGGTCTTCGGGCCCAGGCGGCGGGGCGCCCCCAAAAAAATGTATGCCTTGGCTGAGTGGAAGCCTCCGTGGGGGGGGGGGGGGGTTTGGGGCAACCCCTGTTAGTGTCCTGTAGATACCTGCCTTCCCTTGGATGGGATATGTGTGGCTGGTCCTCCACCAAAATTTAGACTGCGGCCTACTAAGCCATGCAGCCAGCTTGGCGCCTTCCTTGGAAGGGGGGGGGGGGCGCTGTGGGGGTGGTCACCTTTTTGATGACAGCATGCCGCCATTATTGCGTAGGGCACTTTCCCTTTTAGAGCTGCGGACCATTTGGGTACCTTGCCCGCGAATCCGCATCATGGTGGGCAGCGCCCTTTTTAAGGGGGCCGTTTATTTTCATGCGGCCTCTATGGAGGAGCTCAGAGGGTGACCCTTTTTTTTTTTTTTTTTTTTTTGCGGGTCCAGTAGGTGGTCAATTCGTGGGCCCTGAGTCGGCCTTCCCTTTGCGGGATCACAGTTGGCACCCCTCACTTGCCTGTTTTGTGTCTATATATGAAAAATAAAAAAAATCTTACGAATGGAGTTTCGGCTGCTGCTGCATCAGAGGTGTCGGTCCTTTTTTAGTACCACAGGTACGGCGGCAAGGGTGTTCCCCCTTCTTCCGCTACTTTATAAGAATGTCCCAAAACAGTGGGGTTGTCCAAAATGCACTCGTCTTGGTTATGCTGTGTCCTTCAAAGGATTGCCTGCTTTCAAGTGGGCAGTCCCATCTATAATGGACTCGCCAGTTTCCAGATTGCTTGGATCTACCTTACGCCTGTTTTTTGAGCCCTCACCTTTTACAGCTCCGGCTGATAGGAGGGTGAAGGCTCTGAGCTGCCATATGTTCATTGTGGCTTGTTCGGCAGTTAGGCCGGTATTTACTTATTACCTTGGTGTCGCAAACTCTAACGAGTGGGCTAAACATTTACGCTGGGACTTGAAGGGGGAGTCCTTTTCCCTGCCTTTGCGGAGCTGGTGGACCGTTTGGTCCAGGGTCTACAGTTTTTTTTACCTGTGATCCCTCCTTTTGCTGTGGCTCCCTTGGTCTTGGGCTGTATGTATCAGCAGCTGCCTTTCGGTGTGTTTTGGCTGAAATGCTGGTCTGCTGACCAGACTTTTTGGAAGGCCTTATCTGATATCCCTTTGTGGGAATTGCCTGTTTGGAGCAGGCAACACATAAGGAGTCTCGTCATAGATGTGGCCCATTCTTCTCGGCTCATAAGACGTTGGTTTTGTCATCTCAGTATCTCAAGACAAATGGCCCTTCTGGGACTCTACCGAAGGTTCCAAGAGGACCTTGTCCAGCTAGCCCTGAGCGGGCTCTCTAGACCTGTGGACGGGCTCCCTCAGCATGGAGAGGCGCCCTCACCCATATCTTGGGGGGGGGGGGGGGGATTTGTCGACCACTGGTCCCTGGATTTGTGGACCTCCCTAGTAAAGGATAAGGGGTCCAAGAAGTCTTTTGTTCTGGCTACAAGATCGGGTTTCGGTCTTATTTTCCCGGAAAAGTTATCCCCCCCCCTCCTGACCTGCTTTGTCCACAGACCACTTACGGGGTCTCTTTGGGCAGTGCAAGACTTGTTACTGCAAGGGGTGATTATCCTGGTTCCGACTTTGGAACAATTTCAGGGGTTTTATTTAACCTGTTTACAGTCCCCAGGGTAGTGGTCAAGGTATGTCCAATCCTGGACCTTTTGAGGCTTTCACCGTTTTTGTGCGGGTACAGAAATTCCAAATGGAATCCATTTGTACGGTAGTGGCGTCCCTATATCAGGGGGATCTTCTCGCTTCTATTGATATCAAGGATGCTTACCTTCATATTATGATATACGCCATTTGCAAGAAGCATTATCAGTTTGTGGCATCAGCCCTTGGCCTCACTTCCGCTTTTCGGGCCTTCATTACACTGTTCTGGTTCCAGCCACCAAGTTGCACTGTCTGGGTCGGTCTCTGGTCTCGACTTCAGCCAGAGTGTCTTGCCCCAAACTTCAGAAATTGCAGGATGCAATTCTGCTGCAGTTGTTTTTCTAGACCTACATGCGCGGGCCTGACAGTTTCTACTTTTTGAGGCGGTTCTGTTGCAGTTCCATTTGAGATCTCTGCAAAGGGATTTCTGTCAAATGGGACAAGGTCCACAGTCTCTAGACAAGAGGATCCCTGCATTGGTGACTTCGTTCTCCGGCACATTTCCTTCCTTTATACTGGACCGTGGTCATCCCGAATGCCAGCCTGTCCAGGTGTGGAGGTGTTCTTGGCACAGATTGTGCTCAGGGGGTCTGGATTGTGGAGGAGTCCAGACTGCCGATCAATGTACTGACTGCAACTTCGGGTGTTCAGACCCTGTCTGGATCTTTGGACTATCGTCTTAGGCAAATCCAATCGGCCAACGCCTCGGCTGTAGCCTGTCAGTCACCAAAGGGGCACAATAAATGTCCTGGCGGCTCGGGAAGTAGCTGGCATTCTAAGGTGGGCAGAACAATTGTTCTAGCCCTTCCTGCTGTACACTCTCCAGCAGGGGAAAATTGGCAGATTATCTCAGTCGACAGGCGTTGACCAGGGGGAAGGGTCACTTTATCCGAAGGTGTTCTTCAGTTGTCTCCTGTGGGGAGTATTCCTGAGGTGGGCCTGTTGGCCTCTCGTCTTACGGTAAGGTACAGAGATACAGTCTCGGGATTCTCTAGCTGACACCACATACGCACTAGAAGCTCCCTGGAGTCAGTATTTTCTGATTAGGCCTTCTCCCAAGCCTCCTGGACAGGATCGAGGCAGAAGGGATCCTGGTCATTCTAGTGGCTCCAGACTGGCCTTGCCGGGCTTAGTACTCTGATCTGGTACGTCTGGTCGACGCTGCTTCTTGGAGACTTCCTCTCGAAGAAGATCTATTGGTCCAGTCCTTCTTTACAGTCTCTGGTTTTAATAGCTTGGCTGTTGAAAGCCAGGTGCTGAAGGATAGGGGGTTGTCTGTCTGTATCGGTGATTCCCAAGCTGTTAAAGGCTAGAAAATCTACCTCCTAGGAAGATTTACCATTGTGCCTGGAAGACGTACATTGCGTGGTGTGAGTCTCTTGGAGGTCATCCCCGTTCCCTTTTTGGTGGCTCAGATTTTGGCATTCCTCTAACAAGGTGTTGAGCAGCACCTGGCCCTGGGTACCATCAAGGAAAAGGTTTTTCGGCCTTGGTGGTCTTTTACCATCTTTTTGGCTACGCATTCTTTGGTTCGCACCTTTATTCAGGGGGTTCGCCAATTGGCTCCCCCAGTACGGTATCCATTGCCTCTGTAGGATCTCAATTTGGTGCTGTCTGTTCTCCAGTAACTGCCTTTCAAAGATATTTGCAAGCTTCCTCTGCTTACATTGTCCCAGAAGGTAGCCTTCTTGGTGGCTATTACTTCTGTATGCAGGGTGTCGGAGCTGGTGTCGTTGTCTTGTCTTTCACCTTACCTGGTGGCTTACAGTAATAAAGTGGTGCTTCGCCCTTGTCAGGCTTTCCTTCCTAAGGCTGTTTCTGGTATCCACCTGAATGAAGACATGTTGCCTTCCCTTTGTCCTAAACCTAAACATCCTAGGGACATTGCATTGCATGTGGGTCGGGCGATCAGGGTGTACTTGGTGGTAACAGAATCATTTTTTTATCCTTACGGATGGACCTCGCAAGGAGTTGGCTGCATCTGCTGTGGCCATTTCCAAATGGATCAGACAGATGGTAGTGCAGGCCTATTCCATCAAGGGTGAGGTCCCTACTTTCCCTGTTAAGGCGCATTATACACTGGGGCTTAGTAACTCCTGGGCCTTCTGCCATCAGGCGTCAGTGATACAGGTTTGCAAGGCGACCACCTTGGTCGTCTGTGCACACTTTCACAAAATTTTATGAACTGGATGTTCTGGCATCTTCGGATGCTGCTTTTGGCTGCAAGGTTTTGCAGCCCGCTGTTTGAGAAGACTAGTCCTCTTTAAGGGTGTATGTTTTTTTTCAGGTGAGCTTACCTGGTTGGCTAGGTTTAGCCTTTTAGGAATTTTTTCTGCTGTTTTTTCCCACCCCCCTCATGTTTAACACTGCTTTGGGACACCCCAATTGTCAAGAAGATACTGGAGCGGTGTCAGTCAATGAATGAAAGCGAGAAAATTGGATTTTTGTCTTACCGTAAAATCCTTTTCTCTGATGTTCATTAATGGACACAGCACCCACCCCTCTATTGAGTTGGGTTATTTGTCTTCTGACACTGCTTGCAACTAAACTGAATGCCTATAGCAGAAAGTGGGAGTATACCCCCTGGGACTGCCCCATAAGCCTGCTAAAGCTTTTTCCTGCCTAGTGTCCTCCTCCTGTTGGGTGCAGCATAACCCAATGGTTAAGAAGTTCATTGATGGACAGCTCAAGAATCATCAGAGAAAAGGATTTTACGGTAAGACAAAAATCCAAATATCTTTTTTTTTTTTTAAACGTAGCACCTTTCTAGCTCTTTCTGCTTTCCTGCCTATACGAGGTGAGGATGACATGGGGCCCCACCCACTACTTCTTGGGATGCCCACATCACATTTCAAGAGACAGTGTTATGCTCGAGGTAGCTTGCAAGATTATGTGCATTTGCAGACTTGACTGCACACTCTATCTATTATTCTGCAACTGGTAGAGACTTGCAGCATGTCTGTTAATCTGCGATGGCTTCCCAAGCATATGAACACGTGTGTGTGCATGCATGGGTGGGAATCCCCACATGTATGTAATTTTACTGTAGGTCTTTGGGACCTGGAAGAGACCTGCAGCACATATTTGCAAGTTAAAAATATATTGTAATCCCGTGAGCTACTATGTTTGAGTAGAGATACTATGCTGAATACACTGATCACTCCCCTTGAAGTAAGTGCAAATTAAAAAAATTAAATACAAAAGTTCAGCGCAAGGTAAAAAATAGACAATCCTCTATTATAGAAACAAAATAATGTCGTATCTGTAGTGCAATAATAATAATAATATCCACATAAATTGTGTCCAAATAACCAATGATAATATTGCAGATATAATATAAAATGAAAACACGAAAATTTTGACAATTTCCAATGAATCCGTGAAGATTATCACTATGAAATTAGTCCAAGATATCCACAATGTGTTTAAATGAATCCGTGGTGTCAATTATCAATCCCAATCACCAGTGATCAATCAAAAAGATATAAATCAACAATCCGTGAAATAAACGGCTTGTCTGGTGTCACCTCCACTCCTATGACCCCCCCCGCCCCCTTAGGGTGGGTGCTCACCTTTTTCAGGGTGACCTTGCAATTAACCTCGGTCAAAATCAGCATTCGCTCCCAACGTGAGAAAGATGGACTAATCCTCCGGTCAATGGACTCCCACTCCGGGGTGATGATCTCAGCAGTTGGCACATATGGGGGAGGAACAACAATCTATGGTGCAAGAACATTTGTATAAAAAGTTACTTTATTAGAGTTTAAAATCACTCGCATGTATCTGGTGCTGAAGCGCACCAGTCTTTAACAGGCAGAAATGCAGTCTTTAGGGGTCCAGACAATCGGTTTGATCAAGTACCGCCACAATCCGCATTGATTGTTGTTTCTCCCCCATATGTGCCAACTGCTCCCCCATATGTGTCAACTGCTGAGATCATCACCCCGGAGGGGGAGTCTGTTGACCGGAGGATTAGTCCATCTTTCTCCTGTTGGGAGTAAATGCTGATTCTGACCGAGTTTAATTGCAAAGTCACACTGAAAAAGGTGAGCACCCACCCCACGGGGGGGGGTGGCCACAGGAGTGGAGGTGACACACCAGACAAGTCGTTTATTTCACGGATTGTTGATTTATATATTTTTGATTGATCACTGGTGATTGGGATTGTTAATTGACACCACTGATTCATTTAAACATATTGTGGATATCTTGGACTCATTTCATAGTGATAATTAATCTTCACAGATTTATTGGAAATTGTTGAAATTTGCACAATTTCATTTTATATTATATCTGCAATATTATTGGTTATTTGGACATAATTTATGTGGATGATATTATTATTGCACTACAGTTGGCACTACAGATACATTATTTTGTTTCTATAATAGATGATTGTCTATTTTTTACCTTGCGCAGCACTTCCATAATTGCGAGTGAAGGATATGTAAAGATGGCAGCTAAGAGGAGCTACAGGAAAAAAGACCCTCTTTAATCCTTCTAATCAGTGATTTGGTCAAACCATGTAAAGATTTTGTTGGGAGTTCATTTGTCTTTTATATTGGTTGTCATTAATAGTATGCAACATGTGGTAGCCTCACAGTAGTAAAAAACAGATTTTACCCAGATTGTGCATTTAATAGTGAAAATTGATTGTTGTAATTGCAGTGGATCTATCCTCATTGTATTTTCTTTGTACTGCACTTGTTGGGTAGGTATATTATGTCTTGGGCAGTCACTTAGGCTTTTCCAGTTATTGTGTTAAACCTTCATTTTACTTGTCTTACTCCAAGGGCTTGCATTGCATGAGGAACAACTGTTGCCAATGATTTGCTGCAATCTAAGTGCCCACCAACTTGCTGCATGAATTGTGGGTCTCAACAAGTCTTAGAATGGTGCAAGCAGCAGATATGTTATAATACCCACAGAAGTGCCATAACCTATGTGTAGCTGCAAGTTATGTTTTTTTTTTTTTTTTCAACTTTTTCCCCAGCTATTTCTTGGGTTTTTTTTTTTTTTTTTGCAGCGCAGTTTAATTTTCTGTTGATGGGGAAATGTGTTGAACTGACTTTCATTTTGCTTAAGTTTACATCAAGTTATTTATTTGTTTACATTTCTTTTCCATCAGATTGAGTTGAAGGTGACAGATGAGAATTCGGGACTTCTGAGGCGACCAAAACCCTGTGGAAAAGTCAGATACTGCCTTTTCTACTATTGTTTGTTCTTTAATGTCACAGGAAGCGGGAATATTATTTACTAACACACTAGCATGCCTATCCAAACTTCTTTCTAACACCTACTGAACTTTGTCTACTTTTAATTGGCTATTAATAGTTTCAGTGCTGATGACTGTTCTTAAATATTCCTAACATGTAAATTGTATCACAGGTTTTCAGTGACATGTTTTTTTTTTTAATTTAGTAGTGAAGAGCAATGATGGCCTCTAATATCTAATCCTGATCAAAACTGGTATTTGGAAACAAGGACTTCTGATTAATTGTGGATTACTGCACATTTCTGTTAAATAGTAAAATGCATATGAAGCGTAACTGCTTCAGAGACGTCTGGTGTGTTATCTGTGCAGTTTAGGAGAAGTTGATCTTCCTTCTAGAGTGAGAAGTGCAGAAATGCTGGACTGTGCCCAAGCACTATAGCAAATGCCAGGAGTACAAATCCTTTTTCTTCATTGTTTACTGATGGACACAAGTGTTTGTCAAGCAATTGTTAAAGCTGAGTTCCACCCAAAAGTAAAGTTTGGCTTATCCATCTCCTGCCCCCCCCCCCTCCGGTGCCACATGTGGCACCTTTTAGGGGGGTACCTGTTTTTGACACGTTCTCATCCCCACTTCCATCGGACCTCATCGCCGCAAGGTCCCCCCTCCTCCCCCGCCAGGGTGCTATTCAGAAAGTACAGGGCGCTTCGCACATGCGCAGTAGGGAATCCGCAAGGCTTCACTGCCGGTTTCCCTTACAGGCTATGGTGGCGGAAGCAGCACCCGAGAACCGATGGAAACATCGGCTGGGGTGCCGACATTGCTGGACTCCAGGACAGGTAAGTGTCCTAATATTAAGTCATCAGCTACAGTATGTGTAGCTGCTGACTTTAAATTTTTCTGGTGGGGGGGGGGGCTGGAGTTCCTGTATAACCGTGCCTCAAAGCATCTTGTTTCAGTTTTTTGCTAGTGGCCAAGGGGGTTGGATATCTTTCCCTGACCGCTGGGAAAAACTCTTGCCTAAATTTTTGCTAGCCTTTTTTTCCTTTTTTTTTTTTTTTCTTCAAAAACTTTTGGTAGAACTGTTAGGATCCCTGCCCTTAAGTTGTAATGGCCTTTTACAAGCCACTAAGGTTTTTTTTCCGTAGGTAGTACAAATAAAGGTAGTATAGTACCCACCATAGGAGTACATGACATCAGTAAACCGAGTTGTACATATGGCTGAACGAATAAAGCCACGTGTGTAGATAAAACTACAACATTTGGTATGCGTAGTAAGCTCAAGACCGGCTAAAGAGATGAGGTGACAGCGCACTGCTGGAGGGCTTTGTTTTAAGGCAAATCTTTTAAAATGTCCTGGTATGGGGTGCATGCTAGCACATTATAACATTGCCTTGCAGCAGAAAAGTGTTTTTTTTTTTTGTTTACTACCACTTTAAGAACCTCAAACTTCATCCACTACAGCATTAGTACCACATAAGCGACCAGAGTCGACGACATCCTTAAGCCACGACTCTTGAAGTCGGAATCACTTTTACTGAAGTGAGGACAGAAACCGCAATAAAAGAGGACAGATCCTAATTCTAAATCTAAGCTGGGCATACAGTTCTCAGCATAAATTAAAGTACTCCCCAACAGATTTGTCAGAAAACCTTTACTTTCCTTTCAGAATCAATGTTTTCTATGGGAAACTATACTACAAAGTACTCCCACAAATGTGGGCCATTGATTGTAACCAAGTTTGTCAATTTGCATACACACACATTATTTTTTTTATTCCTTTCCTTAACTGATGGACACAGCTCCATGTCTTCAGACAATTGGGCTTTATGCTGCTCTCTCTTCAGGAGTAGGACTAGGCGGAAACCTATTTAGTTACGCCCCTGGGGCAGTCAGAGGGTATACCATCACTTCCTACTATAGGACTCCCAGTTTTTTCTGCCTAGTCAGGAGTAAGGACCTGGCTCTCTGCTGGGATCTATGGTCCTGGAATTTTTTCCTTTTTTAATTTTTTTTACTTTTTTTCTTTATTTTGTTCCTGTGTGAACTAAAATCACAAGCCAGACTGGGCAACGCACTAGATATTCTAGATCCTTATGGTCTTCCCATTCTGGCCTGCAAGCGTAACCCAACTATTAGCTCTGCGCTAGGTTGGCCGCGACATAGCCCCACTGGACCGGGGGTTGGCCAGCTAGTGAAACACCCCTCGAGGTCGCAAAGCCCTGGTCATGACAGCAGTCACGATCCGAGTCGCAGCTTACCTCAGGCCGCAGCAGACCCATTCCAAGATAATGTGGTGGACTGCTGGCAGTAGCGCCCGCCTTGCGCTTTGGTATGGTGAATAGTGTCCCCCCTCCTTTCTTACGGAAATGCTGAAGTGGTCGCGGGCCCCCTCCTGTGTCCTTTCTCCACCCTCATGCCTTTTGCCCCTCCTACACAGCGGGGGTTCCTCCTGCGTACGTGCCCTCGCCTGTCCCCTTCCCCCCCCCTGGCCCCTTTTAGGGGGCATGGGTGCATTTGGGTGGGGGGAGGGGGCTTGTCTGGTGCTGGGCTGGAGAGTAGTGGGTGGGTGCCGCTGTTGCCCCCCCCCCTTTGGGGGTGTCTGTACCTGTGTGCTGCGGGGGGGGGATGGGTTTCCCTGGGGTCCAGGGTCCCGTGCAGCGCCGCGTGGTGCTGCCATTTTGCCCTGGATTCTGTATTAGCTTCACGGCCATGTTTGTGTAGTCCAGCGGCCATGTTTTTTGTTTCCCCATAGAGATTAATGGCGGCCATTTTCTGGTAGTCTGTGTGCGGTGCTGTACTGCAGGGGCCTCTATAGTCAGTGCTTCCTCTTCCCATCGCAGTGTGGCAGACTGTTTTGGCACTCTCCAGCTCAAGTCTCTGAGTGTACATGATCCTTCCTCTGCTTTATTCTGCGGCGTGGGTACGCTGATTCTTGTGGTGCCCCATCGGGGGGGGGGGGTGGAGTCCCCGTTTTTTTGCAGGAAAAAAACAAAACTTTTTTTTATTCTAGTTTGTGCACGGGGCAGCCCTGATTAATCCTTTAATGACCATGGAGCCTCTGGAGCGCGTATCGCCACCTGATCCACTCCTGTAAGCTGCAAGACCCTCTGGGTCTCAGTCTGCCCTGGCAGCCCTGCAGTCACTAGTATCCAATGTAGATATGGCCCTGCAAAGGAGGCCCTAGCAAGAAGCCCCCCATCCCCGCGCCTTCACCTGTATCCTCTGCTTCCTCAGATTCTGAGGTGGATCTGGCCACCGCAGAAGAAAATCAGCCCACTTGGTCTGTGTCCACGCATGCTGAATGCTCCAATAGTGAGGATAAGTCCTCCCCCCCCCCCCCCCTCTGCAGCCATGCATGTTAAAGCACTGGTGGAGGCCCTAATTGTGTCAGTGTTGGAAACTTTAAAGTTGGAGGAGCTGATGCTGAGTCTGCGATGCCGGTGCAGTTTGGCACCAGCAAATCTTTCACGGTGACGAAGGTGTTTCCCTTTCCTGCCTATTTTTGACACGATTGTCAATAGTCAGTGGGGTTCCCCGAAACGCATGGTTGGAATACCTAAGCGTTTCGCTAGGAGATATCCCTTTGAGGAGACTCTTCTGAAGAAACGACTGGTACCACCGTCGATGGACCCAGGTTTCCAGGCTAAATAAGGCCACACTTCTGTTATCAGGCGTCAGTGGTTCAGGTGTGCAAGGCGGCTTTGTGGTAGACTGTACACACATTCACAAAGTTTTATAAGATGGATGTTTTTTCCATCTTTGGATGCGGCATTTGGCCGCAAAGTTTTGCAGGCTGCGGTTGCAGAGGCTTCTGCTTCTTGAGGGTGTAATTTTTTCCTGGTGGTGAGCTCCTGTTACTAGTTGAGCTCCTGTTACTAGTTGAGTTCCGTTTTTTTCCTGGTTGCCTATGTTTAGCTTTGTTGGGAATTCTGTGTATTGCTGTTCCCCCCCCCCCCCCCCCAACCCTTATTTTGACACTGCTTTGGGACATCCCAAAGGTCTGAAGACATGGAGCTGTCTGTCGGTGAACGAAGGAGAAAACTGTTTTTCGTCTTAAAGTCACATTTTTTTCTCTGAGGTTCACCAACTGACACAGCACCCACCCCTTTTTTGGGTTGTGTTCTATGTTGTTCTTACATTGCTGGTTACAAACTGAAGTCCTATAGCAGGTAGTGAATACCCTCTGGGACTGCCCCAGGGGCGTAACCAAAAAGGTTTCTGCCTAGTCCTACTCCTGTAGAAAGAGCAGCATAAAGCCCAGTGGTCTGAAGAATTGGAGCTGTGTCCGTCAGTGAATCTCAGAGAAAAGGATTTTAAGGTAAGACAAAAATCCATTTTTTTCTAACAAATTAATTGAAGACCATGTTGCAAAAATGAATACAACCCAATGAAATTCTTAAAAAAAAAATAATGACCAATAAATTGTTCAATGGACATAAATGAATCCAATTTTTGTTTGTTCACATATACCTAGTGCAAACAGCATGGATGAAAAACACCTTAACCTTCCAATTTATTCGTTCAACAGAAAATTCCCAAACTTGTTCTTTGTTTTTCTGGCTCAAAAACTTCACAACCAATTTGTGCCCAATAACTGGCTGAAAAACGAACAAACTGTCAAAATGACTGATTTTTCATATAGTGTATGGCCAGCATAAGGAGCAAAGTTAAATTATAGACAACAAAATCCTAACTACCAGAATTCAACTACAAGTGAGTCTAATTATTCATTTAAACAGGTGTCCAGCAGACAATTGTTTATAAAAGGGTGTTACTTAAAACTCCTTTCCATTGCATGCTGTCAACAATGGCACCACATGGAAGAAAAATGTTACAAGGCCTGAGAAAATAATTCCTTTACACAAAGGTGAAGGCTACAAGAAGATCAGCGACGCTTTACTTACCAGACAGAATACTGTAGGAAAATTGATACAAAAATTTAACAAAGATGGAACTGCAACCATCTCACAGAGACGTCCATGGAAGTTAACACCTCGAAAGGAGCGTCTTGTGATGAGAAGGGTTGAAGAAAGTCTGCATGCAAGTTCACTGCAGTTAGCTAAAGAAGTAGAAAGCCAAACTGGGGGGATTGTTTCCCTTGACTCAATTTGGCATACACTGCAGAGGAATAGCATGCATGGGTGTCGTCCACGAAAGAAGCCTCTTCTAAATCCCATGCACAAAAAAGCCTGCCTGGAATTTGCCTGGACCCATGCTAAAAAAGACTGCTGGGACTTTGTACACTGCAGTGATGGGACCAAGATAATTGTTTTTTTTGAATGGATGGCTTCAAATCTGTATGGTGTCACGAAGGTGAGGAGTACAAAGAAAAATGCGTGGTGGCAGTATCCTGGGGAGCTGCATGAGTGCTGCTGGTGTTGGGGAGCTGCATTTAATTGATGGTATCACAAATTCACAGATGTACTGTTCTATATTGAAAGAGAAGATGATACCATCGCTCTGTGCCCTTGGTCCCCCTATGGGGGAATCGGATGGGAAGGGATCGTCAGTCCGTTCTCATCCGATCCGTTGGATGGATGCAAAATAGGGTTTCCATTCATCCAGATTTGACGGATCGGATGTCAGCGGACATGTCTCCGCTGACATCGGATGCCCCATAGAGATGCATGGGGTGACCGTTCAGATCCGCCAAAAAAAAACTGACAGGTCTGCCTGTGTGAAAGGGGCCTTAAGAGGTTGTTCTTGAAGAATGGAAAAAGAAAGATGCTGCAATATGTCGCCAACTTGTTCATTCCATGCTTGGACTTGGTGTTTTCCTTACAAATCATAGAGGTCCTACAAAATACTAGACGTAGTAGTTTTTGTTGTGGGGTGTATTCATTTTTGCATCAAATAATTTGATTAAAACTGAAGATTTTGTAATCCTAAAGTATATTAGCCTTACTTTCATGTAATGAGCTAAACAAATGTTCTATAAAACTCAGTTTCAGGCCTAGTCACTACTGCTCACCTGCGGCATCACAGGAATGAGCCTTTTTCACTGATTCAAACTCTCTCACATGGCTCTTTCTCTACCCTGATGCAGTAGCTCTGAGCCCAGTGTTTGAAAGCTCACTCCAGTGATGGAGGTAAGCAGTAACAGCTGTGCCTCTCTTAGCAACGGCATAGAGGTATTCAGTCAGGCTATGGGAGGTACGTAAATGGCTTACACCGAATAGCAAGGGCGTTATTCAACTTTAATCAGTGCTGGGCAGTTGTTTTTTATCTAGACGTCCTTTATCTGCATAGGTAGTTTTTTGTAAAGGCAAACTAACCCTGAAGCAAGAAAAAAATATCCAAGGCTGCAGTTAGAAATGAGTAAAGTTTTTTTAAGGGTTGGGTAAAAAAAATTAAAGTACTAGTATTTTAAATACGCCGTAGCCAAGAATCGATGCTCTACGCTGATCCAGTTTTGTGTACCATTTAACAGCGCAGAGCTGTTACTGACACACTGCAGTTTTCTTTCTAGTGTCTCTTAACCTGTCTGATTTCCTTCCATCTTCCCTCTAACAGATCTATCCGTTTTTCATTGTGATCTATGTTGTGGATACTGGATATTTCTCTGTGTGAACATTTCAATGGTCAGGTAATTTTTTTTTTTTTTTCTTTTTTTTTTTTTTTGTAGAAGACCAAAAACAAGAAAAAAACAAAGGATGAGAAATGTGGCTCTGAACTGACCACTCCAGAAAACAGCTCCTCTCCTGGCATGATGGATATGCATGGTAAGTAAAGAAAGTGTCACAGAAGCACATTATATATTGTCTCATCTTTTACCTTTTTCCAAAGAAGCTGTATTACTACATAAATGCTCCAACTATTATTTACCAAAAATTGTGTGTGCTGATGCTAAAATGGTTAAACTGCTGCTTTTGCTAGGACACACAAGTTAACTTTCCATTGTTCTGAAATCCAAAAGTGCTGTAGTTTGCAGAAAAGCATGGTAATTTAGGGAGTAATGTGGGGGGTGGGTGTTGGGAGACACATGGCATTGAATGTGACAGCTTTATTACTGTTGTAGTGTTCTGTGGACAGTCCGTGATACAATCTCTGAGCTCTGTCCTGCCCCACTCATTGTCTTAGCAACTAATTGCACTCTGGAAGTTGGGCTGAGCGTAGTCTGAGTATGGCACCTCTAGGATTCTTGTAATGGAAACAAGCTGTCCGATTCCTCTTTAACTCCTCTTTCAGTATAAAGGGCTGTGGCCAGAATCTGTGTCCTACCAGATAGTTAACAGTTTCTTTCCTTTCAGATGACAATAGCAACCAGAGCTCTATAGCAGATGCCTCACCTGTGAAGCAGGAGAACAGCAGCAATTGCAGCCCTGCCCCAGAAAACCTTAAGATTCAGGAAGACAGCACAGAGTTGAAGTCTGAGGAGGCTCATTCTAATGCCAGTGAACACCAGGATTCTGAAGGTGATACTTAGTAAAATCCTATGTTGCCCCAATGCTATTACTGACCTCTAGATTTTGGTTGAAAAACCTGATTGTTGTGCATTTCTTTAATTTTAATACATTGCTAGAGATAACATTTGTGTGTAAAATATTCACTCCTATGCAGAGTCTTAATTTTAGGGTGTTA
The DNA here is from genome assembly GCF_965119305.1 of Pelophylax lessonae. Lineage (NCBI taxonomy): Eukaryota > Metazoa > Chordata > Amphibia > Anura > Ranidae > Pelophylax > Pelophylax lessonae. The sequence goes on from NC_138768.1 coordinate 230,474,595, forward strand.
TTGTAACTTTGCTATGCCTTCTAATACTGTGTGAACCCCCACTGTAGACACAGTGGAAAGAAATGTCTTCTATAGTAATCTAAATTTGCACACTGCTTCTAATCTCGCATACAAAACTTAATTGGAAAAAAGGCAGCGCCTATATCTGTCCCTCTCCTCTGACCTGTTTTGCAACCTACTAGGGTTTCATCCACATTTATTGAAAACATGTTTGAAAAGGTCTATAATATCTGGATGCAATTGCAGATTTCTGCAGTCCTAAAGCTCTTTCATCGTGGTAATTGCATAAAATATACCTCTTCTCTGCATTGTTTACTCCAAGGCAGCCCATTGATGTCAGGTTTTTTTTTTGTTTTGTTCAATCAGTGGGTTGAATTAAAAAAACCAATGACCCAATTCCTCCATCCACATACGTGAGGTGGACGGCGGGGGATCCTCCCCACTGTATCTTTGTATCTTGACAATTGGGAGACTACATTGCATCCCACGATGAGAATACACTAATACGTAGCCTGCAGAGCTGATCAAGCAGAACATTTCCAACAGGCTGGTTGAACAGAAGTAGATTGGTTGAATGACTTCTGTTCAACAACAGTGCCCCATATATGGATCACATTTCAGTTTGTATTACTGAACTGGCCAAATTTCAATCCATGTATGGCAAGCTTTAATACAACTGTATTTAAAATCCCGAGCTGAAAGATTTTGGCAATTTCAGCACAGCTGTAGTACTTCTAACAGCTAGAGATGTATGCATAGGTTTACCAAAGATTGGCATGATTGTGAGGTTGTTTTCCCCATTGATTTGGGGATGTGACAAAACTAGGTTTTGAGAATCCAGCTTTTGGTCATTAGCAATACATAAATTGGGTGATGTATAGCACTATCTTTGTCATGCAGTTTTTGTTGTAAACACCTGGGCTCCCACCTAATTTGTCTCACATAGCCACTGAACTAGGCTTGCTCTTCCTTAACTACTTGACTTCCTTCCTAAGCCTTGTACTGCCTAACTATATCTGTGACACCCCCAAATATCTCTAAAAGATGTCTGTTCAGCACCGTATACCTTTTAGCATTTCTAGTCTACCCTAATGTATAATCTTTTTTTTTTTTTTTTTTCCCCCAGGACAGATAGGGAGGGATTTCATTTTATCTTGTGGAGATGTTAAGTGCATTATTTATTCCAAAATATTAACATTCTGCTGATTTTAAAATATCACTTAAAGTGGAGTTCCACCCTCAAAATGTACTTTTCCCCGTCCTCTTGCTTTTTTCCACTTGAAAAACAATTGGCTAATTACAATTTATTTATTTTTTTTTTTTCATTCACTTACCTTGTTTTTAAAGAGAATATACTTACCTTCCTTCCTCTTCCTCCCTCTGCGGACACGGCCGCCGACGTCACTTCCTGCTTGCATTGACTCCTGGGAGATGAACATCATCGATCCCAGGAGTCAATGCGCCTGCACCGGCCCTGCTCGTCACTTCCGGTGCAGGCGCGTTATTCCCTGCTGAACAGCTTCTGGGCATGCCCAGAAGCTGTGCAGGGATGACGCGCCTGCACTGGAAGTGACAAGCAGGGCCGGTACAGGGCATTCTGGGACTCCGACGTCACCGAAGAGGATGCTCCGGCTTCAGCTGCGCACACCTGAGATGGCAGCGCTGGACAAGACATTTTCAAGGTAAGTATTTCTTCTAAATGGTCAGTGAAACAGGGAACAGTTCAGAGGCTATCGTTGCTTCAATGCACTAGCCCTGACTGTCCCGGGGGTATTTTATCTAAAAAAAAAATTTCAAGGTGGAATTCCGCTTTAAGGAAATCTTTATTTTGACACTTCATTGAGACTCATCGTTGGCACACCATTAAGGTAAATTGATAGTAAAGTCAGATTTTTGGGTTATACCTAATATATCTTTAAACCTGCACAATTTAAAAGATATTTGCTTTAGTTGCGGGGCAGGGATGTCACTGCCACATGCACACTGCTCTTTCATTGGATGGCATGCCGTCCATTGAACGGGGCTCAGGAGTGAGCATGCACGAGTGTTTGCTATGGGGGCACTCAGCAGGGGGTAGGAGCACAGAGTACCAACGAGGGACCTAAGAAGAGGAAGATCAGGTAAGTATAACATGTTATTTATTTGATTTGTATTCTGTAATCTCCTGTTTTATTTAGTAATATAAAGTGACTCACTGCAGCCGGAATTCGCTTTTCATCGTTTAAAGCAGTAAAGAATAAAATCAAGCTTGCTGATTGATATAAATAACAGCAGTATGCTTTTTTTTAGGTTTAGCTAGTCTTAAAAAGTGATGGAATTTAGTATTCTCTTATTAATGGTTTATGTCGATGCCTTTTTTCAGTTACTTCGGGTCAAAATTCACAGTCGTCTGAGGAAAGTTCACTAATCAATTCAGAGAAAACTGAGCTACAGTCTTGTGTTGATAAAGATGCCTCTGCAGAAAACACAAAAAATTCTCAGGTAATGGATAGAGCAGCTCTATACTGTGCATCTTGCAAAGGAAAAATACTAAGGGGACGTCTTTATTCTGGTCATCACTAATGCTGGCCATACAAATGAAAATCTTCATATAAAATTGAATTTTATATTTGATGACTGACTGAACAAAGGTTTCTCAAATATCTAACATTCGATTTTATAATGAATATACACTGCTCAAAAAAATTAAAGGAACACGTTGAAAATGCATCAGACCTCAATGGGAAAAAATTATCATGCTGGATATCTATACTGATATGGACTGGGTAATGTGTTAGGAAGGAAAGGATGCCACATTGTTTGATGAAAATGATCAGCATACAGCAGGCTGAACTCAGACACCCTCAAACATCAAAGTGAAAAAATAATGCAGCAGGTTTAGTCCGTTTTGCTGAAATTTCATTGTAACAACTCAAAATGGTACTCAGTAGTTTGTGTGGCCCCCACATGCTTGTTTGCATGCTTGACAACATCGGGGCATGCTCCTAATGAGCCGACAGATGATGTCTCGGGGTATTTCCTCCCAAACCTGGACCAGCGCATCACTGAGCTCCAGGAACAGACTGAGGTACAACCTGGCGGCGTCAGATGGACCGAAACCTAATGTCCCAGAGGTGTTCTGTTGGTCAGGTCAAGCTAGTGATGGGGGCCATTCAATGGTATCAATTCCTTAATTCTCCAGGAAATGGCTGCATACTCTCACCACATAAGGTCGGGCATTGTCGTGCACCTGGAGGAACCCAGGACCCCCACTGCACCAGTGTAGGGTTTGAGAAGGAGTTTTAAGTATGTCATTGTGCCATTGTCTAGCCTGTAGAAGTCTGGGCGTTCCTCCATGGATATGCCTCCCCAGACCATCACCGACCCACCACCCAACTGGTCATGCTAAATGATGTTACAGGCAGCATAACATTCTCCACGGCTTCTCCAGACCCTTTCATGTCTGTCACATGTGCTCAGGGTGAACCTGCTCTCATCTATGAAAAGAACAGGCCAGTGGCAGACCTGCCAATTCTGGTGCTTAAAAGTAAATGCCAAAATTGAGCTCCACGGGGCCGGGCAGTGAGCACCGAGCCCAGTAGAGGACGTCGGGCCCTCGGGCCACCCTCACAAAGTCTGTTTTTGCTTGGTTGGTCAGAGACATTCACACCAGTTGCCTTGCCTGCCCCGTCCAGCTCTCTTAGAGTAACTGCCTGTCTCCTGGAATCTCCTCCATGCTCTTGAGACTGTGCTGGGAGACACAGCAAACCTTCTGGCAATGGCACGTATTGATGTGCCATCCTGGATGAGTTGGACTGCCTGTGCAACCTCTATAGGGTCCAGGTATCGCCTCATGTTACCAGTACTGACACTGACCCTAGCCAAATGCAAACTAGTCAAAAACAGAAATCAGAAAAAATGAGTAGGGGAAACATTTTCAGTGGCTTCCACCTTTTAAAACCATTCCTGTTTTGGGGATCGTCTCATTGTTGCCCATCTAGTGCACATGTTAATTTCATTAACACCAAAGCATCTGAAACTGATTCACAGCCCCCTCCGCTACTTAACTGGATCTATATCCCAAGAGTTTATTTGACTTGATGCTATACTCTGATTAAAAAGTGTTCCTTTAATCTTTTTTAGCAGTGAAAACCTCATACACTGACATTCATTCGTTCTGGAAAAAAAATTCCATCTTGTTGTTTTCAATTCTCTTCACTTTGTTTGAAAATGATTGTCCATTTGACTCCACTAAGATTAGAAAATTGAATCCATTTTCTTAAAACAAAAGTTTTCTAATGAAAACCTATTTGTCTATGGCCTACATAAGAAATACAAATCCCAACCAAATTGGGTAAATATTAAATACTGCTCTTCCAGTCAGCAGATGAAACACCAAGCTCCTTTTTTATGATTACCTTTCTGGTCTTACCTGTGTTGATAAAATATTGATCGCGAAAGCTGAATGTAAAAAGCACAGAATTCCCCAATTTTGTGTGCAACAAAACTTAATTCAAACTGAACCGTTTGAAGTTAGCTTGCAATTTTTAAACCAGAGAAGGGATATGGGAAAGGGTTGGGAAGAGGGGTCCGGAGGATGAGTGTCTGTGAATAGGAGACTGCAGGTAGCGATACACCGATATGGTTTTTTCAGAGCCGATACCGATATTTTGGTCACAGCGTATCGGTCGATATGGGCCGATATTTTGTACATTTTAAGGTTTTGAAAAATAAAGAAAAATTTTGACACAAATCTGGTACTGAACATGTTACTTTTTGTTTAATGCTTAATGGCTGGCTTGCTGGCACCCTGTGGTGGGTGGCTGGCACCCTGTGGTGGGTGGCTGACGGGCTGGCTGGCACCCTGTGGTGGGTGGCTGGCTGGCACCCTGTGGTGGGTGGCTGGCTGGCACCCTGTGGTGGGTGGCTGGCTGGCACCCTGTGGTGGGCGGCTGGCTTGGCACAGGGCCTGTGGGCGGCTGGCTTGGCACAGGGCCTGTGGGCGGCTGGCTTGGCACAGGGCCTGTGGGCGGCTGGCTGGCACAGGGCCTGTGGGCGGCTGGCTGGCACAGGGCCTGTGGGTGGCTCGCTGGTACAGGGCCTGTGGGTGGCTCGCTGGTACAGGGCCGCTGTGGGTGGGTGTATGGCTGTGATACACTCCCACGGGAGACTGTCCAAGGCGAGGGAGGCTGCCTAAGAAGGCAGAATGACGTCACAAAAATATCAGCCAGTTCCTGGGCCGATAACCGATATATCGGGGAAAGTGCATATCGGCCCTGGATATATCGGCCTTGCCGATAATTGGTCTATCCCTAATTGCCGGTCCAAGCAGTAGAGAAAGGGTACTCATGTAAGCGTTAACCTTTTTATTTAAGCTCTTTATTTTTCTTTCTATTTTTTTTAAATCCGTGGCTTTTGTTGAAATATTCCCTGTTGTTCCTGCCATTAAGGTCCTTTGGTAAGGCACAGTTATGGGGTGTTAACGATCTCCCAGTTTTGGCCCTCAATTGTCACTTCTGTCCCTGACTGAGACTACAAGTGGCTGTGCTAGCACACATAGCTCACTGTTGTCACTAATAAGAAGCTGTTTCAGAGCAATGATGTGCAGCTGATGTTGAAGTGAGTGTATGTACACAGGAAGTGATTGGAAGAAACTGAGGGAATGGGCAGCATTGAGTTACATAAATAGATGAAACAAATGAAATTCTTATTTATGGAGAAAAACCTAATTATTTGATGCACAGGTCTGTGTTAAACAAATTGTCATCCAGTTTGGGTTTAGTTCAACTTGAGCTCCACAATTTTTTAGTGCTAATGTAGTATGTGTCTTGTCGTTTTCACCCGTGTAGATGCAGGCCATTGTGTAATTGTGATCACTTTTTCCCTTGTGATTTAGGATTCTGATGATGGTGCCCCTCCAAGCAAAAAGGCGAAATCTGACAGTTCGGCACAAAACACCGAAGCAGTCTAGACTGTCAAGCTAACCTTCTTTCTTTTATTATTTGGGGTCGGTTTACTGTAAGGTACATTGGTTACTACAACTATAGGACAGCCTTACTGACATCTTTGTCTCTTTAATGAGAATAGAACTCTTTTTATCTTCTCAACCTACAAAGCAAAAATCCAACAATGCCTGGACAGGAGGCCAGGACTTGAGGAAATGGGAAACTTTCTGTGACAACTCAAAATACCAATGACAGTCTTTTGAAGTGGTTGTTGTAAACACTCAGGAGGGTCTACGCACTGTTTTCTGTAGTCATTTTTACATTTGTGTTGCTGCTGTATATATGTTTTCCATTTTGCTATTTAACATGTAAGATATTTAAAGATGGTACCTGTTCAGTTTTAAGCCTCCATGTGAATTTCCATAATTCTGGTTTTGTTACTGTGCCTTTTGGTCTAGGGATTTTTATTTTAATATAAAGTTTCACATACAGTGGATAAATATGTTAAATATTTGTAGCAATTTAAAAATCATTTTAAGCCATTTTCACAAGTGGACTGAGCTGATTACTTTATCTAAGAGTATTTGAATGCCTTTTATCATGCACCATTTATCAGCATCAATGCATTCCACAGTCTGACGGCATCTGCTAGTTTGTTTTAACTGCTAATACATTATAATGTTCTTCAATCCATGTAACAACTTCCCTCTGTTCCAGGCAGCTAACGCATTCATTTTGTTTTACTACAGAATCAGTGGTTCATCCATATTTGTAGATTACTCTAAAAATAACTGTTTTATGATCAATGGTTTAGTCAAAGGAGTATTTTATTTTACTTTGCCAACTGCTACATATATTTTTTTTTTGTTATTTGATTAAAAAAATCAGTATAAATAGATTTTATATTTTGTCATTCTAGTTGGATGCGTGGGTTGCTCCTACAAAGACAGCACAGCTTAAGGCAGTATAATAGTTATATGCTATTTCTTTGTGCATTTTAGGCTGTGTGCCCGTGTGGTGGTTTTTTTTTTTTTTTTTTTTTTTGTTCCCAAGCAGGACATGTTTCTTCTTTTTTAATTTGTATTTTCAGCAAATCGGTTTTAAGCTAACACTACAGTTTTCATCCCAGTGATGTCATTTTAGACCTTCGTTTGCCAACTGACCCATACATGGGGTACTCATAGATTTTGCATCTTATAGTTATCCTCTTTGATACTGAACAGGCAAAAAGACCATAACTGTACTTGCCAATGTGTACAAACTGCTGGGATATTCATGTTTCCAAAACTGATTATTTGTTTACCCAATATTAAAGTCAGGGTTGTGGTAGGCTGCCCCATCAACCTATGAGTATATCTGCTAATACACAGGGTACACAGCCTAATGTGATTTCATTTCATATCAAGCTGCACTATTTTTTGATTTAAAAGCACTAATGGTTATCTAGTAGTATTTTAATTTGAAAGACTTTTTACAGTAAAAATGTATTGGTACTAAATTTTCAATTAGACAAAGTCTGTAATTTTACACATTTGCTCATAAAATTGGCATTTAAGCCCAAACATGATGGCACCCTATTTAAGTGCAAATGCTGCAAAATAGAATGATGCTGTCTTTTGTGAAAGCTGACCCCCCCCCCCCGCCCGCATAATTTTATATAACCTAACCCACCCTCCCCCCATCACAGATGCATGCTTATTGGAGTTGCACTGAAATTTTGCCGCAATTTTACTGTGTTTGAGGTGTGTTTTTCTTAGTTCATGTGACTCAAAAAAACGCATAAAAAGGGGTGCATTATTTGGTTTCAGTACATTACAATGGTGGAGGAGCTTTTTTGGTGCGGTTTTTTTTAACTGCCCAAAAATGCAGCAAGCATTAATAAATCCTCAATGGAAGCAAAACACACCAGTGTGAAGACTCAAGAATTTAAAGAGATACATTTTTCTTAAGCTTTTCTTGCACTAAAGGTGCCGACAAATTCATATTCATGTAAATGTATGATTATTAAAAAGACGAGTATAATAACTATATATAAAAATTATATATTTTTAAACTGTCATTTTTGGTTTCGGCCAAGTGCATCCTAAATTTTAAGTTTCAGCACCAAAATTTCTATTCATAGCATCTCTAATGCTTACCTTGATGTTTTACATCCAGCACAGCAGGTTTTCACTGTACCAACTGCACCTGTAAGTTGCAGCTCAGTAAGACTTTTAAGGAATCCTATTTGATGGCCTCTGGCATCGGTGGAGCCCAATATGGGGCACAAATGTGCAGGTTCCTCCAGGACAGTGGGGACTTGATATGGTGGATGAAAAGAGAAGGGACTACCACTGTCAGACTTAAGTCACATATGCATCTCTGGAGGGGAGAGTGGATAAGGTCGAGAAGGGGGCAAAAAGAATAAAAGCACTTTGTTTTAAAGTGCACTTATCCTTTTAAAGTGTATTTAACCTTTGCAGCGAAGTCGGGATGATGCCCACGTTGTGTGTTTTTGTTACCATTCACACAGAATACCTTTAAAAAATATGTAAAAATTGCTGCCTAAATTTTAGCGTGCCCTTTTTTTTTTTTCCTCTCTGAAAACTGAAAATCACTACTCAAGCCTAGCACACACAGGATCAATGTCGGGCGGCATCGACCGGTTCAATAGAAGTCGGTCCGACAGAAGCCGGCTGTTTCGTTCGTGAAGGGTCATGATCAAGAAAGGCTTGCCGACCAGCTCCGTTCTCAGCCAATGGCTGAAAGCGCTAACCAGAGTGTTCTGGCAGGGGGGGGAGGGAGGGGGACACAGCACAGCAGGCTTGTGTTCTGCATTGTATGTTAAAGCACTTCTAGTCCAATCTGTCCCTGAAGTGTCCCTAAACAAGCACAATGGAAGTTATTCTGAAAAATATAACCTGCTTGCAGAGTTCTGTGTATAATTCTGCTTTAAAGAAACTCAAAAAGGTAAGAAATATGTTTTAAATTGTTTTTAGGCATGCTGTGTAAATGGGAACAAATAACCTATTTGTTGTGATTTTCCAATTTGGCAGCAATGGTGAAAATACACATTAAGTACAGATGGCAGATGTCATCTCAATACAGAATTCGAAGTAGGCTTTCATACAGGAAGTTGTTTGGTTTGCAGTGATGTTTGTGCATATACATTTTGCATTGCTGTCATTCTGCAGTTTTTTTTTTTTTTTTTTGTTTTTTTACACCCTTCGTGGAAAAAATAAAATAAACATCACATTTTTACACCCTTTCTTCTCTAGTTTGTAGAAGCTGAACCGCCTGTGAAGTCTTACACATCCATCAGTTTCAGCCTTGCTTAAGCATGGACTGTTTATCTAAATCTGAACCTATATGAGGGGAGAATTTCAGGATAGTGTTGACTAATTTTCCTCTATAGGAATATACCTCAAGACATCACAGTAAATGTACATTTTCTGTGTATATAATAAAAAAAGAGCACTTTCATCACTGCGAATGCTACATATATGGTGGTAAAATTCTATCTGAGATAAGAATGTATCTATACTGTTAAAACATTGTCCATGTCAACAAATGAAGAATGCTAGAAACTAAGCCATCATTGTGTTTCATTTCAATAGATGTACTAACAAGAAAGGACTGGAAATCTGTACTATTGCATGGGAGTTGTTGATTTTTGGTTTAACTGAAAACGCTGTGGTTCAGTTTGTGTTTTTACTTGAAAGCGGTTCAACTTTAATAATGTTCCACGCAGTGATTATTAACCCTTATTTTGTTTAAAAATAATGGTACCACATCTATTCAACTCACTGCCAGAGTAATTAAATAATTCTCTACTGTGAAATCGCAACAAATTACTTTTAAAATTCTCATACAAGGACCAATATTTTGTAGGCCTACAAACTATAGGCCTAATGTTCAGGTAACTGGACCATCTGTGAGTTGTCCTACCCAGTTTTCATTCCTATAAAATACTAATAGAGTAGGATGCGTAAAGCAGTTCATGTGACTTGATCTTTACATTCATATGCTGCCATCATGAGACAGTTTCCATTGTTCCAACATATGTCATAATTTAGCATGATGAGCTTGCAGATCTAATAAAAAGCTTAAGCCTCTTGGAGGTAGTTCAAAAGCTCAAAATCCACTACAGGTACACTTTAAGCCTGCAAATATGCCTACAGATTTTTCCGAAGTGGGCAATCCAGTTTACAATTTGACCATCCTTGGTGAAAACCAGATCTTACATATGCAGCTATCCAGGTATGTCCAAATTGCACAGATTGTGTAGGGAGCAATTGAAACTATTTGAGAGAAGCAGCCCCTTGCCAATGTGGGTCTCAAACAGTCACATTTTCCATTATGCTAAAATTATAGCCAAGGCAGAATATGTTAATCGTAACTCCTAACTGCCAATTATCAGCAGAGGTAGTTTATAGAAAGCCTTCAGAGTAGACTACCCGCATGTAAAAAGTGCTCTTTTAGGGTCCATGCACACCATAAAAGGTGCGCCCGAGCACATGTGCAGTTTTGCACGTCCCCGTAGCCCATTAATTTCAAAGGGCTGCTGAACGCGCTAAGTACAGAGGTGTGATTTTTAAAATTGAGCTGCACCAAACTGCATGGTGATGTGGTACCATGCAGTTTGGTGGCCATGAATGCACCCACATTTTCAGAAGGCAATGTGTTCTCATGCGATGCTGGAAATGTGCATTTCCGCACTGCAAGTGGTGTGAACTGACCCTTAGACTTGCATTTATCATTGGATTTTATTACATGTACCTAAGTGACTTTGCAAGCATGCCTATCAGGTTTTCAGGAAAAGAGGTTTTGTCATCTGCACTGAGAAGTGTAAGGGTGAGCATGAAAAGAGGTAGAAACTGGAAAATACACAAGGGTTTGCTTGTTTTGTTAAAATCAGGGCAAAGTAGCTGGTACAATTTACACAAGGTAGTGTCTGAAGATTTTACTTCGTAGTTTTGCACCTCTCTGCTCCCCATTTGATGGTGCTTGGTTATGATGGTCTTATACACCAACTTGAAATTCAACTGTTTAGACATTGTGGAGAGGCAGGGTCACATATTCCCCCATATTAGCAAAGCCATGGTATTGTTCCAGGCTCCGGCAAAACATAAGAAATGTAAGTAAATCATGCCAACTGCCTCCTAAAATAAAAAACAAAACAAAAAAACCTACAATTTTGCCTAAGATGGGCAAAGTACAGGTTTATTTTAAGACTTCTTCCCATGCACTGGGAACTAGTCTATTGTGCTTATATTTGCACTTGGATAACACATATTCAATACACTGCACTGATTACCATTTTTTTTGTTCCACATTCGGTCTTGTGTATGGGTTTCTTTCAGATCGAAGCAGGCCGGCCTGCATAATAAAGTAAAAAATAAAAATGCAGTTTGTAATATAAAAGCCACAGTACTGACTGATAATAGGTTTATTGTATGTAACAAATCATAGGGATGTGGCGACCAATAAATTGGATTTTTGTAGCCATTCAGTTCACAACTCCATGAATCCGCTTGCTTGTATTAATGCATAATTTGAGGTAACTTTTTTTAAGAGTACTTTTACTTTTTTCTCGGTGCATAACTGTAACAGTAATTTTCACCCTCTGTACATATAGTAAAATATGGATGCTTGAGCTCACTGTCATCTGTAGATTGATCACCGATGCCTCATGTTCTGGACATTTGACTGGTTAACATTCTGATATTTGTAACTTTTTTTTTTTTCTCATGTATTTATTCCATTGGTAGTTATGGGTTTGTACAGTGTACAATTTCTTTTGAAAATAAAATTTCAGAACCTTGTTTATGTATTTCCACTTGCATTTATCACAAAGGGGTTTTCTTAGACATAAAATACAGGACACAGGTTCTTTAATCATAACAGCTGGGTAATAATCCTCTACCTTCAGGTGACTAGACACTGGAAAAAATAGAAGGCTGCAGGCACACCCCCCCCCCCCTCTAATTCTTCCATCATGGCTTCTGTTCTGCAGTTGCCGTGGTGCTGCACATATGCTCACTTATGACACCAGCCCTTTGATGGCTTGATAGTTTGGTTGAGAGCAAACTGTGAAAGTTATTACTCACAACGTGCCTTAACCACTTCGTGCCTACGCTTTAGCTGAAAGGCTGCTACAGCGCTGGTGTTCTGTGAAAAAACCCTACCCGTGAAAAATCCCTACCCTCGTCCCTTCCGGTGCACCTACGTCGTGGAACAGCTGAGCAGCTTACCAGTGTGCTACCACTGCTCCGGAGGGTAGGGAATTTTCACGGGTAGGGTTTTTTAACGTTACACCGCATCAGCTGTTGCCGCGGGCACATTAAAACCTCTCCGCTGCAACATGAAATTCCGCTCCTACCCCTGTGACTTCCCTGATCTTGGCTCCTAAATGTAAAAGCGGCGGTGGATCTATGAAAATATAAATCACTGAGCCGAGATCTCCGTGATTTATATTTTCATACACCCGCCGCTTTTACATTTAGTAGTCAAGATCAGGGAAGTCACGGGTAGGAGCGGAGATGATTTCATGTTGCAGCGGAGATGTTTTAATGTACCCGCGGCAACAGCTGATGCGGTGTAACGTTAAAAAACCCTACCCTGTGAAAATTTCCTACCCTCCGGAGCTGTGAGACGGCGCACTGGTAAGCTGCTCAGCTGTTCCATGACGTAGGTCAACAGGAAGTGACAAGGGTAGGGAATTTTCACGAGGTAGGGTTTTTTAACATTACATCAGCTTAAAATGCCTGGATGGTGTACATAGATGTCCTCCCGTTCTTGCACCGCCCACTGATCACTCGGCTGATCCCAGAGCAGGGTAAAGGGCCAATCACAGCAGGCCCTTTACCATGTGATTAGCTGTCAGCCAATCACAGCTGATCACAGAAATAAATGGAAGCCGGTTTCTTTTAGAGGGACATCGGTCCCCTTAGTGATGGTAATCAGTGCCCAACATTACTGCTAATCCATTCCACCTATCAGTGACCATCAGTGAGGGAGAAAAATTACCTCTTTGCAAAATGTTATAACAAAATATGGAAAAAAAAAAATGTTCTTAAAAAATTCTGTCCTTTTTTGTTTCGTTACGCAAAAAACCCAGGGGTAATTTAATACCAGCAAAAGAAAGCTCTATTTGTGTGGTAACAAAAATTTATAAAAATGTAATTAGGGTACAGGGTTGCATGACCACAAATTTGTCATTCAAAGTGTGAGAGCGCTGAAAATTGGCCTGGGCAGAAAGGCAGTAGAAGTGCCCAGTAAGAAAGTGGTTAAAAGTAGATGTTTAAATAGATGGGTTTATTTGCCCTTTAAAGTCGGGTGGCCATACATTATACAATTTTTTCTTGTACAATTTTTCTTTAGATTATATGGTTTTTGGTAAATCTAAAGTCAAACCTAAAAAACTTTCAATTGTTTCCAATCAGGCAGGCCCTTGAAGGTAAATCTAAAGGAAATTATACAGAAAATAATGAAAATGCATGGCCAGCTTCACTTCAGCTGGTCGAAACAAACTATTTACGTCACTAATGTAAGGTCAGCTATGTAAAGTATGCAGCTCTGTGTTCCAGCAGCAGAACAGACTTCCTGTCCAATCCCTGGAACAAAATAGTCGGGCTGAGCGCTGCTCAGACATTCAGGCTTCTTCTGCTGGGAACAGAGAAGGAACTCTGTCCTGTTGCCTGAACATAGCGCTGTATGTAGTTGATCATACAAACTATTTAAAACAAAATCAAACCTGGAGTTGGGCTTTAAGTGTATGGGCACTATGCATGACTGACTACAACTGTGAGGAATAATCAATGGGATAGGGTTAGCAAAACTGACACCAATATTCTACATTCTCTGAGAATGCTGGCTGCCAGAATTTTAATAGTTTGCAGTGGATTTTCTACCTCCCACTGTTAAAGGATAAATGTGCATTTATTTTTCTTTCATTCATCGACGAACACAGCTCCTGATCTTCTTAACCATTGGTTTATACTACCTCCTGCAGGAATAGGACACAAGGCAGAAAAAGAATTTCACTATGATGCCTATGGGAAATCCCAGGAGGTGTACTCAGTTTTTTTTCTGCATATTCAGGAGTAAGGACCTAGTTCCTTGCTGGGATCTCTGGTCCCGGAAATTTTTTTCTTTAGATTTTTTTTTTTTTTTTTTCCTCCTGGTGTTTTCCTGCATGATCTACAATCAACTGCCGGACTGGGCGACGAGCTGGATAATCTAGATTAAGTGGTCACCCCAGTCTGGCCAACGAGGGTGTGCAGACGTCAGCTCCGCACTATGTCGGCCACGACATAGCCCCACCGGACAGGGTTGGCCTGCGAGTTAAAGATCTCACAAGCTTACATATGACTTAGTCTAGGCCTGCGTCGCAGTGTTCCTCCTGGCAGACAGCCCCCCATGATGGCGAGGAGGTTCTGTCTGGAGCAGTGACCTCCTGGTTCCTGGTATGGTGAGTAGCTATCCCTCCTCTCCCCCTGGAGGGTTTTAGTGTGGACGTGGGTCCCTCCCTGGGATGGTTGGGCCACCGGGTTCCCCTCCTTCCCGTTAGGCCCCCCTTGAGTTTGATGGTCCTGTGATTCATCTATCCCTCCCGTATCCACTCCACCTATACTGGGGTTGAATGGTGGTCTGGCTACCTGCTGGGGCAGGAGGCTGTACTGGCGATGGGGGGGTGGGCCGCCGGCAATCAGCTGTGGGGGGGGGCTCCTGCCACAGTGCCCTTGCTCTGTCTTGCCTGGGCCCTGTGAGCCTTGTGGAGTCGCCATTTTGTTGTAGCCTATTTTCTGTATATGTTGGCAGCCATGTTTGTGTAGCCGCAAAGTTTTTTTTTTTTTTTTTTTTTGCATTAGTTCGGCATTGAATGAATGGCAACCATTACTGTGGAGCCTTCTGGGTGGCAATTTTAGCTGTGGGAGCCCTCCTTATCCCCTGGTACTGACTCCTGTGCCTCTTTCCTTCCTGGATGCCACACATGGAGTGCTTTTAATCCTGGTACTGCCGGTGACTGTCTGGTGGGGTCCTCTTCCTCTCTCTGTTGCAGGATCGGGGGCGCTCTGTGGCTGACAACTGGGTGGTGTTACTAGCACGGTGGGGGGTCCCTTGGCAGTGTCTTTTTGCACTTTTGTGGGGTACCCTTTTTCCTCATGGAGTCCTTGGAGCACATTTTCCCATGTGACCCACTCTCTGAACCTGCAGGGCCCATCCATTGATGCACTGCCGGCGGTCCTGGAGTCCTTTGTGTCTCAAGTGGAGGTGGGTTTTGGGCAACGGGGTAGTAAAAAGCGCCCCCCACCTTCCCCTGCTTCGTCTCCTCAGATTCTGAATCTGATCTGGCTGCTGCGGATGGGGCCCACCCTGAGTTCTCAGATAGTAAGGATGATTCCTCCACTCCTGTAGCCGCACACGAAAAGGCGCTGGTGGATGCACTGATTGTTGTGCGTGAGACTTTGAAAATAGAGGATGCAGCAGAAGCTTCGATGGAGGTACTGTTTCCCTTTTAGCACTCACAAGCCGTCTAGAGCGGCAAAGGGGTTTCCGTTTCATTCCTATTTTGACAGATTTGTCACAAAAGAGTGGACACATCCCTTTGTGGTCCCTAAGCGATTCACAATGAGGTACTCTTTTAAAAAGACTCCCTCTTTAAGACGTGGACTGTTCCACTGGTGGTGGATCCCCCGGTTTCCAGGTTGAATAAGGCAACCATGATTCCAGGGGAAGAATCACCGGCTTTTAAGGATCCGGCTGACAGGAAGGCAGAGGCTGTGTCCCACAGTATGTTCACTGTGGCTGGCTCTGCGTTTAGACCGGTCTTCACCATTGCCCTAGTGTCACAAACTGACCGAATGGGCTAGGCGTTTAGGGCGTGACCTGGAGGGTGAGCAGCTCCCCCCTGCCTTTGCAGAGCTGGCAGACCAGTTGGTTCAGGGGATGCAGTTTGTGTGATACCTCTTTGGATGCGGCTCCCCTGCTTTCTAGACTGTGTTTCTGCAGTGGTCCTTAGGTGTGTTTTGTGGCTCAAATGTTGGTCTGCGGACCAGACCTAAAAAAAAAAAAAAAAAAAAAAAAGCCTCAACTGGTCTTCTGTTTCAAGGAGATCGCCTGTTTGGTGCTACTCTGGATGACATCATTAGAAGTCTCAGGGGGGAAGAGCACCTTTTTTCCACAGGCTAGTAAGGGTAAGGAACCTCGTCGCAAAACGTGGCCCATCCTTGGCTAACAGGAAGTTTTTTCGTCCCTCAGGATCGGCTGACACGGGTTCAAAGCTTTTTAAGGCATCTTCTGGAGGATCCAAGCGATCTCCAGACCCGTAGACAAAGCTCCTTCTGCATGAAGGTGCCCCCTCACGCCTGGGGTGGGGGGGAAGTCTTCCCTGGTTTACAGGCCCGTGGACCTTCTTGGTGTAAGACAAGTGGGTCCATGAAGTAAAACGGTCTGGCTACAAGATCAAGTTTCGTTCTTACCCTCCGGAGAGGTTCTTTCCTTCCAATGTGCGCCTGTCCCCGGACCGCTTGGAAGCCTCTTCAGGGTGGTGCAAGACCTGTTGCTTCAAGAGGCAATTGTTCCGGTTCCACCTCGAACATTTTCAGGGGTTTTATTCAAACCTGTTCACAGTCCCAAAGAAAGAAGGCAAGGTGCATCCAATTCTGGATCTCAAGGCCCTGAACTGCTTTGTGCGGGTTCAGAATGCAGTCTATTCACACAGTGGTGGCATCCTTGCATCAGGGGGATTTCCTTGCCTTTATCGACATCAAGGACGCTTACTTACACATTCCAACACTTAAGCCCCGTACACACGCAACGATGATCGGCTGAACGATCGTCCGTCTTTTGTCCAGAGTTGTGTTTTGTTGGTTGGAATGTGCCTAGACTGCACACTAATTTTCTCGCCCAACAAAAATCTGCTTCTGAAGTGATGTCATGTGTTGGTTTGCTTCCTTTTTGTTCTTTCTTATCTGAGCATGCCCAGTCTTGCTCATAAGATTTTTCCCTATCGAAATCAGTACTGACTGCACGAAAATCGGCCGTGTTTTGACAAAAATTTTATAGTCTGCACACTAGATTTTTTTCGGCCGAAAAGTGGGAGTCAGTTGTTGGAAGCATCATACTAACAAGCCGAAAATCGTCAGATCAGACGTTGGACGAAAATTCCCTGCCAATTTTCGATGCGTGTGTACGGGGCTTTACTCTGCTTTGCCGTGGGAGAGGAGCATTATCAGTTGTGGCGTTACCCTTTTTGGTCTCACCTCTGCTCCTTGGGTCTTCACAAAGGTGTTGGCTCCGGTGCTGGCCTTGTTACGTCAGCGAGGGATCGCAGTGCTGGGTTTCCTGGATGACCTTCTCTTGCGAGCAGAGTCTCTTACTGCTCTGATGGACAACTTGGACATCACTATACGGACTCTGAGGGAGTTCATCTGGTTTCTGAATTATTAAAAGTCTGCTCTGGTTCCTTCCACAAAACTGGACTATCTGGGTCTTACTCTGGACTTTGGCTCTAGCCAGAGTGTTCCTTCCTGTGGACAAACTCCAGAAGTTGCATGATGTGATTCATCACTTGAAGTCCAGCAGGTGGTCCTCCCTCCGGACTTGCAAGAGGGTGCTGGGCCTGATGGTTTATACCTTTTTTTTGAGGCGGTCCCGTTTGCACAGTTCCATACGAGGTCCCTGCAAAGGGAGATTCTGGCCAAATGGGACAAGTGTCCGAAGTCTCTGGACAATCAAATTAAGCTGAGCCGAAAAACAAAAGGGTCTCTGATCTGGTGGCTTCGCTCTTCAGCTCTTCGCCAGGGTAAATCTTTTTTCCCCCTTGTATTAGACAGTGGTCACCATGAATGCCAGCCTTTCCGGTTGGGGAGGTGTCCTGGGTTGGAACCCTACTCAGGGAGCTTAGACACTGGAAAAGTCCATAAAACCGATCAATGTCCTGGAACTCTGAGCGATCAGGCTGTCCCTGAATGACTGGACGGATCGCCTACAGGGGTGTCCGGTGCGAATCCAATCTGACAATGTCAATCACCAGGGTGAAACAACTGGTGTATTGGCAGCTTTGGATGTAGCCAGCATTCTTTGGTGGGCAGAACCTTTCGTTCTGGCCCTCTCTGTTGTACACATTCCAGGGATGGAAAATTGGCAGGCAGATTTTCTCAGTCGGCAGGCGTTGAACCAAGGGGAGTGGTCCTTTCATCTGGAGGGGTTTCATCGGTTGTCTCTCCGGTGGGTGGATCTGTTGTTGTCTCAACTTAAAAGGAAAGTGCACAGGTTTGTGGCACGGTCACGGGATCCGCTAGCGTACGACAAAGCCGCGATGGTGGCCCCCTGTGGCCAGTATCGTCTGATTTATGCCTTCCCTCCTCTCAATCTTCTGCCGAGACTCTTGCGAGGGATTGAGGCAGAAGGAATTCTGGTCATTCTAGTGGCCCAGAATTGGCCTCGCTGGTCTTGGTACGCCGACCTGGTGCGGCTGGTTGCCGACACTCCTTGGAGACTGCCTCTCAGGGAGGATCTGCTGTCCCAAGGGCCAATCTTCCATCCTGCTTTACAGTCGCTGGCTTTGACAGCTTGTTGAAAGCCAGGTACTGAAGGATAGAGGTTTGTCTTGGTCGGTGATTCCTACTCTACTGAAAGCTATGAAGTCCACTTCTAGGAAGATCTGCCATCGTTCATGGAAAGTTTACATTTTGTGGTGTGAGTCACTTGGTGTTCACTCTCGCTCTTTTTCGGTGGCTCGGGTCTTGACCTTGAATTTGAAATTATTCAAGAGATTCTTTTTCTAACTGCAAACCACATAACCCACATCCCTCCTCTGGCAACAGCCACAATCCACTCAGTTTAATTCTGTCCCCCTGCTTCCTAAAACCAGCCCCCCAATCTCATGTGCCCTTTGGAATGCTCGCTCCATCTGTAACAAGCCCACATCTGTGCACAACCTTTTTATCTCTCATAGCTTTAACATACTCGCCATAACTGAAACCTGGCTTCAATATTTAGACACTGCTTCTCCTGCTGCCCTCTCCTATGGTGGGCTCCACTGGACTCACTACCCCAGACCCACCGGACAGAAAGGAGGTGGA
Organism: Pelophylax lessonae; assembly: GCF_965119305.1. NCBI lineage: Eukaryota > Metazoa > Chordata > Amphibia > Anura > Ranidae > Pelophylax > Pelophylax lessonae. Next base: position 230,493,589 of record NC_138768.1, read on the forward strand.
GTTGGATTCCTTTTATCCCCGCAATGCACCTACAAAGTCCTTCCAAACCCTCCCTCTCTGTCACTCTCTTCTTTCGAGATGCATTGTATTAGTCTGTTTTCTCCAATTTCTCTAAGGATTGCAGCAATCTATCGGCCCCCTGGACCAGCATCACATTTTTTGATGACTTTTCTGCCTGGCTACCCTACTTTCTCTCCTCTGAAACACCCACTATCATTCTTGGTGACTTTAACATCCCTGTAAATGTTAACAGCACAGCTAAAACTCAACTCCTCAACATAACTTTCTCTTTTGACCTAACCCAATGGAGACACACTTTCACTCACTCCAATGGTAATACCCTCGACCTTATATTCTCCTATCTCTGCTCATCAGTTTCACTGTATCCTTGCCTCAAATCACCCAACCCCCCCCCCCCCCCCCAAGCAGCAAACAATTACTTGTAGGAACCTTTGTTACATTGCAACCCTGGCAAACTGACTACAGCAGAAATCTCAAGAGACACTGCCGTGCTCTTGAACGACGATGGCATAAAACCAAATGCTTGCAGGACTTCACCCTATATAAATCTTCCCTCCAAACTTACAATTCATGCCTCCATGCTGCCAAACAAGCCTACTTTGTCTCTCTTATCACTACCCTGTCATCCAGTCCCCGCCGGCTCTTCTCAACTTTTAACTCTCTACTTCGTCCCCCACCCCCTCTACTCACTAACTCACTCACTGCCCAAGAGATTGCCAATCACTTCAAAGGCAAGGTTGATGCCATACGTGAGGACACCTCCACTGCGCGCACATCTTCCTGACTCAACATACCTTGCCTAACAGCACAGTCAACACGCTCCTCCTTTGAACTGGCTACTACTGAAGAGGTTAAACTGTTTTCAGATGCCCACCTAACCACCTGTTCCCTGGATCCTGTTCCCTCACAACTACTACGGACACCCTCTTATTCTATCCTATGTTCCCTTACTCACAACTTCAATCTCTCCCTCTCTAGTGGCACCTTCCCCTCCCCTCTAAAACACGCACAGATCGCTCCCATACGTAAAAAGCCCTCACTAGACCCCACCAACCTGAACAACTTAAGACCCATTTCACTGCTCCCATTCACTTCTAAACTTCTAGAACGCTTAGTCTACAACCGTCCCTGCTCCTACCTCAGTGAAAATAACCTTCTTGATCCCTTACAGTCTTGGTTTCGCTCACAGCACTCTACAGAAACTGCCTTACTAAAACTCACAAACGATCTACTAACTGCTAAAACCAATGACCACTACTCCATACTTCTATTACTCGACCTTTCTGCGGCCTTTGATACTGTTGACCAACCGCTCCTTCTTAATAAACTCTGTTCCCTTGGCCGCCAAGATTCTGCTCTATCTTGGTTCTCCTCCTACCTATCACAGCGCTCCTTCAGTGTTACCCACAACTCTACCTCCTCCTCCCCATTGCCCCTTTCTGTGGGGGTTCCCCAAGGCTCTGTTCTTGGACCCCTCCTCTTCTCTATCTACACCGCCTCCCTTGGTCACTTGATAACCGCCCACGGCTTCCAATACCATCTATACGCCGATGACACTCAAATCTATCTGTCTACTCCTCACCTCACTCCTTCAGTCTCCTCTTGCATTGCTAACTTACTTACTGACATATCAACATGGATGTTGCACCACTTCCTTAAACTAAATCTCTCTAAAACTGAGCTGGTAATATTCCCTCCCGCCCGTGCCCCCCTCCATGACTTTTCTATCAAAATTAGTTATGCAACCATCAATCCCTCCCCTCATGCCAGGGTACTAGGTGTAATCCTGGACTCTGACCTGTCCTTTCAGCCCCAAATCCAATCATTGTCAAAAGCTTGTAGACTTCACCTCCGCAACATCTCTAAAATTTGCCCCTTTTTAACAACTGAAACCACCAAGCTACTCATTCACTCCCTAGGTATTTCTCGCCTCGACTATTGCAACTCCTTTCTCATAGGCCTACCACTTCGGAGGCTTTCCCCTCTTCAGTCTATCTTGAACACTGCTGCCAGGCTTATCCACCTTACAAACCACTCAGCGCCTGCCTCCCCTCTGCCAATCCCTACACTGGCTCCTGATTGCCCAGAGAATTAGATTCAAAATACTAACCACAACATACAAAGCCATTCATAACTCTGCCCTGAGTGACATCATCAATCTTGTCTCCAAATATCACCCAAATCGTCCTCTCCGCTCCTCTCAAGACCTCCCTACTCTCAAGCTCCCTTGTCTCCTCCTCTCATGCTCGTCTCCAGGATTTCTCCAGGGCCTCTCCCATCCTCTGGAATGCTCTAACTCAACCTGTATGGCTATCTCCTACTCTAGCTGCTTTCTGGCGATCCCTGAAAACTCCTCTCTTCAGGGAAGCCAATCAAACCGCCAACTAATCTGCCATCAGCTCATTCCCTATTCTTACCTCTTGTAACACCTGCCCCACCCCATTAGATTGTGAGCTCTTCTGAGCAGGGCCCTCTAAATCCTCTTGTATTTTATTGTATTGTATATGTACTGTCTCCCTCTAATATTGTAAAGCTCTGCGTTGTGCTATCCCAGAAGGTGGCCTTTTTGGTTACTATCACTTCTATGCCCAGGGAGTCGGAATTGGCGGTGTTTGTCTTGTCATTCCTTTTATTTGGTGGTTTACAACAGGGGCGTAACTACAGGGGTTGCAGGGGTTGCGATTGCAACCGGGCCCAATGCTCCAGGGGGCCCAGCATTGTATAGGAGGGGAGGCAGGGGCAGCATGTAGAGAAATCACTGTCCTCCTTTTTCCTCCTGTAGCTGCAGAAAGAAAATGGAGGAGATTGGATCCTCTGTATGCTACCCCCGCCACTCCTCCTATCCAGTTCACTGGTGTTCTGCTGTCTGGGCCCCTGTGTGCTCCCCTGGTCCCCCCCCCCCCCCCCACTGTGATCCCTCCCCTTTCCTGCCGGCTGCTGCAGGGGATGTGTAACAATAGAGAACCAGGAAGGGGTCGGTAAATATGTAATTTACCAGCTCCTTGCTTCTCTAAATGGGCAGTCATAGTCAGTGACATTGAAAAAAATTTAATAAAATGATAAAAAATAATACAATTAAAATACCAAAAAATAAAAACTACTGACACCAGTGGGTGAACTTTCAGGATCGCAAAGGTCATACTTGCAACCGGGCCCTGGCATTCCACCACCGTGGGGAGGCCCCAAGATGGCAGGAAGGGGGGCCCACTGCAAAACTTGTGAAAGGGACGCGCTGTGGGACCGCAATAAAGGGCCCCGCAAGTGGAGTAAAGGGCCCCAGGATCAGTGGGAAGAGCCCGGGGCTTGAAGGGAAGGGCCCCGGCCAGGGGTCTGGGGGGGCCCTTCATGGTTTCTTGCACCGGGGCCCTGAAGGTTCTAGTTACGGTTTACAAAGATAAGGTGGTTCTTCGCCACTAGCTGTTGTTCCTTCTAAAGGTTGTCTCTGATTTCCATCTGAATGAGGACATTGTGTTGCCTTCCCTGTGTCCCAGGCCAAAAAATCCTAAGGAAATTGTGTTGCGTTCCCTGGATGTTGTTCGGGCTATGTGGGTGTACCTGGCAGCTACAGAGTCTTTTAGGAAGTCAGACTTCCTATTTGAGCTTATGGATGGACCTCGGAAAGAACTATCCAGTTCATCTGCAGCCATTTCTAGATGGATCAGACAGACGGTGACTCAGGCCTGTTTAAGGGTCAGGTTCTCCCTTTCCCTATGAAGGCGCACTCTGCTTTTTGGGCCTTCTGTCATCGGACGTCAGTAACGCAGATGTGCAAGGTGGCTATTTGGTTGTCGGTGCACACTTTCACAAAATTTTATAAAGTGGATATGTTGGCATCTGCGAATGCCTCTTTTGGGTGCAAGGTTTTGCAGGCTGCTATTTGAGGCTTGTTCCCTCTTTGGTGGTGTAATGTTCTTCGGGTGGGCTCCAGTTTTTTTGGTTGAGCTCCTTTTACCTGGTTGGGGGGCAACTTAACCCAATGGTTAAGAAGATCAGGAGCTATCCTTCAATGAACATCGGAGAAGGATTTTACAGGAAGCTAAAAATTCCATTTTCTCTTTCGTTCATTGACGGACACAGCTCCAGAATCTTCTTGACCATTGGGTTATGCTGCCCACTACAGGAGTAAGACACTAGGCTGAAAAAAGCTTTACCATGCCTATGGGCCAGTCCCAGGAGATATACCCCCACTTCCTGCTATAGGCACTCCAGTTTTTTTTCTGCCTAGTCAGGACCTAATTCCTTGCTGGGATCTTTGGCCTAGAATTTTTTTCTCTTTTAAATGGATTTTTTTTTCCTCCAAGCAACTGCCGGACTGGGCGACACACTGGATATTCTAGATCCTTACGGTCTCCCCATTCCGACCAACGAGCGCAACCCGATGGTTCGGTCCTTAGGGCGGTGTTCACCATAGCATTGATGTCCCAGACTTTACCAGAGTGGACAACTCTTTTGCGCAAGGTTCTGGAGGGGGGGAACAGCTTCTCCCTGCCTTTGTGGAGCTGGCAGACCAGTTGGTCCAGGGGTTGCAGTTCATCTCTGATGGCTCTAGGCTGTCTGTGACAGTAGTGGTCCTTCGGCACAGGATATGGCTGAAAAGCTGGTCTGCGGACCAGACTTCCAAGAACAGCCGGATCTGATCTTCCCTTTTGTGGGGGATCACCTGTTCGGATCCCCCTGGATGATATTGTTAAGCAGGATTTTAAGACAAGTGATCTAAGTCTTTAAGGATCTCCTCTAGAGGTTCCAATAGGACCTGGTCTGGTAAGCCGAGAGCGGGTCCTTTTCAGACCCGTGGACCTCCCTGATTCAAGACAAGTGGGTCCACGAGCTGATTCGGTCACGCTACAAGATTGAGTTTTGGGCTTATCCTCCAAAAAGGTTCTTTGCTTCCTACCTGCTTTTATCCCCAGACCGCCTGCAAGACTTGCTACTACAAGGGGTGATTGTTCCGGTCTCAGAATTTGAACTTTTTTTTTTTTTTTTTTTCATGGGTTTTATTTAAACACATTTACATGCCCCAAGGAAGCGAGGTACGTCCAATATTGGACCTCAAAGCCCTGAACCACTTGTGCGGGTCCAGATGTTCTGAATGGAGTCTATTTGTATGATAGTGGCATCCCTACATCAGGGGTATCTTCTGGCCTCTACCGATTATCAAGGATGCTTAACTTCATATTCTGATATAAGCCGGTCATCCGTGCCTCCTCTGCTTGCCGTGGACGAGGAGCATTATCAAAAGGTCTTGCCTTGGCTCCTCAGGTCTTCACAAAGTGTTGGCCCCAGTGTTGGCATTGTTGCACCAGCGGGGAATTGTGATGCTGGAGTACCTGGATAATCTTCTGCGAGCAGAGTCTCCGACTGCTCTGACGGACAACTGGGAGATTACTGTGCGGCTCTGGTTCCGTCCACCTAGTGGGCGTATCTGGGTCTGCTTTGGACGCAGCCAGGGAGTTCCTCCCATGGGACAATCTCTAAAATCTGCAGGATGAATTTGGCTCCTGTTGTCCAGCAGTCTGTCGTCTTTCAGGACTGCCATGCGGGTGCTGGGTCTGATGGGGGTCTACCTTTGAGGCGGTTCCGTTTGCACAGTTCCTCACGAGACCTCTGCAAAGAAAGATTCTTGCCATGTCGGACAAGAATCCACAGTCTCTAGACAATCTGATCCTGTTGAGCTGGGGTATGAGAGGGTCTCTGAGTCAGTGGCTTTGCTCTCCGCCGCTTTAACAGGGAAAATCTTCCTTCCCCTGTACTGGACGGTGGTCACCTCGGATGCCAGCCTGTCCGAGTGGGGTGACGTTTTTGGCAGCGATTGTGCTCAGGGGGTCTGGACTCTGGAAGAATCCAGACTACCGATTGATATGCTGGACATTTCCTCCGGAGGAGTTGTCTGTGGTGGGGAACTCCCGAGGTGGTCCTGTTGGTCTCTCGTCTCAACAGGAAGGTGCTTAGGTTTGTGGCACGGTTTCGGGATCCTCCTGCCGGCGCCACAAGCGCACTGATGGCACTTTTGGGGCCAGTATCATCTGCTATATGTCTTTCCTCGTCTAGAACTTCTGCCAAGATTCCTGCGTAGGTTCGAGACAGAAGAGATTGCGGCTATCCTAGTGGCTCCAGATTGGCCTCGCCGGTCTTGGTACACAGAGCTGAAACGGTTGGGCGCCGATGCTTCTTGGAGATCTGTTGGCCCAAGGGCCAATCTTTTATCTTCCCTTTCAGTCGCTGACTTAATGGCTTGGCTACTGGGAGCCTGGTGCTAAAGGATAGTGGGTTGTCTGATTCGGTGATGCTCACGCTGCTTCAGGCTAGTAAATCTACTTCTAGGAAGATTTTCTATTGTGTTTGAGGAGCGTACGTTGTGGGTTTGAATCTCTTAGGTTCATCCCCCTTTTCGGTGACTGGGAGTTTGGCTTGCCTCCAACGACGTGTTGTGCAACATCTGGCCTCGGGTACCATCAAGAGCCAGGTTTGGCCTTGGCAGTTTTCTTTCAATGTCATTTGGCTATGCATTCTTTGGTTTGCACCTTTTTGTTCAGTGGGTTTGCCACTTGGCTCCCCCAGTGCGGTCTCCATTGCCCGTGTGGGAACTCAACTTGGTGCTGTCGGTTTTTCAGTAACCGCCATTGCAAAATATTCGTGAGATTCCTCTGCTTACATTGTCACAGAAGGTAGCCTTCCTGGTGGTGTTTTCTTCTGCAGGTAAGGTGTTGGAGCTGGCAGCTTTTTCTTGTTGTTCACCTTACTTGGTGGTTCACGGAGATAAAGTGGTGCTTCGTCCTTGTCAGTCGTTCCTTCCTGAAGTTGTTTTTGGTTTCCATCTGAATGAAGACATGGTGTTGCCTTCCCTGTGTCCTAAGCCTAGGCATCCTAAGGAGGTTGCCTTGCATTCTCTGGCTGTGGTTTGGGTGTTTAGGGTGTACCTGGTGGCTACCAAGTTCATTAGGAAATCAGATCCGCTATTTGTCCTTGGATGGACCTCCCAAGGGTTTGGATGCGTTTTCCACGACCATTTCCAGAGCGATTAATCAAGGGTCAGGTTCGCCTTTCCCTGTTAAGGTGCATTTTACCGGGTGCTTATCGCCTCCTAGGCCTTCTGCCATCAGGCGGTAGTGATGTAGGTTTGCAAGGTGGCCACTGGTCATCTGTGCTCACTTTCACAAAAATTTTTATGAAGTAGCTGTGCTGGCATCTGTGGATGCTGCTTTGGCTGCAAGGTTTTGCTGACTGCTGTTTGAGAGGACTAGTCCTCTTTGAGGGTGTATTTTTCAGGTGAGCTCCAGTTGTTACTGGTTGGCTGCTAAGTTTAGCCATTGGGAAATTTTTTGCTGTGTTTTTTCCCACTCCTCATGTTTGAAACTGTTTTGGTCTGTCCCAGTGGTCAAGAAGATTCTGGAGTGGTGTTAGTTAATGAACGAAAGAAAAACTAGATTTTTGTCTTCCTGTAAATCCTTTTTTCTGATGTTCAGTGAAGGACACAGCACCCACCCCTCTATTGAGTTGAGTTATATTTCTTCTGACACTGCTTGCACCAAAACTAAGTGCTTATAGCAGGAAGTGGGAGTTTATCCCCTGGGACTGCCCCATAGGTGTGGTAAAGCTTTTTCCTGCCTAGTGTCCTACTCCTGCAGGGGCCAGCATAACCCAATGGTTAAGAATATTCTGGAGCTGTGTGCGTCAATGAACAGCAGAGAAAAGGATTTTACAGTAAGACAAAAATCCAATTATTTGGAGCCTGTACGGCATTACACCAGCAAGCAGCAGATTGCTGATGCTATGCACGGCTACTGTAGATCTTTCTGTGTACCTGTACATCCTGTTCGGGCAAGCAGATATCCTGACAGGAAGTATTCATGAACTACCACAGCCCCGTGGTAGTTAAGAACTAAAAGTTGAAAGCGGTAAAGGATGTTGGGCCTTTGTAGTTGTGTGCTGTGTGAATAAATGATGTGGCCATGTGGACAGAGCCCCACACGGCTGTTCTGATTACAAAAGGTGACAGCTTGTACAGGGAACTTCTACCCCGATCTGCTGTCACAGGGAGAGGCTGCAGCATTGGGAACACGTTACACCCTAAAAACAGATGTAACAATATTCCCAAAAGTGAACGTATCCTTTATGTCTAGATGGGGGGGGGGGAAATCAACAGCTTTCACTTGCTCAGCCTGTAGGGTTAAATGAGAGATATCTTACAGTGTAGGACCAGCTTCAATCTTACAGCCTTCTCTCAAAACAGCAGCTAAGAGTAAGTGCTTGTTCACACCATCTGGCAGTGTTTTCGTGTGCTCTGGTGGCTGTTGTATACAAGTGGTGAAAGGGCAATGCATCACACTGATTAGCTGCAATACAATGATGGACCGCGCCGAGTTGTGCTCTGGAAAAATGCACATTACCACTGTGTTGAGGTTTGAATGGGACCCTTCTGTGTTCCTCTGCAGAAAACACAGGTCACCAAATAAGAACAACCCCAAGGATTTATGCGACTTCACAAGATTTAGGCATAGTTACTATCCAAAGGCATGAATATGTGTAGCATACAGTTTTTGTGTGCATAAGCCCTGTAGTATTTAAACTGTTGCATATAAATTAATGTATGGCTGACACTACATTTCTAGTAGAAATCCTAAAAATGTATGTAAAGCACAAATGTAATATGTGGTGGCTGTAATAATTTTCAATATTCAAGGGTTTTTTTTTTTTTTTCCTCCCCTTTTGTTTTCACTGGGTAATCCTGCAAATAACATACTTTTTTGTCCCTGTGTGACTACGCTAACTGCTGGAAGCATTTGCAATGCCATTACTGCTAAAGCCTCGTACACACGCACCGATTGTTGGCCGTAAATTTTCGGCCAACGTCCGATCGGCCGATTGTCGGCTTGTTAGTATGATGCTTCCGACAACCGACTGTGACTTTTCGGCCAAACAAAATCTGGTGTGCATGCTATAAAATTTTTGTTGGCCGTCAGCAGAACGGCCGCTTGTTCCTCAGTCAGTACAGATTTCGGCTGACAAAAATGTGATGATCAAGACTGGGCATGCTCAGAGAAGAAAAAACACACGAAAAGTAGACCAGAACATGACATCACTTCTGAAGTCGGTTGTTGTTGGCCGACAAAATTCGTGTGCAGTCTAGAGCACATTTCAACCAACACAACAACACTGGACAAAAGACGGCCGCTCGGTCGGTCAACAATCGGTGCGTGTGTACGAGGATTTAGTGGCTCCCCAATCACATTGCGATTGTTGTGCCGCAAATTGTGCTGCAATGGCAACGCACTACGCTTTTTGCTCAAAAAAAGAACATGAGCTTCTTTTGCACTACATCAGTACATTTACCGTGTGAAAATCGCATTGTGATTGGGGTGCTATTAGAAATAACCACATCGCAAACACGTTCCACGATTTGGAATCGTGGCTAATCTGTCTGTGATCAGATGTGAATGGAGCCCAAGGCAAAATGAACAGCCAAAGCAAATACTGATACTCAACCTGGTGTTCCACACCTAGATAGGTAAGCAGCACTAATGGAAAAAAGGTTGCCTTAAAACAATAAAGGGTCTCAACTAAAAATGTAGAGGACAACAAATCATCCATCAAAAAGAAGCTGGAGGAACAACAACCTTCCTTGAACAGGAAAAAAGAAATAAAAAAGAAGAGGTGGAAATACATGAGTCTAGGAATCTAGATACTTAGCCCTGTAACAGATAAAATCCCTACGTGTTAGCAGGAATTCATGTACTAGAACTAGGAACAAAGAGCCTGATAAAAAATGAGAAGGAAGACCTACACTATATTGTCAAAAGTATTGGGACACTGCCTTTACAGTTACACGCAGATGAACTTTAATGGCATCCCTGTCTTTATAGGGTTCAGTATTGAGTTGGCCTACTCTTTGCAGCTGTAACAGCTTCAACTCTTCTGGGAAGGCTGTCCACAAGGTTCAGGAGTGTGTTTATGAGCATGTTTGCCCATTCTTCTAGAAGCACTTTTGTGAGGTCAAGCAATGATGTGGACGGGAAGGCCTGGCTTGCAGTCTCCTCTCTAATTCATCCCAAAGGTGTTCCACCAGATTGAGGTCAGGACTGTGCAGGCCAGTCAAGTACCTCCACCCCAGTGTTGCCAACCCCCTGAAGTGAAATTTACTGGCAGGACCCCAAAATTTACCATCGGCACCATTTTTTTACGGGCAAAAAAATCAAGAAATTCACTGACAAAGCCGCATTTTTTACGGACACTGAAAAAAGTACCTAAAATAACAATTTTCAGTGCTAAACAGTGAAAATATAAATATTTTAACTATACTGTAAACATATAGCTAGTGCTATTAGCAATGTGTTAAAGTTAAACAAAAGTCAAAAAACATATTTCTCAATTTACATAAAGGTCAGGTTACCATAACCCAGCCAATACATTGTTCCCCCTTACATCAGAGTCTGCAGGAATCCCAGTGAAAGAGAACTCATATTTAAAGGGGAAACGCACATCACGATTTATTGGGGAAACTCTGATGTAAGGGGGGGCACTGGTGACTAGAGACCACCTTATATCAGTGTTCACTGCGTTCCCCTTTACATCAGAGTTCTTACTTACATCAGGGTCCACAGAGTTCCCCCTTGCACTGTAATGGGGAATCCTGTAGACTGATGTAAAGGGGAACGCCAGGAACTCTGATGTGGGGGGCAATCTGGTGACCAGAGACCACCTTCCACAGAGTGAATACATTAAGATATGGGGGGGTGGTTACTAATATAGAGGGATTTTTATATCAATGACCCCCTTACATCAGTGACCCCCCCCATCAGACTGGCCTGGCGGCGCTGTCACTGACCTCCTCTCAGGTGCACTGTGCAGGGCTCAGTCAGACGGTCTGGTCTCCACTCTGCAGGCCACACACATCTGACTTCTCCCGTGACCCCCATACCGGCGGTGCTCTCACTCTTGACTCCTATTCAGAGTCCAGACTCCCCTGCAGACATGATAAAAGACAAGAGATGGTTAGAGACTGCGGACATGGTACAGGAGGTGGTCAGAGACTTCGGACATGGTACAGGAGGTGGTCAGAGACTGTGGACATGGTACAGGAGGTGGTCAGAGACTGCGGACATGGTACAGGAGGTGGTCAGAGACTGCGGACATGGTACAGGAGGTGGTCAGAGACTGCGGACATGGTACAGGAGGTGGTCAGAGACTGCGGACATGGTAAAGGGGGTGGTCAGAGACTGCGGAACATGGTACAGGAGGTGGTCAGAGACTGCGGACATGGTAAAGGGGTGGTCAGAGACTATGTACATAATACAGGAGATGGTCAGAGCCTGCGTGGACATGGAAGTGCCCTCCTCACCCCCTCACAGTAGTTTTTTTCCTATGTCCCCCTTCATATTAGTTCTCCACATCAGTGTCCTCCTCCTAAGTCCCTTTCACCTCTCCATAGCCATATCAGTGACATTACTGCAGAGTGAAGCTATGACACTGATGTGCCTGTGGAGAGGTGAAGGGGGCACAGGAGCAGGACACTGATGTCCTCTGCCCCCTGACTCATCTGTCTACTCCAGTCTGCGCTGCTAGCTGTCAGAGGCTCGGAGCCCCACTCACCAGTCCTCTGCTCTTCTGTGCTCTGCCTCTGCTGTCACAGTCTGCTCCGTCCACTCCACCATCCGCCCAGCACAGCATCTTCTAGTTCTAGTCCACGGACTCCACTCCACACTGTCACTGGCGGCCGGTGGGAAAACTTAAATGATGGTGGGGGCGGAGGCAGGCGCAGGCGGGCCGTGGCACTCGTCCCACGCATCTGACTCAGAGCGAGTCTGCATCTCTGCGAGAGAACTCGGGGATCTCCGGAACTGCGCGCCGCGCATGCACAGTTCTGACCTTGCCGCCGTAGATTTACTGGCACTTTTCTCCTGCTACGGCATTTACGGGGAGGAGAAAAGTTCCCCGTTTTTACGGGCTGTCCGTAAATCTACGGGCGGTTGGCAACACTGCTCCACCCCAAACTCGCTCATTCATGTCTTAATGGAATTTGCTTTGTGAACTGGAGCGCAGTCATGTTGGAACAGGAAGGGGCGATCCCCAAACTGTTCAGACAAAGCTGGGAGCATGATATTGTCCAAAATGTCTAGGCATGCTGACGCCCTATAAGTTCCCTTCACTGGAACTAAGGGGCCAAGCCCAACTCCTGAAAAACAACCCCAAACCATAATTCCCCCCCTCCACCAAATGATTTGGACCAGTGTACAAAGCAAGGCCCATAAACACGTGGATGAACAATTTTGGGGTGGAGGAACTTGACTTGCCTGCACAGAGTCCTGACCTCAACCCGATAAAACACCTTTGGGCTATATTAGAGTGGAGACTGAGAGCCAGGCCTTCTCATCCAACATCATTGCCTGACCTCACAAATGCGCTTCTGGAAGAATGGTCAAACTTTCCCATAGACACACTCCTAAACCTTGTGGACAGCCTTCCCAGAAGTGTTGAAGCTGTTATAGCTGCAAAGGGTGGGCCAAGTCAATATTGAACCCAATGGACTAAGACGTTCGTGTAAGTGCAGGTGTCCCAATACTTTTGAAAATATAGTGTATCTTTCAGCAATTAAGACCCCAAGAAGGCATCTGAACTTAAACTATCACGGTGAGGGGAACTCTGCAGCTGGGTAACAGTGTCCTGGCTGCTGACAATACAGAAAAGTACAGGACTTACAAGATATTTCCTTGCAAGAAACGCTGACATGCATGACCCTCACTGTTTAAAATTGGAAAAATCAGATGTAGGAATATGGAAAAAATACACGAGTCTAGAAAGGAATCAGTGTGGGCACAAAACACCATCTGTGGGAGGGAAACCGTCATCCAGTCACAGAGGGAGTTAAATTTTTACTTAGATGTGAAGAACTTGCATGCTCCAGGTGAAGACTGTATGTAGAACTAAACTCATGTAGTAAGTCCATCTATCCATAAAGATGAGAGAAAAAAAAAGGAAAGGAATAATTCCCACCTTGACCAGATTATTGCAAATAGCACGTTTAACTGGTCCAAAGGACAGTTTTTAGCTTCGCTCAAATTCCTGATTCTTTAACTCTGGAGAATTTAAAAGTCCTGAGGAATAATATATGAAGGAATTTTCCCACGATCCCCTACAGACGTAGATACAAAAATATCTGTTATTTATAGAGAGTGTAGATTAGAGATTGGCCGTTATCAGCAACACCGATATATCGGGGGCCGATATGCACTTTCCCTTATATATCGGAATCGGCCTTTAGACTTACCGATATTGCCGATATTTTCGTGACGTCATCGCGTATGTGCGCTACGCGATTCTGCGCACTGAGCAGCTCTTAGGCCGCCTCCCTCAGCCTCGTTACAGTGTGTACCCGCCGCGGCCACACTGGAGTCTGCATGCTGCACAGTCGGGACAGTGAGTGATCTAGTAGTCCTTCAAAATCACAGTGACCAGTCACAGATACACATTCTGTAACACAGCCGCCGCGGCCACCCACCACCCACAGCTGCCCGGTGCCAGCCAGCCACCCAGTCCCACACACCCACTGTGTACCAGCCAGCCAGCCACAGGCCCTGCCTGAGTCCTGACTAGAGATGTCCTTGTGGTTCGCCCGGCGGTCGGTTTGCATCGAATTTTGCTTGGTTGCTACCCGCCAATTTTGCGAACACATGGCGTTCGCGGCGGCCATATTAGTTTACATTGGAAAGAACTTTGACCCATGACACAGCTGTCAGGTGGAACGGGACAGCCAATTGAAACATTTCAGCACATGGACATGCCCCCTACCCTATAAATAGACCAGAGCAGGCGGCCATTTCCCATTCTGCTTTTTGTCAGCTTAGGGAGAGGTCTGCTGTATGCATCAGGGAGAGATTGCCAGGCACAAATAGCTCTGTTAAGATCCACAAAAGTCCTTTTCAGGGCTCGTATTTCGGTATAGGTCTACTACAGTATCTTTTCAGGTTAGGGGCAGGTATCCAGTCGGTGCTTTAGGGGCAGTTAGAGATCAGCAGCAGTCACACAAATCGCTCTGTTAATGTCCACAAAAGTCCTTTTCAGGGTTGGTATTTCAGTATAGGTCCAGTCTCTTTTCAGGTTAGTGACAGGTATCCAGTCTGTGCTTTAGGGGCAGTTAGAGATCGGCAGCAGTCACACAAATCACTCTGTTAATGTCCACAAAAGTAATTTAAAGGGCTGCAATTTTTTTGGTATTGCTGTGCAGTGCAATATATAGGGGGAGGGGGGTAATCCACTTTGTAGAAAGCATATTATAGTGGATTAGTAGTATTATTGTGCACTGTGCAGCATTGTGGCAGGTGTGGTGACTAAGCGTTGCTGCAGCAATACTACAAACAGTGACAAAAGCACTTTTAATGTATTATAACTGTGATAGACCAGTGGCCCCCCAATACCACATATTGAAGTGGGGTGTTATCTGAGTATACTTTTACAAGTGTATATGTGTCCTGCAACAATATTGCCTCTTTTGCTGCGTTCAGTCTGATACACACAGTGACAAACTCCCTGGCCAATTATTTGGTGTTATAAAACTGTGGCCCCCCCCCCAATACCACAGATTGAAGTGAGGTTTTATATACCTTTTTCCAGATATACTGCAATTCTCTAGAGACTTTTGTCACAGGGTAATTAAAAAACATGACAGGCAGAGGAAGAGGCAGACACTTACCCAGGGGTGGTAGGGGTAGGGCAGGAGCAGTAGGCCGGAGCCAAAGTTTGAAGTTTCAGAAGGCGCGTTCGATTACGTCAAAGGACGCACCAGACTTGGTTGAGTGGCTCACTCAGCCTTCTGCACCTTCCTCATCCTCTCTATCTGCACCCTCTTCACTCTCTGCTGTGTGCACCCCCAAAGACACCACCACCACCACATACCCTCCGCTCTGGAATTATTTTCCGATCCATCACAAGACATTTGCAATGCGCAGCCATTGTTGGCATCGGATCAGGAAGAGGAGGTAGCAACAGCCGCCACTCAGCAGTCTGACGACGGTACCCAGATCAGCCCAAGGAAGTTGGTCCCCGCTGTTGCTGCCTACTCCGAGATCTCGATTGTTAGTGGTGGGGAAGGTGACGTGGATGATGACGACGTGTCTATGGACGTCACGTGGGTGCCCACAAGAGAGGAAGAGGAGGGGAGTTCAGAGGGAGAGACGGACCGGCAGATAGGGAGGAGAGGCAGGCAGAACTTGCATTGCACAAGAGGTACAAAGCAGACTGCAACTGTATCAGGAGCGAGCCATAAACCATCTACAGTCACATCTGGTGCTCCCAGGACGCTGGCACATGGCTCCGCAGTGTGGGCTTTTTTAAATGTGTCGGTTGCTGACAACAGTGTTGCCATCTGCACCCTTTGCAGTCAACGCATAAGTCGCGGTAAGCCCAACACTCACTTAGGGACGACCGCCTTAAGAAGGCACCTGAACTCCCATCACCGAGCCCAGTGGGAGCAACACCGTCAGAAACCACAAAGCCACACTCCAGGCTCTCACCGTCCAGCCTCTTCTCCTTCTCCTCCTTCTCGTCTCTCCTCACATTTGTCCTACATTCCACCTTCCATGATGCCGTCATCACGTTGTTCTGGAAAAAGGGTGGCTTCTGTGGCCCAAATGTTGGAGTGTAAAAAAAAAATTATGACGCCGGATAACCCTCTTGCCCAACGTTTGACTGCTGGCTTGTCGGAACTGATAGCCAGCCAACTACTGCCATATCAACTGGTGGACTCGGAGGCCTTTCGTAAATTTGTGGCCATTGGAACACCACAATGGAAGGTCCCAGGCAGGAAATATTTCATATTCATAATCAGAAGGCCATTCTAGAGCTGTATGGCCATGTTCAGCGGCAAGTGAATATATCTCTGGCACACAGTGTTGGTGCCAAGATACATCTGACCACAGACACATGGTCTAGCAAACACGGGCAGGGAAGGTATATCACTTTTACTGCCCACTGGGTGAACCTTCTGACGGCCGTCAAGCATGTAACCCGTGGCACCCATGTAGATTTGGTTGTACCGCCACAGATTGCATGCAGGCCTGCCTCTTCTTCTCCTCCTCCTCCATCCTCCCTCTCCTCCTCAGCTGACTCCTCCTCTTCCGCTGCTACCATCTCTTCCGCTGCGCCACCCAAGATCCCCAGAACCTATTCCACATGCCAGGTGAGACGTTGCCATGCTGTGCTGCGTCTGTTGTGCTTGGAAGCCAAGAGCCATGCTGGTCCTGCACTCCTTTCAGCTTTGCGTTCACAGGCAGATCAGTGGCTGACACCGCTCAATTTGACAGTTGGTAAAGTGGTGTGCGACAACGGCGCCAATCTGCTGAGCGCGCTGAAACAGGGCAAAATAACACACATGCCATGCATGGCACACGTCCTGAACTTGGTGGTGCAGCGATTCGTTGCCAAATACCCTGGGGTCCAGGACGTCTTGCGGCAGGCCAGGAAAATCTCGGGCCATTTCAGAAGATCTTACACAGCCATGGCTCACCTTGCTGACATTCAGCGGCGACACAACCTGCCCATCAGGCGTCTTATTTGTGACTGCCCGACGCGATGGAACTCAACGTTGCATATGCTTGATAGGCTGCTCCATTAGAAACATGCTGTTAACAACTACCTGTACGCACTCTGCGGCAGGACAGGTTCTGGGGAGCTTGGGTTTTTTTCACCTCGCCAGTGGCTGCTCATGCGGGACGCATGCAGACTTCTGTGGCCATTCGATGAGATCACCAAACTGGTCAATCACTGGCCAGGGCGCCATAAGTGACATCATACCTTACGCCTTCTTTCTGGAGCGTGCATTGCGTCGTGTCATTGATCAAGCCGTCGAGGAGCAGGAGCAGGAAGATGAGGAAGTCACAATGTTGGATGAATTCCCAGTGGGTGCTACTCCATCTGAGACAAATCAACAGCAGGAGTCTGAAGAGGAGTCAAAGGAGGATGGTGCTGGGGGGATGAGGAGGAGCAAGAAAAGCATGCTTTAAACCTTTCTGGGATCCCTGGTGTTATCCATGGATGGGGGGAGGAGAACGAGGATGACATTATCCTGGATGATGAGCTGGAAGCAGGCCACTACACTGCTTCCAGTTTAGTGCGAATGGGGGCCTTCATGCTCCAGTGTTTTAAGGGGGAACCCCGTATAAAATGCATAAAGGCCAAGGACCAGTACTGGGTGGCAACATACTTAGACCCCCGGTACAAACATAAAATGGTGGAAATGTTAACACAATCACAGAGAGCGGTCAGAATGCAGCGCTTCCAGGCCTTGCTGCGGGAAATGCTGCATTCTGCTTTTGCGTGCGCTGGCAGAGGAATTTCCAGTCACAGAGAGACAGTTGCTGGTAGCAATCCAACAGCGCCTGCAAGAAGAGGGCGGTTTGAAGATGTCTTGGTCACTTCAGATATGAGATCCTTCTTTCAGCCGAACCATCGACAGCTGTACTCCGGATCCAGCAACAAGGAATGCCTAGACCGACAGGTATCCGACTACATCGGGTTAACGGCCGATGTGGACGCTCTGAGGAGTGATGAACCCCTGGACTACTGGGTGGGCAGGCTTGACCTCTGGCCAGAGCTTACACAATTTGCAATGGAAATGTTGGCTTGCCCCCCGTCCAGTGTCCTGTCCGAAAAGACGTTCAGCGCAGCAGGGGGGATCGTGACCGATAAGCGCACTCGCCTAGCTCATGACAGTGTAGACTACCTCACATTTATAAAAATGAATGAGGCATGGATCTCTGAGGAATTCAACACATGTGACCAGTAGACCATGTTTTATTGAAATTCCCTAATGCCAGGCCACAAATATCCGCCAAACCGCCATCCACCCACAGCAATTCCTGGTCCTTGGCTTTGCTACATACAGCGGCATAAAAGGCATTTCATGTCCATTGAATGGCAAATTTTTGGGGCCTTTCAGGGCCGACAATTATTTTTTCTGTGAATGCCTAATGTACCTCCAGCCACAGAGAACAACTTTCTTAGCTGTCAGTTAAACCCCTGTGGGCTAATTTTTGGGGCCAATACTGGCCAACACTTACTTCTGTATCCTGTGAATGCCTAATGTACCTTCAGCCACAGAATACAACGTTCTTAGCTGTCAGGTAAACCCATGTGGGCTAATTTTTGGGGCCAATACTGGCTGACACTTACTTCTGTATCCTGTGAATGCCTAATGTACCTTCAGCCACAGAATACAACGTTCTTAGCTGTCAGGTAAACGCATGTGGGCTAACTTTTGTGGCCTGGAATGGCCGAAACTTACTTCTGTATCCTGTGAATGCCTAATTTTTCAGACTGGAATTGAAAATCAATGGGTCTGTAAAGGTTCCGCCAAATTGTGGAATGGATGCGGACCCATTTTACAGATGTGTGAATGGACCCTATATATATTAGACATGTATTTACCGGCTGCTGTCAGTTCTGGCTGATTTAGGAAAAAAAAAATAGTTTTATGCTGTAAAAAAAAAAATAAAAATTAGGGCAACTTTTCCAATTGCAATACTTCTGTTATGACATTGTCCATGTGCTGGGACTATTTGTGCACAGCTAGTATGTCTTTTGTGGCTGCAAATATGACCTAAATGTTTTTGAAGTTCGCCTCCCATTAAAGTCAATGGGGCCCGCCGCGAACTTGCGGTTCGCCGACTTTTGAGAAAATTTGCGACTGACGTTCGTGAACCGCCCCGGCCGATGTTCGTCCATCTCTAGTCCTGACTCCTGACTGTACCAGCTAGCCAGCCACAGGCCCTGGGCCTGTACGTGCCAGCCACCACACAGGGTGCCAGCCAGCCACCAAAGGTTGACAGCCAGCCAACCACCCAGTCCCAGCTAGCCAGCCATGAAAGGGTGCCAGCCACCACAGGGTGCCACAGCCAGCCACCAAAGGGTGCCAGCCAGCCACCCACCCTGTGCCAGCCAGCCACGAAAGGGTGCCAGGCAGCCACCACAGGGTGCCACTGCCAGCTACCCACCCACCCGGTGCCAGCCATGATAGGGTGCCAGCCAGGCCTCAAAGGGTGCCAGCCACCCACCAAAGGGTGACAGCCAGACACCCACCACAGGGTGCCAACCAGCCAGCCGCCCACCACAGGGTGCCAACCAGCCAGTCACCCACCACAGGGTGCCAGCCAGCCACCCAGTGCCCACCACAGGGTGCCAGCCACCCACCCACCACAGGGTTCCAGCCAGCCAGCCAGCCATTTTGTTTAAGCCTATATTACTGTCTTTCTTGTTTCAATGGAGATAGAAAAATTAAAACTGTGGTCTGGGACTATTTCTCTTCTCCATCTCCAGGAAAATCACTGTGCAACACTTGCAAAAACAATGTAAGTATGGGATCAATAACTGCAAAAAACAAAAATACGTCTAATCTTTGGGCCCATCTAAGAGTTCATCATGTTGAATTGTATAATGCAGGACAGAAAAAAACAAAATTAATCACAAGGTGAAACATCACTATCCCAGGCAACAATAACAGATATGTTTCAGAAAAAAAAAAACAGGTGGCTAAAATCTGATGGAAGATCCTAACTGCTGGAAAGAGTAATCACAGAGATGATGGTCACTGATAACCAGCCATTTACAATAGTGTCTGACTCTGGATTTAAGCGGTTGATGTCCATACTTGAGCCAAGGTACACACTGAAGAGTGACAAATTTTATCGAACTGAAATGCTGCAAAAGATTCACCAAGAGGTCGTTGACAAAGTACAGACTATGCTGCAACCAGAGAATGCTGGCAACTCTCTCTCATTCACAACTGATTGCTGGTCAGGACAAACAGAATTACTAATGAGACTTACATGCCACTTCATTGACAGCGGATGGACAAGAAGGCATTTGGTGTTGAATACAAAAGTGATGCAAGGATCCCACACTGGGGAGTACTTCAGAGAAATGTTTCTAAGCATGCTAGAAGAATGGGGAATCACCAAAGACTGAGTGATGCTTGTGCTGTGAGACAGTGGAGCGAACATGCTTAAAAGTATGACACTTGCTGAAGTGTCAGACCTCAGTTGCATGGCACACAGCCTCCAACTGATGGTAAATGATGGTCTGTCAAACCAAAAAGCTTTGC
Source organism: Pelophylax lessonae (assembly GCF_965119305.1). NCBI lineage: Eukaryota > Metazoa > Chordata > Amphibia > Anura > Ranidae > Pelophylax > Pelophylax lessonae. The sequence goes on from NC_138768.1 coordinate 230,513,696, forward strand.
TGGACATTATTACCATGCTGAAGAAGTGTGCAGGCCATTTCCACCATTCTGTTCTTGTCAAGCAGCGACTGAGGTGCATTCAGGAAGACCTTGGCCTACCCAAAGACAACCTGATACAGGCTGTTCCAACACAATGGAACTCAATGCTACACATGTTACAAAGGATGCTGGAGCAGTAGCGAGCTCTCACTATATATTCTGGTGAATATGGACTTGGAGGACGTTCTTATCCTACTGCAGATCAGTGGGACATAGTAGCCAGCATTATTGAGATGCTCGTACCTGTAATAATATCCTGCACTGGATGTCCTAAAAGCTGTCGCAAGCAACCATTTTGTCACGGAAACCATTTTGTTCAGAGCTCTGCCATGACAGCTTACAAAAGATCCTCACTCACACAGCCCCCCTCCCCTACCTCAATTAATTCCTGGAATGCAGGGAGTTTCGACTTCAAACAAGCCATTATCTGAACAGATGTCTGGATGGATATCTGTTCTGATACTCAGGCCAGGTCGTAAAGCCATAACCAAGCAAAGGAGGATAATGGCTAATGGGTCGTAAAACAGAGCCATTCAAGAGCTCTGTTAATTGAACACATTTACACACAAATTCATAACTTTAAACACAAACAAGATATGTCTCTAGAAAGTGTATAATTAAATGCAAAATAAAATACTAATCGAATTGAGACCATGCATGATCACCCTATCACATATAGAATAGAAGATAGCAATAATATATTCCCTGTGTGATAATATATTCATGTTTAGTATCTTTTGAAGCCAAATCACATGCTGAATGATAAACTAGCAGTTTAAAGAATGTAACCATTACATATTTCAAGATATGAATTATGTTAGAAATCTGTCTATACGGGAGGTTCCTTGGTATTGTGGTAAACTTTAGGGCCGCCCATGGCCACTGTGTTTATTGGTCAGGGACCTCTGTTAACAACCTCTGCGGTCTCAGAGAAAAAGAGAGAGGCAGATGGGGTTAGAGAGTTCTCATGGTAACATCAAGAAGTAACATCTATCAAGTTTGAGAACCGATCACACTGGCTCAGCTTCTGAACATTGAAAACCCAAGGACCTTGAATGCAAGCATTCTTCTTTCTAAATTGCTGAATTGTGTCTCTATTTCTTTGAAACACTTTTTTTCTGTAAATATTTTATTTGCACCAATTTTTAACCTTTTTTTTATTAAACTTTATTTTGAAAAGTGTTAATCTTGTCCCTAAGCTCTTAGTGCAAACTAACAACGAACCTGTCTCTTGAAGAGTGCTACTGTATAGAATAAATCCTCTGAACATTCCTGTCTGTGGTGACAGCGCGTGTTACAGATGATTATTCTAAAGTCATAATTGGTATTTCGAAAATTATGAGCATCCGCTGGGCTCATCCTAACGTAGCGGTGGTGGCAGTGAAAGGGTTAATTGCTTAATTAGCCCGATGACAATCAATCTCATCCTGCTGGCATCTAGATTGTGGTCCCGCAAGCTGGAAAATCTATGTGCCGGGTGCAGCTGAGAGTGGCATTGTTACGCAAGTGAGGGCAGGGTGTGAGATTGGCTGGTCCTTGGTCACGAGTTAGTGAGAAGGGCAGGGATCTGATACCCGCCATCGTCACAGTACCTATTTAGGAAGTGACACTGGAGGTGAGTCATTACGACTCATCTGTTTCCTCTGTGATCCCATGTGTGAGAGTCCTAAAGATGCTTCTTCAAAAGAATGAAGGACCCAACACACGTGGCATCAAAACATGTTGGCAGGCCATGAGGGACAGCCTCGTCAAAAGGTTTGAGAAGCATGAGGAGAATAAAAATGTTGTGCTTGCATGTCTTTTGGATCCTCGATACAAAAACCATCCTTTCTCTTCTGATGGTGTATTGGCCAAGGCAAAACAATGGCTGACAGAAAATATTCAACAGAAGGTGCAGGAGGTTCCTGAGGAAAAGAAAAGTCAAGAAGAGAAGGTTTCTGATGTGGAAGAGAAGGATGCAGGAGAAAAATGTCCCAAAAGACAACAGATAGAAGAGAAAATTCATTGTGGTCAAATAGATGCAATGTTCAGCTTTTATTGGGGCCTCATGCTTAAGCCTCGTAAACACGTACCGATTGTCAGCCGTAAATACTCGGCCGGCGACCGATCGGCCGATTGAAGGCTTGTTAGTATGATGCTTCCGACAGCCGACAGCGCATTTTCGGCCGAACAGAATCTGTCGTGCAGGCATTAAAATTTTTGTTGGCCAACACCAGAACGGCCGATTGTTCGCCAGTCAGTACAGAATTCGGCCGACAATCAGCAGATTTGCAAGACTGGGCATGCTCAGAGAAGAAAAAACACAGGGAAAGTTAACCATCACATGACATCACTTCTGCAGTCGGCGGACAAAATTCTTGTGCAGTCTTTTGCACTTTTCAGCAGACAGGACAGCCCTGGACAAAAGACGTCCGATCGGTCGGCCGACGATCGGTACGTGTGTACGAGGCATGACTCTACAATTTAAAGAGTCTCTACAGTGAGAGCACATGCATTTAATGAGATAGATAGAGGACAGGTGACTAGAGGGAGCCCACCCCTCCTTAAAGGCACAGGGTCACACTGAACACCCAGCACATCGCACAATGGCGGCAAAGGTGTCAGTGCGTTGCCTGGCTCAAATACAGTCCAGCATTGCAAACAATGCAATCAAAAATGCTAGCAAAGGTTTCCACCGTATAGAGGATTGTGGGATGGAATGAGATATCTTTTTCACAGATAAAGTTAGAAAGCACAGCACGTTTCGTGCATGCACAGTAGGGTACCAGCTGTGAAGCTGAAAGGCTTCACTGCCGGGTTCCCTTACCCTGAATAGCGGCTGCAGCACCCGATAGCTGATACAAAAATCAGCTTCGGGTGCCGACATCACGGGAACCCTGGAAAGGTAAGTTCTAATATTTAAAAGTCAGCAGCTACAGTATTTGTAGTTGCTGACTTTTAATTTTTTTTCCTAGAGGGATGGGACTCCTCTTTAACCACTTGCCGACCGCTGCACGACTATTTACTGCGGCGTCAGCCCCGTGCAGGCAAAGTGACGTAGGACTACGTCGCTGCTTCCCGCCAGTCTGGTGCGTGCTCCCGCGCCCCCCTGCCGCTGCTGATGGCTTGATTGGGTTCAGAACCGATCAGTCATCAGGTCCAGGCCAATGATTTTTGACCTGGACCTGTTGATCGGTCCTGCCCAATCAGATTCCATGCTGAGCCTGTGTAATGTAAACACAGGCTCAGAAAAGACCTGCTCTTCCCTCCCATGATCCTTTTTGGATTAATCGAGAGTAGAGAGCACATCTAACTGTGAGTACTGCACCAAGCCCACTTATATAGGCACACTTAACCCTCGATCGCCCCCCCCCCAGTTAACCCCTACACCCCCTGTCACAACACATACTGTATACAGCATATAGCATTTTCCTACATACCTGTATAAGTGTGATTTGTGACCAGGCGTAGCGCTTGCGGCCCCCCTTTTTCACGTAAAATACCCGCCACCCCCCAATAAAGATTTAACCCCCTGATCCCAGACTGATCACCCCCAGTTAACCCCTTCCCCCTGTCACATTGCACACTAATACAAACGTAATATACTGTTTTTCTGTATTTTGTATTAGTGCGATTGTGACTTGAGTTAGCGCTAGCGACTTAGTTTCTGTCCCAAGTAGGTTTAGGGTCCCCGCCACCCCCCCAATAATGATTTAACCCCCTGACCCCCCCCCTGATCACCCCTACACCCCCTATCACAACACACACTGTATACAGTATATAGCATTTTCCTATATACCCGTATAAGTGTGATTTGTGACCAGGTGTAGCGCTTGCGGCCCTCCCTTTTTGACTTAAAATACCCGCCACCCCCCCCATAAAGATTTAACCTCCTGATCCCCCCTGATCACCCCCAGTTAACCCCTTACCCCCTGTCACATTGCACACTAATACAAACATAATATACTGTTTTTCTGTATTTTGTATTAGTGCAATTGTGACTTGAGTTAGCGCTAGCGACTTAGTTTCTCTCCCAAGGAGGTTTAGGGTCCCCTCGACCCCCCCAATAAAGATTTAACCCCCTGATCCCCCCCTGATCACCCCTACACCCCCTGTCACAACACAGTTGTATACAGTATATAGCATTTTCTATATACCCGTATAAGTGTGACTGGTGACCAGGTTTAGCGCTTGCGGTCGTTCCTTTTATCCTTAGGATACCCGCCACCCCCTCCCAATAAAGATTTAACCCCCTGATCCCCCCCTGATCACATCCAGTTAACCCCTTCCCCCCTGTCACATTGCATACTAATAATACACACATAATATAGTTTTACTGTATTTTGTATTAGTGTGATTGTGACTTGAGTTTGCGCTAGCGAGTTAATTTCTATCCCAAAGGAGGTTTAGGGTCCCCGCCACCCCCCCCCCCAATAAAGATTTAACCCCCTGATCACCCCCAGTTAACCCCTTCATTGCCCTGTCACAGTGTCACTTTTATAGTGTACAGTTTTTTTTCTGATCACATTTATTTGTGACACAGGTGACATTAGCTAGTGTTAGTGTCAGTCTAAAATAGCGCAGATTCCCGGCGCATAGTTAGAAATAACCCCTTGATTGACCACACACACACACACACACGCACATTCCGATTTTAAAATCTTTCTGGGCCTTTCCCTCAACATGGGCATAACCAAACAGAGTGAATTGCGGCTATATTGGTCCACTAGCCCACTTCACCATATGCGCATGTACTCTGCCTCCATGTCCAGGGCGAGATACGAGCAAATTCTGCGATTTTTGCATTTGCAATGAAATCTGCCGTCCTCGGGGAGACCCTGCATATGATCGGCTCCACAAAATTCGGCCCCTCATAGACCACTTCAATCAGCAGTTTGCAGCCTTGTTTACCCCCGAACAAGTTGTCTGCGTTGACGAGTCCCTGATTACGTTTACTGGCCGCCTTGCTATGAAACAGTACCTCCCCAGCAAGCGTGCCAAGTACAGGGGTCAAGCTTTACAAGCTCTGTGACAGTGCCACAGTGAGTTTCCGGCTCTATGAGGGAAAAGATAGCACTGTGGAGCCCCCCAACTGCCCAGACTACATAGGGAGCAGCGGCAAGATAGTTTGGGGCTTGGTGTCACCCTTATCCGGAAAGGGGTACCATTTGTACGTGGACAACTTCTACACAAGCGTGCCACTATTTAGTCATCCTTCTGAATTACAAATTGGCGCATGTGGCACCGTGCGACCTAATCGCTGGGGCTTCCCCCAATGGCTTGTAAATTCCCGTCTTAGTCAGGGGGAGAGAGCCTGCTTGAAAATGGACAAATTGCTTGCAGTGAAGTGGAGGGATACACGGAATGTTTATGTTCTGTCCTCCCTTCACGCAGACACGATGATCCAAATTCCTACGGCAATTGGCGTTATGGAGAAACCCCTCTGTGTCCACGAATATAACCTTAATATGGGAGAGGTGGACCTTAACGACCAGCTTTTGGCGCCGTATTTAGTTGCCCGTAAAGCCAGACGCTGGTACAAAAAAGTGTCTGTTTATTTGTTCCATTTGGCTATGCTGAACGCCTTTGTCCTATACAGGGCATCAGGACGAACTGAATCCTTCCGAGAATTCCAGGAAGCGATCATCCTTGCCTACCTGTACCCAGGAGGTATGCCTGCCCAACTTCCCCTTCCAGATGCAGTGAGCCGGCTACATGAGAGACATTTTCCACATGTCCTCCCGCGTACCCCTACCCAAAAGACACCCCCAAAGAAGATTTTGTGTCTGTAGCAGGTGCGGATTTAGGCTTTACACCCGCTAATATTGTCCCAGATGTCCTGACCAACCTGGGCTCTGCATCGGGGAATGTTTCGAGCGCTACCATACACTAGTGGAGTTTTAGTGTAGGGTACAGCACGACACAGTGTAGGGCACAAAAAACACAGGGTCTCGAAAGATGTTCGATGGCTATCGACATTTTGAGAGACCCAAGCTGGAAAATCGAAGTTCACAAAAAAAAAAATTGTTCCAAAAAAAATCCAAAAACAGTTGTCGTGTCTGTCATTTTTTATGTTCTTCTACTCTTCCTATTGTAATTTTACTGTACTTTGTTTATTTTTCATTCTTTTGTTAACCTGTTTCTCTTGCAGGTACTCGTCGGCTGCCACATTGATTTTTTATATTCTGACACAAACAGCATATATGGATGCCTTTGCTGGCAGCAGCTGTGGTGATAGGCTGATTTCAGCACTGCAGTTAAAATACCTTTTAGGTATACGTGGAATATTGTCATGTTTACCCACCATTAAATTCAGTGGGTGGCTGTTTGGGCGGTTAATGGTGTGTAATACTACACAATATTCCTGTGCTGATTTCTGTTAGGTTCTCTTTTTTTTCGTTCAGCCCACAGGCTGCATGAAAAAAAAAAACCTACACTAAATGCCAAACAAGGACCAGCAATGTACTGGTACGTTTCTGGACTTTGAGTGGTTATACCAGGATGATGCCTGCAGATTTAGGCATCACCTTGGTATCGTTTTTTTACAGCCAGCAGTTGGCTTACATGTAAAAGCAATCCTAGCGAATAATTGGCCGCTAGACTGCTTTTACATTCAGTGGGAGGGGACTACCCGCCGCCTTCCGCCGCCTTCAGTGGTTTTTCGCGGGCTCTCCTGTCCCACCGGTTAACCCGAGAGTGAAGCCGGTGGTTCAATTATCTAACCATAGAGCTGATTGGAGATGAGAATAGCTCCAATCATCTCCTAAGATACCGGAAGCTACGAGCATTTCATGACTTCTGTTTCGTCAGAAATAAACAGCACCATTGGGAAATTGGGAAAGTATTTTATCACACCAATTTTGGTGTGGTCAGATGCGTTAAGGTCAGAGGAGAGATCTAGAGTCTAAAAGACCCCAATTTTTTAAAAAAAGATTAGCTGTCACTACAGATTGCTATCATAGGGGATATTTGAATTCACTGTGATAACAATAAAAATGATTAAAAAAAAAAAAAAAGAAAAGAAAGGTGTCAAAATAACATAAAAAAGCAAAATAAAAAAAATAAAAAATCAAGCCCCCCCCCCCGCCCCCCCGTGCTTGCGCGCAAAGGTGCACGCAAGCGTTCGTCTAGTGTCATATGTAAACCGCAATTGCAGCATGCATGTGAGGTATTGCAGCGAACGCCAGGTCAAGTGCAGTAATTCTTGCAGTAGACCTCCTCTGTAAGTCTAAAGTGGTAACCTGTAAAGACTTTTAAAGGCTTTTAAAAATGTACGTAGTTTGTTGCCGCTGCACAGGCGTGCGCATTTTTAAAGCATGTCATGTTTGGTATCTATGTACTCGGCATAAGATCATCTTTTAAATTTTACCAAACAATTTGGAATTATATAGTGTATTTGTGCAATTAAAAAAAATGTATTTTTTCGCCAGAAATTGAGTTTGGAAAATCTGTGCGCAGATACCGTGTGACAAAAAAAATGGCAACATCCACCATTTTGTTCTATAGGGCTTCTGCTTTAAAAAAATATATAATGTTTGGGGGTTCAAAGTAATTTTCTAGTAAAACAAAATATTTTTTCATGTAAACAAAAAGTCACAGAAAAGGCTTGGTTTTCAAGTGGTTAGAAGAGTGGGTGATGTGTGGCTAAGATTGATCTTAAAATGCCGGGACAGTTCAAACACCCCCCAAATGACCCCTTTTTGAAAAGTTGACACCCAAAGCTATTTGCTGAGAGGCATATTGAGTCCATGGAGCATTTTATATTTTGCCCTAAGTTTCGGGAAGATGACAATTTGTTTTTTCTTTGTTTTTTTTTACAGAAAGTTGTCACTAAATGATATATTGCTCATGCATGCCATGGGTATATGTAAAATGACACCCCAAAATACATTCTGTTGCTTCTCCTGAGTACAGGGATACCACATGTGTGAGACTTTTTGGGAGCCTAGCTGTGTACGGGACCCCGAAAACCAATCCCCATCTTCAAGTTTTCTAATGGCGTAAATTGCTTATTTTACCTCTGCACTACCTGTCACAGTTTCAGAGGCCCTGAAATTTCAAGATAGCACAAAACCCCCCAAATGACCCCATTTTGCAAAGTAGACACTCTAAGCTATTTGCTGAAAGGCATGGTGAGTCCATGGAATATTTTATATTTTGCCACAAGTTTCGGGAATATTATTATTTCTTTTTTTCTGTTGTTTTTTTACACAAACTTGTCAGTAAATGATATATTGCTCACACATGCCATGGGTATATGTGAAATGACACCCCAAAATACATTCTGCTGCTTCTCCTGAGTACAGGGATACCCCATGTGTCAGACTTTTTGGCAGTCTAGCCGTGTACAGGACCTGGAAAACCAATCTGCACCTTCTGGCTTTCTAAGGGCGTAAATTGTTAATCTCACTCCTTACTACCTATCACACTTTTGAAGGTCATGAAATGCCAAGATGGCACAAACCCCCCCCCCCCCCAAATTACCCCATTTTGCAAAGTAGACACTCCAATCTATTTGCTGAGAGGCATGGTGAGTATTTTGCAGCTCTCATTTTTTTTGGAAAATGAAGAAAAAACAGGAAAATGCATTTTTTTCCCTCTTTTTTCAATTTCCAAAACTATGTGACAAAAAGTGAGATCTGCAAAACACTCAACATGCCTCTCTGCAAATAGCTTAGAGTGTCTACTTTCCGGAAAGGGGTAATTTGGGGGGGGGGGGGGGTTTGTGCTGTCTTGGCATTTCATGGATAGGTAGTCAGGAGTGAAATCAACAATTTACGCCCTTGGAAAGCCTGAAAGTGGGGATTGGTTTTCGGGGTCCTGTACTCAGCTAGACTGCAAAAAAGTCTCACACATGGGGTATCCCTGTACTCAGGAGAAGCAGCAGAATGTATTTTGGGGTGTCATTTCACATATACCCATGGCATGTGTGAGAAATATATCATTTAGTGACAAATTTGTGTAAAAAAAAAAATATATATATATATATATATATATATATATATATATATACTGTATATATTTCCCGGAACTTGTGGCAAAATATAAAATATTCCATGGACTCACCATGCCTCTCAGCAAATAGCTTGGGGTGTCTACTTTCCAAAATGGGGTCATTTGGGGGGGTTTTGTGCTATCTTGGAATTTTAGGGCCTCCGAAACTGTGACAGGTAGTGCAGAGGTGAAATGCACAATTTACGCCATTAGAAAACCTGAGAGTGTTGATTGGTTTTCGCGGTCCTGTACACAGCTAGGCTCCCAAAAAGTCTCACACATGTGGTATCCCTGTACTTAGGGGAATCAGTAGAATGTGTTTTGGGGTGTCATTCCACATATACCCATGGCATATGTGAGCAATTTATCATTTAGTGACAACTTTGTGTTAAAAAAAAAGAAATGTAATTTTCCCGAAACTTGTGGCAAAATATAAAATATTCCATGGACTCACCATGCCCCTCAGCAAATAGCTTGGGGTGTCTACTTTCCAAAATGGGGTCATTTGGGGGGGGGGGTTGTGCTATCTTGAAATTTCAGGGCCTCTGAAACTGTGACAGGTAGTGCAGAGGTAAAATAAGCAATTTACGCCATTAGAAAACTTGAAGATGGGGATTGGTTTTCGGGGTCCCGTACACAGCTAGGCTCCCAAAAAGTCTCACACATGTGGTATCCCTGTATTCAGGAGAAGCAACAGAATGTCTTTTATGGTGTCACTTCACATATACCCATGTCATGTGTGAGAAATTTATCTTTTAGTGACAACTTTGTGTTAAAAAAAATAAATAAAAAAAAAAAATTGTAATTTTCCCAAAACTTGTGGCAAAATATAAAATATTCCATGGACTCACCATGCCTCTCAGCAAACAGCTTGCGGTGTCTACTTTCCAAAATGGGGTCATTTGGGGGGGTTTTGTGGTATCTTGACACTTCAGGGCCTCCTAAACCGTTATAGGTAGTGAGAAAATGCAATGAAAAATGTACGCCCTTTGAAATTCTGATGGTGGGGATTGGTTTTCGGGCTCCCGTACACAGCTAGACTCCCAAAAATTCTCACATATGTGGTATCCTTGTACTCAGGAGAAGCAGCAGAATATATTTTGGGGTGTAATTACACATATACCCATGGCATGTGTGAGCAATATATCATTTCAATGACAACTTTGTGTAAAATAAAAAATATATATATTTTTTTAGTCATTCCTTAGGATGTCTACTTTCCAAAAAGTGGTAGTTGGGGGGGGGGGGGGTTGTACTGCCCTGCCATTTTAGCACTTCATGAAATGAGATAGGCAGTCAGAAATTAAAGCTGCGTAAATTTCAGTATTTACACCATAGTTTGTAGACGCTATAACTTTTGCGCAAACCAATAAAAATACGCTCATTTACATTTTTTTTGTCAAAGAAATGTAGCTAAATACATTTTGGCCAAAAAATATGACATAAATTGAGTATATTGGATATTTTTTAAAAGACAAAGTTGAAAATGTAATTTTTTCTCAAAATTTTCGCTCTTTTTTTATTAATATCGCAAAAAATAGAAAGCGCAGAGGTGATCAAATACCACCAAAAGAAAGCTCTGTTTGTGAAAAAAAAAAAGGACGTAAATTTTGTTTGGGTACAGCATTGCATGACCGCGCAATTGTCAGTTAAAGTCACGAAGTGCCAAGTTGAAAAAAGGGGTCTGGTCAGGAAGGGGGTAAAATCTTCCGGGGCTTAAGTGGTTAAACTGTAATAGGAATTAAATACATTTTAGCGCAAGGCCTATGATAATATTATATTGCTAGTGCATTTACAGTATAATTATAGGAAAGCGCATAATATTGCAACTAGGCGCTCACTGTCAATTCAAATTCTAATTGATTTTATTTCTCATAAAGAAGTAGAAATACAAAACCACACTAGCCAATAAAAGGTGAAAACATACCTTACTGATTGCAGAACTAAATGCAAGTTCTAAAAAACCTCAGGGTGATAGCCTCTACTGGACACTAAGACCACAGTAAGGGATGAAAAATGTATGCCTGTGCAAGGGCCGCGTTGGCTTGCACAGGTGTTCCCATAATCCCTGTGCAGGCAGTCCCATTCATGTCAATTGGGATTAAGTGGCGGCACAGACACAACTGCTGTTCCCAATCTGACAGCCATCTGGGAAGGCACGTGGTGTCCATGTAGTTGCTGCATCCCAATTGTAATGAATAGGACAGCCTGCACGGGGATGCACAGAAAATCCCCATGCGGACAAACACTGCCCTCACGTGGCCGTAAACTATAGTGTGCCCATGTGAATAAGAAAAGCAGGGAAAAGGTCCCTGAACCATTTTACAAAACACATCTGCATGGTGCTGCAACACCATGTGGTTTTGAGCAACTGAAAATGTGCCACATTTTCAGATGGGTGGGAGGGCCATTAAAGTAACACTAAAGGCAAAACTTTTTCATATTTTTGAATCAAGTGGAGATAGATTAGAACCCCTGTCAGTTTTTCTAGCTGTCTGTGTCTCCATTAGGGAAATTCATCCTCTTTATTTGTCCTGTTTACCATTTTCATTGAAAGTGAAAGTAAAGGAAAATCCCAAATTTGGGGTTGACCCTAGAACGGTAATACAGGGTAAATCTTCCAATGGAGACACTAGTTCTAGTGATCTAGAGAGCCCCAAAAGATTCCTTTAATTTGCAGGGATTTCTTCTCACTTCTTGTTTGGCTATGGGACGGGAAGTGAAGGAAAATCTCTGCAATGAGACACAGATAGCAAAAATAAACCCTTCCATACTCTATCCAAAATGAACACAACAGTTTTGCCTTCAGTTCTTCTCTAATAATCTTTATCAAGATCTCTATTGGCTACAGGGTTTGTAATATTTGTCCTGACCTCTGTTTAGGGGCTGACTGGCAACTTTCGACCGAGGGGGCAAGTACAAACCAGAGGCCCATGGTGCAGTGACTCGCCCCCCCCCCCACTCTCATTCTTCCTGGCCTCCTCCTGACCCCCATTCCAGGTTGAAGCCCTGCTCCAGGTACTTTCTACTCACTGGCCAAATCCGTGTTACTGATCTGGCCAACAGGGGGTAGTTGGAGGGAGCTGGGACAGCTTGGTCGGGTCTGGCCAGGGGAGGAGAGTCTCCAATGGGGCAAAGAACCAGCCTCTGCTCCAACACAGTTTACACCATCCATGCTGGGGGGGGGGGGGGGTGCCTGCGCTCTGTCCTTGTCTTCCTCCCACACTCAGTAGGTCGGCAGGGGGTGCTTTTTACTTCTCTTCACCAGGAATCCTTTAGGCATGTCTGTGGCAGAAGCAGTGTAGCCTTTTTACAGGGCATCAAAGCGGCCTGGGGGGCAATCCCCCCCTTGCCCCCTGGCCCAGTCCTCCCCTGCCTCTGCTATAGGTTTATTAAATTAACAATAAATTTGAGTGCAACCCTTTTAATGCTTTAGCTTCTATAGACCCAACAACCTAATAACATTTGCTGCTAAATATTGCATTTAAAATTTTCGATAAATCTGTTCAATAAGTGCAATAAGCGTTGATCCTGCAACAAAGCAATTGCTGCCCCGTCCTTAGGTGACAGAGCCGTTCCTCCACAGATACAGTAAACTGATTAGGCGGAATCACCCTAGGACAGGAACAGTGATGGGAATTACGCAGTTATAAGTAAACGGCGTTACTAACAGCGTTACTTTTGTAAGTAACGAGTAATCTAATTGATTACTTTTTTCCCTGCGGTAACGCCATAACCGTTACTAATGCAATGTTACTGTAATTACACTTCATATACCACTAGAGGGTAGTACTAGCAGTAGAAAACTAACTTTTCTATGATGATCAGCTGACGTCTCCAGGCTCTCGGCCTGCCGCTGTCCACTCCTCTGTCTTGAGAGACTCCTCCTGACTGAGGCCTGAGCACGGGTGACTCCTGGAGTCCTGGCCCTGGAGTACAGCGCCTCTGCAGGTACCACTCAGCATACCACCCCCACGCAGCCAAATACCACTCAGGACAGGAGGCACCCCACCCACCACCAGCCACTATGTTGCAGGTACCACTCAAGCAAATACCACTCAGGACAGGAGGTACCCCACCACCACCAGCCACCACGCAGCAGGTACCACTCACAAAAAATAAAATACCACTCAGCAAATACCACTCAGGTACCAGTGTACCACGCAGCTGGTACCACACAGCAAATACCACGCAGGTACCACTCAGCAAATACCACTCAGGTACCAGTGTACCACGCAGCCGGTACCACACAGCAAATACCACTCAAGTACCAGCAGTGTACCACACAGCCGGTACCACTCAGCAAATACCACTCAGGTACCAGTGTACCACGCAGCCGGTACCACTCAGCAAATACCACTCAAGTACCAGCAGTGTACCACGCAGCCAGTACCACTCAGCAAATACCACTCAGGTACCTAGCAGTGCACCACGCAGCCGGTACCACTCAGCAAATACCACTCAGGTACCTACCAGTGTATCACGCAGCCAGTACCGCTCAGCAAATACCACTCAGGTACCACTCAGCAAATACCACTCAGAAAATATCACTCAAGTACCTACCAGTGTATCACGCAGCCGGTATCACTCAGCAAATACCACGCAGGTACCTACCAGTGTACCATGCAGCAGGTACCACTCAGCAAATACCACGCAGGTACCACTCAGCAATTACCACTCAGGTACCAGTGCCATGCAGCCGGTACCACTCAGCAAATACCACTCAGGATTCACCACAGTACAGTACAGACAGTAGACAGTGCATATGATATCAAGGGCAAGGCTATATGGTCGTAAATTAATAAAAACGCTCTTATGGAAGCCTCGTCATTATCTCCAGCACCTTCATTGAACTATTATCATTACAGGTCCTTTGAGAGATTTTTTTGTGTTACTGCTGTTCAGTTCATACACACGCACAAAGACAGTCGCACACACCAACGACAACCAGGAGTCAGAGCGATGGCAAATCCAATGAGTTCAAAGGTAGCTTTCGCAAACTGGAAGTATAAGCACTACTTTTCCCTCGTTGAGGTGAAAGACAAGAATGTTTATGTAACATGCAACTTATGCACAGGAAATAGGAGTCTCTCCACATCGGTGGCAAGTAATTCAAATTTAATGAAGCACCTCACATCGTCTCATGCTGCCACAAAACTAGTGGCCAAGACAGCTGATAATGTGAGCTCCGCTATCAAAGGAGGAGATGGAGCCACGACATCAAAGCAACTGAAACTTAATTTTTCACCACCTCAAACTCGTATAATGCAGAGAGAATTAAACAAAACAATTTCCAGATACTGCATATAGTTGAGGAGATGCTGCCGTTGTCGACAGTTGAGTCTGATTCTTTCCGGGCAATCATTGTGAAAATACCTGCGAGACAGGGGGTAGGCCCGCCATGCAAAAAGACCTTTTCAAATTACATAGATGCCGAGTATGCCAGAATGAATGACGACCTCAAAAAGACCTTTGAACATGTAGACTATATTTCCACAACAGCCGATATTTGGACGGCACATAATAAAAGCTATCTTGGCGTAACCGTGCATTGGATAAATCCAAACAGCATGAAGCGAGGGAAACCAGCACTAGCATGCAGAAGATTTAAGGGTCGTCATACTCATGACATTATTGCAAGTAAGCTTGACAACATTCACTCATCCTATGGCATATCCCATAAAATGTAATCAACTGTCACTGATAATGGCTCCAATTTTGTCAAGGCCTTTAAAAGATACCAGCAGCCAGTCGAGGAGAAGGACACTGAGGAGGATGAGGAGGAAGTAACTTTTACGGACATTAATGATGTATTGCAAAACGGTGATGATGATGATGATGGTGAAATTGTGAACACTTTGCAGCCACATCACAGGTGTGCTGCTCACACTTTAAACCTTGTTTAATGTACTGATGTTGACAAGTGGTTACTGTCAAATCCACAAACAAAAGCGATATACAGAAGCGCTACTGCAAAATGTACAGGCTTATGGAACATGGCTAATCATTCAACGCTGGCTGCTGAGACCGTGGACAACATCATTGCAAAGAAGCTGATGGTCCCTTGCAGTACAAGATGGAATTCCTTTTATGATGCCCTGGCTCGAATCGGTGAGATTCCTAGGGCTGAGCTGAACAACATCTCGTCCAAGTTTGGGATGACAGCCATCACAGAACAAGAACATCAGTTCATCAGGGAGTACTGTACTGCCATGAGGCCACCTACAGTAGTCTTAGACATTCTTCAGGGAGAAGACAACTGTTTCCATGGTACACTCCTACCCACACTGGAGACATTGATTTGCAAGACCTTGGAACTGAAGAGTGGCCTGCAAATCCTAGTTGACCTTCCAGAAGCAGTTGTGATGGTAAGAACTTTAATTTGTTTAAATATCTTTAACCAGTCACCCAAGAATTGCATCTTGTTTTATTTATTTTCCCCCATACTCCAAAGACATGCTGATAGTGGTAGGTTATTGGCTCCTATCTAAATTGGCCCTAGTATGTGTATGTATGAATGTTAGAAGAAGCTTCCTTCTGGGACGACAGCTATGCAGACCAATTTGATGCAGTGTGCGGCGTATCATGGTCTGAGCACTGACAGGCCAACCCCCCACCCCTTCCACCTCTCCAGCAATGTTGGCAGCACTCATGTCATACGCCTATTTCCCAAATACAACCTTTGGATACGCTTAAACTGATGGCACTATACAAGTACCTGAAATAAAATAATATGTTCTTTGCATTCTTATCATTTCCAGACAATAAAAGCAAGATTTGCAGAGGTGCTGAAAAGCAAGGATACTGTCTTGGCTGCTGTGACTCTGCCCAAGTTCAAACTGCGTTGGCTTCGGACACAGGTCGGGAAGGACAAGACCAAGACAAGTCTGCTGGCGGAGTGCCAGCAACTTGTCCTAGGCCAAGACCAGCAAGCAGGTACCACAACCAGCACACCAACACGCTGCCTTAGCAGAGACTCAACCATAGAGGATGAGTCCTTTTCCTTTGAGGAAGAGGATAACTTGTTTGTTGGCCAGTTGTGGTCTCAGGTCTGTGCAAAAAAATATAAACATTTCTAAACCATCTATTGTGTTTTATTGTTCCACTATAGTAATGAATGATCATATTTAAAATAATATATTTGATAGGTGTCTCATTGTCCCACAGAAACATTAAAATAGTGTAGATTACTGTACAATGTTTTATAATAAAAATTGCACATATTGAGTGTCCATTTCATTCATTTAACATATTTAATATTGGGGGCATCCAAGTTATTTGACATTTTTTAAGTTATTTTTTTTAACCACTTGCCGACCGCCGCACGCCGATCTACGTCGGCGGTCAGCCCCTCACAGGCAAAGTGACGTAGGGCTACGTCACTAGCTTGTGAGGGTCTAGGGAGCGAGCGCGCGCCGCCAGAGGCGCGCTCCCGCTCCCGCGTGGTCACGGACCCCCCCGCGCGTGTGACCGGCGGACCCGATGTCCGCCGGCCACTCTGCGATCGGCGGGGGAGAGGGAGAAAGTCAGGCAGCTTGTGTAAACAAGCTGCCTGTCATTCTCCCCTCTGTATGAGAGCTGATCATATGGATCTACTATGTAGATCCGTTGATCACTCTGCATACAGCTGAAGCCACAGCCAATCACAGTTAGAATCACGCCCCTAGGGACACACACAGCCCCTCCCTCTCAAATAAAGTTAACCCCTTCACTACCAGTGTATTTTTACAGCAACAGTGCATATGTATAGCACTGATTACTGTAGAAATGTCACTGGTACCCCCAAAAGTGTCAAAAATGTCAGTCAAGGGTCCGATCTGTCCGCCGCAATGTCGCAGTACCGCAAAAAAAATCGCAGATCGCCGCCATTACGTGTTAAAAAAAAACAACAAAAATGACAAAAATCTTTCCCTTAGTCAGTAAACGCAATAACTTTTGCGCAAACCAATCAAAATACGCTTTTTGCGATTTTTTTTACCAAACATAGGTAGCATAAAACAAATTGGCCGAAAATTTTAAAAAATTTTGATTTTTACATTTTTTTATGGGGGAATTTCATATAAAAAAAGGGAAAAATATTGCTATTTTTGCAAAATTGACGCTCTTTTTTTGTTTATAGCGCGTGATCAAAAAAATCGCACAGGTGATCAAATACCGCCAAAAGAAAGCTCTGTTTGTGGGAAAAAAAGGACGCCAAATTCGTTTAGGTACAGCGTCGCACGACCGCGCAATTGTCCGTTAAAGTCACGCAGTGCCGAATCGCAAAATACCCCCTGGTCGTTTAGCAGCCAAATCCTCCGGGGCTTAAGTGGTTAAGTAACACAATAGTTACTTTCCCTGGTGATTAGTTACTTTTTTACTGGTGTAACTCAGTTACTTTTTGTGAGAAGTAACTAGTAACTATAACTAATTACTTTTTTTAAGTTACATGTCCAACACTGGACAGGAAGCATGTTACTGGCAAGAACACAATGCAAAAATAAAGGAGACAAACTGAAGAAAATAAAACGAATGCAGCCTTCGCCTTCAAGGACTGGGAAGCTTCAATAAATTACATTTTGTTTGTGTGTTTGGACATTTTTTTTGTAGGATCCGTTAAAGACTGGAATATTACCGCTGGATTGGCGTAGGGCCAATGTGGTGCCCATATTTAAAAAGGGATTAAAGTCTTTACTAAGTAACTATAGACCTGTTAGTTTAATGTCTATAGTTGGGAAGATAGGGGGTAGCTGTGGACGTAGTACACTTGGATTTTGCAAAAGCGTTTAACACAGTTCCCCACACACGGCTTATGTGTAAGGTAAAGTCTAAAGGCTTGGAAAGATCAGTTTGTAAATGGGTAGAAAACTGGCTAAAAGACAGAATGCAGAGAGTAGTGGTTATTGAGTGGCAATTTCTGCCTGTCAGATAAGTTCCCCTGACAACATTAATCTTTTTAGCTATCTGAAAGAAGGTAATTCTTCATCCACAAGTGTAAGGAGAATTCTTCCCTCTGACCATCACAATAATGTATCATGAGTAGTAAATATATTCATTTTTATAGTCATTTTTAGCAGGGGTTCCCTGAGACCTGAAAATTATCTCAAGGGTTCCTCCACGCTGAGAAGGTTGAGAAAGGCTGCTCTAAATGGTCTAAGGTTATCAGGGCTGCTGTTAGAAATCAAGGGGCCGTACAATCTACCTTACAGACCCCCCCCCCCCCCCCCGAAAATTTTGAATGGCCCTTAGACTAAAAATACACTAAAATCATTATTAGTGGACACAAACACAACAGAATTCTTGCTAAATCTAAAACTGTATTGAGAAATAAAAGTTCTGCGTATGAATGAGGTTTTGGGGCTTATTCACAAGGGCACAGTTGCCTGTACAATGTGAATCAGTGATTTTTTTCTATATGACTGGAGCCATCTGGAGCTACAGTATCTCACAAAAGTGAGTACTCCCCTCACATTTTTGTAAATATTTTATTATATTTTTTCAGGTGACAACACTGAAGAAATGACACTTTGCTACAATGTAAAGTAGTGTACAGCTTGTATAACAGTGTAAATTAGCTTTTCCCCATACAATTACTCAATACACATCCATTAAACCGCTGGCAACAAAAGTGAGTACACCCCTAAGTCAAAAAGTATAAATTGGGCCAAAAGTGTCAATATTTTGTGTGGCTACCATTATTTTCCAGCACTGCCTTAACCCTCTTGAGTATTGGAGTTCACCAGAACTTCACAGGTTGCCACTGGAGTCCTCTTCCACTCCTCCATGACGAAATCACAGAGCTGGTGGATGTTAGAGACCTTGCGCTCGTCCACCTTTCATTTGAGGATGCCCCACAGATGCTCAATAGGGTTTAGGTCTGGAGACATGCTTGGCCAGTCCATCACCTTTACTCTCAGCTTCTTTAGCAAGGCAGTGGTTGTCTTGGAGGTGTGTCTGGGGTCATTATCATGTTGGAATACTGCCCTGCGGCCCAGTCTTCGAAATTAGGGGATCATGCTCTGCTTCGGTATGTCACAGTACATGTTGGCATTCATGGTTCCCTCAATGAACTGTAGCTCCCCAGTGCCGGCAGCACTCATGCAGCCCCAGACCATGACACTCCCACCATCATGCTTGACTGTAGGCAAGACACACTTGTCTTTGTACTCCTCACCTGGTTGCCGTTACACACGCTTGACACCATCTGAACCAAATAAGTTTATCTTGGTCTCATCAGACCACAGGACAGGTCAAGATGAATGTGCTGCCCAGGGTGCTCTTCATGTTTCAAATGCTCCCGTTTAATATACCCGTCAATTTGGTGAGGACTTTGAACTCTCTGGTTAGAGCATACGTGTGGCGCCGATCACACCCTCGGCTTGCGCTCTCGCTATTATCGCGGGACAAAAGCCGGGGGGGGTTGGCGGTGCCGGACTTTGGGAGATATCTGAACGCCGTCTCCCTGGTTCGGATAGCCGACTGGAAATTTCATACAGAGGAAAAGCTCTGGGTTCAGCTGGAGCACAAGCTGGCAAATACATCATTATATCCTCAACTTTGGATACCTCCAGAGACTAGAAATTTTGCTGACACTATCTCGCCTTTAACCAGTTCGGTTTTTCGCATCTGGGATCGGCTACATAGGCTCCATAAAATTCCATATAATTCACCGCTTATGCCGATTTTAGGCCATAGCCTCTTCCCGCCTGGTCATAAAGACCACTCTTTCTCCCAGTGGCTACCACAGGCCAACGCCACGCTGTTGCATCATATAACGGGGATGGAAGGAATACTCCCATTCTCTAAAATATGCCAGGCATCACCAAAGACATTTATGGATTGCTGGAAATACCACCAACTTCAGCAATTCGTGAAAAAACTGCCTCACCCCTTACGCAACATACACTCCCTGAATCCGATTGAACAAATTCTAGTACGCCCTGAATCAGGTAAAGGTTTATTATCTAAGTTTTATAAGTCATTGGACGCACTAGGCCCTAATTCCACCCCACACTTTATGAAACAGTGGCAACTAGACTTTAAGTGCACTTTTTCGCCGACACAGGAGGAGGTTATTCTTCAATTGTCTCATAGCTCAGGAACATCGGCGCGGACAACAGAAGCCAATTATAAGTTTCTCACTAGATGGCACTACTCCCCCGCCAAGCTACAGAGGATGACACCATCTCTCTCGGCTGTTTGCTGGAGAGGTTGTGGGCATAGAGCTACGCACGCACATATATGGTGGTTCTGCCCAGCAATTCGACCCTTCTGGACTAGCGTATTGTCTTTAATTGAAAAAATTCAGGGTTTACCTATTGCTAGGGATCCGTTGTCTGTCTTATTCCATGACACTAAACTACCTCCGGCCCAGTATCGAAAGTCTATTACCCCTTACCTTTTAAATGCAGCCAAAGCATTAATCCCAAAATACTGGAAACAGTCTACAGTTCCCTCGATACCTCAATGGTTGCGGGCAGTTGACCGTATCTACTATCTGGAAGACATGACATTGGATCTTCGAGGTCAGGCACCCCTGGCACGTAAGATTTGGTCATGTTGGTTAACATTCACCCACACTAACATATACGCCTCATATATGGCAGAGGCCTCTCTAGGCTAGAACGCCTAGACTGGTGAAACACCAAAACACCAAGGGACCCCCCCACTTTCCCTTTTTTTTTTTTTTCTCTTTCTCTCTTCCTTCCTTTCCTTCCCCTCTCCACTGGAGAGCCCCCGCTTAAACAACTGGACTAAAATATCTAACAATCCCAGAAATATTGATTCTTGTAGGTAAATTATATTCGTATGTTTTTTTTTTTTTCTTTTTTTGCATTGGTTCTAGTTATGACAAGCAGGGATTGCTTAACTGTATATAATTTGGGGAGACTCCCCCTTTGTTCTTTTCTACTTCATGTTTGTATAACTCGTATAGAATTCAATAAAAAAATATATTAAAAAAAAAAAAAAAAAAAAAAAGACCACAGGACAGGGTCTCAGTATTCCATGTCCTTAGTCTGCTTGTCTTCAGCAAGCTGTTTGCAGGCTTTCTTGTGCATTATCTTTAGAAGAGGCTTCCTGGGATGACAGCCACGCAGACCAATTTGATGCAGTGTGCGGCGTATGGTCTAAGCACTGACAGGCTGACCCCCCACCCCTTCAACCTCTGCAGCAATGCTAGCAGCACTCATACGCCTATTTCCCAAAGACAACCTCTGGATATGATGCTGAGCACATGCACTCAACTTCTTTGGTCGACCATGGCGAGGCCAGTTCTGAATAGAACGTTTCCTGGTAAACCGCTGTATGGTCTTGGCCACTATGCTGCAGCTCAGTTTCAGGGTCTTAGCAATATTCTTATAGCCTAGGCCATCTGTATGTAGAGCAACACTTCTTTTTTTTTCAGATCATCAGAGAGTTCTTTGCCATGAGGTGCCATGTTTAACTTCCAGTGACCAGTATGAGAGAGTGAGAGTGATAACACCAAATATAACACACCTGCTCCCCATTCACACCTCAGACCTTGTAACACTTATGAGTCACATGACACCGAGGAGGGAAAAGGGCTGATTGGGGTGTACTCACTTTTGTTGCCAGCGGTTTAGACTTTATTGGCTGTGGGTCAGGTAATGTTGAGGGGACAGCAAATTTACACTGTTATAAAAGCTGTACCCGCACTACTTTACAATGTAGCAAAGTGTCATTTCTTCAGTGTTTTCACATGAAAATATATAGTGAAATATTTACAAAAATGTGAGGGGTGTACTCACTTTTGTGAGATACTGTATGTGCAGGCAGCAAATGTTACACTATGGGTGTGTGGGTGCAGGTGTACGGCCCAAAACAAAGACAAACCTGTCACACACCTGTCAAATTTCGACCTGTGGCTGTGTTCATCCACTGCACCCCCATGAGTAACAGGCAGCTCCAACTGCATGAACAATTGACTCATTGATAGGGTCAGAGTACATGGATGAATGAGTCCTTAGGACTCATTCACACATGAGTTCAGGGGCGGTAAAAACCCAAGGTTGAGCTGTACTTTTACTGCCCGCCAACTGCAACTTTAGCAGTGGCTAGGGGTGTGCACATGCCATGGCTGCGATGCTGTGCTTTACAGCCATGGCAGAAATTATGCCCTTGTCGAAAGTGACCCATTTAAGTGAATAGTGCTGCTCTGCAAGTGTTCTGCGACTGCATGCAAAGCACACGATTGTGGCCTGCCTGTTAAAACAGGCAGTGAGGAGGCAATATGCAATTATTTAGCCAATAATAGGCAATATCAAAATGCTGACAGCTCCTCAGATAGCAAACCACATGTGAATGAGCCCTTCATTTTTTTGTCAATTAGGTTTTAGAATTGTATTTATTTTTAATTTTTTTAGAATTGTTTTTATTTTTCTGTGATTGTTTCTCACATTGTGCTGGAAAGCATTAGCCCCCGTTCACACTAAGGTGACCTGTGAGGCGACCTGGTCGCCTCACAGGTCGCCGTAGGTCGCCTTCCATAGGGAAGCTGCGGACCCATTCTAATAGGAGCGACATAAGTCGCTCCGACTTAGAAAAAGGGCCCGGAGCTTCTTTGGGGCGACCTGGAGGCGACCGCCATAGACTTCAATGTTATGAAGTCCGTGGCGGCCGCTCCGAGGTGCGGCGCGCTGCTCGCACCGCGACCTCGGAGGTCGCGGTGCGAAGTAGCGTCGCTTGTATGTGAACGGGGCCTTACCCTTGTGATCTGCTGCCGGTGCCATTGTATTGTTAATGACACCCAAAAGCAAATTGCAAACAAATGGTACTGCAGATAGGTTTTTAGGAGTAGTGCGCGCACTGATGTTTCTGTGTTCTGGTGTATTCAAATGAATAGGCTTCAAAATCGCACTGCATTGGAATGGTCAGGACAACCAAATCCCCTCCTCTAAGTACAAATCTCCCCTCCAAGGTCATATTCCCCCATAAAGTTTTCCTCCAAAATCCACACCAAGTACAGATTTCCCTGCACATTAGTAAGCTCCGCTCAGCACAGACCGGCACCCTCCCAGCTCCATCTCAGCACAGACCATGGTGGGCATAGGAACATAATAAAAAAAAAAACTAGAAAAAAGTAGAAGGAGCTCCTGTTCTCCCAGCCTTCCTTGCAGCCTACCTTTACTAAAGTCAGCCACCGTATCAGTGCCAGGTGCAAGAAGTGGCTGGGCAGACCCTGTGGCCCTCTGTGATGGATAGAAGGTGTGCAAATAACAGCTAAGTGAACTGGAAGCAGCTCCCACCCCCTCTCTCTGTTTTATGTAATTAAGAAGACAGTCAGGAACTGTAGCCGATTAGGAGGTATGACACTGTCCTATGATTGCTTCAGAGACTCACAGTTGCTTTCAGCTCCAAGTTGTTTAATTACACCCAACACTATAACAGAGCACATTTACTGGTCTGTCTGCCTTCCCCACCACGTCTCTGCCTGGATTCGGCATGTAGAGTGTCAGTAGCACTACAACAATTTGTGTTTCCTTGCTTCCTCTGTTACAGATTGCAGCGCCCAAACCTCTGCCTTGTCTGTCCTGACTGCCTGGTGTAGCATGAAACTCATAGACAGTACAGTCGGCTCTCCTGTTCGGCAACTGCTCAGGCTCCCCTTTCCAGCTGATGGAGCAGGGGCCCGATACAGGAGGTCTTGCTGTACTGCCTTATCAGTGGCCCAGAAGGTTATTAGAGGTGTACCCCAAGGTTCAGTGTTGGGACACTTACTTTTTAACCACTTTACCACCGGAGGATTTTGCTGTCTTACGTCCAGGCCACTTTTTGCGATTCGCGCTGTGCGACTTTAACTGACAATTGCGCGGACGTGCGACGCCGTACCCAAACAAAATTTACGTCCTTTTTTTTCCCACAAACAGAGCTTTTTTTTGGTGGTATTTGATCACCTGTGTGATTTTTACTTTTTGCGCTATAAACAAAAAAAGAGCGTTTATTTTGAAAAAATAACAATATTTTTAACATTTTTTTATATGAAATTCCCCCCCCCCCCAAAAAAATGTAAAAAATTTTTGGCCAATTTATTTTCTGCTACCTATGTTTGGTAAAAAAAATCACAATAAGCGTATTTTGATTGGTTTGCGCAAAAGTTATTGCGTTTACTAACTAAGGGAAAGATTTCTGTCATTTTTGGTGGGTTTTTTTTTAACGAGTAATGGCGGCGATCTGCGATTTTTTTTACGGGACTGCGACATTGTGGCGGACAGATCGGACCCTTGACTGCCATTTTTGACACTTTTGGGGTTACCAGTGACATTACTGCAGTAATCAGTGCTATATATATGCACTGTTATATATCATAGGTAAAAAGGCGCTGGTAATCTTAATATATCACGTGTTATAAAAATTAATAGGTGATTTAAAGTGTAATATATGTGATTAAAAATTGCTACAAATATATATATGATCTACTATTGGTGCAATTAGCAAAGAAAAGTGCATACCAGTGCAATTTCAATTCAGAAGTGTTTGTGCTTCTCAAAGTAAATTAATCCACAAAGGTGTGGATCAGTGAACCAATAAATAGATATATAAAGAATTCCATACAAAAATCACATAAGAATATATAAAAATATAAATATATAAATGTGCTCCAAGTAGTTTTTAAAAGTCCAGGCAATAGCATGCAATCAAAATTGTGCTTGATGGATTCTTATTAATCCCTTCACAGTGCTCCAGGTGCTGGGATGTGACAACCGTCAATTAAGAAGTGCTTGTGCTTCTCAAAGTAAATTAATCCACAAAGGTGTGGATCAGTGAACCAATAAATAAATAAATATATAAAGAATTCCATACAAAAATCACATAAGGATATATAAAAAAATCACATAAGAATATATAAAAAAGTATAAATATATAAATGTGCTCCAAGTAGTGTTTAAAAGTCCAGGCAATAGCATGCAATCAAAATTGTGCTTGGTGAATTCTTATTAATCCATTCACAGTGCTCCAGGTGCTGGGATGTGACAACCGTGGCCTCTTACCAGCTAGCAGCAGGTCACAAGGACCCCCAACGCCTGTGATCCCTTTATTGGGTGGATCAGACCTCTCCTCGATTGCTTGGATCTCTGGCTCCTATATTACTCGAGTTGGACCATGTAGTCCCCCCATACACATAAAGATATAGAAGAACAAATAGCCTCCAATAGTGAAATACTGTTTTATTCTCCAAAAAACATACACTATAAGGTGACAATTAGCCTCTTACTATTTGTTGTGCCCTCCTTGCACTGGGCAATTCGGCAGTACAAAATCGTTTTTTTGGGTCTTAGGAAGATATTCTCCAGGGATCTGCAGCACCCTGTATCTCCTTTCCCCCTTTCTTTGTATTGCGGCGGTGGATGTGTATCCCAGCTTCTGTTCCGAATGCCTCTGTGTGTTACTTCCGGGTTAGCATTGGCCACAATGCATTTCGCTTAACGAGCGTCCTCAGGCAAGGATCTCCTAAGTGACAGGCAGGGTCAGATTGAAGGATTCAGCATAGCTGAACCTGCGATCTGTGCCTGTGTCACATAGTCCCCTCCCCCCACACACGTTAGTAAGCACCAGGCATACATTAACCCCTTGATCACCAATAAAGGTTAACCCCTTCCCTGCCAGCGTAATTTTTACAGTAACAGTGCATATTTATAGCACTGATTACTGTAGTAATGTCACTGGTACCCCCAAAAGTGTCAAAAATGTCAGTCAAGGGTCCGATCTGTCCGCCGCAATGTCGCAGTCCCACAAAAAAAATCGCAGATCGCCGCCATTACTAGTTAAAAAAAAAAAACAATAAAAATGACATAAATTTCCTGTAGTTATTAGCTGCGATAACTTTTGCGCAAACCAATCAAAATACGCTTATTGTGATTTTTTTACCAAAAATATGTAGCAGAAAACAAATTGGCCTTAATGTTAAAAAATTGTGATTTTTACATTTTTTTGGGGGGGAATTTCATATAAAAAAAATGTGAAAAATATTGTTATTTTTTCAAAATTGTCGCTTTTTTTTTGTTTATAGCGCAAAAAGTAAAAATCGCACAGGTGATCAAATACCACCAAAAGAAAGCTCTATTTGTGGGGAAAAAAAGGACATAAATTTAATTTGGGTACAGCATCGCACGACCGCGCAATTGTCCGTTATAGTAACGCAGTGCCGAAACGCAAAATATGGCCTGGTCAGAAATGGGGTAAAATCTTCCGGTCTTAAAGCGTTTAAAAATACGCTCATTGAGAATTTTTTTGTCAAAGACATGTAGCTAAATACATTTTGGACTAAATATATGACAAAAATTGAACATATTGGATATTTTTTAACTGTCAAAGTAGAAAAATATTGTTATTTTTTCAAAATGTTTTATTTTTTTATTAATATCACAAAAAATGAAAATCGCACAGGTGATAAAATACCACCAAAAGAAAGCTCTGTTTGTGGGAAAAAAAAGGACGTAATTTCGTTTGGGTACGGCGTTGCATGACCGCGCAATTGTCAGTTAACGTTGCACAGTGCCGAATCGCAAAAAGTGGCCCAGACGTAAGACAGCAAAATCCTCCGGTGGTAAAGTGGCTAATAATAGCATGCAATGCCAAGCTGCAGTTTCCAAAGAGGAGATTAAGGGGGGATATGATCAACATGTTTAAATATATAAGGGGTCCATATAGTAAACTTGGTGTTGGGTTATTCACTTTAAGGTCATCACAGGAGATAAGGGGGCACTCTATGTCTGGAGTAAAAGAGATTTAATCTCCAAATACGGAAACATTTCTTCACAGCAAGAGCTGTAAAAAT
Organism: Pelophylax lessonae; assembly: GCF_965119305.1. Taxonomy (NCBI): domain Eukaryota; kingdom Metazoa; phylum Chordata; class Amphibia; order Anura; family Ranidae; genus Pelophylax; species Pelophylax lessonae. The sequence continues at coordinate 230,540,484 of NC_138768.1, forward strand.
GTGGAATAGACTCCCTCCAGAGTTGGTTCTGGCCAGCTCAGTAGATTACTTTAAAAAAGACCTGGATTCTTTCCATTCTTTATATTATGTACATTATATACCTGGATACTAACATGTATAGGTAAAGTTGATCTAGGGAAAATCAGATTGCCTCTCGATGATCAGGAAGGAATTTTTTCCCCTGCTGTAGCAAATTGGATCATGCATTGCTGGGTTGTTTGCCTTCCTCTGGATCAACTGTGGCTACAGGATTGTACATATGGGATTGTATGTTTTTTTTATTGGTTGAACTGGGTGGACTTGTGTCTTTTTTTAACCTGACTAACTATGTTACTATATGTCTCTTGTGCGTGCTTGTCCCCCTCCCCCTGAATTTTGAATGCAGATCTGCGGCTCCCCTCTTAATTTTACCTTCTCCAAGCCAATTGAAAGGCTATTTACTGTATGCTACATATGGCACGCTCTCCATCAGAACTCCTTTGTTACCTAATTTCGTGAACAAATAATGGAAAGGCGCTTTAAGTTGTATGCCTTTAAAGAAAAATTCAAAACTGTCATAGAGCTGGGTGTTGTATGATAATACTTAACATCCTATTAGGTGTTTAAACAGCGGACAGTCAGCTTTAACATAAGGATGGTCCCAGTGGCGGATTTGCCACTGTATCACCCTTATAGGCAGCGGGAGAGGTGAAAAAAAATGACTTTTTTTTTGTGTAGATATGAGATCTGAGGTCCTTTTGACCCCAGATCTCACATTAAAATGGTCATGTCATGCCTATTTAAAAAAAAAAAAAAAAAAACAGTGTAAAAATAAAAGGTAAAATAAATAAGAAAAAAAAAATGAAAGTGCCCTGTCCCAGTTAGCTTGCGCCCAGAAGCGAACGCATACGCAAGTCGTGCCCACATATGTAAACTGTGTTCAAACCACACATGTGAGGTATCGCCATGATTGTTAGAGCGATAGCAATAATTTGAGCCCTAGACCTCCTCTGTAACTCTAAACTGGTAACCTGTAGAAATTTTTAAATTGTCTATTATATTGCATATAGGGATTTTTAGGTGCCAATGTTTGTCGCCATTCCACGAGCGTGCACAATTTTTGAAATGTTGGGTATCTATTTACTCGGTGTAACATTATCTTTCACATTATAGAAAAAAATGGGCTAACGTTACTGTTTTCTTATTTTTTAATTCAAAAAAGTGAATTTTTTCCAAAAAATTGCGTTTGTAAGGTCGCTACGCAAATACAATGTGATAAAAAATATTGCAATGATCTCCATTTTATTCTATAGGGTCTCTGCTAAATAAAATATATATATAATGTTTGGGGGTTCTAAGTAATTTTCTAGCAAAAAAAAAATGATTTTAACTTGTAAACAACAAGTGTCAGAAAAAGGCCCGGTCCAGAAGTGGTTAATAAACCAAAAAAAATAAAATAAAGTGTCCAGTGCCCATTTCCTCATCCATTATGCAAAACAAAATCATCTTTACTATGGAGGAAATAGAACACTATAAACTATCCAACTTATTGTGTTGTGACTTGTTACAGGAAACACCACTCCTCCAATAAAATATGGCGGGGGAAGTTTTGAAGCCTGCAAATATATCTTGCATGATTACAAGTGAACAAATTATACTCACGACCACACTATAGTCAGTTTGAGACAGAGCAAAAATCCCCTTTAGCTTATTAGCCACACAGTAATAAACAGGAATGTCCTGCTCAATCTCAAAGGGTAAACACTTTTTTAGACGTGAAGTGGAATATAAATATACACTATATTGTCAATAGTATTGTGAAACCTGCCTTTTACACGCACATGAACCATACTTCCCAACATTTGAACTTCAAAATGAGGGACACTGGAGAAGGTATAAGATCTGCGATGCGCTATGCGCGCTGCGGCAACATGTAGGCATGGCCGATCATTTAGCAGTGGGAGGGCTTAAGGATCTGGTTAAACAAAACCCAGGCTTCCTTTTACCTACAGTATTTCACAAAAGTGAGTACACCCCTCACATTTTTGTAAATATTTTATTATAACTTTTCATGTGACAACACTGAAGAAATGACACTTTGCTACAATGTAAAGTAGTGAGTGTACAGCTTGTATAACAGTGTAAATTTGCTGTCCCCTCAAAATAACTCAACACACAGCCAATATTGTCAAAACCGCTGGCAACAAAAGTGAGTACACCCCTAAGAGAAAATATCAAAATTGGGCCCAATTAGCCATTTTCCCTCCCCGGTGTCATGTGACTCGTTAGTGTTACAAGGTCTCAGGTGTGAATGGGGAGCAGGTGTGTTAAATTTGGTGTTATCGCTCTCACTCTCTCATTCTGGTCACTGGAAGTTCAACATGACACCTCATGGCAAAGAACTCCCTGAGGATGTGAAAAAAAGAATTGCTGCTCTACATAAAGATACCCTAGGTTATAAGAAGATTGCCAAGACCCTAAAACTGAGCTGCAGCATGGTGGCCAAGACTATACAGTGGTTAAATAGGACAGGTTCCACTCAGAACAGGCCTCACCATGGTCGACCAAAGAAGTTGAGTGCATGTGCTCAGCATCATATCCCAGAGGTTGTCTTTGGGAAATAAACATATGAGTGCTGCCAGCATTGCTTCAGAGGTTGAAGGGGTGGGGGGTCAGCCTGTCAGTTGTAACGCTTCTGCGTTTCTTATATGGTGTGGATTTTCAGCTGCAGAAATAGTTCCACGTCAGTAGTCATGTAAGAGATATGCTGAGATACCATTCCCAACCTCAATGACTCATCATGTGTGGAAGGTCTTATTTCAGCCAGTAAATACACACAATTAGCAAGCTGGTTCCTAGAATGACTTTATGTATGTGGTAACACAATGATGAAGGTTGAGGGATAGGTTGAGTGGAGGTGGTAGGTGATAGACACTTGAAGGTGAGACAGTAGCAGATGGATGCAGGAAGGTTTAGCAATGTTGTATGGTAGCGGATGACAGAATAGCAGGTGGACATACAAAAGAGATCAACCCAGTGCAGAAAAGTAGCAGTAGTCTCAAGAGCTAGCAATCTAGTTATGCAGATGTGATAAACAGTCTTTACTATGCAGAGCTAGATAGTGTAAGCTTAGTATAAGTTTATAGAGAATTCCCCTGCGGGGTACTTAGCACTATTAGCGATACAGCCGAAGGGTGGTTCAGGAGTGGCGGATGATCCAGTAGCGGGATACAGGGATCAGCGCGGCGAGGTTCCGTCAGCGAGGTAAGCTTGCAAGCATGGAAGCTTCAAGCAAGGTTAGCATCCAGGTAAAGGTGTTTGAACGAACACATGTGAGTGAGAACCGGCGCTTTAAATAGCCATCTAGTCCGGCGCTGGGTGATGACAGCTCCAGTCTTAAAGGTGTATGCGCACCTTTCCAAAAGTAAATGGTGGGGCGCATACACTTGTGGAAAGTGTAATTTAGGGTACCAAAGGTACCGGAACATTACAATACCCCCCCCCCTTAAGGCCTGCTCCTGAAGGCCTCTGGAGCTGGTTTGTCTGGGTATCTCGCATGAAAATTGCGGATTAATCTAGGGGCATGTATGTCAGAGGTGTTTAGCCAGGTGTCGTCTTAGGGCCCATAGTTCTTCCATCTAACCAAGTACTGAAGTCTTCTTCTGTAGATACGAGAATCCAGAATCTCTTTTATCTCGTATTCTTCTCCACCTTCAACTTGTACAGGAGGGGGAGGTGGAATATTAGGCCTTATTCCTTGGTCCGGAACATGGGGTTTTAGTAGCGACACATGGAAAATCGGATGGATTTTTAGGTCCATTGGCAATGTAAGCTGCACTGCAGCTTTTCCAATAAGTTTCTTGATTGGGAAAGGTCCCAAGAACAGAGGTCCAAGCTTTTTGCTAGGGATCTTCAGTCTCAAGTTTTTTGTTGAGAGCCAAACGAGGTCCCCGATAGTATACTGTGGAGAAGGTCTTCTACGAAGATCATAGTACTTCTTTTGTTGACTGTGAGCGTGTGCAATGGTAGTATTTAGTAAACCCAGAGAATCCTTTATTTGGGTAAGATAGTCTGAGGCTACTGGGTTATTTGAAGGAAGGATGCGTGGAGGGAGAATAGAGGGATGGAACCCATAGTTCAAGTAGAACGGACTCTGCTTGGTTGTACTGTGAGTTGCGTTGTTGTAGGCAAATTCTGCCAGGGGGAGAAGATCCAACCAATCATCCTGTTGGTAAGAAGTGTAACAACGTAAATACTGCTCGATGCATTGGTTGACTCTTTCAGTCTGTCCGTTGGTCTGCGGATGGTAAGGAGAAGTGAGCTTCCGCTCAATCCGTAGTATGTGACATAGTTCTTGCCAGAATTTAGAAATAAATTGGGATCCACGGTCAGACAGAAGAGTTTTTGGGATACCATGTAATCTGAAGACATGTTTCATCAGGAGTTCTGCCGTTTGTTTGGACGAAGGTAGTCTGCGAATAGCAATGAAATGTGCCATCTTTGTCAGATGGTCCACTGACACCAAGATGGTATTAAATCCTTTGGAAGGAGGCAATTCTACGATGAAGTCCAATGACAAAACCTCCCATGGAGTTTGGGGTATTGGTAGACTGCATAGTAGACCGAATGGTCTCGTAGTGTCAATTTTGGACCTGGCACAGACATTGCATGAAGAGACGAATTTTTGTATAGATGTTTTCATGTCAGGCCACCAGAATTGTCGAGAAATCAAATTGAAAGTCTTTGTCATACCCATATGTCCTGCCATAGGCACATCATGCGATAATTCCAAGATCTTGGTGCGTAGGGTAGGTGGTATGTAAAGTTTGTCGTTGTAGTAGAGGAAGCCTTCTGCATCAGTATTTAGTTGTGGTGGGGGTGAATCCAAACTTATACCATGCAGAACCTCTTCCTTTAAGGAACGGACAACTCCAATAATGCGTTTGTGAGGTATTATAGGAACGGAAGGGATTTCAAAGTAGTTTTCTTCAGTTAGTCGTGATAGTGCATCCGCCTTTTTGTTCTTATCTGCAGGTGTGTAGGTCACTAGGAAGTTAAAGCTTAGAAAGAATAGTGACCATCGTACCTGTCGATGCGAGAGAGTTTTGCTAGTTTGAAGATATTGGAGGTTTTTATGGTCCGTGTATATAATTATTGGTAGTTGGGTGCCTTCGAGTAAATGTCGCCAATTCTCCAGAGCCAATTTTATAGCAAGCAGTTCCTTTTCACCCACAGGGTAATTTATCTCGGGACTGCTCAGGAATTTAGAAAAAAAAAGCGACTGGATGAAGTGGTGAAGTGTGGGTAGGTCGTTGGGAGAGTATTGCTCCTACTGCCATGTTTGACGCATCTACCTCCAGAATGTATTGGAGGGATGGGTCTGGATAGCGTAATATGGGAGCGGAAGTAAACCTTGTCTTTAACAAGTGGAAAGCCTTATTTGCTTCTTCTGACCATTTAAATGGTATTTTTATGCTAGTGAGCTGTGTGAGGGGTCTCACAATAGCAGAAAAGTTTTTTATGAACCTCCTGTAGAAATTTGCAAATCCCAGGAATCGCTGTAGCGCCTTGCGTGTAGTTGGTGTAGGCCAATCCTGAATGCAGGATATTTTACTCATGTCCATCTCGATTCCTGTTTTGGATATGATGTAGCCTAGAAAGAGTACCTCATCTTTATGGAACAAGCATTTCTTCAGCTTCACATAAAGATTATGTGCAAGCAATCTCGATAATACAAGTCTTACATGTCTTATGTGTTCAGACAGGGTCCGTGAATATATAAGTATATCGTCCAGATATACCACAACACAGACATCTAGTAAGTCTTTAAAAATATTGTTTATAAATCGTTGGAAAACTGCAGGGGCATTGCATAGGCCGAATGGCATCACAAGATATTCGAACAATCCGTATCTAGTTCTGAATGCAGTCTTCCACTCGTGTCCATCACGGATTCGAATGAGATTGTATGCTCCTTTCAGGCCTAATTTTAAAAAATAGGTAGCTCCACGCACCTGCTCAATGAGCTCAGGGATAAGCGGTAGAGGATAGCGATCTTTTATTGTGATAGCATTCAATTTCCTGTAGTCGATGATAGGTCTGAGACTTGAATCTTTATTGCGAACAAAAAAGAGTCCTGCTGCTGTGGAAGAAGTGGAAGGTCTAATAAAACCTTTTTCCAAGTTCTCATCCAAATAGGTTTTGAGATGGGCAAGTTCATCCTGTGAAAGAGGATAAACATGACCGAACGGCAATTTGCTATTTGGGAGTAGATCAATGCTACAATCATAGTCTCGATGAGGAGGTAATGCTTGAGCATTTTTCTCAAGAAAAACCTCAGAAAGATCCTGATAACATAGTGGTGCAATCTCATCTGTCACCACAGACAGAATCTTCCCGGAAAACGGGAGGTTACACGTTTCCTCGCAATAACAAGAAGGGAAGGTCAAGGACCATTTCTTCCAATCTATGGTTGGTTGGTGTGTGTGCAACCAGGGAAGTCCCAACACAATGGGAAAGTGGGGTGATGGTATTAAATCGAAGGTAGAAGTCTCCCTATGAGACTCGTTAATAGTGACTAGAAGTGCTTGTGTCTGATCGGTGATCGGACCAGAGGATAACGGAACACCGGTAATAAGACTTACTGAGACAGGTTTGAGTTTAGAAATAATAGGAATTTTATTTGAAGCAGCAAAACATATATCCATATAATTTCCACAAGATCCTGTGTCAATCATGGCCTTAGTAGTAATCCTGTTCTGGTCCCACTGTAATGTCAAAAAAACAGAAATGTAGGGGTTAGTGAATGAAGTTGTCAATCCTCCTAGGGAGACATGTGAACACTCACCCTTCTTTTTGTTGACTAGGGGACAGACGTTTATCTTGTGATCCGGGGATGCACAGTACAAGCAGAGATTTTCATTTCGTCTTTTGGCTTTTTCCATAGTTGATAGCGGTGGGCGTATGGTTCCTATCTCCATAGGAACGGGGTCAACGGCCAGACTCCGAGAGGAAACGGATAATGGCATTCCCATCTTTTCAGCCTTTCTTTCTCGTAGTCTTCTATCTATGGTAATACAGAGTTGTATTAGTGCATCCAGGGTTTTTGGCAGATCCGCTCGGGCGAGCTCGTCCTTAACGGCTTCTGATAGGCCAAGCCTAAATTGGGTTTTCAGAGATGCATCATTCCATTCTGAATCAAGGGTCCATCTCTTGAACTCTGCGACAAAGTCTTCTACAGGCCTCCTTCCTTGTTTCAAGGATCTTAACTGAAGATCAGCAGTACTCTGCCTATTGGGGTCATCATATAGGCTAGTGAGCTCTGCCAGGAACAAGGCATAGGAGTTGAGAAGCTGGTCGTTTTTCTCAAAAAGAGAATCTGCCCAGGCTCGAGGATCGTTTGATAGGTAAGAAATAATAGTACAAACCTTAATGTGATCAGTAAGGTAGGTACGAGGTTTTAGCAAAAAAAGTAACTCACATGCGTTTTTAAATTCGCGAAATTTTTTGCGATCGCCTGTAAATACCAAAGGGGGATTTATCTTGGGTTCAGGGGACTGAGCAGAGGTAAGTTGTGTCAGTCTAATTACCTGCTGCGACAGAGCCTGATTGTCTTCTTTTAATTCAGCAAGTGCGTGTATTAACGCAGATACTTGCTGTTTTAATTGTGTCACCTGAGTGGTTATTTCTGCTGAATCCATTTTTTGGTTCGTTCAATCTGTAACGCTTCTGCGTTTCTTATATGGTGTGGATTTTCAGCTGCAGAAATAGTTCCACGTCAGTAGTCATGTAAGAGATATGCTGAGATACCATTCCCAACCTCAATGACTCATCATGTGTGGAAGGTCTTATTTCAGCCAGTAAATACACACAATTAGCAAGCTGGTTCCTAGAATGACTTTATGTATGTGGTAACACAATGATGAAGGTTGAGGGATAGGTTGAGTGGAGGTGGTAGGTGATAGACACTTGAAGGTGAGACAGTAGCAGATGGATGCAGGAAGGTTTAGCAATGTTGTATGGTAGCAGATGACAGAATAGCAGGTGGACATACAAAAGAGATCAACCCAGTGCAGAAAAGTAGCAGTAGTCTCAAGAGCTAGCAATCTAGTTATGCAGATGTGATAAACAGTCTTTACTATGCAGAGCTAGATAGTGTAAGCTTAGTATAAGTTTATAGAGAATTCCCCTGCGGGGTACTTAGCACTATTAGCGATACAGCCGAAGGGTGGTTCAGGAGTGGCGGATGATCCAGTAGCGGGATACAGGGATCAGCGCGGCGAGGTTCCGTCAGCGAGGTAAGCTTGCAAGCATGGAAGCTTCAAGCAAGGTTAGCATCCAGGTAAAGGTGTTTGAACGAACACATGTGAGTGAGAACCGGCGCTTTAAATAGCCATCTAGTCCGGCGCTGGGTGATGACAGCTCCAGTCTTAAAGGTGTATGCGCACCTTTCCAAAAGTAAATGGTGGGGCGCATACACTTGTGGAAAGTGTAATTTAGGGTACCAAAGGTACCGGAACATTACATCAGTGCTCAGACCATATCCCGCACACTGCATCAAATTGGTCTGCATGGCTGCCATCCCAGAAGGAAGCCTCTTCTAAAGATCATGCACAAGAAAGCCTGCAAAGGCCTGTGTGGTGGCAACAAGGTGGGGAGTACAAAGACAAGTGTGTCTTGCCTACAGACAAGCATGGTGATGGGAGTGTCATCGTCTGGTGCTGCATGAGTGCTGCCGGAACTGGGCAGCTACAGTTCATTGAGGGAACCATGAATGCCAACATGTACTGTGACATACTGAAGCAGAGCATGATCCCCTCCCTTCTGTGACTGGGCCGCAGGGCAGTATTCCAACATGATAATGACCCCAAACACACCTCCAAGATGACCACTGCCTTGCTAAAGAAACTCTCCACACCTAAACTATTTTTAGTATCTGTGTTTCCCAACCGAAAGTGGAGGAGTGCAAGGTCTCTATCATCCACCAGCTCCATGATGTCGTCATGAAGGAGTGGAAGAGGAGTCCATTGGCAACCTATGAAGCTCTGGTGAACTCCATGCCCAAGAGGGTTAAGACAGTGCTGGAAAATAATGGTGGCCACACAAAATATTGACACTTTGGGCCCAATTTGGACATTTCCACGTAGGAGTGTACTCACTTTTGTTGCCTGCAATTTAGACATTAATGGCTGTGTGTTGAGTTATTTTTAAGGGACAGCAAATTTACACTCTTATACATTGTAGCAAAGTGTCATTTCGTCAGTGTTGTTACATAAAAAGATATAATAAAATATTTACAAAAATGTGAGGGGTGTACTCACTTTTGTGAGATAGTGTATAAAATAGGCTTTGATTGCTTTGTCTGAGCCTACCTTAAAGAAGAACTTCATTAATATAGTCAGGGACTGCATAGCAACCAGCAATTGTTGAGACAATGAAGACTTTGGTGAGAAGTATTTAATGTGCAGTATTGTGTATATATAGTGCAGGAGTGCGTAAAGCAGAGCACAGGGGTTGGGACAGGAGTGTGTAATGTACAGAATTCAGAGGACAGGAGTATGTAATGTACAGAATGTAAGGGACAGGAGTATGTAATGTACAGAATGCAGGGGACATGAGTATGTATTGTATTGAATGCAGGGGACAGGAGTGTGTAACGTACAGAATGCAGGGTGCAGGAGTGTGTAATGTACAAAAAGCAGGGTGCAGGAGTGTGTAATGTACAGAATGCAATGGGTAGCTCCATACATTCCCCCAAACCCACCCTGGCTCCATCCATTCCCCCCCTCCTCTGCTCCATGCCTCCCTCCTCTGCTCCATGCCTCCCTCCCTGGAGTACATAAAAATCACAGACCTCAGATCAGCCACATCCTGGAGAGTGGTGTGCTGCTCCCTTCCTCCTCCTCCATGTACAGAAAAACACAAGAAGGAGAAGGGGTGGGTTCAGTGCACTCTGCTCTGCACTGTTTGAGTGTCAGAGCAGCAGGGATAGATGCCAGCTGGCATGTTTTGCTCACGGCAAACCAAGCTGCCCGCACCACCGTAGGCATTCTGGGACTCAGACCTGATTCGTCGGGACTCCGGGACAGGGACTATTTTTCAAGACGGTCTTGGGGAATCAGGGACGGTTGGGAGGTATGCATGAACTTTATTTACATCCCAGTCTTAGTCCATAGCGTTTAATATTGAGTTGGCCCACCCTTTGAAATTGTCCAAAATGTCTTGGTATGCTGACGCCTTAAAAATTCCCTTCACTGAAACAAAGGGGCCAAGCCCAACCCCTGAAAAACTACCCCACACCATTATTCCCCCTCCACCAAATGATTTGGACGAGTGCACAAAGCAAGGTCCATAAAGACATGGCTGAGCAAATTTGGGGTGGAGGAACTTGACTAGCCTGCACAGAGTCCTGATCTCAACCCGATAGAACACCTTTGGGATGAATTAGAGTGGAGATTGTAAGCTAGGCCTTCATGTCAAACATAAGTGCCTGACCTAACAAATGTGCTTCAGGGAAAATGGTCAAACATTTCCAAAGACACACTTCTAAACCTTGTGGACAGCCTTCCCAGAAGAGTTAAATCTGTTATAGCTACAAAGGGCGGGCCAACTCAATATTGAATGCTATGGAACCCTACGGACTAAGACTGAGATGCCATTAAAATTCACGTACGGTACGTGTAAAGGCAGGCATCCAAATACAGTACTTTTGACAATATGGTGTATGTATGACTATCTATCTACCTCAAAATGTAGATAGACTATAGAGTCTTTGTATAAAATGTTTACTGTATGGACACGACAAACATCCACACAGTAAGAATGAAGAGAAAAACCCCTGCCATATTCTGTTATACCCATAGTTCCTATATCACCATTTCCATGTAGTGGCCATAAGAAGTTTTTTTCCAGTGCATTATGGCCACTAGATGGCACTTATGGTAAATAAAAGAAAATAGTTATTTTTCGCTCTGTGAGAATGTTTTATTCATAGATCCCAAAGTGTTTTTTTTTTTATAATTAAAGAACACATATATGCACTCTAAAACATTTTATGATTTATCTGTACAATTTCCTTTAGAACTACCAACAACTATGTATTTCATGGGTCCTCCTGATTTAATTTCAATTTAGTGGAAAGCAAAAACTGAAGTAGATATACTTTCCCACTTATCCAAGTCTGGTATAGCCAGGGCCAGCTTCCTAAACAGCCAACATAGCCCATGGTTTCCCACACCTATTGCCATTTACAACAATTTGTTGTGCACAGCCACTGAGCCTGCCAGACTGCCAGTGCAATTCTGCAGGGTCCTCAATGGTCCCAAGAACATCCTGTGCATTTTTGTTGGTGAAATAATGTGCTGTGTATACAGTACATTCTGGTTCCATACACCTTGAACCGAACTACCAGCATAACTCTCAACTGTCCCTGATTTCGAGGGACGTCCCTGATATCCTTCTTTCCTGCTCATTTGTCCCTCATTTTGGTCTGATCTATATCGGTGTATATACAGTATAAAATGCACTTTTTATCTTTCAAAAGGTTTTTCCCAGTAGTAAACCTTTCATACAATTTCTAAATTGCTGCATTTGTAAATTCCAAAAGCCAGTGTAAAGGGATAGCAGTGGTAAAAAAAAAAGCATTAACTAATAATTATTTTTGTACATTTCTCCTATAAGGGGATGTGGCAGGGGGGTGCCCTATGCCCAGGGCCGGCGCTCCTGCTAGGAGAACTGTCTAGGGTGCACTATTGCTTAGGGGGCGCAGCCACGGCTGCTGGCTTCCCTACTAGCCTGGCTGCCACCCTAGGGTGACCAGACATCCACGGTGCACCCGGAACTGGAGCAGGGGGGCGCCATTGTTCCCGCTTGGGCTGCCTCAGGAGGGGAAGGGGGGAGATGGGGATTAGAGTGCCGCCTGATTACAAAAAGCCAAGTTCTTCTGCTTACCCGGAGGGGAGACTGTCATATGGAGTTCCGCCTCCTGGACCGGCTCATACCTATGATAGACAGCACACTGGTGACGTCTATCATAGGAGCCGGTCCAGGAGGCAGCACTTCGTATGACAGCCTTCACGCCGGGTAAGCAGAAGAACATGGCTTTTTATAATCATGTAGCGCTCTAATCCCCATGTACTGGTCACTCTGCATTGGATGGGGGCACTGGTCACTCTGCATTGGATGGGAGCACTGGTCACTCTGCATTGGATGGGGGCACTGGTCACTCTGCATTAATGGGGGCACTGGTCACTGCATTAATGGTGGCACTTATCACTCTGCATTAATGGGGGCACTGGTCACTCTGCATTGGATGGGGGCACTGGTCACTCTGCATTGATGGGGGCACTGGTCACTCTGCATTGGATGGGGGCACTGGTCACTCTGCATTAATGGGGGCACTGGTCACTCTGCATTGGATGGGGGCACTGGTCACACTGCATTAATGGGGGCACTTGTCACTCTGCATTAATGGGGGCACTGGTCACTCTGCATTGGATGGGGGCACTGGTTACACTCCATTAATGGGGGCACTGGTCACTCTGCATTGGATGGGGGCACTGATCACTCTGCATTAATGGGGCACTGGTCACTCTGCATTAATGGGGGCACTTGTCACTCTGCATTAATGGGGGCACAGGTCACTCTCCATTGGATGGGGGCACTGGTCACTCTGCATTCATGGGGGCACTGGTCACTCTGCATTCATGGGGGCACTGGTCACTCTGCATTAATAGGGGCACTGGACACTCTGCATTGGATGAGGGCAGAGTGACCAGTGCCCCCATTAATACAGAGTGACCAATCCCACCATTAATGTAGAGTGACCAGTGCCCCCATTAATGCAGAGTGACCAGTGCCCCCATTAATGCAGAGTGACCAGTGCCCCCATCCAATGGAGAGTGACCTGTGCCCCCATTAATGCAGAGTGAACATTGCCCCCATTAATGCAGAGTGACCAGTGCCCCCATTAATGCAGAGTGACCAATGCCCCCATTAATGCAGAGTGACTAGTGCCCCCAACTCTGTATTGTTGGGGGCACTGGTCACACTGCATTGGATGGGGGCACTAGTCACTCTGCATTAATGGGGGCACTGGTCACTCTGCATTGGATGGGGGCACTGGTCACTCTGCATTAATGGGGGCACTGGTCACTCTGCATTAATGGGGCACTGGTCACTCTGCATTAATGGGGCACTGGTCACTCTGCATTGGATGGGGGTACTGGTCACTCTGCATTAATGGGGGCACTAGTTACTCTGAATTAATGGGGGTACTGGTCACTCTGCAAATAATGGGGCACTGATCACTCTGCATTAATGGGGGCACTGCGAGTGATGCAAGTATAGGGGGGAGTATGGGGAATGCATGGAGTGTGCTGCGAGTATAGGGAAATAGGGACATTTTGATGTTTTTTTTATTTATTGGGGTGGGGGGGCGCAAGTAGCTGGTCTTGCCTAGGGCGCAGAATAGTCTAGCACCGGCCCTGCCTATGCCTACATACTTTTGCTAATAGGTGTCCCTTGTTCCCATCTCAAAAAGTTTGGAGGTATGCTACCAGGTTAGGACGACACTTTGCCCTAACCTTATGTGACTTCTAGAACTGATAAAGGGTGGGTATTTTGAGCTATTTATCCTCAATCGCAACATGCCTTGATTATGATGGTGGCAAATAACAGCTGGCCTCTAGGTGCTTGAGTTAAATATCTAGCTCTGGGTGAATCCAGTAGTAGTTAGTTATACAGTAATTTTTTTTTTCTTTTTTAGGCAGAGATTTTAAAAAGTTGTTGTTTTATGAAGTTATGTTCGGTTCTTACTGTATTTTACTGTTAACTGTTGTTTGTTTTGCAGGAACACCATTCAGCTGCAGCACTAATATGTTTATTCTGACAGCAAAGCAGTGTTAATTTCGTCGACTAAAACCGACTAAAACGTTTTCGTCGACTAACACAATTCAGATGACTAAAATACGACTAAAACTAAAATGGCATTTTAGTCTTAAGACTAAAATACGACTAAAACTAAAATGGCATTTTAGTCAAAAGACTATAACTAAAACTAAATCGAAATTTGCTGCCAAAAATTAACACTGGTACATGCTCAAAGCATAAATAATAACATATTAGATTTTTCACTCCAGGACCAGCAGTAGTATATAATGAGTTTGGAAATTGTAGAGAAATGCTTAAATAATGCATTAAAAATTACAATTGAACTACACCCATTTGATTATAGATGACTAAAATTAGTTTTAGTCGACTAAAATGTAGGGCGTTTTAGTCGACTAAAATGTAGGGCGTTTTAGTCGACTAAAATATACTGGAGTTTTAGTCGACTAAATACGACTAAAACTAAAACATTTGCAGAAGACTAAAATAGGACTAAAACTAAAATGCCATTTTAGTCCTAAGACTAAGACTAAAACTAAATTGAAATTTGCTGCCAAAATTAACACTGCAGCAAAGGGGTTTTGCTCTCAGAATATTTACATCAGTGATTGCAAAACTGCTGGGGGAGATTTCACGTCCGCAGGGCAAACTAAATGAGAGTCTCCTGCAGAATGAGGAGGTAATAACATAGGTACTGAGAGAGCTGAAGGCCTATTTTGAGACCAACTACCAAACAGGCTGTGCTATGGGGATATTATAGGAGGCCCATAAATCAGTGATAAGGGGAGTGTTGTTCAAACATGGAGCAAGAATAAAGAGGGAAAGGAATAACCATTTAACATCACTCACACATCAACTTAAGACCCTGGAAACTGAGCATAAACAGAAAAAATTAACTTCAGCTATGTCAGAACTGGCAATGATAAGGAAACAAATAACAGATCTATTACATTATAGAGCTAAAGCCGCAATGCAATTTTCAAGGAAACTGACTTACGAATCAGGTAATAAGTGTGGGAGGGTACTAGCGAGATCAGTACAGACGCAGAAAGCAAGATCTTATATCCCCCAGGTAGTGACTTCTGAGGGCATAAAGAAAATGATTCCGACACAAATTACAGAGGAGTTTAGGAATTACTATTCCTCGTTATATAATTTACCGGAGAAAATAACATCACAAAAAGAGATAGAGGAATATTTGCCACAGGCAGAGTTACCAAAACTATCTAGAGAAGAACGAGATACACTGGAGATGTATATCTCCCTGGAAGAAATACAACAGGCTGTAAACACCATGAAACCAGGCAAGGCACCAAGCCCGGATGGGTTAACATTGCAGTACTTCCGGGTGCTGTTTCCAATATTGGGATCGTACTTAGAAAGACTGTATAATGGTACAGAATCGGATGGACTGTTTGCCAGGGTTACACTATCAGCCCATATATCGTTGATATTGAAGGAGGGAAAAGACCCATCGGCTTGCGGGAGTTATAGACCTATATCCCTCTTGAATATAGATCTGAAAATATTTATGAAAATCCTGGCAACTAGAATATCGAAATGCCTTTCAAAAATAGTAGATCTAGATCAAGTAGGCTTTATGCCTGCTAGAGAAGCAAAAGATAATACCACAAGAGTGTTGAACTTAATTCATGTGGCCAAGACAGCAGAAATCTCTTGTGTTATACTGAGTACTGACGCAGAAAAGGCATTTGACCAAGTTAATTGGGCCTTTATGTTTTCAGTACTCAGATATATAGGAATAGGCGACTCAATGATGGATAAAATAACTAGAGTTTATTTAAACCCGACAGCTAGAGTAAAGGCTAATGGAGTACTATCAGAGCCCTTTCCTATAAAGAATGGAACAAGAAAGGGCTGCCCATGATCTCCTTTACTATTTGCTTTAGCATTAGAGCCTTTTCTATGTAAAATTCGATCAAACCAAGATATACGTGGAATAATGTTAGGAAAAGAGCAATATAAAATCGCAGCCTATGCGGATGATCTATTGTTTTTCTTCATAAATCCGGCTGTCTCACTGCCGATACTCCTAAAGGAGTTCAAGCAGTATGGCGCCTTATCAAATCTTAAAATAAACTACGGGAAATCAGAAGCATTAGGGTTGGGAATCCCGGAGTCACAAATGAATAGCCTAAAGGCTAACTTTTGATTTACCTGGGCAGTGAGGTACCTGGGGACTTATATACCTGCGAACTTATCCTGGGCATATGAACTTAACTTCCCCCTCTTGATTATGGAAACAAGCAAATTACCAAATCAATGGCAAGGAGGATTACAGTCCTGGTTTGGCAGATGTAATTTAATAAAAATGAACATCTTACCTAAATATTTATACCTTATGCGGGTGTTACCTATTAAACTGCCAAATAGATTTTTTAAAATAGTACATGGGATGTTTGTTAGGTATATATGGGCTAATAAGAAACCTTGGTTAGCACGTAATAGTTTAACACTGCCAAAACGAATGGGAGGACTCGCAGTTCCAGATGTATGCAGTTATTATCATGCTATACTGTACATATAAATAGAGTAATGGATTGGTGGCATCACTCTGAAACGAAATTGTGGGTACAAATAGAGCAATTGCAGACTCTGGTGTCCCTGAAGAAAGCAATGTGGTGCTACCAATCAATTCCTAAGAATCTAAAATCACACCCATTGATAGGCAATACAATACATATAGGCAATCAGCAGTGCCTTTTACAAAAGCTAACAACAATACACTCACCCTTATATCCCATCTTAGGAAACCCTTGTTTTCCCTCAGGTCTGGATAAGCAGCGATTTGGTGAATTGTGGGAAACAAGGCAAGAGCATGCAGAAGCTTTTGTGGTCCAGAAGAACTGGCCTTCGATGGCTAGCTTAATGGACAATAACGGGCCATATAAACTCCCTTTCTGGCAAGCACTCCAGCTGCATTACTTTCTAGTTTCAATTCCGAACCCTGAGAGTTTTGTAAGGCCCTTGACGAACTTTGAGAAACTGTGTGAAGAACCGGAGAGTCTTCTGCGTACTCTGTCTATCATGTATAAATTGCTGAATACTCCAATGGAACAACCAAACCTAAGATGGGTTGAGAAGTGGAAATTAGATCTAAATAGAGAGTTTACAAGAGAACAGACTCAGAGGATTTTTAGGTTTGTGTTTGGGCCAACAAGATGCACTAAAATTCAGGAAATAAACTATAAGATCTTAACTAGGTGGTATAACTTGCCTGAGAAATTGCATAGATGGTACCCACGAGAATCAGATAGGTGTTGGAGGTGCGGGAAAGAGGAAGGTACACTTTTTCATATTTTATGGACTTGCCCCGACATAAAGATGTACTGGGCGGAAGTAGGTTCTATAATTCAGAAATTTACAAGCTACAGGATTGAGGGAGATCCAGCCCGTCTCCTACTGCATGTTTCAGAAATCCCGATCAGGAAATACGAGAAGTCTATCGTACCTTTCATGCTAAATGCTGCAAAGGGATGTATCCCCCTATATTGGAGGAAGATAGAAGTGCCTTCAGTATCGGACTGGGCACGGTAATTGGAGCATATAAATAGGATGGAAGACTTGGTGCTTTCTTTGCAGCATAAACAGGAACAATATAAGGCAATCTGGAATGCATGGAAAAAAGGGAACTAACTTAAGGTTAAAGGCAGAGAGGTATGGTATATTATAAAAATAAAGTAATAATAAGGGTATGGACGAGAGGGGGAAGAAAGGAGAAAAGAAGGCAGGAGGGAAAAGAATAGGAAAGGAGAAAATAAGATAGTAAGAGAAGAAGAGAGAAATAGGGTAAGGAGGTATATTAATTTTGGAATATGGCTAGGAGAAGGACCTGATCTCCAATCTCTGAATATTAAGAATCTGTACCCTAAGGAAATATACCCTTTTGTTGTATTAATTATACTGTCCTTGTGTATGTTTGGTTTACAAAATCTTAATAAAGTGATATTTGAAAAAAAAAAAATAAATCTTCCATGGACTCAACATGCCTCTCAGCAAATAACTTGGGGTATCTACTTTCTGAAAAGGGGTCGTGGGGGGGAGGTTTGTGCTATTTTTGTCATTTTAGGGCCTTCGAAACTGTGATGGATAGTGAGGTAGCGAAATGAGAAATCTACGGCCTTTGAAATCCTAAAGGCGGTCATTGGTTTTTGGCACCCGTACGCAGCTAGGCTCCCAAAAAGTCTCACACACACATGTGGTATCCTCATACTCAGGAGAAGCAGCAGATTATATTTTAGGGTGTAACTCCACATATACCCATGGTATGTGTGAGCAATATATCATTTGAGTGACAACTTTGCGTATAAAAAAAATATATGTATATATTTTTGGTAATTTTCCAGAAACTAGTGGCAAAAAACAAATCTTCCGTAGACTCAACATGCCTCTCAGCAAATAGCTTAGGGTGTCTACTTTCCAAAAAGGGGGTACGTTGAGGGGTTGTACTGCCCTGGCTTTTTAGCAACTCAAGAAATGTGATAGGCAGTCAGAAATTAAAAGCTGCGGAAATTCCATTATATATACCATAGTTTGTTTGTAAACGCTATAACTTTCAACCAAGCCAATCAATATATAGGTACTGGGATTTTTTTTTCCAATAGACATGTAGCAGAATACATTTTGGCCTAAAAATGTCAAAATGATGACATTTGAGTTGTTTGGATATTTTTTATAACATAAAGTATAAAATATCTTTTTTCCCCAAGTTTTCTGTTTTCTTTTCTGTCTTTTTTTTTCATTTTTTTTTTAACAAAAAATAAAAAACACAGTGGTGATCAATTACCACCAAAAGAAAGCTCTATTTGTGTAAAAAATAAAATATATAAATTTTGTTTGGGTACAGTGCTGTATGACTGTGCAATTAGCAGGTAAATTAGCGCAGCGCCAAATAGCAAAAAAATGCCCTGGTCATGAAGGGGGTTAAACAATTAAAAAAAAAAAAACCCTAAACTACTTTTTTACTTGCATGAGTGTTTCATTCCATATCCCTCCCCAAAACTACTTTCAGTAGTGGAGACCAGTGATCTTTAATTTCATCTATTTGCATCAAAATTTAAAGCAGTACACCAGGAAAAACATCAAGATAAAAATCAATAGCGCAAGAAAGATAAAATAACAAAACCAGCTTGTGCTGCAATATTTAGCTTCAATCCAGATAGTTGAGATTTTCCCTGCAGTATTTTTTTGCCACTAGATTTCCTCAGTCTGATGAGCAGAGTGATTCAACCCACCTCCTCTGAGCCCAGTTCGTCCAGGACCTTTCCCATCCTGTGACTAGGCAGTGGAAGGAGAAGTGTCTGGTCAGAGGCTAGAAAGGCAGAGGGCTGGTGGTGCCAAGCTCTCCCAAGGAGTGGCTTTCCAGGGTTGTTGGAGTAGCACAAGGGGTGTGGGACCCCACTGTGTGAAGCTGTACTAGGCCATGACACCTAATATTTTTTTCTGCACTATGCCTCATGAGCTAAGCCTTTTTTGTCCGAAACCTGGGCAATTTTTGTTACCGGTCAAAAGGCCTAGCCAAAGCATGCAACACTGGCACTTTTTATTTTTGTATATTTATTTGCTCTTCATATGTGTCATTTGCACTTTTTTATATTTTCTCCTTTTCATTTAGGATGAAAGGTATAGGACCTCAGGCCTACCCTGAAATCCAGGGGGAGGATGTGTGGCCATTGGGTTGCTTCCTCTCTGCCTTTGAAAGGGAGGTCTCTTTGGGAAAGCCCCCCACCCAGTACTTGTTGGTTGGCTTTGGCTGACTATATAAAGTGGGCTCACCAGGCCGACCTGGGTGTGCGTTACCCCTAGGGGAGCCTTGTGCCTTGGGAGGGGGGTCAGGGAATGGTCCTTCTTATTCAGGAGGGGACCAATGAGACACCCTAAAGTTGGCCGAAGAAGAATTGCAGGTTGAATGAAAAAGGCTTTATTCCACCATCCTCACATTCAACATGGATAGGAGAATCCTCTCTGCTGTGCTATTCTTTTCTGACAGCAGGGAGACTTCCCCAGTATCAGAATCCACCAATCAGCATTGCAGGCTAAAGCCGACTGCACTGATCGAGCAGCAAAAATCCGGCATTGCAGTTTTGAAGAAGCTGATCAATAGATCGACTTCTGTAGAAGTACCTTGCCTATCCACTTAACGACTGTCCCATAGCAGATTTACTGCTACAGGGTGGCCATTCTATGCAGAACTGGGTAAATATACGTGATTCTGCACTTCCGCATAGGGGACACATCACTTCTGCTGTGATTTGTCTCAGCAGAAGCCGATCAACGGCTGTCAGCCAATTGATGTCTGATGGAACAGAGGCTAGATGGAGCTCTGCATCTGCAGAGCTCTGTCCTGATAGGGGGAAAGTCATGGATTTCGTGTTCCTGAAAAGCAGGGAATAAAATCTATCAGATCCCTTAGTAAAAGCAGCACACATTGTACACAAAAACACTGTCTAGGCCCACATTTAACCCTTTGATCGCCCTAGATGTTTAACCCCTTCCCAGCCAGTGTCCTTAGTACAATGACAGTGCATATTTTTAGCACTGGTCACTGAATTATTGTCACTGGTTCCTACAAAGCATCACATATGTCAGTGTTTGATTGTCCACTGCAAAATCGCCGTCTATAAGTCGCTGATTGCCGCCATTACTAGTATTAAAAAAAATTCTAGTATATATACCATAGTTTGTAGACGCTAACACTTTTGCGCAAACCAATCAATATAAAAGTATGTAGTAGAATACATATTGGCCTAAACTGCTGAAGAAATTTGATTTTTTTTTATATTTTTTTATTGGATGTGTTTTATAGCAGAAAGTAAAAATTATATATTTTTTTTCAAAATGGTCGGTCTTTTTTTTTTTTATAGCACAAAAAATAAAAAAAACAGAGGTGATCAAATACCACCAAAAGAAAGCTCTATAAAAAAATTTATAGCAAAAAATACTGATTAAGTGCCGGTTCACACTTGTGCGATGCGGGAACGCTGCGAATATGCAGCGTGTTCCCGCATCGCATCCGCACCTCTGGCAATTCACACTGCCATATGCGATACGCAGGGGGATGTCAATTAAATGTTAACGACACCCCCAGTTTGATCGCATATTGCAGAGCGATCTGACAGTTCGCACAGGATCGGATCGCACAAGTGTGAACCACTGTGCGATCCGATCCTGATGCGGCTGAAAAAAGGGTCCTGTGCGTGTTTGGTGCGGGTGCAGTGCGAACTCAGCCATACAAAGTGTATGGCTGAATTCGCATCCGCACATCCGATCGTATGTAATGAAGGAGCAGTGCGCTCCAAATTACATGCGATCTCGCAAGCCGCACAAGTGTAACCGGCACTTAAACTTGTAAACAAAAAGTGCCAGAAAAAGCCTGGTCTTCAAATGGTGAAAGCAGCACAGTGTCCAAGTGGCTATACATAGATGGAAATTCAGCAGATCCCTGCTCACAGGCCAAATTTCGATCCCTGAATGGCCGGGTTCCTGATCGCCCCACGTACCTTTACTGTGGCAGGGCAGCCGCTCAGCACAGAATCACTTACCTGTACGTGATCCTGCACTACTGGGTCTGCGGTGTGCATGCGCCCCACTGGCGACCCGCTCCCACTGTAATTGGACACAGCGGGAACCAATCAGCAGGTCCCAGAAACTCAACGTCCACCGGGAGAGAGCGATCGTTCAGGAGAGAAGCAGAACAGCAGTCTGCCTATGTAAACAAGGCAGACTGCCGTTCTGTCAGTAGGAAAGGTAGTGATCCTGTGTTTATGCAAAGCAGGGACATGGATCAGTGCCTTCCCATTGTACAAGCACCTCCTCCACAGTAACCAAGTACATTTTAGGCACACATTTAACTTTTTGATTGCCCCTGATGTTATCCCCTTCCCAGCCAGTATCACTAGTACAGTGACAGTGCATATTTATAGCACTGATCACTGTATTGGTGTCACTGGTTCCCAAAAAAGTGTCAGGTGTCCGATTTATTCGCCGCAATGTCTCATGTCTCAATAAGTCGCTGACTACTACTAAAATAATTAAATAAATAAAAATTATGTTAATATATCCCATAGATTGTAGACGCTATAACTTTTGAGCAAACCAATAAATATACGCTTATTGGGATTTATTTTTGTTTATAGCGCAAAAAAAAAAAAAAAAACCCTGCAGAGGTGATCAAATACCACCAAAAGAAAGCTCTATTTGTGGGAAAAGGGACATCAATTTTATTGGGGTACAGCGTCGCACGACCGCGCAATTGTCAGCTAAAGTAACACAGGGCCGTTGTTCTATCAGATTACCGCTACTCATCAGATCATGTAATGGAAGTGATGTTATGACCAAAAAATACTTACTGCGCATGCGCTATGCGTTCTAACACTTCATGATCTGACAGATAGCGGTAATCTGAGAGAACACCCACGCGGAAATTTTACTACACCCAGCTACATCTTGAATTTCAGAATAATTTTATCAATAAAGTGAGCGTATATAAATAAATGTAGTATATTGACATCTGTGATGCTGTTTTGATGTTACATTTTGAAGGAAGCTGGACGCCAGCAGTAGAAAGGTGGTACAGGCCATGTTGGTACATCCCGCACTGGTCAGCGCTAAGGCTCCATTCACACCTGAGCGTATCATTTTCAGACGCTTTTTCAGGTGTTTTTCAGGCGCTTTTTCAGGTGTTTATTGCAGGTTTGGGGGTAGGCATTGACATCTAACAAAAACACTTGTAATTTGCCAAAAAAGAAGCTCATGTACTTTTTTGAGCTGCAGGCCACAAAACGCTCATACAGTATCTCACAAAAGTGAGTACACCCCTCACGTTTTTGTAAACATTTTATTATACCCTTTCATATGACAACAATAAAGAAATGACACTTTGTTACAATGTAAAGTACTGAGTGTACAGCTTGTATAACAGTGTAAATTTGCTGTCCCCTCAAAATAATTCCACACAGCCATTAATGTCTGAACCGCTGGCAACAAAAGTGAGTATACCCCTAAGTGAAAATGTCCAAATTGGGCCCAAAGTGTCAATATTTTGTGTGGCCCCCATTATTTTCCAGCACTGCCTTAACCCTCTTGGGCATGGAGTTCACCAGGACGTCACAGGTTGCCACTGGAGTCCACTTCCACTCCTCCATGACGACATCATGGAGCTGATGAATGTTAGAGACCTTGAGCTCCTCCACCTTCTGTTTGAAGATGCCCCACAGATGCTCAATAGGGTTTAGGTCTGGAGACAAACACAAGAAAAGAGCGCAATTGCTCAGGACCATGATATTAACCCAAAGGCATCCAGGATGCATATATAAATACAAGGATAAAACAAAAAGATACGGCAACAATGAATAAAAAGTCCAATAAATTAAAGGTCCATACAAACAGGGCCGGCCATCCAGGGAGGCCAGAAGTGGAGTCCCAAAATACTACAGAAGAAATGAGGAGAACAGGAGGCGCCTCTAAGTGTAATAAATATGAACAACTCACAAAATCAGAGGAGTTGAAAGCCTGTAAACTGATGTCCTGTGTGAAACGTCAGTGGTCTTCTGGCAACAGCAGATGCTATCAGGAGGGAATCTGTGTATCTTGATGAAAAGCCGGCTGATCAGTGAGCCAGGACGGGCCGAATGAGGCTGGCTGATGGACGAGCCGAAAACAAGACCTGGGGCGCAGGAAGCCGTGCTGGAAGAGGAGGTGATGTCACAAAAGCATGACGTATTGCTGAGTTTGCTGGCTGCGATGACGTATGCACCGATGCTCCTTCTTCAATAGCGAGGACAAATGTACCGATGCTGACAGAGGTTTAGTGCTGAGCAGTGCGAGGTGTACCAAGATCCCGGGGGCCGCCACCTTCCTACTACTGGTTAGGGATGCACCGAAATGAAAATTCTGGGCCGAAACTGAAAATGCAGGATGCCTTTGGCCGAAAACCGAAAATGACTTTTTCCCCCAAATAATTTTAAAATAGATAGAACAGGGGCATACACCAAAAGCAGGCAGCAACGTACACCTGTAGCTGCCACCCTGTCACAGTATATATACTGTGACGGGTTGGCAAGAGGTTAATTTAATTACCAATGGTATTAGTATTATGCAGCATGAGGGGGTTAATGTTTTGTCACTGCTGGTCACTGATGCATTAGTGACCGACCAGTTGCAGTTAATTAACCCCTTTGTGCTGCATTAGTGCAACCAGTATCAGTGTTAATTAACACTGGTTGCACTGATACTGGTTGCACTAATGCAGCACAAAGGGGTTAATTAACTGCCACTGGTCGGTCACTAATGCATCAGTGACCAGCAGTGACAATACATTAACCCCCTCATGCTGAATAATACTAATACCATTGGAAACCCCCCCCCCCGCCTCAGCGTCCCTCTCGTCAGTACATCCTCCCCCCCCCCCTGCCTCAGCGTCCCTCCCCATGCCAAGGATAAAAATCTCCTACTCACTCAGCTCCTCCGGTGTCCTTCATTCAAAAGACGCGCCTCTGGCCGGCGGCCCGCCTCCCTGTGATGTCACTACTACTACGATCTGTGAAATTGTGTATGAATGAACTGACACACTGGGCGGGAGAGCGGCCGCTAATAGCTATAATTATGTGAGCGCTTCACTTCCCTGTCAGAAGAGATACCAGCATGACAGGGAAGTGAAGCTCTCACATAATTATAGCTATTAGCGGCCGCTCGCCCGCCCTCCCGCCCGGTGTGTTAGTTAATTCATACACATCGTCCCGCTGACAGGGAAGTGAAGCGCTCACATAGTTATAGCTATTAGCGGCCGCTCGCCCGCCCTCCCGCCCCGTCTGTTAGTTCATTCATGCACAGATCGTAGTAGTAGGGACATCATTGAGAGGCGGGCGGCCGGCCAGAGGCGAGACTTTCAAACCTGCGCTGCGCCCTCCTCCTTCCTCACAGCGGCCATTATTTCGGCATTTTTAACCCATTTTCGGCCAAAATGGGATAGGCCCATTTTCGGCCGAAATTTCGGTGCATCCCTACTGCTGGTGTACAGCTTCTTTCAAATTGTAACATGAAAACAGCATCACGGATGTCAATATACTATATTTTTTTATATACGCTCACTTTATTGCTAAGATTACTCTGAAATTCAAGATGTAGCTGGGCGTAGTAAGATGTCCGCATGGGTTTTGTGTTAGATTACTGCTAGCCGTCAGATCACTCTGTACCTAAATAATATTGATGTTCTTTTTGCCCACAAATAGAGCTTTCTTTTGGTGATATTTGATCACCTCTGTTGTTTTTATTTTTTGCGCTATAAACCAAAAAAGACCGACAAAAAACAAAACATTTTTTACTTTCTACTATAAACTCATGCAATAAAAAAAAAATGAACAGTAATTTTCAAGGCACGCCATTGTAGTATGGTAAGCAACGGGTTAAGTTGCTGTCTGCAAAATGTTACAATTATGTATATGTCTGGGACCTGGGTGTGGCTGAAGTTAGTTGCATGCTGATGTGCAGTGAATAAAGAAGCAACCTGTACAGCTTGTCTGTGTTAATACACTACAGCCATGAATGATAACTGTGAAACCAACATCTGTCTGGTATGATAACTGATGAGACGGTGTTCTGTCAGAATACCATACCCTATCAGAACTCCATACCTCCGTCATTTCCGGTTGTGGATCAGCTGTGGCTTTGTCATGAATCAGCTGTAGCCGCGTCACAAGTCGTACTGCGCATGCACAGAATAGGTAGGGCATTTTGATAACATCGTAAGGGGTCAAGCAAAAGTCCTAGTGTGCATGCGCCGGCGCATGTGCACCAACGGGTCGGGCAGCGGGGTCTCTGATAACAAACATCCATCCGATCTCCATGGCCCACACAGCGCCGACCCGACAATGAGACAGTAGGCGTGCGCGTGTGGGTAGGGAATAGGATTGTCCCATTGTCGGCTCGGCGCAGTGTGTGCCATGGAGATCAGATGGATGTTTGTTATAAGAGATGCCGCTACCCGATCCGTTGGTGCGCATGCACCCCCAATGATGTTATCAAAATCCCCTACCTATTCCGCGCATGCGCAGTAGGACGTGTGACGCGGCTACAGCTGGTGCATGATGAACCTGCACCGGAAATGACGTAGGTAGGGAAATCTGACAGAACACCGGCCTGCAGCTAACTGAAGTAAAGCTGGCCATACATGACACAATTTTCTTGTTCCATTTCCTTTAGATTTACCTTTTCTATGTAGTGCAAGGGCCTGCCTGCATATAAAGTGAAAGTGTTTAGGTGTGACCTCGTATTATATGGTTTCCTTAAATCTAAAGGAAAATTGTACAAGAACATTGCATAATATATGGCCAGCCATAGAAAGAGAAGGAGTTGTGTTATAGAGGAGCTGGGAGGACTACACCCAGCCGCCCCCATTTTAGAAGGCCTCAGTAGCTGTGCCCCGCACACCGCTCCTCGGGCTCCCAGCAATGGAAGGCATTTCATTCTCCTCACACTGCTCTGGAGGAACAAAAGAAAGTGGAAGCAGCAGCCTTCCACAACACCTCCAGCCTACGTCACCCAGTAGGCGTCGTCGAGGGCCTGTCTGCCGAACATCCAATCAACCGCATGGCCCCGCCTCACTTCCTCTGTTTGGGAGAGATGGTGCCGCGGATAGGCTGGGGGTCACGTGAGGCTACAGAATCTCGGCCCCTCCCCCGCCTCGTCCGCGACAATAACGCAGAGGGATATCGGCTCCGCGGACAGGAATGTCCCGCCGGTGCTCCGAGCCGGAAGGATGATGATGGCTAAGGCGCTGCCGATGCGCTTGTCACACGCCGCCTCCGCCATGGTGAAACAAGAGCCGGACGATGACTCGGACACGGACGAGCCTAACTTGCTGCTGAAGAAGTCAGACAGTGCCGAGCCGCAGATCATCCACAGCGGCCACTTCATGGTGTCCTCCCCGCACAGCGAGCACCCGCCCAAGAAAGGCTACGACTTCGATACGGTCAATGAGAAGGCCTGCCAGACGTACAGCGGCAAGACCAGCACATGTCACCTGTCCATAGACGCCTCCCTCACCAAGCTGCTAGAGTGTATGACCCTGGCGTACAGGTAACCCCCACACTGCTACCAATATGGGGAACCCCCCCACACTGCCACCTCTATGGGGGACCTCCCCCCCACACTGCCACCTCTATGGGGGACCTCCCCCCCACACTGCCACCTCTATGGGGGACCTCCCCCCCACACTGCCACCTCTATGGGGGACCTCCCCCCCACACTGCCACCTCTATGGGGGAACTCCCCTCCCCCCCTACTACCACCTCTATGGGGGACCCCCCCCCTACTGCCACCTCTATGGGGGACCTCCCCTCCCCCCCCCTACTGCCACCTCTATGGGGGACCTCCCCTCCCCCCCCTACTGCCACATCTATGGGGGAACTCCCCTCCCCCCCTACTGCCACCTCTATGGGGGAACTCCCCTCCCCCCCCTACTGCCACCTCTGGGGGAACTCCCCTCCCCCCCTACTGCCACCTCTATGGGGGACCCCCCCCCTACTGCCACCTCTATGGGGGACCTCCCCTCCCCCCCCTACTGCCACATCTATGGGGGACCTCCCCTCCCCCCCCCCCCCTACTGCCACATCTATGGGGGACCTCCCCTCCCCCCCCTACTGCCACATCTATGGGGGACCTCCCCTCCCCCCCCCTACTGCCACATCTATGGGGGACCTCCCCTCCCCCCCCCTACTGCCACATCTATGGGGGACCTCCCCTCCCCCCCTACTGCCACATCTATGGGGGACCTCCCCTCCCCCCCTACTGCCACCTCTATGGGGGACCTCCCCCCCCCCCCACACTGCCACCTCTATGGGGGACCTCCCCCCCCCCACACTGCCACCTCTATGGGGGACCTCCCCCCCCCACACTGCCAACTCTATCACGGGGACCTCCCCCCCACCCTGCCACCTCTATCGGGACCCCCCCACACTGCCACCTTAATGGGGACCTCCCCCCCCCTACTGCCACCTCTATGGGGGACCTCCCCTCCCCCCCCCTACTGCCACCTCTATGGGGGACCTCCCCTCCCCCCCCCCCCCCCTACTGCCACCTCTATGGGGGACCTCCACCCCCCCCACTGCCACCTCTATGGGGGACCTCCCCCGCCCTTCCACCTCTATGGGGGACCTACCCTCCCCACACACTGCCACCTCTATGGGGGACCTCTCTTCCCCCCCCCCACACACACTGCCACCTCTATGGGGGAACTCCACCCCCCCCACTGCCACCTCTATGGGGGACCTCCCCCGCCCTTCCACCTCTATGGGGGACCTACCCTCCCCACACATTGCCACCTCTATGGGCGACCTCCCCCCCCACACACTGCTACCTCTATGGGGGACCCCCACCCCACACTGCCACCTCCTATGTGGGTCCTCGCCCTCAGTGCCTGGGGGAGGAGACATGTTAGTCATGAGGTGATGGGATGAAGCTATCAATGGGGGTTGGGATCTCTGTCTGGGGTCACACCAATCTGTGGATTGTAAGCTTGTGATTGGTGGTTCTGTTTATTATACAGGATTTATATAGTAACAGCTCAATACAATATAAAGGTAAACCGCACTCCTATAATTCATTGCCCTGCGCACAAGAGCTTGCAATCTAATAGTGGCTATACACACTTTGACAAAAAAAAAAAAATCTGTTTCTTTTCCTGTCAATCTCTTCTGATAGGAATTATCTTTCTATAGTCAACAACATATTTGATCAATGCTTCATCCACAGAAGTGGATCTTGTTGAAGCTTAAAGCAGCAGTAAACTCTACCAACTTTGCCCCTGTTCATATTGGCGGCATTTGACAGATCAAATCTCAGCTTATTGTTGGCAATAGAAGCGCCCCAAACGGTGTGACACTGCACCGTTTTCCAAAAGTAGTTCCTGCACTACGTTTGATTTTGGGAGTGATTTCTATAGACATCTGTGCATGAACCCGCACAGATGTCTTTGAAGTCACCCTGAAGTCGGAATGAAATGCGGCTTTGAAATCGCACGGGTTCAATGTGAACAGCGGATTTGGTTTTTTTTTTTTTTTTTTTTTTTTTATTGACCCTCTGCAGTGTTTATTTTATTTATGACACAAACAATTTTACACAGCACTTTTTTAATTATATGTTTAACATTAGGTATTTAGAGGAGTGTTTTCACATTCAAGCTTACATGTTCCATAAACAACCCACAAAGGAATGTAAAGTTGTAATGTACAAAAACAGTGAATTACAGCTTCCAACCCCATAGCGCTATGTACAGACGTCAGCTCACTGTAGAGAACATACAACCCCACTTAGTGGCTGAAAACAGAAACGACAGGACAGTAATAAAGCACCACTATGGCACATTCCAAAGTTAGATAGTAGTAATCAAAGGCATTTCTCCCCAATATCCTATTATACACTACATTACATCTATATTGTACATTTGTATCAGTTCCTGCCCTCAAAGAGCTTACCATCTGAGGTCCCTAACTCACATTCATACATATACTAGGGTCAGTTTAGACAGGAGCCAATTGACCTACCAGCATGTCTTTGGAGTGTGGGAGGAAACCCACGCAGGCACAGAAGGAACATGCAAACTCCAGGCAGGTAATGCTGGGTTTTGGGATTAACACTGACAACCCCCAGTGCTGCTAGGCGGAATTACTAATCACTTTGCCACTGTGCTGCCTATTATATGATAATGCAGGTGTCTTTAACCCTCAAGCCATGGACCAGGCCGCGCAGCTGGGGGTGGGCAGCGGTTGAGCTAGCCAGCAAAACCTGCACTGCCATCCTCCCACCACCAGAGGGCATCTGCCCCCCTTCTAACACCAGTTTGCTCTCTGTGGTCACCTTACCAATGGAGTGGAAGGGGGAGAAGAGGGGTGAGAGCCAGGCCTGCCCAGTGGTGACGGCTGCCCACACCCACTGGGGGATGACAGGCGGCCCACTCCCACTGGGGCTGCACACATCGCCCCTTCCCCAGAGAGAACAGGCTGCACACAACCCTGGTGCCGGGAAAGTTGTGCACCACATACTAGTACATTGTGACAGGCTTATCTTTTAAAAGGACCCCTCTAGTGCTGAACTGTGACCACTCCCAGTACTTCCATCTTCGCCTGGCCTTCCTTCCAGGTTTGCACTAAAGCAGCCATGCCACAATGACGTCACTCCTTGGCACTCACACAGGAGTCACTATTGTGGCACAACACTTTCTACATTCAAGGCACTCCCCTCAGTGTGTCCTGAATGCAGAGCACACTGTGATTGAGCAGAGACATCATCTGGCGGAGTCACTGTGATTATCTCCTAAAATGACGCAAGTTTAGGAGATATGTAGGCTCGGTTCACATATGCGGTACAGGAAACACCGTAAATCCTGTATGTTTCCCCCACCGCATTGAAATTGCGTGGCATTCATGCAGACCACGATTGACTGGATTGGATCACATAGGTGTGAACACCCATGCGATCCGATTCCAGTGCAGGGGGAAAAAAGTAGTGATCAACCGATATCGTTTTTCGTTGCCGATACTGATATTTTGGCCATCGCATATTGGTATCGGCCAATATTTTTGAACATTTAAACCTTTGCAAAATAAACACAAATTTAGACACAAATCTGTTACTGAACATATCAAACTTTATTTATTAACAATTTTAACATTAAGGGCTTATTCTTCACACCTTAACTGCATGATAGCTAATAGGAAAACTTCAATTGCAGGGACATTTAGTTTCACATCATTCTGATTGTGCATTAATGCATAATATTAAAGTGCTGCAGTAGTGGACTCACTCACTGCAATAATTTTAAATCACTACTGCAATGCAGTCAGTGCAAAACTGCTAGAAAAAAAGCTAGACAACACAACAGCTACACAGTGGATTGGACTGAAGTCAGTGGACTACCGCTGCCGTATGGCACTCACTCCAACTACTGCAGTCAGCGCTAAACTGCTAGGAAAAAAACTAGGCAACAGCTAGACAGTGGATTGGAGTTGAACGGGAGTCAGTGGACTACCTCTGCCGTATGGCACTCACTCAAACTACTGCAGTCAATGCTAAACTGCTAGGAAAAAAAACTAGGCAACAGCTAGACAGTGGATTGGACTGGAGTCAGTGGACTATTGCTGTAGTAGTGCACTCACTGCAATGATTTACTACAGTCAGTGAAAAACTGCTAGAAAAAAAGCTAGGCAACAGCTACACAGTGGATTTGAGTGGACACTACTATTTTCAATACTCCCATTTTTAAGTAGAACAATATTATACTGCAGAAAGCAGAACGTTTCAGCATGTCCATCATGGTCACCTGTTAAAGGGCTTCTGTTTTGTTCATACAATGCTGCCACTTCATAAGCCTGCTCAGCAGGAGAGGACAGAGGAGCAGAGAGAGAGGTATCTTCTAGCATGGGAAGCAAGTCTTTTGCAGCGTGCCTCATTTTCTTTCCACCACTGAAGAGGATGACTTCTTCTGTCAATTTCTGGTTCCTGCAAATAGAGATGAAATTCATCATCCAGGCTCATTATTGCAGATTCAGAAGAAGATGACATATTTTTGGACATTTTTCTGTTTTTGTAGCATGCTGCACTTTCATATTATCAAAATAGTGATCTGGACTTGTCTTTTCGGCAGGAACCTCCTGTTGAATATCTTCTGTCAGACATTGTTTTGCCTTTGCCAATACATCAGAAGAGAAAGCATTGTTCTTGTATTGAGGATTCAAAAGACTTGCAAGCACAACTTTTTTAATCTGTTCATGCTTCTCAAAACATATATCAATCAAAGCTCTTTGGCTTGACAGACCATCATTTGAAAGTTGGATGGTGTTGTGTGCCATGACACTGAGGTGTGACATATAATCAAGCCTCATTCCTTTCCGCAGGTTTGCTCCACTGTCTCGAAGTAGCACAAGCATCACTCTTTGTTGATTCCCCAGTCTTCAAGCGTGCCTAGAAACATTTCTTTAGTGTACTCAGTGTGGGATCCTTGCATCACTTTTGTATCCAACACCAATTTTCTTTTCGTCCATCCACTGTCAATGAAGTGGCATGTAAGAATCATTAGTGACTCGCCTGACTCTGTTTGCCCTAAACAGCAGTTAGTTGTGAATGAGAGTGAGTTGCCGGCATTCTCTGGTTGCAGCATAGCCTTTACTATGTCAATGACCTTTTGGTGAATCTTTCCCAGCATTTCGGTTCGATAATACTTCTCACTCTTCGTGTGTAGCTTGGCTCAAGTATGGACATCAACCGCTTAAATCCAGAGTCAGATACCATTGTAAATGGCTGGTTATCGGTGACAATCCTCTCTGTGATTACTCTGTCCAGCAGTTGGGATCTTCCATCTGAATCTAGACAGTGACACCTGTTTTTTTTTCAGAAACATATCTGTTATTATTGCCTGGGATAGTGGAGGAGGCATTTCAAAATCACATTGATATTCATTTTGATGAACTCATAGATTTGACATATTTTTGTTTTTTGCAGTTACTGATCCCATGCTTATGATGTCTGTACATGTGTTGCACACTGCTGCTTTTCCTGGAGAAGGTTGAGACGAGAAATAGTCCCAGACCACACTTTTACTTTTTCTCTCCTCATCCATCTCCATTTCAATTTGAAAGACCCAAAAAAGATTAAAAAAAATGGCTTGCTGAAGTTGCTGGCACCCTGTTGTGGGTTGGCGGCTGACGCTTGGTAGTGTGGGTTGCTTGCTGGGACCCTGTTGTAGGTTGCTTGCTGACACCTGGCAGTGTGGGTTGCTTGCTGGCACCCTGTTGTGGGCTGGTGGCTGACACCTGCCGGTGTGGGTGGCTTGCTTGCTGGCACCCTGTTGTGGGTCGGTGGCTGACGCCTGGCAGTGTGGGTGGCTTGCTGAGTTGCTGGCACCCTTGTTTGTTGGTGGCTGATGCCTGGCAGTGGGGGTTGCTTGCTGGCACCCTGTTGTGGGTTGCTTGCTGATGCCTGGCAGTGTGGGTTGCTTGCTGATGCCTGGCAGTGTGGGTTGCTTGCTGATGCCTGGCAGTGTGGGTTGCTTGCTGATGCCTGGCAGTGTGGGTTGCTTGCTGATGCCTGGCAGTGTGGGTTGCTTGCTGATGCCTGGCAGTGGGGGTTGCTTGGTTGCTGACGCCTGGCAGTGTGGGTGGCTGGCTTGCTTGCACCCTGTTGTGTGGTGGCTGGCTGCTGTCACCCTGTTGTGGGTCAGTTGCTGACACCTGGCAGTGTGGGTGGCTTGCTTGCTGGCACCCTGTTGTTGGTGGCTGGTTGGCTTGCTGGAACACTGTGGTGGCCGGCTTGGTGTCACCCTGTGGTGGCCGGGTGGCTGGCTTGGTGTCACTCATCCTGGCCTCTTGTGGGTGGCCTACTTTCTGGAACACTGTGGTCACTGGTCACGGTGGCGGGTGGCTGGCTTGTGGTTGGATTCTGGCTGGCTGGCACCCTGTTCTGTTGTGGGTCGGATGGCTGGCACCCTGTTGTGAGTGGCTGAGGCCAGGGCCTGTAGGTGAATGGCTGGCACCGTGACCGGACTGTAGCTGGCTGCACACGAGGTTGTCCGAGGCGTGGGAGGCAGTCTTAAGGCAGAGAATGTGTGCAGCGCGTGGTGAAATTACGTCGCGTATGGGCTGCGCAAGCGTGGGAGGTGGTGTTGGAAGGCAGACCGTGTGCGCAACATACGCAATGGCGTCCCGGCAATATCGGTAAATCCAAAGGCCAATTCCGATAAATTGGGGAAAGTGCATATCGGCCCTCGATATATCAGTGTTGCCGAAAATTGGTCGCTCTCTAAAAAAAAAAAAAAAGTCATGCAATTTTCAGCTGTCTTAATTTGACAATTGCGCTGTCATGCAACACTGTATCCAAATTAAAATTTTTATCATTTTTTTTTTTTTCAAATAGAGCTTTCTCTTGGTGGCATTTAATCACCGCTGGGTTTTTATTTTTTGCTAATTAAAAAAAGACGTAAAAAAAAAAAAAAATTCTCTTTCGTTCATTGACGCACACAGCTCCTGATCTTCTTAACCATTGGGTTATACTGCCCCCTACAGGAATAGGACACTAGGCAGAAAAGAAGTTTGGCGCCTAAGGGCAGTCCCGGGGGGGGGGGGGTATATTCCCTCTCCCCCTGATATAAGTACTCAGTTTTTTTTCTGCCTAGTCAGGAGTAAGGACCTAGCTTCTTGCTGCGATCTTTGGTCCTGGCATATTTTTTTTCTTTTTAGATAGAAATTTTAAAAGCCTCGCAAGGTCGCATACGACCGGGTCTCGGCCTGAGTCGCAGCTTTCCTCCTGGCCCAACAGCCCCCTTATTTCGATGGAGAGGGGTTCTTTCTGGAGCAGTGCCCGCCTGGTTCCTGGTATGGTGAGTAACTGTTGCCCCCCCCCCCCCCGGAGGGTTTTGGGGTGGATGTGGGCCCCTCCTTGAAACGGTCGGACCCCCGGGTTCCTCCCCTTCCCTTTCCAGTGTCCCCCATCCTACCCCACCTCCACATATGCTGGGGCTGTTTTGGTTGCCTGGTCCACCTCCTGGGGTGGGGGCAGGGTGCTAGCTGGCGATGGGGGGGGGGGGGTTCGCCGCCGGTGACTGGATGATCGACTGTGCAGGGGGGGTGGTTGTACCTGGTGGGGGCTCCTGCCAGGGCCTTTCACTGTCCTGCTTGGTTCTGTCCTTAACGCTTGGGTTCTCTCCTGGCTCCCTGTAAGCCTTGTGCCGTGCTGGGCTGCCATTTTGTTGTAGCCTGTTTTTCTATACACTGTGGCCATGTTTGTGTAGTCTGGTGGCCATATTGCTGTGGTTTGCCATCGAAAATAGTGGCGGCCATGACAGTAGAGCCCTGTGGGTGGTGATTTCGGCAGTGGGAGCCCCTCATTCCCTGGTATGTCCACTGTGTATGTATGTATGTATGTATGTATATATAATTAGTGTTTACTTCTCTCTACAAAGCTTTAAGGCTTCATACACATTGGTTAGTTGTAAATACTTTTTATTGTGAGGAGAAAATCAGTGTTATAAACTCGTCTAAGCTGAATCTTTTTTCAAACCAGGCTAGATGAGTTTAACAGAGTTTATTTATATAATTGGCCAGAATTTTAATTCATTCTGGCCATTGAAGTAAACGCTGAAGTGCTAAATGTGCCTAGAGTTTATGTGCGTTTTTAACAGCGTTCAGCATTTTTTGTGGTCAGAATTCCTTCTCCAGAATGCTAATTTTGGGGAATTCAGAAAACATCCTTTAAACTGCTAAAAATGTCCATGTGTGCATGGACACATAGGATAACATAGAGGGGAGTTTATCTACCACCCCCTGTATAGTAAAATGGCAATGGGCGGGATCTCCTTTAGTCGGCCCAGTCTTGCGCCAATCCCGCGCCATGTCGTAGAGATCACGGCCAATCATATGTCCAATCACAGCTGGCCACATGTAAACACGAAAGAGTAGTCCTTCGGCTGTCCTCTCCTCAAAGTATAGTGTGAGGAGAGCCGAACAGCTGCATCTCCTCGCACAGTAGATTGTACAGAGAATCAGTGCAGCCCCAGTCATTCCTGCCTTTTAGTGCCTATCGGTGCCCATCAGTGCGGCAAATTAGTGTCTCCTCATCATTGCCCATCAGCGCACATCAGCGAAGGAGAAAAATTGCTCATTTACAAAATTTACTTTTTTTTTTTTTTTTTGGGCAAAAATAAAAACGGTGATTAAATACCATCAAAAGAGAGCTCTATTTGTGTGAAAAAAAAATGATAAAAGCTTAATTTGGGTACAGTGCTGCATGACCATGCATTTGTCATTCAAAGTGTGACAGCGCTGAAAATTGGCTTGGCCAGGAAGGGGTGAAGTGCCCACCATTGCAGTGGTTAAGGGCAGAAAATAAACACCCAAATGCACAAAAAAATAGCAGCAGTGTGCATAAGGCCTGTTTCTCTCTGGTGCTTCGTTCCTCTGTTAGCATGACTCGCTTCTGAAAAGTTTTCAGACACATGAGATAAATTTGTGCTGGGGGGGGGGGCTCAGAACAGAGCTTGTCTATTCACAACAATGTTCTTCTGCTGTTCGTAGAGGGGTGCGTTCCTTTCCTCCAATCAGCTCTAACACACTAACTGCAGCCTCTCCGTCCCCTCCTCTGTTCTGAGAGATTTTTAAAGCGGAGTTCCGGGCACAGAAACACTTTTTTAATAAACATACCCCCGGGACAGTCAGGGCTAGTACATTCCACAATGGATAGCCTCTGATCTGTCCCGGTTCGCACTTACCTGCAAGAAGAAAATACTCACTTATAAAATTTCTTCTCCAGCGTTGCCATCTCTCTTGTGGGCAGCTGAAGCTGATGCGATCCTCTTCGGCGTCCTCTTCCGTGTCTTCTTGTCCCAGAATGCGCCTGCACCGGCCCCTCTCGTCACTTCTGGTGCGGCGCCGCATTCCTCCACAGCTTCTGGGCATGCCCAGAAGCTGTTTAGCAGGGAATGCGGCATCGCCTCGGAAGTGACGAGCGGGGGCCGGTGCCGTCGCATTGATTCCTGGGAGCGATGACGTTCAGCTCCCAGGAATCATCGCAAGACAGAAAGTGACGGCGGAGCCGCTGCGCAGAGGGAGGAAGTGAAGAATAGGTGAGTATATTCTATCTAAAATTACAAGGTGAGTAAAAAAAAAAAAAAAAAACCTAACTATCCAATTCCTTTTCAGGTTAAGGAGACCAAGCGGACGGGCACAAAAAAAAAAAAAGATTGATTTTGTGCCCGGAACTCCGCTTTAACTCGATCTGCCCTTTTGAAGGAGTGTAGGGAAGAGAAGACTGCAGATAAACAAGTAAAACTTGTGTAGTAGGATTTGTTTCATCTCTGTATCTGAGGTGGTTTACTTTACTGGCTATGCGTGAAGGTGTACAATAACTTTATAATAGGAAGTAAAGAAAAATCGCCCCAGTGGGTTGCAGAGTGCAAAAAAAGTGGGATTTCAGCCTCCTTTTTTTTTTTCTTTTTCCTATCTATTAAACTTAATGATTTTAGATATACTTTTAAGCCCCAACACACAGTCCCTAGTGCAGTTTGTAAGGTCGGTGTAATCTGTGCAGGGCATATTGACACTCCTGCATTGTGAAACCATGAGTAATCTGCTGATTTGTAACCCGGGAATGGACTTGCTCAGTGTCTGAGGTTTTCTTGTTGTCATTTGTTTGAAAATGGGACACGTGTTGAAGTGACTGGTATTGTTTTATCTGTTACATAATGTCTGAGTGCCCCTCTTGGGGACAGCAAGTCCTGTCTACTGGCAGTAAATGAAAAGAGACATTCAGTCAGTACTTGTGTGCATTGTGGATGGCAATAAGGTGGCTGTCACCTTCATCTCCCATCCACCCAGACCTATTTACTATATTGATGACAGCCAGATAGATGTAAGACACGTGGATCCGAACTGAAACGCTCCAAGTCCTGGGACTGAGCCAACTGCATGTTTGGCTGCAGGTATTGCAGGTTTACACATGATTACCAAGAGAGGCTATTTCCTAGCCTAAGCATCTTTGGCAGCTCTAAATAAAGCTCTGGACTGGGATCCAGTGATATCTTAACAGCCATGTCAGTATTTAAAGAGCCTCTATCAGCAGCTGTTTGTTTACACGTTGCTGATAGAGGCCCACTATGAAAAGTTTAGATCCTATAATATCCCCCTCCTCTTTGTACTAAAAGATCTCAGAATATTACTTATGAGACCATCAGGCTGCGACCACACTGGTGTAGCGTGTCAGCGTGCAATTTCATTAAATGTGCAAAAACCGTGTGTCCTACTTGGTGTGTCATTCATTGTTAATGGCACTTCAAATGAGGCAGGCAAGATGCGTATTTTTACACATGCTAAAAAATTTGTGGCAAAACGCGTATGTTCATAAAAGAGTTATGCTCAGAAAGGTACATGAGCTGCTTTGCTGTGTATAGACCAGCCTATTGAAATGAATGGGCTGCCCCTTGCTTGAAGTACACACATGCATGCAACACCAGGCAGGTGAAAATGCTTACTGTCTTCCGAAAAGTGAGCTGCGTATAGTAGTGGGCCTTCTGAATGTACCCCCTGCCACACACACCAAAAGGGGGGATTTTGATGTAAACTTTGACTGCGAGCCAAGCATTTGGTTCATGGTTGCAATGCATTCCCATGTGCGGTCTGTTTGACTTTGCAGCCCAAGTTAAAAATACCATGGCTGTGAAGCAAAGCATCTTGACCACGGCATGCCTAGCCACCCTTTAGGCTGTTGGCATTTGGGGTGGATGGCGGCGGGGGCGGTTAAACCATGGATCTAATAGGGATTGGTTAAAACCCCTTTTCAGGAATTTTTGTCTGTCCCATTTTTATATTTCTCTTCCCTTCTTGTGAAGTAAACAGAGGAATGAAGTGAAAGGTAATCTCTCCAAAGTTACTGTGCTCATAAGAGATTTCCTCTCCGTTTCTGTTTTGATGATCAATCAAAAATGTTGGTTTCTCTCTGACTTAATCCTAGTACACATTAGAAGTTGTGTTTTTTTATTTTTTGCTGAACAAATAAAAAAAAAAAATCAAGCGCTCGGGAGGAGCTGCTGTACTAACTATGTGATGTTAGTACAGCGATCTCACCCCGCTGAGCTATTGTGTTCTAACAGAGGGATGCCCCCCACCCCGTCGGAACACGCCGGTGAGTGCTCTTGGCCGTTGGCTAAGAGCTGATTGGACGCTGGTTTTGGGTCACGCCCCTTCGACAGACGCTGGAGGTTTTGGCCAGCTTCTGTGTGCCTGGCTGCAGTAAACACGGGCTGAATGTTGGCCAGTTTCCATTGAACCGACCAATATTGCCCAATATTTGACCTTTCTGTCTGTACAAGGCTTTAGTCTAGGACAGTGGTCACTACAGCACATGGAGAGGATAATTCTTCCCAGCAAGGACACATG
This sequence comes from Pelophylax lessonae, assembly GCF_965119305.1. Lineage (NCBI taxonomy): Eukaryota > Metazoa > Chordata > Amphibia > Anura > Ranidae > Pelophylax > Pelophylax lessonae. The sequence continues at coordinate 230,579,285 of NC_138768.1, forward strand.
TCAATAAACATCTGGCAGTGGTTCAAACTCACCAATGTATCTAAAATTAAAATAATGGACCCACTCTAGGTGTGGGAAGAGGGATTCAGTATGCTTCATTTGTAATAGTCTTGGCTAGAGCTCCTTGTTATATTGTAGTCTGCACTCTGCAGACCTTTACAGCCCATTCAGACTGGCGCGACACGACTTTGTGGGGCGACCTGTGAAGTCGCGGTGCACAGCGTCTTCGGCGCGACTTGCACGACTTCATATAATTGAAGTCAATGAAAGTTGCCTCCAGGTCGCCCCAAAGTAGTACAGGACCCTTTTTCTAAGTCGGAGCGACTTGTATCACTCCTATTAAAACGGGTCCTGTACTACTCAATGGCGAGCAACCGACCGCGACTTGTCAGGCGACCAAGTCGCACTAGTCTGAATGGACTCTTAAATCCTTGTCTGTTAGTGTTTTGGTTAAAAGTTCAATATTAAACATGATCTAGGTAATGTTTTTCTCCTACTCTTCTTTTTATTTTAAGACATGACCTCAGAACATGTGATGTTTGGCTGTGCCTAGAGGCAGCTGTTTTTCTTGTTTCCTCTCATTTCTATCATTGCCGAGTGTCAGAATGAAGGTTCTGTGGATTTTAGCAGTGAGAAGTAATCCAGTGTGTCGTAACTTCCTCCTACAAAATGCAGCAGAAGGAAAGAAAATACTAGAAAGAATTTGCAGAGGAGATCCTAAGTCTTTCCAGCATAAGAGCAATAAGGTTTATAAAAACTGAAAGCGCAGCTGCTTGGATATAAGGCCTCCTGTGCAGGAATAAAAAAGCCATATTTGTAGCCAAATAGCGTGTTTTTTTTTTTTTTTTTTTTTTAATAGATTTTTGTTTTCATGTTACTAAGGCTGTGTGATCAGTTTTTCAGGCAGACCTGATTGAACCCTGCATTGTCCTCTGTGGAACAGTGGCTATCAGCGGACACATGTCCTCTGACACCCATCACCATCCGATCTGATCCTGTCCACTAAAAACGGAAGGATGGTGGTCCTATTTTCCTTCTGTCCGGCGGATCGGATGGAAATGGGACAGGAGGTCCATTTCCATCGATTTGCCCCATAGAAGCAAGTGGGCCTGTGTCCGTATCCAGTCTTCATAACGGAGCGGACATGGACCGGGAATCTGCAAGGAGATTCCCCCGGTGAGCAAAAGTAGATTCCGCTTAGCGGAGGTGCCCGTTTGAAAGGGGCCTTGAGGAAGTAAACGCTGCCTCCTTTTTGTTTATTTTCCTGAACTGTAAAGTAAAGGTCCTGCAAAGTAACGCATACTGGCACATTATGTGAAACGTACCTGCAAACAAAGCCCTGGTCACCGCTGGAGGCTGCATCCATCTTCACCCGTCTTCTGGGTCTGTGGACTCCGGCTGTGTGACTTGCCAGAGCCACGTGGCGTCACTGCACGCGGGAGCCACCGGTCGCGGCACAGGGCTCTGAACAAACAGCACGGGTGGTTGTTCTTCAGAGCCCATGTGCCGATGACGTCATCAGTGGCATATACAGTACATCCCCTAAATGGTGCACAGTACCGTATTATAGGCACAAACAATCCATGGAAGTTTACTTCCTCTTTAATGCTAAAGTGAACATGGAGTGCCTTGATCTTGGATTCCGAACACAGGTGTATTTTTGTCTATGGCACAATGCCCATCCATAAAGATCAGCAATGCAGCGATGTGTTCAGAGTTGTAAAAGAAAATGTTGCGGTACATACATTGAAACCCTGGCAGCTAGAAGTGGATGAATATTGTGCTCCTTCCTTTTACTTTTTTCTTCCTTCGGATCTTTTTTGTCAGGCAGATCCTGCATGTAAACATCAGAAGATGATTGCATCCGTGTACAAGAGGCCTAATACCTTTCCAGCTCTAATAAAAGCTGTACTCTTTAGGCAGACGAAGCTTGTTTACTTTACAGAGCCCAGACACTTTCTTGCCATGGTTCTAAACTGCGTATTGCTATAGCTTTAGCATAAACGAACAGCGTGTGCCAGGCATGTCTTTAGGGATTAGTGATCTGTCGCTCCTATTATAAAGGTTTTCCCATATCTTTGACTGTATAAATCCTTCCCCCAGGGGAGATACTGAGCTTGATGCTGTCCCATGTGGCCTGCTCTCACCTCTCCTTCCCTCTGCTCTGGGGTCATGACTCGTTCAGAAATTCCGTCATGCAGAGTTAAATATTTTCACAAAGATAGACTCTATTGTGAGTTCTGGATACTTAAGGCTCGTACACACTGAATGAAAATCGGGCGACATAATGTCTGATTTTTGTAGCTCTTGCTCAGCGGTCATAACTGTTTTTATTTGACAAATTTCTTGTTCGGTGCACCACCAGTTTCTATTGGCTGATCGGAATAAAATTGAAAAGAATAAAATAAAAATTAAAAAAACCTTTGCGTCTATTCACTGTTACAATGCAGCGGTTGATGTGGGGTGTGATGCAGATGCATTATTGCAGATCATATTTACAGATCGCACGTTTTTTATTTTATTTTATTTTTACCTTTTTTATTTGGATTTCAATATAAATTAATGATCTGTCCAGAGAGTAAAAAATGTATAACAAATAAACAAGCAACCCATCCCCTCCCTCCCTACTTACTTACATCTTTTTCCCTATTGTGCAACTTCCTCCTCCTTTTTTCTTTTCCACTTCACGGTCTCTCTCCGTCCCTTAACCCCCCCCCCCCATATTTCTGCATATTTTCTAGCTCTTTTAATTTCTGTCCATTCATTTTTTTTCCATTTATGAGAAGTTCCGTCTGGTCCTCTTCTTTGCTACTTAGATATTCCATATTGTGTATGTATTCAATCCTTTTAAACCAGTCTCTTTAAGTGTAGGGTTTTCTGGGTCTAGCCGTGTTTTTGGGATTGCCCCCTTTGCTGCTTTTATTTAAGTCCCGGTTCACACTTGTGCGATGCGGGAAGGCTGCGAATTCGCAGCCTGTTCCCGCATCGCAAACGCACATCTGGCAGTTCACACTGCCATATGCGATACGCAGGGGGTGTCAATTTAAATGTTAACGACACCCCCAGTTTGATCAAATATCGCAGTGCGATCTGACAGTTCGCACAGAATCGGATCGCACAAGTGTGAATCACTGTGCGATCCGATCCTGATGCGGCTGAAAAAAAAGGGTCATGTGCTAGTTTGGTGCAGATACAGTGCCAATTCAGCCATACAAAGTGTATGGCTGAAATTCGCATCCACACATCCGATCGCATGTAATGAAGGAGCAGTGCGCTCCGATTAAACATGCGATCACCGCACTCGCAATAATGTGAACCGGCCCTAAATTTGGTACTAATGTACTTTTGATTTATGTTTTGTGAAATAGACATACCCATGGATCATCAGTAATATCCTACCCCTGTAATTTCCACAATATATTGTTGCACCTTCTGCCAATATTGTTGAATTTTGGGACACTCCAAACATATTTGGGTCATCGTACCCTTCATATTACATCCCCTCCAACACAGTGGGAATTTTTCTGGTTGGCATTTTGGTGCTTTTACCGGTTTTGTATACCATCTTGCAAGACATTTTATAGTCATTTCAATGGTTCAATTGTTTGTTCTTTTAGACGTGTTCCTATCTCTTTTTCCCATCTTTCTATAAATGGAGGCATTCTCAGCCCCACCATCCCAGTTAGCATTTTATATACCTGAAATACGCAATGCTCCACTTTTGTTTGTTGTCTACATCATTTTCCCACTAGATTTAAAGTCCTTCTCAGATCTGATAGGTTGTATATGGATGTGTATGGCTATCTTTCCTCCTTGTATAATTCTTTTTAACTGCATTTTTTTTTTTTTATCAATTTAACAAATTTGTGCGCGCTGGTGGTATCAGTGTTGAATTATATTCCCATTTAGCTTGTCTGTGTATCGTGCCCCATACCTTTTTTCTATACAGTTATTTCATGTGTTTTTTCATAAATGTTTTGGTGGAACCCAGATATTCTTAATAGTGATCTACTTATGTGGTTTCTATCTTAACCCATCTTTCCCTTAACTTCTTTCAGGACCGCACCTTGAGAGATAGCTCCTCCCACTTGCCAACAGGAAACGCCACTTCTACCAAACTTTAAAAGGAAGCTTTTCCCCACCGCATCAGTTTTTGTTTCCCCTGGCTATGGAACACCTAGTGGGGAGTCATGAGCTCTTGGATGCTTTCTGCTCCACCATTTTCTCTTTTAGAGAGTCCATTCTCCCATACCGCACAAGCTCTTTTGGATGGGCTCCCTCTCCAGTGCTCAGGGAGAGTCTTTACCTCTCAGGCGAGCGCTGCTCCTTGGCGGCAGCAGACACTGGCGTTGGACTTCTCCTTTTTTTTTTTTTTTCCTTTTTTTTTTTCCCTGTGCCGGCTGTTTGTATTAGTGCCACCGCCATCTTTTCGGATGCGAGTAGTGACTCGCCCAGCCGGAAGTGAGGTATCTGATGAGGGGCTGCGGTTGTGGAGCAGGCGCGCTGCATCACTCGCCGGAAAAGCGCAGAGGGAGAGGAGAGGAATAGCGCTAGTGCATAGTTTGGTGCGGCGCTATTGGAGTCCGGAACCAGTATTCCTAGCCACCTGTGGACACTGCAACACCGCTATGAACGGGGTTGTGGCAGCAAGTGGGACAGGCACCAGCAAGGCCCAAGTAAGGGGTCGATTGTGCATCTTGCCCTGATTACTGTGGGGTCTCTCTCCCTTCCCCCCCCCCCCCCCCGGTGGCCTGTCTGGGCACATCGTTTTTATTTATGCTTCCTGTGCACCTGTAAGGGGTCGCATCCGAGATGGTTTGTCTTTTATTCTTTTTTTTTTTTTTTTTCTTGTTTTGGCTGGCTAAAAGCTCTGACCTGACGCTTAAAAAGAAATGCCCTTCATGCAAAGCAAAGTTACTTGAAGGTTTGAAGAAAACACTGTCAGACATGCATTGACTCCTGGTTAAAGAGGAAGCTTCTACGACATGCAGCGATTTAATCGCATCGGTTGAAAAGGAGCTGGATGCTACCATACAATCCTTTTTGCTCTTCGCTAACAAATCCATCCTTAAATCAGCCATCTACCTCACAATCCTCTCAGGGATCACAATTAACCCCTTTGAGGGAAGGGGAGATAGGGGAAAGTCCCTCTTGGGTAGGAGGACCTCTCATTCCAACAAAAATTCGGAGGAGGAAGGGGTAGAAAATATATCCTCAATATACAAGCTGCCCCCCCCCCCCCCCCCAAAAGGCACATAAAAGGCGTTTTTTCTTTTTGATGAAGACCCAGAGGCACTTTGGTGTAAAGTACCCAAGCTCGATGCAGCTTTTGCCAAGTTTCCAGGTCGACTGACCTGGCATTTTAGGACATGGGAATACTAAAAGATCCCATGGACAAAGAAATGGATGAGCAAGTTACAAAAGCTTGGCAATCCATCATGGGCAATCTCAAACCAGCTATGGTGACTACTTGTGTATCTAGAAATCTGGAGTACTGAATAAATCAACTCAAAGCACATATCACAGATTCGCCCAAACAAGAGATCCTTGATTCTTTTTCCACTCTGTCAATGGCCGTAACCTACATTGCGGATGCATCAGCAGAATCCATAAGAATGACAGCAAGATCTGCAGCTCTAGCTAATTCAACCACAAGATCTCTGTGGTTGAAGACCTGGCCAGGTGATGTGCCATCCAAAAGCAAGCTTTGTGGTATTCCGTTTATGGGGGATTTCCTCTTTAGTCCTGATTTATTAGACTCTGTTTTAGACAGGACAGCAGACAGAGAATAATTATCTGTTAAAAAGAGAAAATAGCCAGCTAAACAACCCTTCCACCTTAAAGAGCTCAGGAGCAAGATAGCAAGCTCAAGGGGAAAATAATTGGTTGGCACAGAGGTTTAAAGAAAAAGGAAGCGTTCTTTTCCATCCTCCATCAGCCCACAAATCACAATGGTGTGAGAGAAAGTCAATATATTCTAGCCATACTGTCCCAGGGTTATCAAATAGAATTTTCAGAACCACCTCCAACAAGATATTTTATTACAAACCTTCCAAAGGACACAAAAGCCCTGGCTATGAAGGGCCTGTTAAAGGACCTGATGCGACGGGGTTGTGAGTCAAATGTCTCCAGTAGAACATCAGGGATTCTATTCCCATATCTTTCTTGTAAGGAAGCCATCTGGGAGTTTCTTCTCATCCTCAACCTAAAACGGTTGAACAGGTCAGTCCTGTACAGAAGATTTTGTATGGACTCAATCTTCACTGTAAGGAAACTGTTGACCAAAGGATGCTTCATGGCATCGATCAATCGATTTTAAGAGAGGCTTATCTACATATTCCCATAGCCCCTCAGTCCCAAATGTTCCTGAAGTTGGCTGTGGATATGGGGAAGGAAGTCCTGCATCTACAATTCAAAGCCTCTTTTGACCTTTCTTCTGCCCCTCAGGATCTTTATGAAGGTCATGGCAGAAGGCCTCGCTCCTCTCCGCCTTCAGTAATCCCATATCTGGACAACCTCCTTTTCTTTGCTCCTTCCAGGGAAAGATTACAAGAAGACCTGGGCAAAGCCCGCAGTTACTTTAAAACCTTGGGTTAGATTGTGAACCTTCAAAAGCCCTGAAAAAAACAGATCAGTCTATCCCTAGTATACATCATAAATCCCCAGTCCACTCTGTCAAATGCTTTTTTGGCATCGATTGACAGCAGTAGATCTGGGGATCTTGTACCTTTTTTGATTTTGTTTAATAGAAATAGCGTTATCACATTGTTTTTCCCTTCTCTTCCTGGGATAAATCCTGTCTGGTCTGCATGGATGAATAGACTCTAAAGTTGGCCATGGATGGCTTGATTCGAATCCTATATGGGCAGGCTGAATGTACCCAAGTTGATCAACATGGATAGAATCAAATTGTCAGATTTTACATGCTGGTTTTTCTAGTAGCTGTTCTAGACACTAGTAATAATCACTGTGCATGGCCGAAGATGGAGCGAGAATAATCGCTGGAATCCCCCAGATGTGGCAGTGCCTCACGCAGAGCCATTGTGTTCTCCCGGCTGGGGGAGCCACACAATGGCTTCTCATGGGGGATTCCCCCATCAACGCTGACTTGGTGGTATGACTGTACAAAACCATAAACGGCCTACAGCATAATTTGCTGAGAACAGATTGGTGGCCATTGGCAGGAAGAATCTCCCTTACGTTGGTTTAGGCCTCATTCACACTTGCAGTGTCCAACCTTTGTTTAATGAACATTTCTAAGGGCAGGTAATACTTTTGAACTGTGCCATTGACAATTTGCATTTAGAAAAAAGTAGAATTCTGTGCTTCCAGGATTCGGTTAGATGCTCCAACACTGCTAAATGCATGTAAGTGAGGCTAAACTTGCTTCAAAGTAGGAACATCTAACCACAGGAAAAAGTGATCTGGGAAGCTTAAAAGTTTTTATTCTTTCCAGATGAGTTCTATGTTTAGAAAATGTAAACGCAAGAGGGTGTGTGAATTTAGTGACGGGAAGAACGCCCCCTTGCAGCCAGCTAGAGGAATCCTTGGCGTCAGTGTTTACTTAATAGATTCGAGAATCTTTGTCAGTGGTGGCTGGCTCTGACGAATTACATTTTATTTATTGATTTCAGGTACTTGTATAGCACTGTCAAGTTACACTGTGCTTTTACCTATATATTGTACATTCACATCAGGCCCTGCCCTCAAGGGGCTTAGTCTCTAAGGTCCCTAATTCACATTCATACATACACAAACAAGGGACAATTTAGACAGGAGCTAATTAACCTACCAGGCTGTCTTTGGAGTGTGGAAGGAAACTCACTCAGGCACAGGGAGAACATGCAGACTAAAGGCAGGTAGTGCAGTGGTTGGGATTCAAACTGAAGACCCTAGTGCTGCCAGGTAAAAGTGCTAACCACTTAGCAACTGTGCTGCCCTGCTGGTACTGTGCAGACATTGATGGTCAGTGTATCAATCTATATGTTTTCCGGGTGTTGCTGGCCAGGGTCTAATGATAGCCATGTCCTGGACAGTATGGTGTGGACATGCTTTGTTGTGATAAATATAAAATATAATATATTTTTTTTTTTCTTTTTAAAATCCACCATCTGTTGCCGAGGACATAGTGTATAGCAGAATTGTACTTTTGGCTCGGTTTTTTTCAATTTTGGAAAACAAGTACAGACTTATCGATGGGGACTGCAGCATGATGTGGGATTCCAATATTTACCTATTTTGGGTCTGGGTTGTAAAGGACCATTTCTGTGATTCTGATCCTGGCTTTTCCATATAACGTGTAGCTGACCTAGAACAAACGCAGAGCTGGGACGTTTTCAGACATTATTGGTTTAAGAGGGGGCAGCTGCACATAGTAGCCTTTTGCACATGGCTGACTGTTTTCTGTAAAGGGACCCAATAAACAAAGATTTACTTTTTTTCAGTAGGTGGTGCTCATAGGAGTTATTCTTTAACCACTCAATTTACCATCCTTTAATACCACTTCATTACTAGGCCATTTTTAGAGTTTGACAACTAATCAGTGATCCAACACCGTACCCCAGGGCTTGACAAACCCCAGATGCTGCCGGGTCGCCATGGCGACTAGAAATCTCGTCCTGGTGCCTGGGCTTTTGTCAGTGACAGGTGCATGGTATTGTAAGTAACTGCCCCCCTCTTCCCCTGGAGGGTTTTGGGGTGGAAGTGGGCCTCTCTATAGGGCAGTCAGACTCCCCTGTTCCCTTCCTTCCCATTAAGCACCCCCCCTCATTGGTCTGGTGGTCCCTGTGGGCCATCTTGCTCCCCCTTCATTCTGGGGCTGTGGGGTGGTCTAGGTCCACCTCCTTGGGTGGGGGCTGGGTGCTGTGCTCGCAATGGGGGTTGCGCTGGCAAGGCTTGGACAATTGGATGTGGGAGGAGGGCTGTACCTGGTGGGGGCTCCTACCAGGGCCCCTCCCTTCCTGCCTGTGGGAATTCCTCCTGGGTCCCTGGGAGCTCTGTGCTGCCCTACGGGACTGCCATTTTGCTGTAGCCTTTGTGCTTAATGCACGGCGGCCATGTTGGTGTGGTCCGGCAGCGATTTTGCAGTGGTTTGCCATAGAGGAGGGTTCAGGGGCTGCTGAAAAAAACACCCAACTGCTCCTAAACGTCCGTTTATCAGCAGCAGTGTACATGAGGCCTTAAGGTGCGCCCTCACCTGTATCTGGGGTGGGGGGGCGTCTTTGCTGGTTTCTGGACCTGTGTTCTTCCCTGGTACAAGACAAGGGAGTCCACAGAATAGAAAAAAATATAATATTTTGTTCTAAACTTTCAGTATTTTTTAGTTATCGCAAAAAAAAACCCAGTGGTGAGCAAATGCCCTAAAAAGAGAGCTCCATTTTTGTGAAAAAATAACAATTTCATTTGTGTACAGTGTTGCATGGCAAAAAAATGTCCCGGTCATGGAGGAGGGAGTAAAACCTTCTGGAGGTTAAGTTGTTAAGCTGGCCTACTTTGTCAGTGATTTTCTCTCCAGCCAGTCCCTACTCTTGCAGATTGCCAAATTCTTACCTAAAAAAGAAATATTCTACCCTTAAAGGGAACAATGTCTATTTTGTTTCTGGTTCTACTGTATGTACAGTCCTATATGAAACCTCAATGAAATGTTTTATGATCAGAAATGTGATGGTTTATGTACATATAATTGTTGTGCCCTTTTTAAATATGTTCGGAACTTTACATCTTCCTCTAGTATGCCATAAACGGTATATGATGTCTTTCTGCCATTCTAAATGGGTTAACTAGAGTGCCCCAAACATTTTACGCACTGTTAACAGGTGCTTTTGTGAGTTTGTCACATGACCCGGAGTCAGCATTTTCAGGCTTTAACATAGGGCCCTCTCAGGTCTGCTGAGTCAGATGTGTAATGTGCAGAGACTGTTGACCTCTTGACTGGAACACAGATCTTCTAAATCAAAGCAGAGAACACGTAGTAATTTATAGGCTTTGATTATGGTTGGGGTAACTTTTTTTTGAGAACAAAATGAGTGTTTTTGGAGTTTAGTTTCCCTAGAAATACATATTCTAAAATCTAAATATTCCATTTTGCAGTACTTGACTGTAATTCCCCATATTTGAAAAGCCCCACAAAAATAGTGCCATATACCTCCTTTATAACATCACATTAGTCTTCCTGTGTCATTGTGTATATGTGTGTCAGGGCAGCCAATCCCTGGAATGTATGCACATACCCGCATGTATATTCTGTTAACCCTTTCACTGCCAGAGCCGTTTTTTTGCATCTTTTTGCACACATTTAAAAGATTTTTAGGCCAGAAGATTACTTCAATACCCTAAAAACAGTATATATTATCTGAAAGCAGAGAACCCGGGGAATAAAATGGTGGTAGTTCCAATTTTTTATGTCCCAAAATATTAGCATAACTGTTTATCAAGTGCCAGATTACAGGAAAAGATGCAATGGAGTCAATTTTAGGATCCACAAACGTAATTTATTACCGAAATTTTTTTTTTTTTTTTGTAGAATGGAAAAAAATACCCCACCAGCCAAACCTTAAAATTGCTTGTGCCCGTGAAACAGACCTTTCGGAGTGTTGACAATGTACAGCATTTTTGTGCACTGTGTGGTTAACCCTGCCCAGATTTCTGTTCTAAGGCTGGGTTAATACCGAATTTGGAGCTGCTCGCATCAGGGGGTCTAGTGCATCCCCGCGCACCATTTCAAGTCCGAATTGGTTTCAGATTTTTGAGTGAATTCTGACCGGAAACAGACCAGAAGACGCACAACTTTTCTGCAAGTTGCTCAGCAGCTGACACAAAGCTGTGTAAACCGGCTCCATTGAGAGCCGGGCACAGTCTCGTGGGGAAACCCACACCCAATTCGAAATAGTGTGAACCCAGGCTAAAACTTTTCAGTCCGTCCTACTCTCTCCCATCTCCACAGTATACAGGCTAATCATTCTGTAATCCCAAGAAAAAGCCTGGAAGGACAAATACTGTTCTTGAGACAACACGGGAAGTGAGCACTGCAAACAGGACTTTCAGAAATGTGATCAATTGATGTAAATTTAGATCAACCGATCAATGGGAATCTACTTTACCTATCAAACCGATGTAACAAAATGTTTCCAATGGTATATTTAACAAACTTAAAGGAAGCAAATAAAAGTTTGTTGGGGTGCTTACACTTCAACCTGTGTGTTGCCTGCCTTAAAAGGAAGTTGAAAATTTAATAAAAATTATTTATATATATATATAATGTGTGTGTGTGTATGTGTATATATATATATATATATATATATATATATATATATATATATATATATATATATATATAGTGTGTGTGTGTGTATATATAATACACCGAGAGATCCACACCGCTGACCTGCTCCCTGCTCTGCCCCTGGGCTCACTGGGTGGATCCCAACCAATATGGTCACAATCTTTCCCCAGCCTGGATTGGCTCTGTGGCGTCAGCCGGCTTTAGCCCGCTGTCTGCTGAAAACGGGTTAGCAGAACGAACTGCACTCCTGTGAATCCACAGAAGTACAGCCAAATAGGCTTTTGCTGTACTTCGAAGATTTCCCTTATTCAGCCTTGCAGACTGAATGTGAGAAATGACTGGATTCCCATGCAAATTAGGCTTGGTAAGAGGATTGCCAGCAAAGCATTATCTCTTCCACTATGCTGGTCAGGTTACCCACTGGGATCTTGGGCTAGCCATAAATAAAGATTCCTCTTGTTCAGCTTCACAGACTGAACAAGAGAAATCAATGGATGTGTCTAACCGTGCAAAACAGTGTGGATGGTAAAATGTATCTAGATATTTATTGTATTCTGACAGCCGCAGCTTTTGGAATATTCAAAAAAGTTATTCCATTGTATTGGCTATAGCTACTGTTTGGCTGAGAATTTTCTGCCTGACTCCTTCTTCAATATTCAGATCCAAGTATGTTGAGCTAAATGGTGCTCTCAGGGCCACCATGGCTTGAATTTAGGTTGATTCAGCATGAAGTGTGTGTGGCCAGCATTAGTCATTGATCTACTCTGTAAACGTTGGTGTGTGTGTATATATAATATATATTACTATAAATGGCTGGGGTGTGTTGGCAGTGTGTTTGAAAAGGACGGCAGTTTGGCGGGTATGCAGGTTGGTATGTAATCGGACAGTAGAAACACTGCATAGTGGATACTGCTAATGTCACAGTGGTTTTGTTAATTCTGCGCCACAATAATGTGTCTGCTTTTATTGAGCACAATTGTAAATATTGGCCGTATAAGCATCATGTATTTATGTTGGGTCAATGCCAGATGTACAGCTTCCTACGGTGGATGCAATAAAGCCAGCATTGGAGATCCTAATAAAACCTGGCCAGTTCTGTGGAAAGATTTGTTTGGATAGTATTGCAATAATTTCTGTGCGTATGTATGAATATGGATGAACGTAGATTGGCCTTCAGAATTAGTCTCAAACTAACCCCCCCCCCCCCCCCCCATTATCGATAGAATAACTTTTTATTTGGTAATTTGCACACCATCACAATATTTGATGCAGGGTTGGGCTCAGGAAAACAGGTAAAATAAAAAGTCACCCCAACAGAAGACTTGAAGTTTCCGAAAGGTGTGTGCCTAGATCATCCCACCCTTGTGGATCTGGAAATTGTTTCAACTACCTGTCTGGAAATACTAGTTATCTGGCCGCCATGCAGAGCCATTGGCTTCAGTATTGGAGTTGCTGGCCCAGAATAAGTATGCAGATCAGCCATTGTCCTAGTTTGCATGAGTGCTTCAAAAAGTATTGAGGCCAGACATGGTCTTTCAGGAGGTCCCAAAATGCAACCCCTGTATTTTTCTCTCTGCTCATTTGTATATAACTTTCCAAAAACAGGAAGGAAACTATAATGCAGGCTTTATTTTATGTCCACATCAGCGTTCTCATTAGGTTTTTCTTTTCCTGCCGTAAAATAACATGTTGCTTTCTGCTTCTGCTGCTTTGTCTCATTACTTGGTAGTCCAATGAGAAGCAGATAAAAAGAAAATACATGGCCTGATCACATTCCCACTTTTTTTTATTTTTTTTTTTCCCTCTACTACTTTGTGAATCAGTTTAGTTTTCTATCCTTTTTTTGGTTTTGCAAAGGTGGGGGGAGAAAAAGAAAATCGCATAGCATTAGGATTTTGTCTGATGGAAGGAGAGTGTCTGACCTCTTCTGTGGGACCTCCACAGAGAGCAGGGGTCCCACTATGCAGCTGCTGGCTGGGGGACATGCTATGGCTGGTTTAGAAAGAAAACAAGCTTCTGAAGAAAGATCTATTAGGTCACCCCCTGTGAATCGATAGGATTTATTTTTTATGATTATTCGTGCAGCTCTAATGTACAGTTAATGGCGGTTTTTAAAATCTCAGAACTAGCAACAGTCGCTGAACCTGTTATACAGTATCTCAAAGTGAGTACACCCCTCACATTTTTGTAAATATTAAATTATATCTCCATGTGACAACACTGAAGAAATGACACTTTGCTACAATGTAAAGTAGTGCGTGTACAGCTTGTATGAGGCTTCTTTCACACTGTAGAGTCCGTCTGCAGACTCCGTTTTCTTAGCGGAGATCGATCCGCCGATTCCCCCGCTAAGCAGGCGGATGGCAGCTTTGTCTCCGTGGCTGTGAGCGGAGACAGCTGTCAGGTCCCCGCTGTTCTCTATGGGGGAATCGGCTGAGAATGGACTGTCTGTCCGTTCTCATCCGATCCCATATGATCCGCTGGACGGATGGAAAATAGGGTTTCGATCCGTCCAGATATATCGGATCGGGTGTCAGCGGACATGTCTCCGCTGACATCCGATGCCCCATAGAGATGCATGGGGCATCCGTTCAGATCCGCTAAAAAGACTGACAGGTGGATATGGACAATCGGCCTGTGTGAAAGGGGCCTAACAGTGTAAATTTGCTGTCCCCTCAAAATAACTCAACACACAGCTGTTGATGTCTAAACCGCTGGCAACAAATGGGAGTACACCCCTAAGTGCTAATGTCCAAATTGGGCCCAAAGTGTCAATATTTTGTGTGGCCACCGTTATTTTCCATATATAAAAAATGGGGGTGACCGGTACTATGAAGTTTAAATAAATATATAAAAGGTATAAAATTAGGTGTAAGCTAGGGGCCGCTCCAGTAGATGTCCTATGACGAAACGCGTAGGGTGGAGTCTATACGTCGTACGTCACTTCCGGTTACGGAGTTAGGGCTGTGGAACGCAGAAGCTTCCCGGCGCACACTGGTCCAGATCAGCCCAACGAGTGAGTCTGCACATTTTTTCTGTATTACTGCCTTGGAGTTTTTCAAACCATGGGGTTATATCTCTGTTGGAGCATAAAGATTACCAGGATCGCTACTCTTTTGCCCATCAGAAGTGGAGGAAACCCCGGTGTTGTATCAGCCTGTCTGCCAATATACAGGTCGTATTGCTAGTATGCCATCTAGTGGCGGGCACGGATGTACACACGTTTTTTTTCCTTTTTTGTTTTCTTTTTTATTCCAAATTTTTCACCTTTGCTTAGAATTTGAGGATTAATTCCTTGGTGGTATTTTGGACACCTGTCTGAGGTTTTGTTACAAGAAGCTCACTATTCTATCACCACAAAGTGATTTATTTTTATACACACTATTTCTGAGGAATTATATACACCTCTTTAGGGATTGCTTTTTTGTGTTTATGTGCACTTTCCACAATATTGTCACTTTGCACTTTATTTCAATAAATTATTTTCATATCTGTGCACTTTTATCATTGTTTATTGCACTTTTCATTGGCTCACAATATCACACCCACGCATACTGAGCACCAGTTAGGTGGTACTGTGAGAGAGATAGATAGATATATATTTTATCTATCTCTTGGTTTTGAGTCATAATTTATAGGTAGCGCCTGTACCAGCCTCCACACACATTTTATTCACCGTTATTTTCCAGCACTGCCTTAACCCTCTTGGGCATGGAGTTCACCAGAGCTTCACAGGTTTCCACTAGAGTCCTCTTCCATGAGGACATCACGGAGCTGGTGGATGTTGGAGACCTTGCACCCCTCCACCTTCTGTTTGAGGATGCCCCACAGATGCTCAATAGGGTTTGGGTCTAAGAGATATGCTTGGCCAATCAATCACCTTTACCCTCAGCTTCTTTAGCAAGCTAGTGGTTTTCTTGGAGGTGTGTTTTGGGGTCCTTATGTTGGAATACTGCCCTGCGGCCCAATCTCCTAAGGGAGGGGTTCATGCTCTGCTTCAGTATGTCACAGTACATGTTGGCATTCATGGTTCCCTCAATGAAATGTAGTTCCCCAGTGCGGCAGTACTTATGCAGCCCAAGACTATGAAACTCCCACCACCATGCTTGACTGTAGGCAAGACACACTTGTCGCTTGACCCCATCTGAACCAATTAAGTTTATCTTGGTCTCATCAGACCACAGGACATGGTTCCAGTAATCCATGTCCCTAGTCTGCTTGTCTTCAGCAAACTGTCTGCGAGCTTTCTTGTGCATCATCTTTAGAAGAGGCTTCCTTCTGGGATGGCAGCCATGCAGACCAATTTGATGCAGTGTGCAGCTTATCATCTGAGTACTGACAGGCTGCCCGATTTCCCCCCCCCCCCCCTTCAAGCTTTGCAGCAATGCTGGCAGCAATTGTATGTGCGTTTCCCAAAGACAACCTCTGGGTATGACCATGTCGAGGCCTGTTCTGAGTGGAGCCTGTCCTGGTAAACCGCTGCATGGTCTTGGCCACCGTGCTGCAGCTCAGTTTCAGGGTCTTGGCAATCTTCTTATAGCCTAGGCCATCTTTATGTGGAGCAACAATTCTTTTTTCAGATCCTCAGGGAGTTCTTTGCCATGGGCTGCCATGTTGAACTTCCAGTGACCAGTATGAGATAGTGAGAGCGATAACACCAAATTTAACACACCTGCTCCCCATTCACACCTGAGACCTTAACACTAACGAGTCACATGACACCGGGGAGGGAAAATGGCTAATTAGGCTCAATTTGGACATTTTCACTTAGGGGTGTACTCACTTTTGTTGCCAGCGGTTTAGACATTAATGGCTGTGTGTTGAGTTATTTTGAAGGGTCAGCAAATTTACACTGTTATACAAGCTGTACACTCACTACTTTACATTGTAGCAAAGTGTAATTTCTTCAGTGTTGTCACTTGAAAAGATATAATAAAATATGTACAAAAATGTGAGGGGTGTACTCACTTTTGTGAGATGCAGTAAGTACTCTATTCTGAGCAAGAACTATATTTATGTTGCTGTGATATAGTTAATGTTTTCTAGATATGGCCTTGTAGCTGTTTGCTTTTTCTTTTTGAGAAGTTGACATTACTTGCCAATTTATCAGCAAGAGCCATTTGGCAGGTATGGTATTAGTTGATTTATTCTTAAAGCAGTACTAAACCGCAGGTGGTTTATATATATATATATATATAAAAAAAAAAAAGATTATCTTCGCATACTAGCACATTAAGAGAAACTTGCCTTAGAACTAAGCCCTTTAGCGCTGTGCTGTCACTGCTGAGAGGACTGACATCTTCCCCCTTGTCTTCCTTCTGGGTTTGCAGCCTTCAGCTCCATGACTGGCCGGGGGCACGATGACGCCACTGTTTACGTCACGGGCTCTGAAGGCCCGGTACTGTAAGCTGGACCTTCAGAGTGCATGTGCCAGGGATGTCATTGGCTGCAAGCACTCTGAATATCAACTAAACTGTGCAAGTTTAAGAGATATTTAAAGTACCTACAGGTAAGCCTTTATAGACTTGCCTGTAGGTTCATGTGGTGTAACGGAGTTTACTACCACTAAAACAGTGCTCCAGCCCCCCACCCCCATAAAAAAATGAAAAATTAACTGAATTTTAATTTTAATTTTCGTATACTTACCTGCCCTGTGATCCAACGATGTGGCACCGCGCGGGGGGGGGGGGGGACACAGATAAGGGGAGCTTCTATTTTTGGGTAGATTACAAGTATGGTGAGATAACCATGCAATGCTCTGCCATGTTTCTATTGGAATTCAGTGAGACCTTATCCGATGGATGTGAGTTATCAGTGAAACTGAGGGGACCCTGCGCTTATGGAAAAAGTGCTTATGTGCCAAAATATACTAGTAAATGTGTTAAAAGCTGCTAGCTGCAGTGTAAAAGTGCTAGGTGCTCTTTTAAAATGTAAAACTGTGATTTGCATAGAAACATAGAATGTGTCTGCAGATAAGAACCATTTGGCCCATCTAGTCTGCCCAATATATCTGAATCCTATGAATAGTCCCTGGCCCTATCTTATATGAAGGATAGCCTTATGCCTATCCCATGCATGCTTAAACTCCTTCACTGTATTTGCAGCTACCACTTCTGCAGGAAGGTTATTCCATGCATCCACTACTCTCTCAGTAAAGTAATACTTCCTCATATTACTTTTAAACCTTTGCCCCTCTAATTTAAAACTGTGTCCTCTTGTGGTAGTTTTTCTTCTTTTAAATATGCTCTCCTCCTTTACCGAGTTGATTCCCTTTATGTATTTAAAAGTTTCTATCATATCCCCTCTGTCTCTTCTTTCTTCCAAGCTATACATGTTAAGGTCCTTTAACCTTTCCTGGTAAGTTTTTTTTTTTTTTTTTTTTCCTGCAATCCATGTACTAGTTTAGTAGCTCTTCTCTGAACTCTCTCTAGAGTATCTATATCCTTCTGGAGATATGGCCTCCAGTACTGCGCACAATACTCCCAAGTGAGGTCTCACCAGTGTTCTGTACAGCGGCATAAGCACTTCTCTCTTTCTACTGCTTATACCTCTCCCTATACATCCAAGCATTCTGCTGGCATTTTGTGCTGCTCTATTACATTGTCTTCCCACCTTTAAGTCTTCTGAAATAATTACTCCTAAATCCCTTTCCTCAGATACTGAGGTCAGGACTGTGTCAAATATTCTATATTCTGCCCTTGGGTTTTTACGTCCCAGGTGCATTATCTTGCACTTATCCACATTAAATTTCAGTTGCCAGAGTTCTGACCATTCTTCTAGTTTTCCTAAATCCTTTGCAGCGCTGCTTAAACTTATAAATAATGCTATCAAGAAATTTATAAATATATAAATACAGGGGTTGACAAATTTTCTTTGAATCTAGGAGCCAGCTAAAAAAGTTAGGAGCCAGTTTTTAAAAAAAGCTGCCCCGCACCCAGAAAAAAAAGAAAGAAAAGGGAAAGAAATGGAAAGAAGAGAAAAGAAAGAGGAGAGGGAGGTAGAGAAGGGGAGATGGGGGGGTGGGGGAGGTTAGGGGAAGGGGAGGGGGGTTGGGGTGAGAGAGAGAATGAAAGAGGGGAGGAGGGGGGGGGAGAGATAGAGGGTGGGAGAGAGTGAAAGTCTCAGGCAGATGTGCCTGAGGTTATGGATTATGGATAGGAGCCGCGGGGATTTCAGATCTCTGCAAGTCTGCAATGCATCACAGAGCGGCGTCCCGATGCCTGACAGGCAGCAGATGGCTGAATTCCTAGGCGCCCGGACTCAGTTTCTAGTCGCCAATGCGACCTGGCGCCCGTGAATTGTCGAGCCCTGTATAAATATATAGAAAATCATGAACTTCATAAAAATGCATTAAAATCATAAAGTGCTGTAAAATCAAATCATCAATTCCTGTTAAATCAGTGCAAGTATAAATGAATCAGTGTCCATTAAATCATCATATTGCTGTGATGAATCTTTCTTTAAGTGGAAAGATTCATCACAGCAATATGATGATTTAATGGACACTGATTCATTTATACTTGGAACAGGAATTGATGATTTGATTTAACAGCACTTTATGATTTTCATGCATTTTTATGAAGTTCATGATTTTCTATATATTTATAAATTTCTTGATAGCATTATTTATAAGTTTAAGCAGCGCTGCAAATCAGTTTTACATGTGAGTTATCAGTGTTACCAGCTGCAGACCTGGGATTAGAAAACCTCTTTTTCCAAAAAGTATGGCAAACCCAAATCCGCATTGGATTTGGGCTCCCGCGGGACCCAATGCAAATCATGTGGGAGCGGGCGGTTTTACCTGTGCTGCGGGCGGTCAAAAAATTTTGTGGAGGCCCACGAGTACCGGTGCAATTTGGTGTAACTTATTTTCTGGCGTATAAGACTACTTTTTTTATAATAAAGAAAGATACCCCAAAAATCGGGGGTAGTCTTATACGCCAGGTACTGTAGCTTCAGCTAGTTACAGAACATCCCTAATTAAAAATATTAGCCTGCTGGATGTGTATACAGTACTTTTGGCAACTTATAGAACGTCCCTGTGCTTTAATACTCTATGTACCACGCTGAGCCAATCACGGCAAGCTGTGTATTCTATTAACGCATACAAAGCCTGCTCAGATTGGCGGAGTCAGAGAGGCGGGCTTATACAACCTTTGCCAATCCGAGCAGGCTTTGTATGCAATAATAGAATACACAGCTTGCCGTGATTGGCTCAGCGAGGTACATAAGAGTATTACAGCATAGGGACGTTCTGTAAGTAGCTGACGCTTACTGTATACACATCCAGCGGGCTAAAATATTAATAATTTGGGAGCATGAAACTATCCAAAATGTCCTGCTATGCTCACCGCTAAAGATTTCCCTTCATTGGTACTAAGAGGCCAAGCTCAACCCCTAAAAAAACAACCCCACACCGTAATCCTCAACACCCCATGACCCCCCGCCGGCCACCACCACCAACAGATTTGGACCCGTGCACAAGGTCCATAAAGATATGGGTGAGCGAGTTTGGGGTGGAGGAATTTTACTGGCCAGCACAGAGTTCTGACCTCAACCCTGATAGAACACCTTTGGGATGAATTAGAGTGGAGACTGCAAGCCAGGCCTTCTCGTCTAACATCAGTGCCTGACCTTACAAATGCGCTTCTGGAAGAATGGTCAAACATTCCCATAGACACACTCCTAAACCTTGTGGACAGCCTTCCCAGAAGAGATGAAGCGGTTATAGCTGTAAATGGTGGGCCAACTCAATATTGAACCCTACGGACTAGGATGCCATATAAGTTCATGTGCGTGTAAAGGCAGGTGTCCCAATACTTTTGACAAAATAGTGTATAGCTTTATAGATCGGATCTCCACTTATATGTGGAATATACAAACTTGTGTTCCTCCATTGAAAATTGTGTCAAGCAGATGTGTCATTCTTTTCTCCCTGACTGTAGAGTTGGTGTACAGTACACAATGGAAACTTGGCTG
The DNA here is from genome assembly GCF_965119305.1 of Pelophylax lessonae. Classification (NCBI taxonomy): domain Eukaryota; kingdom Metazoa; phylum Chordata; class Amphibia; order Anura; family Ranidae; genus Pelophylax; species Pelophylax lessonae. The sequence goes on from NC_138768.1 coordinate 230,599,545, forward strand.
TGGTTTGGAGTGGTGAGTGATGGACTAATTGTCTCTAAGCTTCCACACTGCAGGTTCTCTGATCTTTGGAAGGCCACTTGAACACTCATCAGCGTCCGATGTGAAGTTGTTAAACTATATGTAAACACTGTTGTGTTAAACTATTTTTATCTTGAATTTGCTTGATAAATTGAGGCCCACGTAACTATATGCAGCCACTCCTGTTCCTCTTAAAGTGTAACTAAAAGTAAAAGCAAATCCTCCTTCCCCTTTTTTTTTTTCAGTTTTGAATAGAGTGGAGAGAGATTAGAACACCTGTGTACAATTATTGGAGAGAAAGATGAATCTCATATCTGAACAGTAATAGAGGGGAAATCTTCCATTGGGAACACTAGTTCAGGTGTCACCCCCATGGTCCCCTCAATTTAGAGGGATTTCCTCTCGCTTCCTGTTGTGGGTATGAGATAAGAAAGTGAATAGAAAAAAATCTCACCAATGGGCCCACAGATGGCAAAAAAACTATGGAATAAAAAAAAAAAAGTTTTTTGCCTGTTGGTTGCAGTAAGGTTTGTTTTATCCTGAAACTGCTGCCGATAAATGGATGTTTAGGACCAGTTGGGCGTGTTTTTTTTTTTTTTTTTTTTTCTTAGCAGCCCCTGAACTCAACTCTGTTATCTTATCTGTCCATGTACATTTTTTGTTTTTTTTATTTTTATAATCCTTTAGAGGCAGTTGTGTTACTTTAGAGTCATTTTCTTGAAAGCAAAAAATTTGTTCAGGACAGAAGTTCTTAGGCATTTGAAATCCAAAATGCTGCTAGCCGCTTGCAAATGTCTAAACGGTGGTAGAAATGTTTATTGGCGTTTTTAGTTTATGGGCATTTGTAATAGGAAAACATTGCTGACCATTTGCAATAGAGATAACCCAAGGGAAGGGAGGAGGAGAGATCTGCATAAACATTGGTGAACGCCGGTAAACGTGGCATGTAAAAGTGGTCAAACGGATTTTTTTTAACTTCGTTCACTAGCTGTCAAGTTCTAGCGTCCAGAACAGAAGAGGTTTTCAAACGACCACTGTACATGAGGCTTAAACCATTCAGTATTAATCTTTAACCACTTCCTTACCGCTGGATGTCATATGATGTCCTGGGCTTTAAGTAGGGATATCTGAATGATGCCTGCAGCTGCAGATTACATTTTTTTTTCAGCCGGCGATTCCCTTCACCATAAGAACAATCATAGCAACTGTTCAGCCGCTTGATCATTCTTACAGGCGGCAGGGGGGGACACCCCCCTACCTTCCCGCTGCCCTCTTCTACCGGCTCGCCTGTGCAATCAGCGAGCCGGAGAAGGAATCGTCCGCCGCCAAAAGTACACCATAGAGACTGCGAGGACCAGATGGTCCCCAGCAGTCTGTGACACTCGGAGGCCCAGGCGCGACGTGTTGACGTCACACCCAGCCTGGCAGTTTTCATTACTGCACTCGTTTTTGTTTTTAATTTTTATTTCAGGCTTTCTAGCCTGTAGGAGAGATCTGAGGTCTTATTGACCCCAGATCTCCCCATAAAGAGGACCGGTCATTCACTATTCCTATTACAAAGGATCTAACTACAGAGGTGTATCAAAAAAGGTGATAAGAGCATATACAGCTCCACCTTAGACGGCACACTAGCAGCACCAATAATTCAACCACATTGCAGTGAGGACTATCTTCCATCCAGGGTCCAAAGGGGATCTGATGATCTACTGTCTCCAAGTCTGTGACTACATTATTTGGCTAACATTTATTGCCCTTTGGTGAGTTTAAAACCATAAGGCGTGCACAGCGGTGAGGTGGAGGCTCCTTTTTTCTGTGTTTTTTGAATGCACTATGATGGATGATCTGCATCTTTGGAGTGTCACCTTTCATATATTGCTCCTTGGACTGTGTGCATGAACTCTTCACAATTTTTACTCATTACAGAGACTCTATATATTATATATTTTTTTGATTTTATATATTTATGTGGTTGCACATGAATTATTAGCGCTGCTAGTGTGCCGTCTAAGGTGGAGCTGTATATGCTATTATCCCCTTTTTTGATACACATTTGTAGTTAGATTTCATCCTTTTTAATAGCAGCAGCTTATATATATTATATTTTACATTGTCTATGTTTTAGACTTGAGATTTCTCTTTTAGAGCGCCGGGTGAGCGGGTTTCCTTTATTCTTCCTGCTCCCATCCCATTGCTATTACAAGGGATGTTAACTTTTTTTTTTTTTTTTTTTTTTTTTTAATCACTTTTATTCCTATTACAAGGAATGTAAAGGGAAAGTGTAAAAAAAAAAAAAAAAAATTAAGTGCCCCCATCCCGCATGCGTACGTTGCGGCCACATAGGTAAACATTCAATCCATACATGTGAGGTACCTCCACAAGCGTTAGAGCGAGAGCAACAATTCTAACCCATGACCTCCACTGTAACTCTAAACTGGTAACCTGTAAAATTTTTTAAAGCGTCACCTATCGAGATTTTTAAGTACCGAAGTATGGCGTCATTCCACGAGTACGTGCAATTTTAAGCGTGACATGTTGGGTATCTATTTACTCTGTGTAACATCTTTCATATTATGCAAAAAAATTGGCTAACTTTAGTGTTGGGTTTTTTTTTTTTCTTATTCATAAGTTTTTTTTCCCCAAAAAAAGGCGTTTGAAAAATTTCTGCGCAACTACTGTGTGACATAAAAAATTGCAATGACCACCATTTTATTCCCTAGGGTCTCTGCTGAAAAAAATATATGTTTGGGGGTTCAGAGTAATTTAATTTTCTAGCAAAAAAATTATAATTTTTACATGTAGGAGCGGAGTGCCAGAAATCGCCCGGTATGGAAGTGAGGATATCTGAATGATGCCTGCAGCTGAACCCAGTCTTTTAGTCTGTTTTTCTATCCATTTAGAAACTGAATATTCTTTTTTTTTTTTTTTTTTTTTTTTTTATATAATATTTTATTGGGTTTTCAATGTGTACAATAATCACAGGAGAACATGAAAACAAATAACTATAACAAAGAAAGGAAGCAAGTGTAGGACCCAACAGGTCCATCGGAAACATGTGATTACTGTAGGTTAGCCTAGAAATAACAGTAGGGGTTAAGTCCTAGAAAACTAGGGGGATGGTAAAAGAAGGTAGGGGATATTATGGAAATTGAAAAGGATGGGGGGGGAGGCAGGGGAGGGGAGGATGGGAGGGGGTGTGGGAGGAGAGTAAAACTGTGGAAAGATATAAAAGGGAAAGAGAGAAGGAGTAAAGGGGACCAGCATCACAGGGGGAAGTGGTTAATCATATCATGAGTGCCACCGACCCCCCCTCCCATCTAGGAGGGTCAGATGGCATAGATAGGCATAGTCGGGAGATAAAAAGAGGAGTCAGAGTATCAAATAAAACAAAGCAAATGGAACAGAGCATTAAAGCAATAGGGTATCTCTAATGGTCATCGAGGCGTCCAAGATATATCAGCATGTTTAAACAGGTTATCAGTTCACAAATGCGGGAGTGTTCAGGGGGTTACTTACGTACACATCCAAGTGGGAACGTAGGAGGATTCAGAGGCATCCCCCGGGAAGCACAGGTTCTACTGTAAAGGTCCCATTTGGCATGAAATCGATGGGGGGAAGCGTTAAATACAGACACATCCAGAGTTTCCCGCTTGAAAAGAGCTTCCAATTCCGATTTGACAGCTTTAAGGGTTGGTGGGGTTGAGTGTATCCAGGATCGTAGAATGGCCCTCCTGGCAGTCATCAGGCATGTGGATAACCAAGCCTTATGGCGTTTAACAAGTAATAAATGGGGCTTGAGAAGTCGTTGAGTGGAAGACAGTGGAGAGTCATCTATCAGACCAAATAAGAAGGAGAAGGGGTCCATGGGAGGTAAATAACCAATTATTCCAGAAATGAAGTGTGCCACCGAAGTCCAAAACTGCACGATCAAGGGACAGGACCAGAGTGTGGAAGAGAGTAGGTCTATGCAAATGGCACCAGGGGCAACAGCGGAGGGGGGTGGCAGATGGAATTGTAGAAAAAGGAGAATAAGCTTTGTGGATTATCCTGAGTTGCTGCTCCCTCCAGAATTCGTTAGTAGTATAAGTGCAAATAGTTCTAAAGCCCTGCAAGATGTATGGTTTTGATCCCTCGAATGAAAGGTCCTTATCCCACGAGGATTTAACGGTCTTGGATCTGGGGTTGCCAAGCTGAATTTGGAGTGGTTTGTAAATATGGGCAATTTTAAGGTCCTTAAACTCCAGAAGACTGTCTATGATGGAGGTACGGATCCTCTCTGATTTTGATTTGACTATTGATTGCAAGAAGGCGGATGCCTGGTGTACCAGTAAGAAATGGGAAGTTGGTAACTTGTAGCGGGACTGGAGCGTGGTAAAAGATAGGGGGGAACCTGTTATGGGGTCAAATAATTGACAGAAATACCTAAGACCGTGGTTGGCCCATGTGGAGAAGACCGCCTCGCTACCGGATGGTGCAAAGACTGGATGTCCCGCAATAGGTAATCTGGAGGAAATTGGAGGGGATAAGCCGAGTTTTTTTTATGTATTTCCCTCCAGGTTATTAACGTGTCCCTCAATAGGATATTTTGCTTAAGGTGGGAGGGGAGAGAGGACAATTTGCAGTGGAGGAGCGCGGGGAGTCCACACGGGTCAACCATTTGTGATTCCAAGACAAAATTGCAGTATTTAGAGGAGCCCTTCAGCCAGTCCACGCTCATTTTGAGAAGGCTAGAGAGGTTGTATAGACGGACATCTGGGAGATTGGCCCCGCCCTCGCGTTTTGACCAGAATAATTTAGCAAGGGAGATGCGAGGTCTCTTCTTTTTCCATAGGAATGAGAGCGATTTATATAAGGCGGTAATGTCTGCGTGTTTCAGTAACAATGGGATCGTCTGGAGGGGGTATAACAGTTTAGAAAAGGCTACCATTTTGTAGAGATGACACCTACCTAAAAGTGACAAGGGGAGGCTGGTCCAGTTTTCAAGTTGTCGTTTAATTTTGGTAAATACCGGTGGGAAGTTTAGTTGGTAAAGGGAGGAAGGGGATTTCCCAATTTTTATGCCCAGGTAGGTGATAAAAGAGGGAGCAATGGAGAAGAGTGCGGAGGAGGTCCACTGAGGGTTTCTAGGGTGATAGAGAGGGAGGAATTCGCTTTTAGCATAATTAATGCATAAGCCCGAGCAACTACGAAAGGTGTCGAATGTGTGTTTAATAAACGGCATATCAGCAGTAGGGTCAGAGGTAAATAATAAAATGTCATCAGCGAAGAGGGCCGATCGGAGCTCTTCACGACCTATTTGTACTCTGTGAAAGGAAGGGTGATGGAGCAGAAGGCGTGAAAGGGGTTCCAGAGCCAAATTGAAAAGGAGAGGGGACAATGGACAGCCCTGTCTGGTACCCTTTGTAAGAGGGATGCTATCGGAAACAGTTCGGGAGGTGATCACTTGCGCACTAGGGGAGGAGTACATTGCGGAAATCAGATGCAGGAAAGGACCAGAGAATCCAAAGGCGGAAAGAACCATTTGGAGCCACTGGAAGCTAACATTATTGAAAGCTTTCTCCGCGTCTAAGGAAATAATAGCTATGTCAGCAGCAGGGTGTGTCTTTGCATGCTCAAGAACCGCAAGTACTTTCCGTATGTTAGAGGTGGCTGAGCGGCCTTGGGTAAAACCTGCTTGGGAAGGGTGAAGAAGAGAGGGCATTAAACAAGTTAATCTATTGGCTACGATTTTGGAAAGGATTTTTGAGTCTAGATTCAATAAAGATATGGGCCGGTAAGATCCCGGGTCTGTGGCGTCTTTATTGGGCTTGGGGATGAGTTTAATATGGGCCTGCAAGCCAGTAGGCAGGTAGGAGCCCCCCTCCATAATTGATACGTGGAGGTGAGGGTAGGGGCAATCAGAGTATTCATTAGTTTGAAGAAGTCTGCAGTATAGCCATCGGGGCCCGGGGCTTTTCCAGAGGGTAAAGAGGAGATAACTGATTCGACTTCTTCCTGGGTTATTGGAGCATTAAGGGTGACCAATTGGGAGGGGTCCAGTTGAGGGAGTTGAACCCGTGATAGAAAGGAACGTGCTGCATCGGGGTCAATGGGATCAGGGCTATACAGAGTGGTGTAAAATTGGGCCATGATCGAGTTGATTTCTAGAGGGTCAGAGGAGAGGTGGCCATCAGGGGATTTCAGAGCCGAGATGTGGGAGGGGTTAAAAGGGCCTTTGCACATACGGGCGAGAAGCTTACCGGTTTTGTTACCATATTTTAAAGTACTGGAGGTCAGCTATGGACATGCGGTTACTTTCCTGGGTGTTTGCCCATAAGTCAAAGTCTGATTTGGCCTCCTTCCAGGCAGTGCGGTTCTCAGGTGTATTTTGCTGAGAGAGTTGAGCCTGGGCGGCCCTCAGGGAGTCGCTTGCCGCTTGAAGGCGGCGGTTCGTATTTCGCTTGAATGCCACTGTAAAGGCTATGATTTTGCTATGAGGACGGGAAACTGAATATTCTTAGCCTATAGACACATTAGCTTCATGTGGGGAACTGTGTAAAATTATTTTGAAAAGTCCTAAGTATACCACGTCTACAGTCACTTCTTTGTCCAATTGTTTCGCATAATTCCTCCTTCCTTCGCGACGTCACTTCTGGTTTACTCGGCAGCCGACGGTGCCGATTTAAAAAAAAAAAAAAAATTCAAAGTATTCAAAAATGCATATTACCCCCAGATCTCTCCATAAAGAGGTCACTAGTGATCAGATTTTATTTATTTTTTTAATAAGGCTCCGTTCACATGTAGGCGTTTTTCTAGTATAATTTTCTAGCCAAAAATATAGCTTTTAACTTTTAAGAAACAAATGTCAGAAATAGGCCTGGTCTTTAAGTGGTTAAAATATTTTCCTGCAAAAACTGATCTATGTGGTCTTTTATTAAACTCTCTAGCAGGGCTCAAAATTTAAAGTCCTGAGCTACTAGCTAGGCCTTAAAGCGGAGTTCCGGGCACAAAAACAAATTTTTCTTTTTTTTTTTTTTTGTGCCCATCCGCTTGGTCTCCCTGACCAGAAAAGGAATTGGATAGTTAGGCATTTTTTTTTTTTTTTTCACTCACCTTGTAATTGGAGATTGAATATACTCACCTATTCTCTACTTCCTCCCTCGGTGCCGCGGCTCCGACGTCACTTCCTGTCTTGCGATGATTCCTGGGAGCTGAACGTCATCGCTCCCAGGAATCGATGCGACGGCACCAGCCCCGCTCGTCACTTCTGGGGCGACGCCGCATTCCCCGCTAAATAGCTTCTGGGCATGCCCAGAAGCTGTGGAGGAATGCGGCGCCGCACCGGAAGTGACGAGAGGGGCCGGTGCAGGCGCATTCTGGGACAAGAACATGCGGAAGAGGACGCCGAAGAGGATCGCGCTGGCTTCAGCTGCCCACAACAGAGATGGCAACGCTGAAGAAGAAGTTTTAAAAGTGAGTATTTCTTCTAAAAGGTAAGTGCGAACCGGGACAGATCAGAGGCTAGCCATTGTGGAATGTACTAGCCCTGACTGTCCCGGGGGTATGTTTGTTGAAAAATGGTTTCTGTGCCCGAAACTCCGCTTTAAGGGTTACTCGCCAACAGTTGCCCCAGCCCAACTCCTACCCTGCCCCGCCCCTAAACATGCCCTCATAAATTATCTCATCAACCCATCCCCCACAGTTATTGCCTTTTTGTTTCACTTGACCCTCCCTTCTAGATTGTAAGCTCTAACGAGCAGGGCCCTCTAGTTCCTCCTGTTTTGAACTGTATTGTAACTGTATTGTCTTCCTTCACATTGTAAAGCGCTGCGCAAACTGTTGGCGCTATATAAATCCTGTATAATAATAATAATAATAATAATAATAATAAAATTACACTGTTAAATGTTTTTGCATTAATGCAGAAGTTACAAAAATATTAACAACGTTTAGTGCCCATCAGTGCAGCCTCATCAGTGCCCATCAAGGGTCTGGATGGCGGGGGGGGGCTGGAGGGGGAGGATGAAGGGCACTGGGGGGCTGAAGAGCACTGGGAGGGCTGGAGGGGGTGAGGGGCTTAAGAGCACTGGGAGGGCTGGAGGGGGTGAGGGGCTTAAGAGCACTAAGGGGCTGGAGGGGGAGGGCTGAAGAGCATTGGGGGGGCTGAAGAGCATTGGGGGGGCTGAAGAGCACTAAGGGGCTGGAGAGGGGGGGGGGGGGCTGTACAGCACTGGAGACCAGCAAAAGAAAAAAATGTTGGATAGGAGGGGGATGGGCCAGCTGCATATAGAGGAATTGATCTTTCCATATTCCTCCTGCAACCGCTGAATGCCTGCAGAGAGGAGAATCAGGCATCCAGCGGCTGCAGGAGGAATATTCCTCTATATGCAGCCGCCCCATCCCCCTCCTATCCAGTCACACAGGGAGGCTGCTCAATCCTTGGGCACTCACCTTCTTACCGCCCCCGCGAGCAGCGCAGCACAGACCAAAGGAACAGCTGATGACCGAGAGGAGATGATCGGCGTGAGTACCGGCTTGACACCCCCCCAGTGCGCGGCACCCGGGGGTCCCCCCCCCCGCATTGGTACGCCACTGCTGGCCAGATAATGACAGAGCGGGGATCATCCCACTGTAACAGCTTTAATTGTAAATGCCGGGCTCTCGCCGACACACACACACACACACACACACACAGTCCCTCCTCCCTGCCCAGCTTTTTTGATAGACGTCACACGTCCTGGTTGGCCAGGTGTTCTGTCTATCAAAGAAGCCGGGCTAGGAGGTGGGACTGTGTGTCGGCGAGCGTCCGGCAATTACAATTAAAGCTGTTACAGTGGGATGATCCGTGCTCTGTCCTTATCGGCCAGCTTTCCTCTTCCTCTCTCTCTCTCCCCCTGAGCACCTCCCGGAGCAGCCCCACGCTCGCCCTACATAATTTTCCACTCGCAAAATGCGAGCAGGCGAGTGGAAAATTTGAGGGCTGTCTCTAGTATCTTCCAACTATAGGCGTTTAGCTTACCAGACTGTCTCTGGTCCATATCCGTTGTGAGCCATTGTGCTTAATTTGGGACCATTTTATTACTTATGGACATTTTTATACCTTGATTATATTTATTATTTTCAGTTTTGTATATATAGAGCTGAGAAGGTATTTAATAGATTTGCCTACTTTGTCCCCAGTCACCTGACCTTCCTACTATTCTATTTAACGAATTTGGGGAGTTTGTTCTACTCTTGTGCAAGCTATCATTCGTTTTGATTTTTCTTTCCATTCAAACTTCTTGCTCATGTGAATATGGTTTGCAGTGTGTTCTGAGACATTCCGATTTCTGTTCTGTATTCAATGACAACATTCCTCCCAGTCTAAGGCAGCTCATAGACGAGTCAGTTTAAAACGGGCTAAAAACTGACTTGATTCCCATATCCACACTCTGACAGAGCATATTTCTTTGCGGACAACCTGAAAAATGACAGAACTCCTATTAGAAATAAAGACATTTGATATTTATACAGTATAAACTCAATATGTAAGTTCTGACAATACCCAAACCAAAGTAAAATATCAGCACCCAGGATATAGTTGAAAAACAAGTTCTACGATGCATGCCATGGATAGCAATGGCCATGAGCAGTTTTCAATCAAACAGTGGCATCAGCTTAAAGAGGGCAAATAAGCAGATCTGCCACCTGACCACCTACCTCTAAATAAACATAGCAGATGCTTGGGTGTGTACACATTGCTGTGACCTTGATGCTTAGTTTCACAGTGCAGCAATTTTAACTTGCCATGTCAAGTGTCACAGAAGGCACTGCCTGTCAAACTTGCCCATTGAAATCATTGGGACTGTACTGTAGCCACAAGCCAAACGAGTGGCTTGCGCTTGTGCTTGACACAATACTTCATTGCAAAATTCCCATTCATCTGGGGAAAAAGACATTCAGGAGCTCAGCAGTATTGCCTCCTGAATGCCTGCAAACTGCCTTTTACCAAGCAGTTCATCGTGGATCATTAAAGAGAAAAAAAAAAAAACTTGGTAGGAGCTGCAGCATTTGAAGATCCACTTTAAGGGCTTGTTCTGGCTCTCATACGCTCCATTTATTTTGTGGGCATATTGCTTGGTTTGAGAGTGCATCCCAGTGATGATCAACTGAGGGCATCAACTGCAACCCCTAACACCAAAAAGTTGTGCATATTTAGTGGCAGACGTTCTACAGGAGGCGGTCAGAGACTGCAGACGTTCTACAGGAGGCGGTCAGGGACTGCAGGCGTACTACAGGAGGCGGTCAGGGACTGCAGACGTACTACAGGAGGCGGTCAGGGACTGCAGACGTACTACAGGAGGCGGTCAGGGACTGCAGACGTACTACAGGAGGGGGTCAGAGACTGCAGACGTACTACAGGAGGCGGTCAGAGACTGCAGACGTACTACAGGAGGCGGTCAGAGACTGCAGGCTTGTTAATTTAGGACTATAGGCAAAACATTTTATTTATTTTGGATAGAGTTAGGGAGGGTTAGAATGTTTTTATGCTATCTGTGTCCCATTGCGGAGATTTCCCTTCACTTCTTGTCCCATAGCCAAAGAGGAAGTTACAACCCAAAATTCTGGATTTACTTTCACTTTCAATGATGGTAAACAAGACACAGAGAGAGGGTGAATCCCCTTTAATGGAGGCACAGAAAGCAATAAAAACCGGTTTTCTAATCCCGCTCTACTCTATCCAAAAAAAAGTTATACTTTAAGTCTGTCCTATCGGTGACTGTGTTCTTCCAGTGTGGGAAAAGTTCAAGTCACTGCACTGTGTAAACAGGGTCCTACAAGAGCTAACAAAGAGACCTAAAGCAGCAGTTCTAATTTCTGTCTTACGAATAGTAATTGTTAGGAGGACAGCAAATGGTTAACATGTCTGTGAAGCTGCTAGCCTGACCAGCCTAATGCCTCGCACACACGATCAGATAATCGGACGACTTTATCGTTTGCATTTTGTTGCATGATGCTAGTATCGAATTCAACAATGCGTACTAAACGTATGTTTGTTTTTTTTTTGTTTTTTTTTTTTTTGTTTCATTGTACGATTTTGGAAAAGCTTCCTGGTTGCGTAGCTTTGTAGGAGATTGTGCGAAACCATAGCAGCCAGGCTTTTTTCCGGGTTATTTTCGTGTTTCTGATCATGTGTGGATTTTTAGTGGACGCCTACTCTGATTAAACGATTGTCGTTCACTAGGCTATTGTACGACAAATGTTTTCGTATTTGTCCCTTCGGATTTTGTTGGACAGAATGTGGTGATTGGCTGTCGAAAGCTGTGTACTAACGATCAGATTATCGTGCGATCAATTCAAAAGGGATTTTTTCTTTTTTTTTCGTACGATTATCTGATCGTGTGTACGAGGCATTAGTCCTGCAAAGGCAACCTAAGGAAAACAAGAAATTATGGAGGGCTCACACAAGACTCTACACAAATGGTTTTATAGAAACAGCTGAAGATCATCACTAAAAAATGTGTCCCTCACATGTAATGCTAGCTTCAGCGTCTTCAGGAAGTCTAATCAGCATCGTTGGTATGTTCACTCGTCCCTGCGTGCTAGTGTAAATGAAAAAAAGTGGGGGGTGGGAAAGAGATACCCTAATCAGTATATTCATTGCCTGATCTGCACATCGGACAGGTGAACACATGTAGAATGATGATGATGATGATTAGACTTCTGGAAGACCCTGCAGCTGCCATTACTTGTGTGCGACACATTGTGTGTTTTGTTTGATCTGAAAGTCGTCCCTTCTTCCAGCAGGGAGGCCTGTACTTTAGGATCCTCCCTCCAGCCCCATCCAACCCCGCTTCAGCCGCCAGCAACTTCTCTCAAATGTGGTGGGCTAGATAAGGGGCAGGTTACAGAAGGTGTGCTGATGGGCTGTGGCGGCAACTCATCGGCAGTCCCTCCCTCCCACTCAGATGAGCAGCGCTATTGGTCGATACCTCATCTGGAATTCGTTTTTTGGGGGGTGTTTTTTTATGGACATTCTATGTTCATAATGAACATTTATGGACAGTTGTAAAAAATTACTGACTTTTAAAAATGGTCTGTGAATTTATTTATGAACTTTTTGCAACACTGCCACCGAGCTATCGTATTCTGACTAACCCCCTCCACTGTCAGAACACATTGATCAGTGTTGCAGCCTATAGCCTGCAGCGCTGATCGGGTGGGGAAAATCGAACTGGGTGGTTGTACAGAAGTCAATCGGTAAATCAATGTCTGTACAGCCACAGAGCCCATACATAGATCTAAATTAAGCCTGTGCCTGCTAAACAGACTGTTTCGATCCATGTATAGTCTGCTTTAATGTACATATACTTTACATCTTGGTGGGTCCTGGTGCAGAAGCTTTGTGTGTTGTTGTTGTTTTTTTTTTTTTTTTCTCCCTAAATGGGAAATTTTTGGTGCCAAGACGGGCAATGACCAAATAAAAGCCAGAGATGACAATAAAGGGCTTTCGGTAGAAGAGAATTTTCTTGTGTCCAAAATTCAAAACTCAAAACAAAGGAAAGCTGATGGTCTCAATAGCAGTTCTATCAAATGAAAGCAAACGATTTCTAGTCTACTCCATAGAAATCCCAAATCTGCAGTCTGTAATGCTTTATTTTAGCATGGGAAAAGTGTTTGTTGAGTGTATGGAGGAATGCAGGAATTTGCTTCCTTCAAATGAACTCTTCAGATTGTCATAGGATATAAATGAACTAGATGCATTCTAAATCAAAGTCTTCCATTTTTTTTTTCTTTCTTTTTTGTCTTTTTGGGCTGTTTTCACTTTACCTTCTGCCTCAAACGCTACAGAAAAACCAAGGAAATTTTTCACGAGTGAGGAGAAATCCCCCTATTGTCACAGGAACAAAGGTCCCTAATTTCAGTTTGTGAAACAAGGGTGGCAAACATCCGGAAACTCTACTTCCCCTATGCGTCTACTTTCAGGTGTTTACCCTGTAGATTGGTCTTCGGAGTTCAAGGTTATTACATGTTTTAAGAGTGCTTATCTGTTGTTTGCGACTTGTAATCTCCTTTGTTACGCACATTCTGGCCTTGTAGTGTTCCTTTTTTTTAAAAATATAGTCTGTAAATCGCACTCCTGTAACTAAGGACACCAGTGATTTTTTTTTTTTTTTTTTTTTTTTTTTTTTTTTGGTGTATGCTTTTACTGCCTATTCTATTTACATACTATAGAATTTTTGTGTGACTGTATACAAAAGTTAGTGCCACTCTAAAAGCCTCTAGCATATCCTGCAGTCAGTTCTCCTCCCATTGTAGATGCCAGCATGTTCACATCAGGGGACAGCCACAATAACGAACATAGGGGTGCACTCCATTTGAATCCACCATAACCATTGGTGAACACACATAGGCTTCAGCTACAGTCCCCACATCTTGGCCATACACTGACCCATTTCACCTTGATTGGGCTTAGTTGCATAGGTAGCAGAGAGTAGGTCTACAACTATTCCCAATTGGGTTGAAACCTGTCAGAGGGGCATGACCAAGATGCAGGGACTGTACACAAAGCCTCTGTGTCACCAATGGTTACAGCTGATTCAAGTAGCGTGGGACTTCATCTGAACTGCAGATATACAATTGTTCTTTTGAGAGGCGCACCGACTTGAAATGTTGGTCTAGCTTAGAAACTGAATAATGTAGGATGAACTTGGCCAAAAACCTGAATTTTTTTTTAAAAAAAATATTTATTTTTTATATATACAGGCGGTCCCCGAGTTAGACAAGCTAGTGACTGTAGGTTTGTTCTTAAGTCCAATATGTTAGTCAGGACAGGTACGTTTTTGAGTGAAGCTCCAGCCAAAATTTTTTGGATAGCGTAGGGAAGGGTTAACACACCTGTACCATTTGTTTTGCTGTCTGTACCCCTGTTCAGAAGATTTCTACTCACTTTCTGTCCCTATGACCACTGGATTTTGAGAATTTTGGGTTGTTGTGGAAACGAGGATTAGTGATAAAGGTTCAGTGCAGACACCTTTTTCCCATGAGAACTTACAGGAGTGAAATTCCCTTCCCAGGGCTAGATTTCTCCTCACTTCCTGTTGTCTCCCTCGGTTTGTAAATTGGATGTTTGTATCCCGGGGACTGCCTATAATTGTATTTTGGCTTTTTATTTATTATGAATTTAAATGAATAGGAATTTATTGTTGGCCATTATTGGTACTTTAAGCCCCCATTCACACTACCGCGACGCTACTTCGCACCGCGACCTCGGAGCGGCCGCCACGGACTTCATAACATTGAAGTCTATGGCGGTTGCCTCCTGGTCGCCCCAAAGAAGCTCCGGACCCTTTTTCTAAGTCGGAGTGACTTGTGTCGCTCCTATTAGAACGGGTTCGCAGCTTCCCTATGGAAGGCGACCTGTGAGGCGAGCAGGTAGCCTCACAGGTCGCCTTAGTGTGAACAGGGGCTTAGCAGAAGAAAGGCTCAAGAACTATGTATCCATTTAAACTCTATGTATGTGTTCACACTGGCCCATTGCGCTTCCTTTGTGGTGTTAAGGCCCTTTCAAAGTGATACATTTTTTTCCTGCTTTTTTTTTCCTTGCAAGAAAAATGTATCCTTTTAAATACTATGGGACTTTTCACACCACTGCATTACAGGTGCAGTGCATTTTTGAAAAGTCCTGCATGCTGCATATGCAAATTAGATAAACTGCACCTAAAGCTGCACCTCCCTGTTGAAATGCATTGAAAATTCATCAACTCACCCTTGTTACATTTTTGATGCGATCTTTGAGTCACATGACCTATGAAAAACAACCATAAGCGCAGCAAAATCACAGTAATATTGCTGCAAATTCTTTCCAAAACTAAATTTTTTCGTCCAGTATTTTAGTGCATCTCTAGTGCTTTTAGAATATATATATATATATATATATATATATATATATATATATATATATATATATATATATATATATATATATATATATATATATATATATATATATATATATATATATATATATATATATATATATATTCAGTTGTGTAACTAGTTCCCCTCGCCCTTAGTCCTGTTTTAATATAACAGAGAAGTTACAGTAATCTACAATGTCTCAACATTGGGCCGCCACAGTAGTAGCTTGTGGTATCTGTGTGTACACCAGTCCCAAACTGTTGTATGCCAAGACCGTTGGTCTGTGTTTACGCTCAAATGTTCATCACGCAATTTAAAAGAGAACCTCCAGTTGGTCAATTAGTTTCAATAGATTTTTGTGGACAGAAAAGTTGCTGTATTCACAAGGACGAATCGTATTTAAATGGGGAAAAACAGATCTGTTGCATTTGGACAAAAGTTTCTCTGCAAAGATTTGGTATGTTGCAGTTAGGCAGCAAATTTTTCATTATGCCTAAACTGACAGGTGTAACGCAGGCCAAATAACAGATCTTTTTACTGGGCCGGGGAATTGAGCCCGGTCTGGGTTTCGGGGGCCGGGGAATTGAGCCCGGTCTGGGTTTCGGGGGCCGGGGAATTGAGCCCGGTCTGGGTTTCGGGGGCCGGGGAATTGAGCCCGGTCTGGGTTTCGGGGGCCGGGGAATTGAGCCCGGTCTGGGTTTTGGGGGCCGGGGAATTGAGCCCGGTCTGGGTTTCGGGGGCCGGGGAATTGAGCCCGGTCTGGGTTTCGGGGGCCGGGGAATTGAGCCCGGTCTGGGTTTCGGGGGCCGGGGAATTGAGCCCGGTCTGGGTTTTCGGGGGCCGGGGAATTGAGCCCGGTCTGGGTTTTCGGGGGCCGGGGAGTTGAGCCCGGTCTGGGTTTTCGGGGGCCGGGGAGTTGAGCCCGGTCTGGGTTTTCGGGGGCCGGGGAGTTGAGCCCGGTCTGGGTTTTCGGGGGCCGGGGAGTTGAGCCCGGTCTGGGTTTCGGTCACAAGAACACTTGGCAGCGCAGGAGATGAATAACAATCGATATGGCATCTTGGATATTCTAAAAATTCTGCTTTTGTAAATCAAGATATTCAAAATTACTAGAAAATCTGTGCAAAATGTGTTTTTTTTTTTTTTTTTTTTTTTTTTGCCTTTTTATTGTAGATCACAGGTTTAAAAATGACTGACTATGAAGAATGATCTTTTTAGGTGTTCTATGGTTAAATGATGGGCACGGTTTCTTGTGAAAAAATTGCATAAACGTACTCCATTCTTTCTTGAGCATGCATACTATTGAAAAGGAGCGTTTCTTGATACCCTCACCTCCAGCACCATATGACGAATCAATAGCTGCTGTTTTAGGCTGTCTGTCAAATTTTGAATGGGGTCATCGTAGCTAAGAAAGAAAGCTTCTGATGCCTTAATTTCTGATGCTTACTTTATGTATAACAATTGGCACTGTGTAGGTTTTCCCTGATGCTCATCCAAGGCCTTTGTATTTTGGGATTACACATTCTGGATATTTTTGGAATTGGACAGGAGGTTTGAAGAACATGATCCATGGGGAGAGTTGGCTGCATCGTAAGCTTGGAAGATTATCCTGCCAGTGTTCAGTGCTAAAATTAGATGGCCACCCTCTCCTTGTAGCCTGCAGAATGTTTAATAGAGGGACTTTCCTGGGACGGCACACTTCTTCAGAATTTAATGGCTGTGCCATTACTGGTTAAAGGCATATTTGTTCTTTTTGTTGGTGTTTAAAGCGCACCAATTACCACACTTCCTAGTATATTTCCCTGAAGACTTCATTGTGGCATTTGAGTTATTTCACTATAATAAACCCTCTAATATGTGCGAAGTGCATTAGCCCTTAGCAACCAATGGAAATTGATTTTGTTATGTGGTCTTTCTCTTAATTGCAAGTTATAATTGCACTAGCCCATACAAGCCGCCTTTGGCTGGTGTTAAAGCGACAGGTCTTTCATCTGTTCTTTCATCTGATATAAAGATGAATTGTCAGATTTCTGTTTTGTGTCATTATTTTTATTACACATTTTTTTTCAGAGGCTATGTTAGTCTAAATTATATTTAAAGTGACCTCCTAGTCGCATCCTAACACCTATTCTGACTATCCTGTGGAAGAAAAGATCTGTATACTCGTTTTCAGGTCACAAGATCTCCCCTGTGTCAGTCGGCTGCAGGGGAATGAAGAGTGTTCAACGATTGGTAATGCCTGATCGGTGATGTCACTTGTTGGTGTTCCTTCCTGGCTGACAGAGGGGAGCTGATCATGTGACCGGACTGGAGTGGCCTGAAAACAGACACGTTTGCATTTCTTTTTTCCACAGGATAGTCCGAATAGGTGTTAGGAGGGAAGAGGGAGCATTTTTGGATTACAGTGCCTTGAAAAAGTATTCATACCTCTTGAGATTTTCCACATTTTGTCATGTTACAGCCAAAAATGTAAATGTCTTTTATTGGGATTTTATGTGATATACCAACACAAAGTGGCACATAATTGTGAACTGGAAGGAAAATGATAAATGCTTTTCAAATTTGTTTACAAATATATGAAAAGTGTGGCTTGCATTTGTATTCAGCCCCCTGGAGTCCATACTTTGTAGAACCACCTTTTTGCTGCAAGTCTTTTTGGGTATGTATCTACCAGCTTTGCACATCTACAGTGACCTTTTTGCCCGTTCTTCTTTGCAAAATAGATTAGGCTCTGTCAGATTGGATGGAGAGCGTCTGAACAGTCTTGCCACAGATTCTCAATTGGATTTAGGTCTGGCCTTTGACTGGGCCATTCGAACACATGAATATGCTTTGATCTAAACCATTCTTTTGTAACTGGCTGTATGTTTTGGGTCGTTGTTCTGCTGCAAGGTAAACCTCCGTCCCAGTCTCATCTTTTGCCGACTCCAACAGGTTTTCTTCTAAGAAAACCTGTTAGAGTCCATCCATCTTTCCATCAACTCTAAGCATCTTCCCTGTCCCTGCTGACGAAAAGCATCCCCACAGCATGATGTTGACACCACTGTTTCATGGTGTGTCTAGGGTGATGTAGTGTTTTCTGCCACACATAGCGTTTTTTGCTTTTAGGCCAAAAAGTTTAATTTTGGTCTTGTCTAACCAGAGCACCTTCTTCCACATGTTTGCTGTGTCCCCCACATGGCTTCTCGCAAACTGCAAATGGGACTTCTTATTGCTTTCTTTCAACAATGGCTTTCTTCTTGCCATTTTTTCATAAAGGCCAGATTTGTGGAGTGCACAACTAATATTTGTGCTGTGGACAGATTCTCCCACCTGAGCTGTGGATCTCTGCAGCTCCTGCATAGTTACTATGGGCCTCTTGGCTGCTTCTGATGAATGTTCTCCTTTCCCTGCCTGTCAGTTTAGGTACACGGCCATGTCTTGGTAGGTTTGCAGTTGTGCCACACTCTTTCCATTTTTGGATGATGGATTGAACAGTGCTCCGTGAGATGTTTAAAGCTTGGGATATTATTATTATTTTAATCAGAGTAAAGGGGGCTGAATACATATGCATGCCACACTTTTCAGATTTGTGAAAATGTTGAAATCCATTTATCATTTTCCCTCCACTGCACAAATACGTGCTACTTTGTGTTGGTCTATCACATAAAAGCCCAATAAAATACATTTGTTTTTGGTTGTAACATGACAAAATGTGGAAAATTTCAAGGGGTATGAATACTTTTTTCAAGGCACTGTAGTTGGGTTATGACTAGAATTCCACTTTAAATTTAAAAAAAGAGAGAAATAAAATGAAATTGGCACAAGGTATGGTACTTGCATTGAATGAGAAGTGTCCATTTGTGTTAGAAGATTTCAACTTAAAGCAGCCTCTATCTGCATCCGCTGCCCCTGCCCCATACTTCCACAGTGGTATTCTTCCAGTGCTGA
This sequence comes from Pelophylax lessonae, assembly GCF_965119305.1. Lineage (NCBI taxonomy): Eukaryota > Metazoa > Chordata > Amphibia > Anura > Ranidae > Pelophylax > Pelophylax lessonae. Next base: position 230,618,367 of record NC_138768.1, read on the forward strand.
GGGAATTATACACCGGCTGGACCTGCCATAGGCACTTGTCAAGAGTGCTGACTCTACTTATCCTTCATCTCCCCTTCTCCATTCATAGGAGCTTCAGTAGGTCTGCCTACTCCATTTATTGCATAGTACAGCTTCTATTAATGGGGGGGTGATAATAGAAAGGGCAGGCATAGTCCACTTTTGTTACCAGTGCCTATTACCGGTCCAATGGCTATAATAACTGCCCCCCCCTTTCCTCAGCACTGCACCAATTACCACTACAGGAATATAGGGATTAAGTGCAGAGCGTTACCAGGGACACTTCTTGGGCCCCTTTCACACGGTCCGCATTCCGTTGCAGACCATGCTCTAGTCAGCGGGGATCAAGCCGCCGATCCCCCACTGAGCCGGCGGATGACAGCTCCGTCTCGGCACACAGTGCGGAGAGGGAGGTGTCAGAGCCCCGCTGCTCTCTATGGGGAATCGGATGAGAGTGGACCGCCTGTCCGATCTCATCTGATCGATCCCCAGGACGGATGGAAAATAGGGTTTCCATCCGTCCGGATTTCACGGATCGGATGCAGGTGTCAGCGGACATGTCACCGCTGACATCCGCTGCTCCTTCGGGCTGAATGGGGCATCCGATCAGATCCGCCTCAAAAAACGGACAGGTGGATCTGATCGGAACGCCCGTGTGAAAGAGCCCTTATTGAATGTAAGTACCCATCCCTTGTGCTGATTTTTAATAAAAGCCAAAACAAATGAACCAAACCTGCATGCCTGTCTGTGGTCTACTGCAAACTGCGGCTGTCTGTGTCTGTAAATGGGCCTGCACCAACATGGTGTGTCATGCAGAAGATGCTATTAATCATAAAGAAAATTCCACTGATTGTGAATGCTCTCAAAGTCAGTCAATGTTTGAAGGAGCAAAGATGACAAATTTATTTTTACATTGCACAAAGGATGGTTCCTTTTCTGTGGGAGGGGAAGCAACCTTTGTTTCCTACTGTGCTAGATTGTCGTAGCTCTGCTCAGGCCAGTCACGTGGTTGGTGAGATATAAAGTAGATCATAGCCAGCAGTAGTTGGTAGAAATGCAGTGATCTGCTGAAAGATGCGTGCTGGGAGCATGTTGGAAGAGGAGTCTGAACGCACTCCAACTTGGATAAAGGTTAAACTGTTCTATGCCCACTGATTAAGCACCAACCTATTTGGGATTACCGCTGTTTAAACAAAACCTTGACCCAGGATAAAGAGCTATGCCACTGACAACCTGGGGTTAACAGTCTGAATTCAATCTCGCTGCATCTTTTAGTGTGTGTATAAGGTATATTTATATTTTAGTTTGTTGTGTGCCCCCTGCCCCCTTTCAATAATTTAGATCAGTGTTTTTTGAACCTATTTTTCAACCTTTTTTTTAACCAAGGCACCCTTTTAAAATCTTGCAGAATCTGAAGGCACACCAACCAAATATATCGAACTTGCGTATCCATTTGCTTCTGCGCGCGAGCTTTAAGGGGTAAGGGGGCGCATTACATTTTTTTTTTTATTATTTTACTTTTTTTCTTTTCACTGTCCTTAACCACTTTAATACAGGGCACTTTCACCCCCTTCCTGCCCAGGCCAATTTTCAGCTTTCAGCGCTGTCACATTTTGAATGACAATTGCACGGTCATTCTGCACTCTACCCATATGAAGTTTGTATCATTTTTTTTTTCAAACAGATGGAGCTTTCTTTTGGTGGTATTTAATCACCACTGGGTTTTTTATTTCTTACAAAAAAAAAAGAAAAGAGAAAATTTTGGGGAAAAAAAAAAACATTTTTTCTTTTCTGTGTAAATTTTGAAAATAATTTTTCTCCTTCACTGTTGTGGGCAGCACCATCAGTGCCCATAATGCTGCCAGTCAGTGCTTAGATGAGCAGGCACTGATGAGCACTGACTGGCAGCAGTATGGGCACTGATTGGCACTTCATTTAAATTTTCTGTAATTGGGGTGCTGATGATCAGTGCCCTGATTACCTGTCTTTGTCTCCCCTGTGAGGAGGAACCGCTGATCGGCTCTCCTCGCCTCACACTGACAGATCGGGGTCACGCCGTGTCCTAGCAACACGGCGCTGCCACGATCGCTGCTCCGCGCACCAGAGAGGCCGTCCTGGTGCGCTGTCATATGAAGGCGTCTCAGAACAATGGATGCATTTGATGGTGGGCGGGTAGGAAGCGGTTTAAAAAAAAAAAAAAAAAAAATTATTATTATTTTGTCCATGAAAAACAGAAGATAAAAACAGCAAATACAGCCACGCAGGGCACAAGAAAAACACAAGAAAAAGGGGAAAAAACAATACCCCAAACACCCCTCACTGTCCTTTTTTTTTTTTTTTTTTTAAACATTGCTTGTACTAGAAATGAGGATGACCGGTCCTCTTTTTATAAAGAGAGATGGGGTGAAAAAGACTTTTACCTTTTTTTAAAACAATTTTTTTGATCTTATGCTTTAAAAAAAAAAAGTTTAATCCTTCCAACCTGGACTGGAAGTGATGTCATGATGTCACTGAGGCAAGGCCATAGAGGCGATCAAAAAGGATCTTCTTTTTCATCCCCTCTGGGACTAGCTGGCTTCACCATTGGATTGTTTCTCGGTTGGGAAGGGGCGGGACTTTCCCTCCATTCACTTCTGAAAGCTTTCCAGTGGCTCATGAGCCGCTTGGAACTCTTTCATGAGAAAGCCAGCTGTAAAAAATAGAGGTTATGGCTGATATCTTCAGCCATAACCCTGGTAAACCATTTCAAAGCCCCGCAACGTATATCTACGTATTGCAGTCTTGAAGTGGGGGAAAAAAAAACCTACATCACACTTGTTACAATTAGGGCACTTCCACACTGTCTCACTGCAGTTTTGCCGCAGCGCAGGTGTAGTGCACGATACCTGTGGTTTTCATGTGTGTTAACAGTTCATGAGAAACCGCAGGTTATGTCCTACATTTTTGGTGCATTTTTTGAAAGCACACCAAAAATGAGGGACTTAATAGAAGTCTATGGGATGCGTAGGTAACGCACATGAAAACCGCGGGTATCGCGTACTACACCTGCGCTGCTGCCAAACTGTAGCAGATGTGCAAGTGGAATACAATAAAAAGAAAAAAAACGTGCAAGTGGAATACAATATAAAAAAAGTTACCATTATCTGTAATAGAATACAATAATTAAAACAAACATATTATATACACACACCCACATGTATTTATATTACAAGCAAAGCAATCCCCATTCCAAGGTTAAAAATCCTGTACCTCATGGAGCTCAGAGAAGCTTTAAATGCAGCCTCTGAAGAGCCTCCACCCCGGTTTTTCTCTTCGTTCTCCGCTTTGCCTCCCCTGGGGAAAAGCGCGCCTGCCAGCATCTCCTGGCTCACACATCCCAGCTTGCCCTTGCTTGTACGCCCGACCCTCCCATAGCAACTATTGACGTCATCGGTTAGCAAGACGTTGTCTGGAGGCCCGCACAGCTTCCTAAGTGCCTGTGGCAGCATAAAGTGAGTTTTAGACAGTGGACCGGCACCGCTGTAACAACCAACTAGCCAGCAGTGATTAAAGAGGAGTTCTGCCTGGAGAAAAAAAAAATTAACCAGCAGCTACAAATACTGTAGCTGCAGACTTTTAAATATACAGACAATTACCTGTCCAGGGAGCCTGCGATCTCAGCACCCCAGCCGATTTTCGGATCAGTCTCCCAGAAGTGAGGAAGGGTACCTGTTGTCAAAAACAGGTACCTGTTCCCCCTCCCCCTAAAAGGTGCCAAATGTGGCGGTTGGGGACGAAGCAAGTGAGCGTAAGGCTGGCCATACACTATACAATTTTCCTAATTCAATTTCCTTTAGATTTACCTTTAACTATGTAGTGCAAGAGCCTGCCTGATTGCATACAAATTGAAAGTGTTTAGGTTTGACCCTATATTACATGGTTTTGGTAAATCTAAAGGAAAGTTGAACAAGAAAATTGTATAGTGTATGGCCAGCCTATGTTCCACTTTTGGGTGGAACTCGGCTGCCTAAGTTGGGGTCATTTTGCCACGGCACACATGGGAACCCTTCATGGCACACTGGTTGAGAAACTCTGATTTAGATGCTAGTTTATTGCAGTAAAATATATTGCAGATTGTGTTTGCTAAGGTAATTGTTTTTTTTTGTACTTCATGCACATTCATGTTCTAATGACTGCAGAATGTGAAAGTTTTTGGCTTTTGAAAATTAGACTTGATGAAAGTAGGGATCATTTATTTGCACCATAAATTGCTGTACACATACTGTATGTCTTCACTTGCTGTATCTAAAACACAAATTTTATCATGCCCAAAAAATAATGGTTACGTACATCAGCTTCAACATGCCCCTACCTTTACTGCTACCCAAACGCTCAAGTTGAACCCATTCCTAAGCATAAACATACTGACATTTGTAATGCAATGTGAAGTACGAAGTACCCTATAGTACTAATCAATAGCAGTCAGTCTGTCGTGGCAAAAAGGTCATGTTTGTTTGTGCGCATATAAAATGTAGTATTGCCACCAGTGCTAAAAATAAGTTTTGTTACTAAACACACAAAGCCTATTTGACTCCTTGAATTTGCAGAACCGTCCTACTAGGCAATTAATAATCTCTTGTGTCACACCGGAAATCACTAAATCACATAACATGAGATTCCCTAAAAAGGCTGTAAACCTGTTTCCCAGTCTGCGATGTGACCCATTTCCTGGAATTCATAAAGACTGCTGCAGACAGATTTTGCAGAAATGTCTCTCGTGTTCTAACAGTGGTGCAGTGCACCCGTCTAGAACTTTGACTTGATTGTGGTGATGGTTTCATTTTTCTAGTCAAATTTGAGAAAACTCCACCATGTCATGTGTTTTCACTTAGCATGCCTAACCCCTTTTTTTTCCCCTTTTTAATTTCTTAGGCTTCACGTACACTACCAGCCCCTAAAAAGTATGTTTAGGAGCTTTTGGCATTTTTTTTTTTTTCTGCCAAAGCCTCTAAACTCAACTGTCAAAATAGCTTAGGTTTAGGAGCTGCTGCAATTAGGGGAGGTTAAACCCTGCTCTCCTGAACGCGGAAGAATCGCATTCAGGATGAGAACATTTTAACCGCAGCCACAGAAAGTGATTTTGCAGAGTTTTGCCGCTGTAAATCACGGCCAAGTGTACATAAAGCCTTTCTTGTTTGATATTTTTCAGGGGAAGATGTCATGGCTATCTTCAAGGTTTTTTGAACAATGCTAGAGTGAGCCTTTCCCAAGTCTGTCCTCATTAATATGCATTGCACAGCCTCTACATATTTAACCCATTGTTAGGACAAACTGTTCAAATCTAGTTACAGTTGATAATTGTTTTCTTGCACAGTACAAGCAGGGTTCATTATGGCAAAGACAGCTGTCCATGCCCTTCATAAAAAAAAATAAAGATAACTTTGTAGGGTTTTCCTTACTGGAAGGTCCAGCATAGAGCGTCTACACACACACACAAAAAAAAAAAACTGCAATTTTTGAATATTCAAGTTCTGCTATGTAAATAGTGGTGTACAAGTTAATTTGAAGGAGCAGCTAATACATGCGTTTGACATTGCCATGCTTTCAAAGAGAAGTTCATCTTAAAGAGGAAGTAAACTCTTCCTTTCCCCCCCCCCCCCCCTGGAAAGTGCATAATGTGCTAATATGCATCGCATACTAGCACATTATGTGATACCTGCAACAAAGCCCACGTTGTCCCTGCTGCCGGCCACATCCATCTTTACCCATCTTCCTTACGGGTCTTTCAATTGGAAAGTCAATGCAGAGTGCCCACAGCATTGCCCCCCAATCAATGCAGAGATGCCAGCGTGCCACCCGCGAGACCAGTGCACTTACCTGACGGCAGCTTATCTTCAGTCTCGAGTCCTCCCGCCGCCTCCTCGGCCAATGGCATGGGTTTTGCCTTTCGGCCAATCAGGAAGCGGGAGGACCCGCTCCCTGATTGGCCAGGAGGAGGATCCGTGTGACAATAGCGAATGTCCCCGGCCGCCACGTCTGTGGCTGTGCAGTCTGAAATTGTGCTTGCGTGGGACCGTCAATTAGACTGCACATCCGCGCATGCGCGCATCTTAAAGGGAACATTGCTCACCTGTCCCACAGTCCAGCGATGCAGCTGGCAGGAGCCTTGGTTCTCTCCGTCTTCTCCCTAGTATCTATAGTGTGGGCACCTGACTGCGACAGCTTGCGGCTTCACAGCTGGGTGCGCACTGTGCATGCGCGAGACGCGCTGCGCGTCCTGAATGGATGGGCAATCTCCTGGGACATGTCCCAGAAGATTGCAGGGAAGGAGGGGGAGAAGAGAACTTCGGCCTGAGCTTGAGTGGGAGCGGGTAAATGTCCAAACTACACTAGGTACTCGCTCCCCCTCAAAAAAAAAAAGACATGCCAAATGTGGCATGTCAGGGGGTCAGGACCACTTAAAGCGGGAGTTCCACTTTTGAGTGGAACTCCGCTTTAAGGGTTCTTTCAAGCAAGCGATCCGATCAGATCTGCCTGTCAGTTTTTTAGGCGGATCTGATCGGATCCTCCATGCATCCCTATGGGGCAGCGGATGTCAGCGGAGACATGTCCGCTGACACCCGCTGCCATCCGATTCTGTCCATGAAATCCGGACAGATGGAAACCCTATTTTCCATCCATCCAGGGGATCGGATGAGAGCGGACAGGCAGTCCACTCTCATCCAATTCCCCCATAGAAATGCATGGGGCTCTGACACCTCCCTCTCCGCACACGGAGTGGAGAGGGAGCATGTCACCTGCCTGCTCAGCAGGGATCTGTGTATCAATTTCCCCGCTGAGCAGCACGGATCCGCCTGCGGACCGTGTGAAAGGAGCCTAAGAGCTTGTCTCTCATTTCCACCATGTGGCCCTTCCTGCACTGCACAATTTTTTTTTTTCATTATCTATTCTGAAACCTATTATGTAGAGCGGCGCGATTCTGGATAAAATGAGAATCCCAATTTTTTTTTTGTGCTTAGAATAATGATCACGATTCTCGGGGTAACATCCTTTACATTATATCAAATTGGGCTAACTTTACTGTGGTTTTTTTTTTTTTTTTTTTAGTTATTAAATTGTATTTTTTCCCCCAAAAAATGCTTTTGAAAGACTTCTGCGCAAATACAGTGTGATATAAGATTGCAACAATTTAATTTCCATTTTATTCTCTAGGGTCTCTGTGGGAAGAAAAAAAAGTATGTGTGTGTGTGTATGTGTATATGTGTATGTGTGTGTGTGTGTATATATATATATATATATATATATAATATAGTTATATAGTGTGGGGTTCTAAGTAATTTTTAAGCAAAAAAATACTGATTATAACTTGTAAGCAACAAGTGTCAGAAATATGGCTTAGTCTATAAGATGTTAAACTGCCCTCCTCTACAGACGGAAGTTCATTCCTTTTGATCTAAAACGGGTGGGGAACCTTTTTTCTGCCAAGGGCCATTTTGTATATTTATAACCTCATTTGGGGTGGGGGGGGCGTACAAAATTATTAACTTAAAAATTTGCCTGTTACATTTGGTCAAACATTATATAACTCACCCCTAATGTGATGGCTGCAACTGCTTCTCTTTGGTGAGGTGTGTGATGTTGGCTGGTATTGATGCTACTCGCAACTGGTTTTCCAGGTTTGCGTCGGTCAGTCTGGAGCGCAGTCGACTCTTTGCGGTGGTAAGTTTTGAAAGGTACTGCTCTGGGCACTGCGGGCTCAGGCTGGTACTGCTGGGAGCGGCACCGCACTGGAAGAAGATGGAAGCAATGCTTCCTGTATTGGTCACAGGCGGAGTGCATTTGATACTAATGATTTTGTGGGCCGCAGGTTCTCCACCCCTGATCTGGAAGAACAAAATGATAAATTTGTAAAACATTGTGTTTTATAGTTATCTAGCAGCCTTAACAATGTTGCAGGAGGCTCTTTTTTTTTTTTTTTTTTTGACAGCTGTGAGCAGAGAACAGCTCTGTAAGAATCGAGGAAATTCCATTTTTAAAGCGGTTATATACTGCCGAAAAAAAAACCAAACCCTGCAAGACAAATGCATAATGAGCTAGTATGCATCGCATACTAGCTCATTATGAAATACTTGCCTTAAAATGAAGCCCCGACACGGACCCCCGGGCTGTCATGCTCCCTCTATGTCTCTTCCGGGTTCGGCGGCTCCGGCGCTGTGAGTGGCTGGAGCCGCAATGATGTCACTCCCGCGCATGCACATGGGAGTCACTTTCCGGCAAGTAGCCGGCAAGGAACTCTGAAGGTCCGACGGACTTTCAGAGCGCATGCGCCGCTAGTGCCAGCGACAGCATGTAGGGCAAATATCTCCTAAACCGTGCAAGTTTAGGAGATATTAATTTTACCTACAGGTAAGCCTTATAGGCTTACCTGTAGGTAAAAGTAAAAACATTGAGTATACTACCGCATTAAGATCTTGGGGGGGGGGGGGGTGAATCGATCACAATTTAGTTTTTTTTTTTGTGTTTTTTTTTAAACGTTTAATATTGCAGCTCTACTATTATGCTCCACAGCACAATTGCAGGCATGACTTCCATTGAAGTGGATGTTGGCACTGGCACACATGAAGTAGGGGGTGCACTGGTCAGCAGAATAGATGCTATGGGCATAGTTCACCTTTACCAGAAATTTGTTTATGCAGATGAGTAACATCTGTAGATTTAAAAAAAAAAAAACTGCAGCTTTTAACCAACATTGAATAATGCCCTTGCTATAGCTGTAGGCCATTTATGTACCTTATGAAGCCTGAATGGAAAACGTTTAAGTTGTTGGGGGGCCCAGCTGTTACAGGCCGTGGCTCCGTGTCTGAATGGACACAGGGAGCTGTGACTCTGCTTGGGTGCCCCCATAGAACATAGGAACATCAACAGGAGGGAGGGGTCAGGAGCACCAAAGAGGGACCCGAGAAGAGAAGGATCGGTGCTACTCTGTGCAAAACTACTGTACAGAGGAGGTAGGTATAACATGTTTGTTTTTAACTAAAAAAAAAAAAAAAGACTTTAGTATCACTTTAAGCAATATTGTGGTTTATAGTCATGTTTAATGCTATGTGTCATAAGCGTGTGAAGTTTCATAAGGTGTCACACCTTAAAAATGGTTATAAAATAGATTTGGCATGCATTTGTTTTTTCTATACACATTCCTGAAGCTAAGTTTGATATTGTTGGTGATTTTACAAGCACATTTCTTGGACTGATTGTTGCCCATATATACAGTCCTATGAAACTGTACATACCATGGAAATTTGTTGCCTTTTTTCTAAGACCCGAGCTCCTGAACAGACTAAGGTGCAACCTAGCAGCGTCGGATGGACCGAAACCGAATGTCCCAGAGGTGTTCTATTGGATATACAGCAGGATAGCATGGGGGGACCATTCAATGGTATCAATTCCTTCATCCTCCAGGAACTGGCTGCATACTCTCGCCACATGAGACTGGACATTGTCGTGCGCCAGGAGGAACCCAGGACCCACTGCACCAGCGTAGGGTCTGACAATAAGTCTAAGGATTTCATCCCGATACCTAATGGCAGTCAAGGTGCCCTTGTCTAGCCTGTAGAGGTCTGTGTGTCCCTCCATGGATATGCCTCCCCAGACCATCATTGATCCACCACCAAACCGGTCATGCTGAACGATGTTACAGGCAGCAAAACATTCTCCATGGCTTCTCCAGACCCTTTCACGTCTGTCACATGTGCTCAGGGTGAATCTGCTCTCCTCTGTTATAAGCACAGGGCGCCAGTTGCAGACTTGCCAATACTGGTATTTAATGGAAAATGACAATCTGCTCCATGGTCCTGGGCAAAGAGCACAAGGCCCACTAAAGGACGTTGGGCCCTCAGGCCACCCTCATGAAGTCTGATTCTGATTGTTTGGTCAGAGACATTCACACAAGTGGTCTGCTGGAGGTCATTTTGTAGGGCTCTGGCAGTGCTCATCCTGTTCCTCCTTGCACAAAGGGAACAGATACCGGTCCTACTGATGGGTTAGGGACCATCTACAGCCCTGCCCAGCTCTCATAGAGTAACTGCCTGTCTCCTGGAATCTCCTCCATACTCTTGGGACTGTGCTGGGAGACACAGCAAACCATCTGGCCATGGCACGTATTGATGTGCCACCCTGGAGGAGTTGGCCTGCCTGTGCAAACTCTATTGGGTCCAGTTATCTTCCCATGCTACTAGGAGTTACACTGACCCTAGCCAAATGCAAAACAAGTGAAAACAGTCTAAAGATGAGTAGGGAAAAAAATGTCAGTGGCTTCCACCTGTACAACCATTCCTGTTTTGAAGGTTTTCTCATTGTTGCCCATCTAATGCACCGGTTTCATTAACACCAAAGCAGCTGAAACTGATTAACAACCTCCTCTGCTTTTTTACTGACCAGATCAATATCCCAGGAGTTTAATTGACTTGATGCTATTACTCTGAATAAAAAGTGTTCCTTTTTGAGCGGTGTACCTGAACAAATGAGAGCTAAAAATTGACATGGTGTATTTTTTTTCTTTATTCCATAACCTAAATGTAATGATATCACATGGGAAAGGTGCTCCTGCGTTTACCACCATCTCAAATCATTACATTAGTCATGTAGGCATGATACTTGTACTCGTGAAAATGCTTCCAATACCGAAACTGATACTTTGCCGTGCGATTTGCATCTGTACAAAACAAATAGGCATGAATAGCACTGCAAAGAATCAAATGCGTTTTTAACAGGAATGCAGTGTGATTCCTGTCCGAATCGCATGCAATTTCCCCCACTGCTCCTGCTATGTGAACCCAGTAGATAAAGCGAAACACCATGTAGTGCAGCAATAGGCTGTTTATTAAAATGTTATAACTCTCAAAGTAAATATCTAGTCAAATCCATATCTGCATGTCTCTGTCCTGCCAATGATCACGGCCGTTGGAGGAGCTGTTCAGTGGTCCGCCCCAAGCTAATATCACTTTCGCCTTATATATCGACAGGAGTCCCAGAACTTCTCCTCCAGCCCTGTGAGCACCTCCAGTAGCCATGGTTTGCCATCATGGATGGGACACTGCAGATACCGATTTGACTAGATATTTACTTTGTGGGTTATTTATATTAATAAACTGCCTATTGCTGCACTACATGGCGCTTCACTTTTCTTTACTGGGTTCACACACAGGAGTCGTAGGGGAAATCACATGCGATTCACAGGAATTTCACTGCATTCTGGTTCAAATCGCATGCGATTATTTGCATTGTGAATTGCACCCATTTATTTTGTATGGAAGCAAATTGCACCGCAAATTAGCAGTACTCTGTGTTAGGGAGTAATTGACCGAAAGTAGCAGTACTCACGGATTAGAGAAAGTGTATTGGTGCATCCCTACAATCGTATGCTTTTAGGTAAGGTGTCAATAGTTAGGGCAGTGCAGTCGCTTAGTGGGTAGCACTTCTGTCTTGTCACATTAGGGTCTCAGGTCAGGGCACTAGCTGCATTGAGTTTGCATGCTCTGCCTATATTTGCGTGGGTTTTCCAACACCCTAAGCCCCCATTCACACTAGCGCGGCTTGTCAGGCGACTTGGTCGCCTGACAAGTCGCGGTGGGTCGCCTGCCATTGATTAGCACAGGACCCGTTCTAATAGGAGCGACACAAGCCGCTCCGACTTAGAAAAAGGGTCCTGTACTACTTTGGGGCGACCTGGAGGCGACTTACATTGACTTCAATGATATGAAGTCCATGCATGTCGCGGTGAGGTCGCGGTGCACGCTGTGCACCGCGACTTCACAGGTCTCCCCGGCAAGTCGTGTCGCCCCTGTGTGAATGGGCTCTAAAGCTGCTGGTAGGTTATTTGATGCCATCTAAATTGACTCTATAATGTGTGCCTTTATAATTGGGGCCTCCCAACATGGTAAAAACCCAAAATTCACTAGCAAATGCATAAAAATGTTAGAGGGCATGAAGGACATTCACTGGTCTAGTCAAAGGTTTGCATTGATGTGTTGTCGGAAAGTCATTGATGTGTTGTCGGAAAGTCAATGTCAGAGATTGGTGGGCAGTTTGGACCATACCTACCAGTGGTCATTTCTTCATAAGGGGCAAAACCAGCTTCTTCGGCAATGGGTACTTATTTTTTCCCCACAGTGCACCGTTGAAAAACAAAAATGGCAATTTTTCTTTGGGTTTAACTATATAACCTGTATCTGTAGGCAGCATGGCTTGAAGATGAAATGTATGCCTTTTCAAATATGTTCATAAAAAATCAACAACTTTCATGGCATGTGCTAATTTTTTACATGACTTGTAGATTACTGCAGGGGGTACTTGATTTCTTTGTTACTGTTGCCAAACAAGTTGTCCGGAGATTCTCATTATATTGACCCCTTTTTGTTATCTGGTATTGTTCATGTCTAAAGCCTAGTGCATGCTAGAAGTTTTTTTTTTCGTTCAACCCAGCGGGCTGCTGTACTAACTATCCGATGTTAGTACAGCGATCTCCCCCACTGAGCTATTGTGTTCTTACAGGGGGATGTAAGCAACTGACTGAGCGATGGTCGAGTGTCAATCGGCAGTCATTTCTCATCACACCCTTTCACCAGAAGCCAGGCTGAGCGGCCGGCTTCTGTCGAGTTGGCTACCGTACACGCAGGCTGAATGTCGGCCGGTTTCTGTTGAGCTGGCCGATGCTGCCCAATGTTTGGCCTTAAGGGCATGTTATGATTTTCAGTATATTTTATCTCTTGTAGTGCATGTGTGGGGTTTGTGTTTTTTTTTTTTTCCCTGTAGTGCAACTTTCAGATGTTGGTCAGCAGTTCTGAAGTGCTTTGATTTTGGTTTGAGTTCCATATCCATTTGTTTTTCTTCATCCTTTGGTTCTATACTCCACCCTCGTTACCCGTATTCTTGTGTAACGTGCATGCCCCAGTTTCCCCAGTAAAATCATGGCAGGCCATGTCAATATCCTGATGGTAGAGTAAACCGGAACTGTAATTCTTGGTAACCCCTACAGATTCCCAGGTGTTGGAATTGCAGTATGAATATTTTGACACTCAATGTTATGGAGAGCTCAGCCCTGGCCAGCAAAGCTACCTATCATAGAAAGAGAGAGGTCTAAAAAGGTCTGAGGTGGGTCATCTCGCAATGCCATTAGGTGGTGTGTTTAAGCACCCCAGGAGGCAGTCTCGTATATTCAGTTAGGATAAGAGTGCAAGGAGTTAAAACATTATTTACTGTAAGGGATTAGCTCGGTGGCGGGTGTGGATGACCCCTTGGGGGGTGCGTTTTCCCAGAGAGGTAGCCGACAAGTGCTTGCAAACAAACAGTGTGGTTTATTAAATGGGGTTTTCTTCACCAGGCTGTATGCAGCAAAACATCCAAAATAAAATAAAACAGAAAATAAATCCTTGCCTCTGTGGGCGGCTACCTTCTCACAGCTGGAACCTACCTAAGAAGTCTTCCCAACCTACTGTTGGGCCGACACTGCTGATCCTACAGCAGACACTCAAATGTCCATTTGTTTGCTTTTCACACAGCACAAACATTGTCCATTGAACATGTCCCTTTGTTTTCTTTCACATCAACAACACTTCGTCTTCTCACCTTTGAGACGTATTCACCCTTGGTTACCGTCCCGGGCACACATCACTCCGGGGGGTCTTCTCCCAGGCCCACACATCCTGTCGGGAGGCACACGCTGACTGTCCTCCTGCTCCCAGCCCACATGGCTTCAGGACACAGCTTCTGGAGGCAGCACTCAATAGATTTTCTCTGGACAAATTATAGAGTCCTTGATCTCCTCATTCTGAACAGGTGAAGGCCTTTCAACTTCCTGCTGGCTAGCTCTGTAGCCAACACCCTAAATTAATTAATGGACTTTCTAAATCAGGTAGAAATGTATCTCCTTCCTGTGACTACATTCCCAGATTTAGCTGACTTCCTGTTACATACCCCCCCCTCTTGTTTCAACCCTAGGGTTGGGACACAGATTTCCAGGCACGCATGTGTCAAGCACTGCTGACTCACTGATAAGCCTCCTATTATCCTCAAGCTTCCGGATGAAACTGTTTTGTCATCTTCATTGACGGATTTCTCATAAATGCCACACAGTTTGTCTCTCATCTCATATACACATTCTTCAACTGCATTTTTGGCATCATTTCGCTCCTTCTCGTTTCTGTCATCTTCATTGACAGCTTTCTCATAAATGTCAGACAGCTTGTCCCTCATAACCGTCTGTCCAATCCACCACGGAGGACCGTGATCCATAGGCAACTCAATTGGGCTAGTCTTAATGTCTTCAACATTCTTAAGACGCCTCTCTCTGCAATCCATAAATGTTTTCCACAAAACTTTGAGAACCTTTGCTTCACTAAGCTTTGTTCCAAGTAGGGACTCTTGACATCCCTCTGTGACTTGAGTTGCCTCTCCATACAGCTGTACACAATCATTGACTTTTTGTTGTAAAAGGGAATGATCTTCCTTCTTGAGCTTTGCTTGCTCTAAGATGCTGTGCAGAGGATTTTCCAATTGAGACAACAGGCTGTCACACATTTCTTCAAAGTGACCCCTGTTCCTTTTCCCAGAGATATCAATATCATTCAAACATTTCATATTCATAGGCAGATCTGAAGCATTTGCACTCATCAACTTCTTAAACTTTTCGCCCTCCTGAGCGAGTCGCAGTAAAGGCCTACTACTTGATTTGATATTCAGTTTATATTTCTTGCCAAACTCTTCACAGAAGTAGCCAACCAGAACATCATCAACTTTCCTTCCACCAACATAGGGGTCAAAGGCAACAACACAGTTGAACCCAGCGATCTGGGTGGTATCCATTATAGACCTCCTCTCTGCATCAGTGAAGAAGCATGGAACTGCAACACATTCTTTTACAGGTTTCTTCAATGCACTTTCTGCTGAACTATTTGACCGCTCAAGGTCACCTAGTTCTTTTTCTCTATCTGAATTCCACATGGAATGCATCTCAAGATCACGATCAAACTTCTGCCACCCGTCTTTCACCAGTTCCATTTTGGAAACACTCCCTGAAAGGCACTTATTCATTTGCTTCACGTTTTCACCAACAGCATTAGTTTTCTCCACTAGGTTTTCAGCCTGAACTGAGAAATCACCACATTTCTTACTCAGCTCCTTTGTTTGCTGAAGCTCTAATGATACATTTTCCAATGCTTGAAGTTTTTGAAGGAACGGTTTATTCCAAAGGGGTGATTCAAGCCACATGTCGTCACATTTCTGAGGCTCACTCAGGACAGACCCCAAAACACTGATCCTTTTAAAAACTGCATCAGGCACACTATCCCCTCTTTGGGACAGATCCTCTGTTGCCTGGAATTCCTCTTCCAGTTCCTGCAACGGAATCTTCATCTCTTCTACTTGCTGTTCTAAGGCTCGTTTAGACTTTTCTAGCTCCTGAACGCTTTTCTCAACCTCATCCTTGTAGCTGACCACATGTTCCATCTCTGTACATAGCTGCTTGTTAACTCTTTCTAGTTCAGCCTTGGACTCTAGAGCTTCCTCCAAAGAGCGAGCCAAGAACAGGGCTTTGCTCTCGTTATCACGCGCCTCCGCTTCTGCGCGGTCGCGTTCTTCTGCATATTTTGCAGACACAGTCTTCTCTTCACCAAGCATCTGATCAAACTTCTTTTTCACATCTTCAACACACTGTAATGAAGCAACGCTTTCTTCCATGCGTTTTTTCATATCCGCTATCTGAGCTTGCAATGTTGCGACTTGCTCTGATAGGTTTTTCTTTGCTTCCGCCTCCTCTTTTAATTGTTCCAGGAAGCCATTTTTCTCATCTTCCATTTGTTTGAGCTTTGTGCTAAAACTCAGCCTTTGACACCTCTCTTCCTGTAAGAGTTCCTGCGTGTCTTGCAGCTGCGATTCCAAGATAGAAAAATCTTCCGCAATTTCTCTAGATTTGCTGTCTGCTTGAGAAAGCTGATTTGTAACATTGTCCAACTCAACCTGCAGTCGGTTTGCCTTCTCTGACAGCTTAGCACACAATCGGTCACCTTCTGACACCTTGACTTGCGATTCCAGAAGCTGTGCCTCTACTTTTTCCCTCTTATGTTCACAATCTTCTTTTCCCTGCATAAGAGCCTTCACCTCATTGGCTAGCATCTGGGAATAAGAATGTAATTCTGCCACACAGGCTTCTTTCTCCTTTAACTGCTGCTGGACACGTTGGGCTTCCCCTTTCCAACTTTCACAGTCCGCACGCCATTCATCTACCACATTGCTTAAAGTAGTGAGCTCATACACAGTACTCAGTAATTTAGCCTCTCTTTCACTTTTCTCTTTGTCGCTGAGAGACAATGTCGCTTCCAGAGCAACATTCTGTTCCTGCGACTCCTGCAGGTCTATTTTTGTAGCTCCCAAAGACTGAAGACTTTTTTCCAGCTGATTACGCAACTCCAACATATCAGCCATACTTTGCTTCTGCAAAGTCTGAATTTCAATTTCCTTTTCCATGAGGATGGTATCTTTCTCCTTTATAGTGTCTTGACATTTTTGCAACTCGACCAAAAGAAGAGCAGTGGATTCTTCCCACTGTAACACATGAGACTTGAGTAGTTCATTCATTTCCTGCAAGTTTCTATGCTCCATTTTAAGCAATTCCAAGGCTTGTTCCTTTTCTTCCATTTTCCGTTGCAAGGCATCCAACTCAGCCCTGCACACATACTCGGTTTCCTCCAAACCGATGGCCTCCATTGGCTGCTGGCGTCTCTGTTTCCAGCCTGCCATGCTCTCTTGGTGATCCTTTTGTTGAGCTGCAAAGCTCCGCTGTTTCAGCATCTCCCCCATTTTGAGCTTACTTTTCATCTGAGCACACTGCGTCTCCATAGCAGTTTCATCAGTGTTGCTAGGGACAACAACCTTCCTCTTTAGTAGACTCTCTTTAGGCATGGAGGGGGCTGGTTCAGACGGCAACATCCCCTCCATCCATAGAATCCGGTCTCTCATTTCATCTATCTTTGCATTCTTCAGGCGTTTTGAACGCCCCATCTTCAATAACTCCACAAACAAATTTTTCACAGTCCAGCAAAAAATTTTCAGACCACTGTCTCTTCAACACATGTAGTTTTTCTCTCTCTTGCGGGATCTTTTTTCCTGCGCACACAGTTTGTGCAGTCACTTGCACCAGACACAACAAAGTTCATCAAATAATTTTGAGACCGCTGTCTCTTTAAAACACTTTTTTTTTTTTTTTTTCTGTCAGGATCTTCTCTCCTGCACACATAGATTGTGCAATCTCATGCACCAGATAAAGTTCATCAAACATTTGCACTTCCTTGCAGGGATCTCTGCTTATGCCCACTGCATACCTCCACCATATGTAAGGGATTAGCTCGGTGGCGGGTGTGGATGACCCCTTGGGGGGTGCGTTTTCCCAGAGAGGTAGCCGACAAGTGCTTGCAAACAAACAGTGTGGTTTATTAAATGGGGTTTTCTTCACCAGGCTGTATGCAGCAAAACATCCAAAATAAAATAAAACAGAAAATAAATCCTTGCCTCTGTGGGCGGCTACCTTCTCACAGCTGGAACCTACCTAAGAAGTCTTCCCAACCTACTGTTGGGCCGACACTGCTGATCCTACAGCAGACACTCAAATGTCCATTTGTTTGCTTTTCACACAGCACAAACATTGTCCATTGAACATGTCCCTTTGTTTTCTTTCACATCAACAACACTTCGTCTTCTCACCTTTGAGACGTATTCACCCTTGGTTACCGTCCCGGGCACACATCACTCCGGGGGGTCTTCTCCCAGGCCCACACATCCTGTCGGGAGGCACACGCTGACTGTCCTCCTGCTCCCAGCCCACATGGCTTCAGGACACAGCTTCTGGAGGCAGCACTCAATAGATTTTCTCTGGACAAATTATAGAGTCCTTGATCTCCTCATTCTGAACAGGTGAAGGCCTTTCAACTTCCTGCTGGCTAGCTCTGTAGCCAACACCCTAAATTAATTAATGGACTTTCTAAATCAGGTAGAAATGTATCTCCTTCCTGTGACTACATTCCCAGATTTAGCTGACTTCCTGTTACATTACTTTTGGGGTATGATGGCACAACTTCTTTTTTTTTTTTTTTTTTTTTTATTAGAATTCCTCAAATGGATGTTTTTTTTTTTTTTTTTTTTTTTATACATATTTACATTGGTTCAGCTTGGTCCAACGTAACTATGTATATACCATAGCTGGCCAATCACTGAAGCTGGAAATCACTAAAGTAGGCACCTCTACTACAGAGATCTCTAATATGCTTCCAGGTCCTGTGCCAAGCAGCTGCATTCTGAACACACAGGTTTAATTGCTCAGCATGGCCACCATTCAGTTTTGCATTGTTTGAATGAATGCTAATCGTCCTCTGATTGGACAAGGTGGAAAGAGTGACTTCACTTCCCCCACCACATTCAATCAGAGAACGCATTGCTTCTTCATTCTCTGGCACTGGTGCCAAGCGGCTGACCCCTTGTATTTGCAGAGCAGCATTGCAGCCACTCAGCAATGGCCCCGGAAGCATTTTCCAGCTTCCAGGGGTATTGGTCAGGCATGATGCATACATGGCTACATTGGCCCAAACTGGAATAATGTAACATGTGTGGCTTTCCGCTTTAAATTATTGCCTAATAGATGATTTGTTGTGTGTTCTTCTGACACACGTTCCTAGCAAAAACACCATGATGTAACATTGCAACATACTATTGTGAAATTGCAACATACTATTGTGAAATTAGAGATTTTTTTTTTTTTTTTTCCCCTGTAACGTAGTGCCAAAAAATCAAACCTTTTTGTTTCCAAACTACCACAAAGTTTTGCTATATACTTTATTGGCACCTTCAAATGCAAGCTGGTTTATTTTAAAGCGCAAGTGTATGTATTATATGTATACAGTCATGAGCAAAAATATTGGCACCACTTTTCACAGAAAATGTTGCAATTACAAATGTTTAGACATTCTCATATGTTTCTTTTGTTATTGGTATGACCCAAAAAGAGGAGAAATAAAAAAACAAAAAGCCAAATCTGGCCAAAACTGGCAAAACTCTGAAAATGGAGTGGACAAAATTATTGGCACTTTCAATTTACTATTTGGTAGCACACCCCTTGTAAAACTGAAATCAATCGCTTCCTGTAGCCATCAATTTGTTTCTTGCACCTCTCTACTGGAATTTTGGACCGGTCTTCTTTTACTGTTCCAGGTCTCCCAGAATATTATTATAATACAGGATTTATATAGCACCAACAGTTTACGCAGCGCTTCACAACATGAGAGCAGACAGTACAGTTACAAAACTATTCAATGCAGAGATTGAAAGGGTTCCTTTTCCCAACTGCTGGTTTAAGATCTCTCCACAGGTGCTGTATGGGATTTTGATCTAGACTCATTGCTGGCTAGTTCAGTACTCTCCAGCGCTTTGTCTTAAACTATTTCTGGATGCTTTTTGAGGTGTGCTTTGGGTCATTGTCCTGCTGTAAGACCCATGACCTCTGACAGAGACCCAACTTTCTGACCCTGAGCCTTACATTGCAACCGAGAATTCTTTGGTAGTCTTCAGATTTCATAATTCATCCATACGGTCAAGATATCCAGTGCCTTAGGCAGCAAAGCAACCCCAAAACATCAGTAAACCTCCACCATGTTTTTCTGTATTCTTTGCTAAACGCCTCATTTATTTTTCTGAAAACGGAATGATGGGATTTTCCAAAAAGCTGCAATTTTTTTTCTGCTGTCCACACTACATTCTCCCAAAAGGGTTTTGGCTAGCTCCAATTTTGGCTTTTTATGTTTGTGTTACCAGTGGGGGTGCTCCTGGATCTTCTACCGTAGTGTCCCTTTTCATTCAGATAGCGACATAGTGGGAGCTGACCGTTTTACCCTGTGGCTGAAAGTCCGCTTGAATTTGTCTGGAAGTTGATTGAGGTTCTTTATCTACCATTCGAGCAAATCTTGGATGAAAATTAAAATTTGATCAATGTCCAGGGAGATTAGCTTCAGTGCCATGGGCTGTAAAGTTCTTGACAATGTTGCGCACAGTGGACACAAACACTAAGATCTCTGGAGATGGTCTTGGTCTTGTAACCTTTAAAATGGTCTGCTTTTCCACAATTTTTGTTCTCAAAATCTCGGACAATTCTTTGCTGCTCTTTCTCTTCTCCATGCTTCATGGGGTACACAGACATACAACAGAAAGGTTGAGTCAATTGGTTCACCATTTTAACTGGTTCCTCTTGTGATTTATATTATGTCAGCACCTGTTAATCGATTTACAGGTGAATTTCAATTCTAAATTACAGGAGCATAACGAACTTGAATTTCAATTCTTTCTTACAAGGTGCCAATTTTGTCCAGTCCATTTTTGGATTTGTGTGGAATGTCAGCTTTGGCTTTTTTCCTCCCACTCTTTTGTGTCTTACCGATACAAACCAAGAAATAAAAAATGAGAATGCCAAAACATTTGTAATTCCAACAATTTTTTGGGCAAAGTGGTGCATCATCTGACAAATGCAGGGGTGCCAACATTTTTGACCATGACTGTATCTCTATTGGGGGGGGGGGGGGGAGGGAGACATCAGTAGATTGCCTTCTAGACTGTCTTGACTTAAAGGCGTGGCCCCATGCGAACTGTTCGTTTTTTTTCAGTTCAATCCCATTTTTTCAAAGAACAAGTGGATGAAGTTTACATCAGTTTGTCATCTTTTTTTTTCTTCCATTTTTGCATCAGCATTTTACATCCACCATGCTAGTCTCTAACCACCCGAGTCCCAGAGACATTTTTTTCAAGCAAAAACGTACTGCCATCTGTTTTTGTCCGATCATTTTTGTTTTTTTTAACAGAAGAAAAATAGGGCTTTGATCCCTTCCAAAAAATGGATGTTGACTGAAGCGAATGTAAATGGGATGAACAACCGTGAGCATCCATTTTTCCATAGAGATGCATTGATGTCTGTTTTTCATCCGTCAACAGATGGATGAAAACTGGAAAAACATTCCACATGTGTGAAAGGTCTTATCTACCGCAGGTTTGCTTATTCATAGTGATAGTGAAGAGGGTGACGACTAAACACACTTTGGATTGCTAGAAACACACATACTGGTGTCTGACATCCTAGCCATATCGTATAATGGGATATCTGCTGGTCTCTATATGGGCCAATTTGCCAACAGAAGAATAAAAAGCTTTCTCTAGCGCTCATCGACAGACGTAGTCCTCGGTGATACACCACCTTCGGGTTATGTTACCTCCGCAGGAGCAGGACTAGACAGGAAATTAAAAAGCTCTGGCCACACCCTAGGGGCAGTCCCAGAGGGTATATCCTCTCTCTCTCTGCCTCAGCAAATCAGTTATTTTCTGTCTAGTTAGGAGTAAGGACCTAGATACCTTGCTGGGATCTTAGGTCCTGGCAAGAATTTTTTTCTAAAAGGATTTTTAGACAGCTTTTTTTCTCCAGTGTTCCTGTGAGATCTTCAAGCAAGAAAGCTGAACTGGGCGACGGGCTGGATGTTGAGATCCGGTGGTCACCCCAGTTCAGCCTACGAGCGCGTGCAGGCCATAGCTCCGCGCTGGGTCGGCCGCGACAAAGTCCCATTAAAAGGACTGAACCCGCGAGTTAAACGTCTCGCTGAAACGCCAAAGACCATGAGTCACGGCGTCCGTATCGGTCGACAGCCCTCCCGCCCCGGTGGAGAGGGGTACTGTCAGGAGTTGGTGCCCGCCTGGTTCCGGTATGGTGAGTAGTATGTTCCCCCTTTTTCCCTGACGGGTTTTGTGGTGAACGCGGGCCCCTCTCTGTATGGTAAGAAAGAGTTCTTTCTATCCTATAACATGTCACAAATCCTCCCACTTTGAGTGTGATTTTATGTGTGCAAAAAGCCAGGAGGCTTGGTTTGGGAGCTAACAATCTATTGTATACATGTTTTAAAGATGTAATCTGTGGCATTCTGGGAATCTTATGGGTTAAGTATAAGCTACCTACCAGTCAGAAGCCACGGACATGTAGACTGCCTTCCAAATCAGATCTCCAGCTATTAGCAGGCCTCCCAAACGGCCATGCGGTCCGCCAGGGCCGGTACCGCCAACCACGCCATATCCCCATGCAGAGAGAGTGTTGTGTGCCCTGCAGCACACCGCTAGTCAGCACAGGCCGCCGCCATTTTTTTTGCTGGATCGCACGAGCCGCCATTTTGGCGTAGCCTCGTGTCTCCAGCATGGGGGCGGCCATGTTTGAGGTGATCCTACACCTCGTGGAGCTTGGGGGAGGCGCCGGAAGGCGTGCAGAGGGGCGGAGCCGCCTCCCTTCTTCCTGGGCAGCCAGCCAAAAGACTTCCTGTTTGTCAGGACAGCGCTGTAAGCTGTTGCAGTTTAACTCTGAGCATCAAGTGGTGAGCCTGGGGGTCTATCTCTCTCTCTCTCGATCGATAGGGATCCCTAGCAGGTAACACTAAGGGGCTTTTTGTGGCGCTGGGGGTCAGAAAAAAAAAAAAAAAAAAAAAAAGTTTTTTTCTTTTGAATTATATTATCCAGGAAGTAACTGGAGTTATCATGGACCCTGCCACACATATTCCCCCACCTGTTTCCCTCGAGGGGGCCTCGGGACCCGCCGGTGCACAGAGTATAGAATCATTTACAGCAATCTTGGAGTCTATGGTGGCTCGGGTGGAGGCGGCCTGTCAGGGACGGGGGTCAAGGAAGCGACCCCCGCCTACCCCTATACCATCTGACACCTCTGACTCAGATTCAGAGATGGTCACGGCAGTTGCAGGTTCCTCTGCAAGGGCTGTTATCCCAGGTAAAGCCCCCTCAGACAGTGAGGAGGACGCTTCTTCTCCTGCTATAATTCAGGAAGAAGCATTGGTGGACGCACTAGTTGTGGCAGTGCAAGAAACCTTAAAACTTGAGGCTTTACCGGCAGAGGCAACTGAAACAGAGAGGCCTTTCGGTACTAATAAGCCCATCAAGATGGCGAAGGCTTTTCCGGTACCTAAATGTTTTGGTAATCAGATTAAAGGAGAATGGGAGCATTCTAAACGTACCTTTACTATTTCCAAGCGTATTGCTAGACGCTATCCGTTTGAGGAATCCATCATTAAGAAATGGACGGTACCACCAGTCGTGGATCCGCCTATTTCCAGGCTGAATAAAGCCACGGTTATTCCAGTGGAGGACACTTCGTCCTTTAAGGATCCGGTGGATCGAAAGATAGAAGCAGAGTCCCGCACTATCTTTTCTCTGATAGGGTCAGCATTTAGACCAGTAATTGTTATTGGTCTAGTTTTCCAGACACTTACGGAATGGGCGAAAATGGTACGCCAAGATCTTAGGGGGAAGAGATTCCCCAGGAGACATCTGATTTGATGGAACAGATCATACAAGGGCTACGGTTTATCTGTGACGCAGCCTTGGACACAACTCCCTTATTAGGGCATGCATCTAAGTTAGCAGAGATCCTCAGACGTGTGCTGTGGTTAAAATGCTGGTCAGCTGACCTAGGTTCCAAAAAGACCTTGACCAATCTCCCTTTTCAGGGGAATCGTCTATTTGGGGCCAACCTAGATGAAATCATTAAGGATGCCACTGGGGGCAAGAGCACTTTCTTGCCACAGGCTGCAAAAGCTAAGGGACCTCGCAACAAGCGAGGACCTTTCTTTACCGCCCATAAAGGGCGCCCGGCTGGTACTAGCGGGAAAGGCAAGACTCCTCCAGGAGGATTCAAGAAGGGCTGGTCGGACAAGCAGAGGACCAACCCAGCCAAACCCGAAGCAAAGGAGTACACAGCCTGAAGGTGCGCCCCCACCCGGTTTCAGGGTGGGGGGACGTTTTCACCAGTATTCAGGACATCAGATCGAGCATCAACCACTACTACCGGTGCGATTCTTCCCTTCCAACATTTAAGTACCACAGGAAGCGGTAGTTACCGTTCCCTGAATAGATCTTTTCCTTTACCCTTTCCTAAGATTAGTCCCGATACCTCACAGGAATCGGATCTGGTTGACCAGATAGGCCAAGTAGCCTCTAGTCGGGTGACTTCGGTCCCTGAGGTTCAACCAGAAAAGATCACCCTTCCTGATAACTATCAGGTATCTGATAAATGTGTGGAAACAGAAAACGACCAGACTTTCTCGGATGGTCGGGGCCAGATAGCTCTAGGGACGCCTGGTTCAGATCCAATCAGCGCCAGTGGTCCTAGAAATTCTAGGCTGGCCTCCTCAAGTCGGCCTGGCCGACTTGGACATGCTAGTCGCAGACGTTCCGTGGGAACTTCGTCTCAGGGAGTGTCTGTGGTCTCAAGGACCAATTTACCTTCGTGCTTTACAGTCGCTGGTTTTAATGGCCTGGCCATTGAGACCCAAGTACTGAAGGACAGAGGTTTGTCTACTTCTGTCATTCCTACCCTTATTAAAGCAAGGAAAGCGACTTCCAGCAAAGTCTATTATCACACTTGGAAGACTTATATTGCGTGGTGCGAATCTTTAGGATTTCCTCCACGTACCTATTCGGTGTCTCGAATATTGGCCTTTTTGCAACAAGGGGTTGAGCAGAAGCTAGCCTTGAGCACCATCAAGGGTCAAGTTTCAGCATTAGCAATCTTCTTTCAGAAGCCGTTAGCTACCAAATCCTTGGTGCGGAATTTCATCCAGGGGGTGCGGCACCTGGCTCCTCCAGTCCGCGCGCCCTTACCGCCCTGGGATCTTAATTTGGTTTTGTCGGTTCTACAGAAACCTCCTTTTGAAAACATCAGGGAGATTCCCTTGCTTACTTTATCCCAGAAGGTGGCCTTCTTGGTGGCTATTACTTCTGCTCGCAGGGTGTCAGAACTGGCTGCATTATCATGCCAGTCCCCATACCTAGTGATTCATAGGGATAAGGTAGTACTTCATCCTAAGCCATCTTTTCTTCCTAAGGTGGTTTCAGATTTTCATCTGAATGAAGATATTGTACTACCTTCCTTGTGTCCTCAGCCCAAGCATCATCGGGAACATGCGTTGCATTCCTTAGATGTGGTTCGGGCAATCAGGGTATACCTGAAAGCTACGGAATCATTCCGTAAGACGGATTCACTTTTTGTGATCACGGATGGCCCCAGAAAGGGTTTGCCTGCATCTGCCGCAACCATTGCCAAATGGATTAGACAGACGGTGGTACAGGCTTATTCTATTAAGGGTCAGAGTCCTCCGTTCCCTGTTAGGGCGCACTCCACTCGAGCGCTCAGTACTTCCTGGGCCTTTCGCCATCAGGCGTCAGTGGTCCAGGTATGTAAGGCGGCCACCTGGTCGTCGGTACATACCTTTTACAAAATTCTATAAAATTGATGTGACGGCATCGGCGGATGCCTCATTTGGCCGCAAGGTTTTGCAGGCCGCAATTTGAGGAGACCGGTGGTCTACCTCGAGGGTTTTTTTCTGTTTGAAAATTTTTTTGTTGAGTCTCATCATTAAGGATGAGCATTGTAAACTTCTAGTTGGCACCGGTTGGGCCTTCTAGATTGGGATTTGATTTCCATTTTCCCACCCCTCAGTTGTGATACTGCTCTGGGACGTCCCGAAGGTGGTGTATCACCGAGGACTACGTCTGTCGATGAGCGCTAGAGAAAAATGGATTTTTGTAAAATCTTACCGTAAAATCCTTTTCTCTTAGCTCATCGACAGACGTAGTCCCCGCCCCTCTATTTTGGAGTTGGGTTGGGTTAAATTCTCTAAGCACTGCTTTTTCACATAACTGATTTGCTGAGGCAGAGAGAGAGAGGATATACCCTCTGGGACTGCCCCTAGGGTGTGGCCAGAGCTTTTTAATTTCCTGTCTAGTCCTGCTCCTGCGGAGGTAACATAACCCGAAGGTGGTGTATCACCGAGGACTACGTCTGTCGATGAGCTAAGAGAAAAGGATTTTACGGTAAGATTTTACAAAAATCCATTTTTATCCTCATTCCAAAGCATTATTACTGTTTGAAAACGTAATATACTATTTCACAACTATTCATAGGCAGGGATTAACTGTTTGCACAATTTTAACCACTTGCCGACCAGCTGCCGTAGATTTACTGCGCCATGTCGGCTCTGTTACGCGAAACAACGTACCTGTACATCGTTTAGTGTAGCAGATAGTGGGGGCGTGCGCCGGTTGGCTAGAGGGGGAGCCAATCAGCGGGCACCCGGGATCGCTCCCAACGGTGACAGAACAACGTCTGCTGATGTAGACAAAGCAGACCACTATTCTGTCAGTGATAAACACAGGGATCCTGTGTTCCTCCTATTTAGGAACACAGGTCTCTGTGTTCATCCAGTGAGTCCATCCCCCACACAGTTAGAAAGCATCCCCTGAGCACACATTTAACCCTTTGATTTCCCCTGGTGTTAACCCCTTACCTGCCAGTGTCATTAGTACAGTTACAGTGCATATTTTTAGCACTGATTATTGTAGTAATGTCACTGGTCCCCTGCAAAGTGTTAGGCGTCAGATCTGGCTGCCAAAATGTTAGTCCTGCTAAAAAATGCTGATTGCCACCATTACTAGTAAAAAATAAATTAAGACCTAAATCTATCCCATAGTTTGTAGAAATGATAATCTGTGCAGCCCCATCAGTGATGTCTGCCAGTGCCCGCAAAGGCTGCCTGTCAATGCCCATTCATTTATTTAGCGAAAAATAAACACCGCCAAAAGAAAGCTCTATCCGTCTCAAAAAAAATGATAAAAATTTAATTTGGGTACTGCATTGCATGACTGCGCAATAGTCATTCAAATTGTGACAGCACTAAAAATTGGCCTAGGCAGCAAGGGGGTGAAAATGCCTGGTATTTAAGTAGTTAAACAATGTTTTTTTTTTATGGGTGGTTGACTGGAGGGGGTTCTGTCTTTAAAACACACCTCTGCCTATTTGGCCATGCATGCATAGGTGTTTATAGGCATAAAAGAGGTGAAGCATTTACAGGCTGAAATCAAATGCCTAATTTATTGTTAAAATAATGGTGCTATGCTCCAGGGTGTTTCAGGGTGGCTCCTTTATCTTGCAGCATCCTATGGAGCAACCCTTGCATCCAGGGACTAGCGTTGTTCCCTACACTGTGTGCATCAATAGAAACATTAAGGGTAGGATGGTAAGGTATGCCCCCGCTTTTCCCTTCTTCACCTTCCCCTTCCCTCTCCCTTCAAGTTACCAGACTGGCTAGAGACTGTTCTATCCACTGTAAAAGTGGTTGTAAAGGTACGTTTTCATGTTCTGCTAACTCCCCATTGTGAAGCTGAAAATGCTGCAAGTTTTTTTAAAATGGAACTAAAGGAAAAACTTTTTTTTTTTTTTTTTTTTTTTTTTTTTTTTTTTTTAAGAATAGAGAGAGTGGAGATGGATTAGAACACCTTTCAGTTTTTATTGCTGTCTGTCTCCCTGTTAAGGAGATTCATCCTCTTTATTTGTCCTGTTTCCCATTAAACTTAAAAGTGAAAGTAAAAAAAATCCCAAATTTTGGGTTGTCCCCAGAAAAGTAATATATAGAAAATCTTCCAATGGGGACACTAGGTTTGGGGGTCTACAAGAAATTCTCCTAATTTGCATGGATTTCCTGTCACTTCCTGTTTGTCTATGGAACAGGAAGTCAAGGGAAATCTCCGAACACAGATAGTGGGGGGGGGGGGGGGGGGGGAGTTAATCTGATGGGTTATAATCTACTCTTCCTTGCTCTATACAAAATAAAAAAAATGTTTTGCATATAGTTCTACTTTTGACTATGTATCTAAATATACATTTTCGGTGGAGTGTCCTGTAGAAAACTGACCATTTTACTCAATTGTAAAACCCTTCTCCAGTCAAAAAGTCTAGTTTTTGGTAGAGTGGGGGTGGGTTTGAACCTTTTATTGGTGTGGCATTGGGGCAAAAAATAAGGGTTGTACAGGACCCCAAAAAAGACACTATAACCATATGAAAGGTTTCCCATTATTTCCTCTTCTTGTGTGGCCCTACACATACAGTAAGAAGGACGTTCCACAGTGAGGTGTAGACTGCAATTAAACCTGGAAAAGGTTCCAATTCCTGGGGTATATGTGGGAAAGCATGAATAACCTGTTGATTTTTCTGATAATTTTAAAATGTGTTGTTTGGTTAGAATTTGATTATAGGTGTATTTATATCCTACTGTATTATACTGATCAGCAAAGTCAAATTTCTATTGTACAGTTATGAACAAACTTTGTATTTCTGAGAGGTCTGTTACATGTTCAGATTGTGAAATGGATACATCAACAAAAAAATATAATGTGTTGGTTTTAGAACATTGGTAACAATCCTTTATTCAGCTGGCCTACCCAGTGCCATTCCCACGCTGCGTCTGTGTGTGAGTAGTTATGTGGGGAGTCTACTCTTCGAGGGTTATTGTAACATGACTCTCTATTGTGAACAGCGGCTGTTATCTGCTACAGTTTGGCACTATTGACTGTCTATTCGTTCTAAGAAATGATGTCTAGGATCACAGCCAAGGTCAGAGCTGCTGATACTCAGATTCTCTAAAACTGTTCCAAGCATATGGCCTCGATCTGAAAATCCTATATTTTGTCGTGGTGCACCCTCCCCCAGTGTCCTCAACACAGGACTTGACAAATTTGCTAAAAATCTAGGAGGCAGCTAAAAAAGCTAGGAGCCAGTTTTTTTTTTTTTTTTTTCAGCGCAGGGGTTGACAAATTTGCCTTGAATCTAGGAGCCAGCTAAAAAAGTTAGGAGCCAGCTTATTTGTCGAACCCTGTCATAGGGGGCTATCCCCACGCTTACCACAGGGGACTCCCCCGATCCCCGCGTTCATCATTGGGGGCTTCGCTGATCCCTGCGCTCACCATGGGGGTTCTGCTGATCCCTGCGCTCACCATGGGGGTTCTGCTGATCCCTGCGCTCACCATGGGGTTCTGCTGATCCCTGCGCTCACCATGGGGGTTCTGCTGATCCCTGCGCTCACCATGGGGGTTCTGCTGATCCCTGCGCTCACCATGGGGGTTCTGCTGATCCCTGCGCTCACCATGGGGGTTCTGCTGATCCCTGCGCTCACCATGGGGGTTCTGCTGATCCCCCGCGCTCACCATGGGGGTTCTGCTGATCCCCCGCGCTCACCATGGGGGTTCTGCTGATCCCCCGCGCTCACCATGGGGGTTCTGCTGATCCCCCGCGCTCACCATGGGGGTTCTGCTGATCCCCCGCGCTCACCATGGGGGTTCTGCTGATCCCCCGCGCTCACCATGGGGGTTCTGCTGATCCCCCGCGCTCACCATGGGGGTTCTGCTGATCCCCCGCGCTCACCATGGGGGTTCTGCTGATCCCCCGCGCTCACCATGGGGGCTCTGCTGATCCCCCTGTACACACCAGTTCCAGTGTTCCCACCTAGACCCACCTACAACATATGTCTGTACAGTTTTATAGGAGGGAATGACAGAGCAACTAGGGCCCCTGAGCACTGTACTGTACAATGTTTGCCCAGACCTCTGTATTTCCATGGTGTCAATGGGCCCTAGCAGAGGATGGGAGAGATGAGCAGAGGGCTCAGCTCTGAATACATGCAGTACAAGGCAGAGCCTGAAGGAAGGAGCTCCCCACATACACTGGGAGCTAGGCTATCCTCACCTCCCATAGGAGCCCCGTACTGAGTGGCTACCCACGTGTGTATGTGCTCCTCTACGTATACATGGGACAAGTCACTGTACAGGCAGATGCTGGCCGCTCTCTTCGTCCGCCGTCTTCCCGGTACCCCCCGTTCTGTCTCCGCTTGCCGGCTGGAGGTCTGGCTCCGGGAACCGAACAGCCTTGCTAGCTGCACCCGGAACTGAAACCTGACAGGGTGCGCAGCCTGGAATATACGGGAGTAAGAGAAGAAGAAATTCCGTGCTTTTCCGCCGGTGGGCGGAGAGATAATTGGCGTGACGTTCATAGGGCTGGCATTAGATAGGCTGAGGGATAGCGGCTTTAGGAATTACTCGTGCCTGGTGCTAAAAGGTGAATGGGCTCTTAGGCGCCAGAAGGCAATTTCTAGTCGCAAATGCGACCTGGCGCCTGGGATTTGTCGAGGCCTGTTTCAGCGTATGCCGAATAGTCGGCTTCTGTCGGACCAGCTGCCATACACATGGGCCAAATGGCAGCCAGTTTTTAATGAACCGGCTGATGTTGCCTGGCATTCAACCCGTGTGTACTTGGTTTACTTAGTCTGAGAGATAATAAAGGAATACTCCAACCACCATGACCACTTCAGTGATTTGAACTGGTCATGGTGGTAGGAGTAAGAAACACTGCACATGCTGGGATATTTACAATTCTGTGCTGGGGGCTAGTTGCACCCCTAGCACGTGACTTACTGCTGTGGGTACTGCTGGTGGGAAATGCTGGTGGACAGTGTGAGGCGAGGCGCTGGAGGTCTCTTCTCGGCCTCCGCCTGGGACCCGGAAGTCAACAAGAGACTGCCGGCATCTTCTCCCACAGACCACGGTGCCCCCGGCTGATGTATCAGGTTGAACGGATGGACAGTTCACCAGCAGGAGCCTTACCACTGCATTATCCTAAAGCCTGATGTTTTCTGGCTTCTGTGAGTTGCCATTTGTCTTTTTTATGATGTGCTAAATTAAGTTTACACTCGGAGGTGCTTTTCTATTCTCCTTATATATTTTCTCCAGAGTTTGCCTTCACTCTTAAGAGCTGCCCTAATTGAGTGCAACACAGCTTACCACCATTATCAGCTTTTAGTCTGTCATATACTTTTGGACTGACCACCCCTACCATCATTTTATACCAGAGACTTATACCTGTTTTTCCTGACCGCTTTAAGTATTTTGCCTTTTACGTTGTCTCAGAAGGTGGCCTTTTTAGTGCCTATCACTCCTGCAGGCATTGTGTTGGAACTGGCGGCGTTATCCTGTCCACCTTACCTTGTGATTCCAAGGGATAAGGTGGTTCTTCACCCCTGTATGTCGTTCCTTAGAAAAGTTGTCTCTGATTTTCACTTGAATAAAGACATTGTGTTGCCTTCCCTGTGTCCCAGGCCCAAATATCCGAAGGAAATTTCCTTGCATGCCTTGGATGTGGTCCAGTCAATTAGGGTGTACCTGGCAGCTATGGAGTCTTTCAGGAAGTTAGACTCACTATTTGTACTCACGGATGGACCTCAAAGGGTTGTCCGCTTCCTCTGCGACCATTTCCAGATGGATCAGACTAACAGTGGTTTAGGCCCATTCCATCAGGGGTCAGGTTCCTCCTTTCCTTATCAAGGCACGCTCTCTACTAGGGCGCTTAGTGCCTCCTGGGCCTTCCGTCATCAGGCGTCAGTGATGCAGGTTTGCAGGGTGGCCACCTGGTCGTCTGTGGACTCTTTTATAAAGCTTTTATAAAGTGAATGTGTTGGCATCTGTGGATGCTTCCTTTTTAGCCGCTAGTGGCGCTTTTCCACTGCATGGAACCGAACGGTTCGGCTCGCTTTTGTGCTTTTCCACTGCTGGTACCGCATGTTATGGTGTAGGAACAATTCGGTACGGTACGGCGGCGCTTTTCCACTGCATGGAACCAAACGGTATGGCTCTCAAAAACAGTACCTCCTCGATTGTGGTTCCAAGAGGTACCATATCCCACAATCCTTTGCATGCAGTCACTACTAGCCACTGATTGGTCAGAGAATTGTTGTTATCCCACCCACTTAACTTTAGTACTACTTTAGTGGAAAAGCAAACCATACCGTACCATACCGAACCGTTCCAACACCGTACCATGCGGTACCAGCAGTGGAAAAGCAAATCGGGCCGAGAAGAGCCGAGCCGGTACTTGCAGTGGAAAAGTGCCATAGGTTTTGCAGGCTGCTGTTAAGAGGACCTGATCCTCTGAGGGTGTATTGTTTTTTCAGATGGGCTCCGGTTGTTTGGTTGATCCCCTGTTGCCTGGTTGGCTAATTTTTAGCCTTAGAAAAAATCAATTTCTCTGAGGTTTGTCTTACACAGCACCCACCCCTCTGCAGAGTTCTTGGTCTCCTGACACTGCTTGTTGCAAAACTGAGTGGCTATAGCAGGGAAAGAGTATACCCCTCTGGGACTGCCAATGGATGTAGACAGAATTTTTTTTCTGCCTAGTGTCCTACTCCAGTAGGGGCCATATGACCCAATGGTTATGAATACCAGGAGCTGTGTCTGTCAATGAACGTCAAAGAAATGGATTTTACGGTAAGTCAGCTGTTACACCTCTTTAAAGCGGTTTTAAACCAATGGTTTTTTTTTCTTTCTGTACTCTGCAAGGTAATGTTTTCATATTGTGTTAGTATGAATCGCATACGAAGCTCTTCCAGCACCCAGGTGTCAGAGCTGCAGGCTCTCCAATCCTCGCCCGTCTTGCTTCCGGGTTAGCTTCGGCTCTGTGACTGGCTGGAGCTGTGATGACGTCACTCCCGCACATGCGCGCTGGAGCCGCCGTTTACGGCACAGGGCTGTGAAGGAACGGCATGGGTGGTCGTTCCTTCAGAGTGCGTGCGCCATTGATGTCGCTGGCTGCATGTACAGTGCACGTTTAGGAAATATTTACACTATCTATAGATAGGCCACCTTATAGACTTGTAGGTAAAAGTCAGAGATGGGAGATTACTTCCACTTTAACATCAGCCATGTACACTCTTCTAAAAAACAATGGTCGCGATCAGTCTTGCCCATTGTTTCTTCTCCTGTCAGTTTACTTTCAGTGACTGTGCTATGGTGGAACCTTGTAAAGTCACTCTGGCCTCCTTCCCCTGGTCTGACCCCTGGCGTGTAGAGGAGAACAACAAGTGACTATAATGACTGACCTATTTTAAGGCAATTGCTCTATTTTAAGCTAAACCTCAGGAAAACAACTAAATGCACAGTTGGGGTATGGGAGCGGTTTTAGCAGTCAACATATTTGTATTGCTTTTAACCCCTTCATGCCTAAACCTTTTTCTGACATTTGTTGCTTACATGTTAAAATCAGTTTTTCTTTCATTCATTGACAGGCACAGCTCCTGATCTTCTTAACCATTGGGTTCTACTGCCCCCTACAGGAGTAGGATGCTAGGCAGTAAAAGTCTGGCTATGCCTATGGGCAGTCCCAGGGAGGTATACTTTCTCTCTCTGCTATAGGTACCCAGTTTTTTTTCTGCCTAGTCATGAGTAAGGACCTAGTTCCTTGCTGGGAACTCTGGTCGTGGCATTTTTTTTTTTTTTTTCTTTTCTTTTCTTTTTTTTTTTTCTTTCTCGTTTTTTTTTTTTTTTCCTGTGAGACCTACAGTCAACTGCTGGACTGGGTGAAGGCTGAATAATCTAGATCCAGTAGTCACCCCAGTCTGGCGAGCGCGTGCAGACCTCCGCTCCATGCTATGTCAGCTGCGACATAGCCCCACTGGACGGGCTTGCCTGTGAGTCAAATACCACACGCATATGACTGGGTCTAGGCCTGCATCGCAGCGTTCCTCCTGGCTGACACCCCCCCATTTTAATGGCAAGGAGGCTTTGTCTTCAGCGGTGCCCTTTGGTTCCTGGTATGGTGAGTAGTTATCCCCCCCCCCCCCTCTCCCCCTGGAGCTTTTTGGGGCGGATGCGGGCTCCTCCCTGGGATGGCCGGACCCCCAGGTTCCCCTCCTTCCCGTTAGCCCCCCCCCCGAGTTTGATGGACCTGTGGGTCATCAATTCCCCTCCCCCCCCCCCCCCTCTGCCCCCCCATCTCCCTTCCACCTATACTGGGGTTGTATGGTGGTCTGGCTATTTTATAAACACGGTTTCCCATCTGCAACGAAAGAGATGGATACAATGCAATGCATCTGTCCTCTCCATTCAGAGAGAGAAACACAAGGGCAGGCTTCTGTGACTGATCACTATGGTAGTCTATCAGAGGCTTCCACAGCAATCGGGTAACCCATAATCAGCAGTTTTGGGTTGTTGGTATGGGGCCCTGGGCATATGTGTTGCATAGGCAGGAAGGGGTTAATTAAGCATGTCATACTTACCTGCTCTTTGCAATGGTTTTGCACAAAGCAGTCCTGATTCTCATCTTCTCGGGTCCCCCACCCTCTTGTCTCCTACCGAGTACCCCCATAGCCTGTTGCTATGGGGTTACTCATGCAGGCTCGCTCCTAAGCTGCGCTCTTTCCATTGGAACACACAGTGCAGTTTTAGCCCTTCTCCCTCCTCACTGGCTGTGATTGACAACAGCAGGGGCTAATGGCTCCCACTGTGTCTAAGCCAGTGAGAGAGAGAGAGGGAGAGAGAAGCAATGCTGATCTTGTGGACATCCCTGGACCAAGATGGGGCTCAGGAAAGTATAAAGACGGTCTGCACACAAAAGATCTTTTACCTTAATGCATTGAGTGCATGAAGGTAAAAAACCTTCTGCCTTTAGAAGCATTTTAAATGCTTAAGCCTACGGGGAAGATGAACAAAGCAGTATTATTTACCTTAGAACCCGCTCCTGCCGACTCCAGCGCTATGCTCTTCTCCCCAAAGAGCTAGACCAGGGATCCTCAAACTACGGCCCTCCAGCTGTTGCGGACCTTCCCATCCCATGAGGCTTTGTAAAACTGACATTCACAGACATGACTAGGCATGATGGGAATTGTAGTGCCATTGGAGGGCCATTTTTTTTGAAGACCCCTGATCTAGACTGTTGTTGGACCTTTGGTGTTATCGCTAATAGTGCAGTTATTAACGATGTGATTTACAGGAGGCACCTTAAAGTAAAGGCAGCCTAGGACCAGTTGCATGCATCAAGGTAGCCAGCGAAAAGAGGAGTAGGACATATTTTCCCAATTCCTGTAGTTTAACAACTTTCCATGTATGCGGGAGAGCATCCACATCAAAGCCCAGCCTGGCACCCTCAAAATTCCCATACCTAGCCAATCTTCAGCCACGCATAGCTTAGATTAGGAGGAGCTTGTTAGTTTATCGGCCAGACCTACATCATTTCAAGTCCATTTAGGTGTTATGGTAGCCATGGATATAGGGACACCATAGGTACATTTTTGCTTGCAGTTTATAGTGCAATGATGATGTAAGGTACATAATGGAAGCAAGGTATGCTCAAACCTTGAATGCTAACTTGGGTTTGTTGCAGTAGAAGCAACTAGGCACCTGTCAATGCTTGAAAACAATGTAATTCAGCCGTAGGTATTCTGGTGTTTGCATTACGGTGGGTTTGCAGTTAGAAGTATTCTAGTTCTAGTGCAGACCTTGGTTTTGGGACTGACATTTGCAAATTCCAAATCCAAGAGCTTGATGCTTCTTCTTCTCTACCATCTGTATGTTATATGATCATTTCAAATCCAGACAAACCTTTTATTGCCTATTGATGTTTACAGCAGCTTTCTCATTTAAGCATTTCCTTTCAGCCTGGTACTGTTTACCTATACAGTCTTCTGTTTTTGTTTTTCAGTGGTAAGCTGGTTTCTCCAAAATGGAAGAACTTCAAGGGTCTGAAGCTGCAGTGGAGAGACAAAATCCGTCTAAACAATGCAATATGGCGAGCGTGGTACATGCAGTGTAAGTGTAGCTGGTCCTCCGGTGTAGGGATTCTCGGAGATGGTGAAATAAGTTGTGTTTTTCTTGGCCAGTCTCTCCTTTTGTGAAACTGGAATTGCACAACATCTCTGAGGGCTTGGCAGTTTATTTTAAGAAGAAATTAGTCATTTATAAAACAATGAATGGAATTCCAAAATGTTAGATATAAGAACTGTAACAGCTGAGTGACTAAGGAAATGCGTGTTTAAAGTATTTTTTTGTTTAGTGAAAGCAATCTTTTTTTCAGTTTCAGATAGAGCGCGGAAGGATGAGAAGCTCTTTCTGTCTGATGCAAGTGAGCAGTTTTTCCCCTTTCGTTGTGTGTCTCTGTGACATCCCTGCAAGAAGCAGGGATCATGTAATACTGGAAGGCACACAGAAATAAAAAGATTCTAAACTTTCCCAAATGTTAAAGTTTTTTTTATTTAAACTGTCTCCATTGGACAAATTTCCCATCAATTCCTGTTCCTCTGACTGGAGAGGAAGTGTGGACATATGCCCCCAACAAGACTGCAGACGGCATTACAAACTTCAGAGGTTGTAACCCTTCTCCATCCAAAACGAAGTACATCTTCCTCCCAGAGTTCTCAGTCGATTCTCTTTTCTCTCCCCAATTCTCCACCTCTGGAGAATCTGGGAGGGAGAATTTTCACAAAGATTGCCAGTGAGGTGCTGAGATCACACCTTCATAAACTGGCTGTTTCTGTCAATGATATTCTCTGTGTGCCAAGATGATCAGCAGTCTGCTGATCATCTTAGTTTCATAAACCGCATAAATTGCAGCTCATCTCAGTTTCATAAACTGACACAAATGTATCTACAAACTGCTGGTTGCCTACATGAATAGGTCCTTGGCAGGCTGTCAGGAAAAAAAACAAAATACGCAGGCCTCGCTTACATGGGGCATATGCATCCATGCCCCATGTTCGTGCCATGTATATCCGCATGGGGATGCACAGGGGATGCAACAGCTGCATGGACATAGCCGCTGCTCCAAATGTGACATCAGTGTGGGTGTGTGGCCCTAAATGCACCCAGATCAATGAGCTGATTATTTATTGTGCGCAGCAAGCAACAGTGGGCATCTTATGACCGCTAGCCAAACTGTGTGTATGCATGTGTGTGTGTATACATGTATTATGACCGCTAGCCAAACTGTGTGTATACATGTATGTGTGTATGCATGCATGTGTGTGTGTATATATGTGTATATATATATATATATAATATGTGTGTGTGGAAAAGTGTTTTTTCATTTTTTCTTTTTTTCTGCATATTTGTCACTTAAATGATTCAGATCATCAAACACATTTTAATATTACACAAAAATAACCTAAGTAAATACCAAATGCAGCTTTTAAGTGATTTGAATATTAAGGGGTAAAAAATTTTATGAAAAAAAATTTAGGAATTTCACAGCACTAATATATATAGACTATAGGGTTATGTTCCTCCCACTAGGGATAGGCACTAGGCAAAAAAACACTTGTCCAGGAATATAGGGGCTGTCCCAGCAGGCATACCCCATCAGGCTCTGCTATACTCAGTAGAGCGCTGAGTGTCTCCTGGGCTTTTCACCTTCAGGCATCAGTGCTGCAAGTTTGCAAGGCGGCAACTTAATACATTCACTAAATTCTACAAGGTAGACGTGTTGGCATCAGTGGATGCTTCTTTTGAGGTCCAGTCTCTGGTTGAGCTCTGTTTTACCTGGTTGGCTACATTTGGCCATTGGGGCATTCATGTTTTTTGTTCCGGTCTTGTTCCCACCACTCACGTTTTTACTGCTTTGGGGCATCCCTGTTGATTAAGCAGAGCTGCGTCTGTTGATGAAAGAGAACTGGATTTTTGTAAGAACTTACCGTAAAATCCTTTTCTCTGAAGTTCATCAACAGACGCAGCAGCCGCCCTTCTACTTTTTGAGTTATGGGGTCTTTTTCTGTCACTGCTTGCAACACAAATGTTTGAGTATAGCAGAACCTGATGGGGTATGCCTGCTGGGACAGCCCCTATAGGCGTGGACATGTTTTTTTTCTGTCTAGTGCCTATCCCCAGTGGGAGGATCTTAACCCTATATTCTATGATTAAGCAAAGATGTGGCTGTTGATGAACTTCAGAGAAAAGGATTTTACGGTAACTTCTTACAAAAATGATATATGTGTGTGTATATGTATATATATATATATATATATATATATATATATATATATATATATATATATATATATATATATATATATATATATATATATATATATATACACACACATACATATAATATTGTGTGTGTATGTATTTGCGCGGTCGTCCGATGCTGTACCCAAATAAAATTAATTTCTTTTTTCCTCCACAAATAGAGCTTACTCTTGGTGGTATTTGATCACCTCCTTCTTTTTTTTTTTTTTTTTTTTGGCGCTATAAACGGAAAAAAACGACAATTCTGAGAAAAACTTTACTTTCTGCTGTAAAACAATCCCAATAAAATAAAAATCAAATGTTTTCATCATTTTAGGCCAATATGTGTTCTGCTTTTTGGTAAAAAAAATCCCCATAAGTGTTTGTTTGCGCAAATGTTATCGCGTCTACAAACTAGGGAAAAGATGTGTTTATTTTTCCTAGCAATGGCAGCAATCAGCGGTTTTTAGCGGGACTGCGACATTGCGGCAGACAGATCGGACCCCTAACTGACATTTTTGACACTTTTGGGGGGACCAGTGCCATTACTACAGTAATCGGTGCTAAAAATCTGCACTGCTACTGTAATGACACTGGCAGGGAAGGGGTTAACACCAGGGGCGATCAAAGGATTAACCACTTCCCGAGGCCGACCGTAATCCTACTGCAGCAGTGCGGCTACCCTGGGTCCAGCGACGTAGACCTACATCATTGGACTCCTAGTGGTCTCGGCGGCGCGCTCCTGCTGTGTTTAGACACAGCAGGTGTCGGGTCGGATGAGGAGAGGCGGTGATCACCATCTCTCTTGCCCGATCGTTGGAGAAAGTGTGAGAAGACCCGCCTGCTTATGTAAACAAAGCAGGCAGATCTTATCAGTGACAGACAGGGAGAGATCACAGGATTCAGCATAGCTGAACCTGCGATCTCTGTCTGTGTCATAGAACCCCCACACGTCAGTAAGCATTAGGCATACATTTAACCCTTTGAACACTCATAGGGTTAACCCCTTCCCTGCCAGTGTCATTATTACAGTAACCGTGCTTAGTTATAGCACCGATTACTGTAGTAATGTCACTGGTACCTCCCCAAAGTGTCAAAAATGTCAGAGGTCCGATCTGTCCGCCGCAATGTCGCAGTTCTGCAAAAAATCGCAGATCGCCGCCATTACTATAAAAAAAAACAATAAAAATGACAATCCTGTAGTTAGTAAACACGATAACTTTTGCGCAAACCAATCAAAATGCGCTTATTGCGATTTTTTTATTTTTTTTTTTTTTTTTGTATATGTAGCAGAAAACAAATTGGCCTAAAATGTTTAGATTTTTAAAATATTTTTTTGTTGAATGTTATATAGCAGAATGTGAAAAAAAAAAATATATATATATATATATATATATTCAAAATTGTCGCTCTTTTTTGGTTTATGGCGCAAAAATTAAAAATCGCACAGGTGATCAAATACCACCAAAAGAAAGCTCTATTTGTGGGGAAAAAAGTACAATTTTATTTGGGTAAAGCGTCGCACGATCTTGCAGTTGTCCATTAAAGAGTTTGTAAACCTCCAAATTTTTTTTTTTTTTTTCAAAAAAAAAAAAACACCTGAAAGACAAACGCATAATGAGCTAGTATGCATCGCATACTAGCTCATTATGAAATACTTGCCTTAGAACGAAGCCCCGAAGTGCAGACCGCTCACCTCTCTCATGGGTGACATGTTCTGTCGCCCTTCTTCCAGGTTTGCGGCATCCGGCCATCTGATTGGCTGGAGCCTTGATTACGTCACTCCCACGCATGCGCGCGGGAGCCGACGGTCACGGCATGGGGCTCGGAAGGAACTGCACCAGCAGCCGTTCCTTCAGAGCGCATGCGCCAGTGATGTCACTGGCTCCATTTAAGGTACATATCTCCTAAACGGTACATGTTTAGGAGATATTTACAGTACCTTTTAGGTAAGCCTTATCATATGCTTACCTATAGGTACAACTTGCAGAGGAGGGTTTACTTCCTCTTTAAAGTAACGCAGTGCCGAATTGCAAAATAGGGCCTGGTCAGGAAGGGGGTCAAATCTTCCGGTCTTAAAGTGGTTAAATGTGTGCCTGAGGGGTGCTTTCGAACTGTGTGGGGGATAGGCTCACTGGATGAACAGACTTTTTTATAATTTTTTATTTTAACTTCAATCAATATTACAAAATACTTAAGAAGAAACAAAATAGCAGATAACAAGATACCTGTGTTCCTAAACCTGAAGAACACAGTATCCCTGTGTTCATCACTGACAGAACAGCGGTCTGCCGTGTTTACATCAGCAGACCTTTCTGTCTCCATGGGGAGTGTTCGCGGGTGCCCAGCTGACATCGCAGCCGCCGAACCCGATGATTGGCTTCCCCTTTAGCCGATCGGCGAATGTGTGCGCCCACACTAACTGCTACAAAAAAGCGTGTACAGGTACGTCGTTTCTCATAACAGAGTTGACCTGCCACAAAATAACTACAGAGCCTGGTCGGCAAGTGGTTAATATTATGCAGTTTAGATTGAGGTACCGAGGATTCTCCTCTGAGAATGCCCTCAAACTCTGCAGTGGTATTTCACAGCTGCTTAATAAACGGACAGCAGAGTATTTCACGGATTTCCTGGTTCTGTAATCTTTCTATGTCTCCAGAGATTACAGGAACCGGAGCCGTTCTCCACAGTTGGAAGCGTTTGAAGATCCCTTCACTCCATCTACGCCACTTTATAAACAGGCACTCAGAGGAGAGCGATCTCTGAGAATGCCGAGAACTCGGCAGCTGTAATTTACAGCTGCTTGATAAACGGACACCATTGTAGGAAGCGAAAAGCAAAGATACCATCTCTTTGATTCTCTACAACCATTGCATTTTGAAAATGCATGGGTTGTGACTGTTTTCTTGGTACATATAAAAACTGAAAATTGCCTGTAGTCATCCAGGGCAGAAAACATGAGCATTGGAATGATTTATGGAAAGATGCTCAAACAACAAAAGGTGGTGAGGATTTAGGAGCTTATGGTACATTGAAGCTCCTCACTTTTTTAGAGTTGATTGAGAATATGTAGATTGTCATTTTTTTTTCCCCCTAACTAAATAAGGAAGATTTGTAAAAGGAAATAAAGTGAAAACATTGTATTTTAGCTATGGATAGAGTAGGAAATTGTTAATAATCCTGTCAAATGTTGTTTGCTGTGTCCAGCTGGGGAAATTTCCATTCACTTCCTGTTCTAGACAAACGGCAGTTTTCTGCTGATCTTTCTAGAACAAAAAAACTGTTGCCTGAGATTTCCACTACCTGATTGGTGCGGTTGACGTTGGCTCCATGGGGGTGGTACCCCCCTCCTTCCCCTTCAAACACTTACCAATTATGTGATGGCTGCATTAGCTTTCTTTTTGGAAGGAATTAGTCCTTCACAAAACAATGGATGGAATTTCACCTGGTAATCTTGCCAGTAATACTGTTTTTCAACAGAACAAATTTTTCTGCCGATGTAGCAGCCTGAGGGATGAGACAAACCATTTTGCCATTGACGGGGTGATCAGCTTTTATTTGTAAAACCTTTATCTCAAATGTTACAAAACTGTTGCTGTAGCTGCTTGTTTTAGCTGGAGTTTGGCTTTAATTTGTTTGTGTATCTAAATCTGCAAGTCCATTTAACAGTTCGATCTTTACTTGTTAACAATGCTGCTGCTCATTCATCCAGACTGTAAGCACCTGAATACAAGAGGTGTACTACTGGCCAGATCACCAGGTAAAAATCGGGGAAAAAAAGCCTAAAAAAAAAACCCCAAGCAGCTGTCACATCTAATGATTGGTAAGCTACAACATACAGTATTACATTTTTGATTTGACTTTATTACTGCTTTAAAGGCTAGGTGTTTTTTTTTTTTTTCCATTAAAGAGGTTGTGCACCGAGAAAATTTGTTTTTTCTCTTTACATCCTGAAAGAGAAACCCATAATGAGCTAGTATGCATCGCATACTAGCTCATTATGAAATACTTACCTTAGAATGAGCCCCCGCCGTGCCGTCCGCTTACCTGTATGACGGGCGACATGTATAGTCGCCCGTCTTTCGGGATCGCGGCATCCGGCCATCTGATTAGCCGGAGCCGTGGTGACGTCACTCCCACGCACGCGCGCGGGAG
This sequence comes from Pelophylax lessonae, assembly GCF_965119305.1. NCBI lineage: Eukaryota > Metazoa > Chordata > Amphibia > Anura > Ranidae > Pelophylax > Pelophylax lessonae. The sequence goes on from NC_138768.1 coordinate 230,660,238, forward strand.
CCGACGGTCACGGCACAGGGCTCTGAAGGAACGGCACGATCTGCCGTTCCTTCAGAGCGCATGCGCCAGTGACGTCACTGGCTGCATTAAAGGTAAATATCTCCTAAACGGTACATGTTTAGGAGATATTTACAGTACCTATAGGTAAGCCTTAATATAGGCTTACCTATAGGTACAACTTCCTGAGGAGGGTTTACTTCCTCTTTAAGTTCCAACATCCCTATGTACCAATATACTATTAGTGTACCTCTGTTGCAGAAAAGAAAAAGCTTTCTCTATATTCTAGGGCAGGCGTTACATCAACTTCCAGTGTTTCCTGTAGAAAATTCCTCCCATACTTCCTGGTATTTGTCCTTTGGCATGTCAAAACTGTTAGAAGGAACAAGTTTAGCAGCTGACGACATGAACGCAACCCTGCACCTGCCCTCCTGCTCCAGGAGATTGCTCTGCAATTACATACTTTTCAAATACAGACTTTTTTAGAGCGCACTATTCTCACTGAATACATAGCCAGTGTTTTTACTAGGGATGCACCGATCTGATATTGAGATCGGATATCGGCGCCGATATGGCCATAATTGCTGGATCCGGGATCGGTAAAATTTAACAGATCCATGGGCCGATCTGATTTTGCTCTTTACATAGCTATGAGGGAGCAGAGAACAGCTCTCAAAGAGGTGGGGGGGGGGGGGGAAGAGCCTCCTGCAAATGCCTGTCTCCCAGTTAAGTAAACACATTGAATACAATGTATCTTTTCGTTCCGTCTGCCGGAGGAGGGAAGTTTAACCTCTTAAATGCACAATTGTGATAAGGTATCTGCCGATACCGATCCGGAAGTATTTTGTTATAAGCTCACAAAACAGTACTTCGGGATCGGCGATTTCACAAAGCAAAAGATCGGCATCGGGACCAAAAAAGTCGGATCGGTGCATCCCTAGATTTTAACTGCTGATCGATCATTTTGTACCCTTTCTTCTTGCATAGATTGTTCATTTGGCAGAGTGTGCAGGAGCTGAGCGATCACATAGCCTATGTGAAGCAGAGCTGTAGTACTGAAAACAGATGTGTCCCTGGAAATCTGTAAAGCTCACTATACAATCTGATAGATTTTCTTTAGCTATACCAACTTTTGTGTAGTGCAGGGGCCTGCCTGATTGGATACACCTATCCATCTAAATACTTT